>NC_140994.1:218129412-218739412 GCF_052327205.1 Somniosus microcephalus | reverse complement strand
GTTTCCCTGAGGTTTCTCTCTCTAGAGGCCTTTCTCTCTTGCACAGTAAAGCTTGAGTGGTTCAACCCACTCACCACTTAGATTCTATACTCTGGTCCTTAGGTGCAGGAACTACAATGTAGAGAAAACTCTTGTAGACCAAGTTTGATGAAGCAAAATGAAATTTTATTGCATAAGGAAAAATATCAAATCAAATGCAAGCAGATAAGGGAGTACATGGGAGGGAAAAATACACAAACAAATCATAACGACACCGTACTAACTAAAGCAAATACAGGCATCTTATACTCTACAAAGATCATCATGAAATAAGGAAACACACGGAACATCGAGGGACAACAACTCATGTTAATTGTAACCTTAAAATCCACCCCCTTTTTAAACCTATCTAGATTTGATTGTGAAGGGCCAGAAACAAGCTCACCAATCCTACTAGGAAGTGCAAGGTTTTGAAATCGAGTCTGTGTTTGGTCCTTTCAGGCGTTTCGTCTCCACGTGGATCGTGGAGCCCCTGCGAGCTGCGCCACACGTCTCTCCTGAGGTGGGGGTCGGGGGTGGCTGGACACCGGCGGGCCTGGGTGTCAGCGGGGTCGAGGATCGTCGGCTCGACCCTGGTTAGAGGAGCCTTGGGCTGGCTCCCATCGCTTCTTCAGGTTTCTTTTCTCTCTTCTCCCGAGCCGGGGTGGCTGGAAGGTTTCTTCTCTTTGGGTTTTATTTTTTTGTCTCTTCTCCCAAGTTGGGTCGATGGCCTCTCATTCCGGCAACGGCCCGGGGATGGTTGATGATCTCCCGATGTGCTTCCCCGGGGCGGAACGCCGGTTTCAAGACGGCCTTCTCGATGTTGGCTTTCTTCGTCCTCCTGCGATTGCCTGCTTCTTCTTCTGGGTGTCCAGATTCAAGCTGCGTGTTTCCAGCTCTCCAACCCGGCGTGTCTGACCCAGCTCAAACTCCGAGCCTGCCTGTCCCGAGTGTTCAACTGCCGAAAAAGTTTTCCAGATATACTTTCTTCCAGCAACCTCCGTCTCCCGCCCAAAATCAGGTTAGTCTTTGTTTAATTTTTGGCGGGCTGGGAGCACAGTGGGGTAGTCATTATATTTTAAAATGTCTTAAATGGCTGGTAACAGGCCCATCTCTGGTCTGGAATTATCTTCATTGTTTTTAATGGTCTGCTGATCTCGTTATCTAGTCCTGGGTGCTGTTCTCACGAATATGAAATTGCCCCCTTTTGTCTGAGGCAACATTTTGATGGCCTCTATCTCCAGGCCGATCTTGACTAGATCTGCATCTAATCCATATGCATACGTGTGGGTCTGGTTTCGTTCTCTCAGAAACGGCTTCCAGAACTTACCGTGGGTTGAATCCACAAATCTGTCTGAGGTTGCGCAGGAACCATTTTAAAGTGTCCCAATAAGCTGGTCACATGGTATGGCGGCCATTTTGTATGCCCCTTTTTCTGGGCTTCTTTTAAACCAGTCTTTAAAATCACGGCCTCTTCTGCCATTTGACCCTTATTAATATAAAGTCCAATTTTGCGAATCCTACACTCCCTCCTGATGATACTGTAACTTGCTTGAAGTATCATAATTCTGGGTGAGCAAAATTTTCTGACTTTCCACAATCTAACCATCCCCAGTATTTACCTATCTATGACCCCACGACACATGCAATACCCATTTCAGAAAAATCTAGTGTACATTAAGCATCTATAGATGGCAATACCTTGGAGTTAAAAATCTAACAACTTACTTCCAGGCGTGGAGGGGGTCCTTATACCCCTACATCACCTAGTGCATACACATTACTTTCTAATAATAACATCACATCTAATAAAACTTGAATAATAAAATAAAGTACATACACGAAAAATTCAAAATGCACATGAATACATATCAAAAATAATACAGAGGAGGGAGGGAAAACTTTAACTTTATACAAAGCAGCAAAATCTAAACGGTTGTTTCTTCTTCTACCCGCACATAATGCTCCCTCCATTCCCCTCTATTCTCATACTTTTGCGAATGTTTGACCTTTTTACAGTGTACAAACAGTACATAAACTACAATGACAACCTGGCACACTACAAGAATGTGGGAGGCTATCCTAATCCAGGAAGGGACTTCTATATTAGTGAACAGGTCCCACCACGGTGGGGTCACTATGTCCAATATGTCTGCCCCTATCTCTAAAGTCTTCTGCTGCAGTGTGTAGAAGTGTTTCTGTGAAACAACAACGGCTTTTAATATCTTGGTGAGGTGTTCAGGGAGAGGGGGAATGATATATCCAAAATGTGCAAAGAATCGCTACAGGTCGGTGACATTCTCTTTCACAGTGATGTGAACAGTGGAAGGTTCAGGAATGGGTCAATTCGCTCTTGGGCCACTTGAACTTCTGCCCTGGGCTTGAAACAGAAGCTGCTGTCACTAACCAGACACCAACCATGCTGTCCATGCTGGTAGTGAGGCGCTGCAGTGGTGACACAGTACGTCCCACCTCCTATATATGCCACCTGCGGGGGCACATGGCCTTGTGCCATTACCTCCATGGTGCAATTTATAGGCTTCGCGCCAGCAGTTCTGAACCCGCACTGTGGTTTTGAATGGGCATTCAAGTGCTGGGGACACAGGATGATGTGTGCTCCCCGGCTCCGGCACCCCGAGAGGTCGGTACCCGTCATTGCATGCTCCCATCGAATGACGTAAGGTGGGACCCCCGTGTAGCGAATGTGCGCACCCCCCTGAATGACTCCAATGTTCTCCACCCTGTATACCGGGGCGGGTTTAGCTGTCTTTCCCATCACCGGCATTCTTACCACTATACCCATAATGGTGTGATTAGACCGTCCACAGTCCACTGGGACTGGGTAGGCCTCTGAAGCTAGTCTGAGCTGGCACGGACTCAATGTATTCTCAAAAGGGTGGAGGGCTGCGAGTTGCTTGTTGCTGATCCAGGAGGGGACTAAGCCTTGCTTTAAATCCTCCAGATTACTGCGGCCTTCGCCCAGTAACCACGCCCCGTATAGCACACAAGCTTCGTTCTGCGCAGCCTGATCGGACGCATTCCGATCCTCCCTGATGAGAGCATTTACCGTTCTGGCGTGTTTCTCCAGCTCAGCTATAATCTCTTTTAAGTGTAGTGCCATGGCCTGGTCCTCGTGTAACTCAGAACCCACTACCTTATTCTCATCAGTCAGTATTTTTCTTAACTGTGTTTTCAAACCATTAATCTGGGTTTGCAGCTCCACGTCATCCAATGTGTTGATGACAGAAGTTCCTGTATTGAAAGCTGTGAAAATATCATTTACTGCACCCCTTCTTTGTCGCCCTACTCTGTCCAAGACCTCACGTGGTGTGGTGTACAATTCGGCTCTGTTGACAGCGGCAAAGTCGAATTCGTAAAACTGTTTAAATATGTTTGTTAACAGGACCTGGTATAATTGCTCCGTTTCCTTGGGGCACCACGCCGGCAATCTTACCTCGGTGAGGTTTAAAATCACCGAAGCCACCGCGTAGTGGACCCCTTGGCACAGTACCTGATCTGTGGGTACCAATACCAGTCCATTCCCGGGTCCCTTTGTCATGGTGGGGCACCCTTCCTTGAGAGCTTTAGCTACTGGAACTGTGGGCAGGGGCTTGCGGGGTCTGGTGATGAGCTATGTGGCGTTTACTGGGATCTGTGAGTATGGGACTCCGCACGCCCGTGTGCTGACGTCCCACCTCATTCCTGCCACTGTCTTTGGAAAAAGATGGAGATGCCTGTGGGGCAAGCGCGTTCTGAACCCCACATACAGATGTAGATCCCCTCATCTGGTTCCCACCATTTTTCCCAACAGACACTCAACCCCCCGTGTGTTCCCGTTATTGTCCGATGGGTGTTATTACCCAATCTTTCCCATTCCACCATGGAGTTCTTCATGGTGCTGCTCAACTTGCACAGCCACCACCAACGGTCCAAAGGTACATTTCCCAAACAGTTCAAGCAAATCTTCTTGCCCACGGTGACGCTGATCCTGGGCGCAATGATCCGCACCCTGGGGCACATCAGAGACATTTCCCTGTACGCGAACCCCGTCTGGCTGGAGTATTCAGTGGAGTTCGACCCCAGCCAGCCTGGCCATCTTCCTTCATGGAAGTAGGCGGCAGTCTCTTCAGCGTCCCGTGAGCCGGTTCCATCAGTCGCGATGGGGCCTCTATTTCCAGAGCACCCATAGACGGTGGAGTCCTTGGTGCAGCCCCGATAGGCCCAGCTCCATCCGACCATCACGAACGCGACGAGGATCCCTCTCATCTTTCTTCTGGTTCCTGCAATAAATCAAACGATATAGCCAGGCTCCCGAGAGATTCTGGTTTAGGTGACGGCATGATCGGGTCTTTCGACCTCGATCCAAAACAACACACATACTGGGCAGACTTAAAACTACTTAAACTCTAATCATTTTAATATTTACACACCTTAAACTTAAACTATACTTATGTACAGCGCCGCCCGTCCCCGGGCGGCTTGCCTAATCCCTGACCGGACTGCAGCTTGCCGCTCCCTGTGGCGGGGCTGCAGTGACCTGTGGCTCTGGACTGCAGCTCGCCGCTCCCTGTGGCGGGGCTGCAGTGACCTGTGGTTCTGGTTCCCCGCAGCCTTTTGCTGCTAATCGGGGACTGTGTTTTTTCATGGATTTCTGAAGTCGGCGTCTACTGGGAGCGGGGGAATCGGGCCAAGGATTTACAGGCTGAGGCGTTTGAGTCAAACTGCGAAAAGGTACTTTGGGCGTGGCTCCCTTAGCGAGTGGACCTTCGGGTGGGACCTTAGCTCTCACAGCCCATGCTCTTCCACGACTGTAGGCTTCGGCTCCCTTCCCTCAGGCTCCGTCCCTTTGGGATTTGGACAGGCTCCCTTGGCGAGTGGACCTTCGAGTGGGACTTCAGCTCTCACAGCCCGTGGCTCTTCCACAACTGTGGGCTTCGGCTCCCTCCCCTCAGGCTCCGCCCCTTCGGGAATTGGGTCTGTGGCAGACGGCTCCTCCTCACCTGTCCCTACAGGTGGAGAATCTCTGCCCCCAATTTCTACCTCCCCCACGCTCGAGTCGAGGGCAGGATCTCCGTCCTCCGACTCCACCTCTTCCAGAATCGTGTCGAGGGCGGGACCTTGTTGTTCGGGCCCCTCCTCATCCGAGTCCCAGGCCATCGGAGAAAGCTCCCCCCAGGTGGGCGGGACCTCTTCTCCTTCCAAGCAGCCTACAACGCCAGCTTGTGTGGTCTGTGACTCATCGCGCGCCTCAGGCTGAGGATCTTTATCCTCAGACCTGGCTTCGGTTGCTGATGCTTTTGCACCCGGTTTAAACAGTTTGCACTGATTGATGTGAAACCATTTACAAGCCCTTAGCTGACCCTCTAAACTGCCAGCCCTCGCTGTTAACCTAGCGTTCTCCTCCCTTAAAGCCTGCTCAACTAACTTAGCCTCCGCAACCTGGCGGGTGCAGAGCATTCTGAAGGGGGAGGGGGATCAGCCAGTTGTCGTGGTACATGTAGGTACCAACGATGTAGGTAAAAAGAGGGAGGAGGTCCTACAAGCTGAATTTAGGGAGTTAGGAGCTAAATTGAAAAGTAGGACCTCAAAGGTAGTAATCTCTGGATTGCTACCAGTGCCACGAGCTAATAAGTTTAGAGAGAGTAAGATAGGTAAGCTAAATACGTGGCTTGAGCAGTGGTGCAAGGGAGAGGGATTTAAATTCTTGAGGCATTGGAACCAGTTCTTGGGGAGGAGGGACCTGTACCAAGGGGACGGTCTACACCTGAACTGTGAGGGAGCCGATGTCCTCGGGGTAATATTTTCTAGGGCGGTTCGGGAGGATTTAAACTAATTTGGCAGGGGGATGGGAACCTAGGTAGTGGAAAAGAGGGAAGTCATATGAAGTCAGAAATAGATGGTAGAAAGGTGAGAAGCAATAAGCAAAGGAGAGAAACACAAAGGGCCAAACTAATTCATAATGAGAGTGTGAAAAAAGCAAGCCTGAAGGCTTTGTATCTTAATGCTAGAAGCATTAGGAACAAGGTGGATGAATTAGTTGTGGAAATAGATATTGTTTGATTGATTGAATTGATTTGATTGGGATTACAGAAACGTGGCTGCAGGGTGGGCAAGGCTGGGAACTTAACATCCAGGGATATACAATATTTAGGAAGGATCGGCAAAAAGGTAGGGGAGGTGGGGTAGCATTGCTGGTAAAGGAGGGGATTAATGCAATGGAAAGGAAGGATATTAACTCGGATGAAACGGAATCTGTATGGGTAGAAATGAGAAATAGCAAGGGGAGGAAAACGTTAGTGGGTGTGATATATAGGCCTCCAAATAGTAATATGGAGGTGAGGGAAGGCATAAAAAGGGAAATTAGAGAAGCGTGCGATAAGAGCACAGCTGTCATCATGGGTGACTTTAATTTACATATTGATTGGACTACCCAAATTAGTAAAAATTCTGAGGAGGAGGAATTCCTGGAATGTTTTCGGGACGGTTATCTGGACCAATATGTCGAGGAGCCAACTCGAGATCAGGCCATTTTAGACTGGGTATTGTGCAATGAGAAGGGACTTATCAGCAATCTTCTTGTACGAGGCCCCTTGGGTCAGAGCGATCATAATATGATCGAGCTCTCAGTCGAGATGGAGAGTGAGGAAATTGAATCAGAGACTAAGGTCCAGAACTTAAATAAAGGGAATTACGAGGGTCTGAGACGGGAATTGGGTAAGATTGATTGGGTGGTGTTTCTGGGGGGATTGACAGTAGAGAGACAATGGCAAGCATTCAAAGATAGAATGGAAGAATTCCAGAACATGTTTATACCGGTTTGGCATAAAAATAAACCTAAAAAGGTGACTCAACCGTGGATAACGAGGGAAATTAGGGACAGCATAAAATCAAAAAAAAGGGCATATCAACTGGCAAAAAAAAGCACCAGACCGGAAGATTGGGGGCAGTACAGGATACAGCAAAAGAGGACAAAGGGATTAATCAGGAAGGGGAAAATAGAATACGAAAGTAAACTTGCAGCAAACATAAAGACAGACTGCAAAAGCTTTTATCGGTATATCAGGAGGAAAAGACTGGTAAAATCCCAAGTCGGTCCCTTGCAGTCCGATTCGGGAGAATATATAATGGAGAATAAGGAAATGGCAGACCAATTAAACTCATACTTTGGTTCTGTATTCACAAAGGAGGACACAAATAACCTCCCAGGAATATCGGCAAACATGGGGACTAATGAGAAGGAGGAGCTGACAGAAATTAGTATCTCTAGGGATATGGTGTTGGGTAAGTTGAGGGGACTGAAGGCCGACAAATCCCCGGGGCCTGATAAACTACATCCTAGGGTACTTAAGGAGGTGGCCCTGGAGATAGCAGATGCTCTAAGGATCATCTTCCGGAACTCCATTGACTCGGGAACAGTACCCGTGGATTGGAGGGTAGCTAATGTTACCCCAATATTTAAAAAGGGGGGTAGAGAGAAAGCAGGGAATTATAGACCAGTAAGCCTTACATCGGTTGTGGGCAAAATGCTAGAGTCCATTATTAAGGATAAAATAGCGGAGCACTTGACAAATGGGGAAAGGATCGGACAGAGTCAACATGGATTTACAAAGGGTAAATCGTGTTTGACTAATCTGCTGGAATTTTTTGAGGAAGTAACTGGTAAAATAGATGGGGGAGAGCCAGTGGATGTGGTGTACCTTGACTTCCAGAAAGCCTTCGATAAGGTTCCACACAAAAGATTATCATGCAAAATTAAGGCTCATGGAATTGGGGGCAAAGTATTAACGTGGATAGAGAACTGGCTGGCAGATAGAAAACAGAGAGTTGGAATAAACGGCTCGTTTTCGGAGTGGCAGGCAGTGACCAGCGGGGTGCCGCAAGGATCTGTCCTGGGACCCCAGCTGTTCACAATATATATAAATGATCTGGATCAGGGAATTGGATGCAATATTTCCAAATTCGCTGACGACACTAAACTAGGAGGAGGGGTGGGCTCTGATGAGGATGTCAGGAGGCTACAGTGCGATTTGGACAGGTTGGGGGAATGGGCGGATACGTGGCAGATGCACTATAATGTGGATAAATGCGAGGTTATCCACTTTGGGGGTAAAAACAGGAGGGTAGATTATTATCTAAATGGCAATAGATTGGGAGATGGGGAAGTGCAGAGGGACCTGGGTGTTCTTGTGCACCAGTCACTGAAGGAGAGCATGCAGGTGCAACAGGCGATTAAGAAGGCAAATGGTATGTTGGCCTTCATATCAAGGGGGTTCGAGTATAGGAATAGGGATACCTTACTACAGCTGTACAAGGTGCTGGTGAGACCGCATCTGGAGTATTGTGTACAGTTTTGGTCGCCCCATCTGCGGAAGGATGTTCTTGCCATGGAAAGAGTGCAACGGCGATTCACCAGGCTGATACCTGGAATGGCGGGAATGACCTACGAAGAGAGATTAAATAGTTTGGGCTTGTACTCACTGGAGTTTAGAAGATTGAGAGGGAATCTCATCGAAACATATAAAATTATGGCAGGCCTGGACAGGCTGAATTCAGAGAGAATGTTTCCAATGGCCGGGGAGCACAGAACCAGGGGCCACAGTCTAAAAATAGCGGGCAAATCATTTAAAACAGAGATGAGGAAGAATTTCTTCACTCAAAGAGTGGTGAGCCTGTGGAATTCCCTGCCACAGAGGGCTGTGAAGGCTAATTCAATAAATATTTTCAAGAGAGAATTGGATATATTTCTGAAGGCTATGGGGATTAAGGGTTACGGAGAAAAGGCGGGGACGGGGTACTGAACTGGTAAGATCAGCCATGATCTCATTGAATGGCGGAGCAGGCTCGAAGGGCCGAATGGCCTACTCCTGTTCCTATCAAAAAAAAAAAAAAAAGTATTCCTCCATTTTACAGGAGGTCTCTTCCTGTGCGTGTCTTTCTGGGGACACAGGTCGACAGGCTGTGCTGGCTCTAGTCATTTGGGCACAGCGGTCGGGGTTTCGGGAACGACAAGACCAGTGGTGATGGCTATCTTCCCCTGTGAAATCATCAGAGACCGCATTGTCTCTATGATCGATTCAATCGCAGTGGGATCCATAACTGCACCAGCTCCTTGTGCTGGGACAGGAGCTACGGCTTGGGTTTGGGCTGGTGCTGGGGCGGCAGCCTGGGCTTGGGCTTGGGCTGTGGGAAATTTCCCTTTATTATCCTTCCACGGATTTCTACAGTCCTTGCGCCAATGTCCATCCTTCCCACACCCGTATCAATTGAGCTTGGCTTGGACAGGGCGATTCCCCTCCTGATGCCACTCCTTCTGGCTTGGGGCTGCGGGTTTTGCCTCATGCACCTTTCCCTTCTGGGGAGGTGTTTCCTGACCTCTACAATTCTTGTACGCCACATTAAGCTGACAGAGTACCGTCTCCTCCGTGACGCCGGGACCTTGGGGATCGAACCAAGATCTGGCTAGGGCCCGTATCTCTGGCAAGCTGTTGGTAACCAAGCAACTGAGCCAATGAACCCGCTATTCATTGCTCATTAGAGCCCGTTCAGGCACACCCGGACAGCTGCGTCGATATACTGGCCAAAGCCTTTCTGCGAAAACCCATGGGGGTTCTCCAGATAGCTGCACGGTCCCTTCTACACGGTCGAATGGACTACTGTCATCCACTCCCATTACTTCTAAAACTTCCTCCCTGAGATAGAAACATAGAAACATAGAAGATAGGAGCAGGAGCAGGCCATTCGGCCCTTCGAGCCTGCTCCGCCATTCAATGACATCATGGCTGATCATCCAAATTCAGTACCCTGTCCCTGCCTTCTCCCCATATCCCTTGATCCCTTTAGCTTTAAGAAATATATCCAACTCATTTTTGAATATATTTAATGAACTGGCCTCCACCGCCCTCTGTGGCAGAGAATTCCACAGGTTCACCACTCTCTGGGTGAAGAAATTCCTCCTCATTTCAGTCCGAAATGGCTTACCCCTTATCCTTAGACTATGACCCCTGGTTCTGGACTCCCCGGCCATCATAAACATCCTTCCTGCATCTAGTCTGTCCAGGCCTGACAGAATTTTATAGGTTTCGATGAGATCCCCTCTCAATCTTCTAAACTCCAGTGAGTATAAGCCCAATCGACACAATCTCTCCTCATACGTCATTCCTGCCATCCCAGGTATCAGCCTGGTGAATCTTCGCTGCACTCCTTCCATGGCAAGAACGTCCTTCCTCAGGTAAGGCGACCAAAACTGCACACAATACTCATGGTGCGGTCTCACCAAGGCCCTGTACAACTGTAGCAAGACATATCCTTGTTCCTGTAGTCGAACCCTCTTGCTACGAAGGCCAACATACCATTTGCCTTCTTAACCGCCTGCTGCACCTGCATGCTTACCTTCAGCGACTGGTGCACAAGAACACCCAGGTCTCTTTGCACTTCCCCTTCTCCCAATCTATTGCCATTCAAATAATAATCTGCCTTCCTGTTTTTGCCACCAAAGTGGATAACCTCACATTTATCCACATTATAGTGCATTTGCCATGTTTCTGCCCAATCACCCAATCTGTCCAAATCGTACTGGAGTTTCACGACATCCTCCTCACAGCTTACCCTCCCACCCAGCTTTGTGTCATCTGCAAATTTGGAGATATTACATCCAATTCCCTCGTCCAGATCATTAATATATATTGTGAACAGCTGGGGTCCTAGGACCGATCCTTGCGGTACCCCACTAGTCACTGCCTGCCACTCGGAAAACGACTCGTTTATTCCAACTCTTTGCTTTCTGTCCACCAACCAGTTCTCTATCCAAGTCAATACCTTGCCCCCAATCCCATGTGCCTTAATTTTGCACGCTAATCTCTTATGTGGGACCTTATCGAAAGCCTTCTGAAAGTCCAAATACACCACATCCACTGGTTCTCCCTTATATATTTTACCAGTTACATCCTCAAAAAATTCCAGTAGTTTAGTCAAGCATGATTTACCTTTTGTAAATCCATGTTGACTTTGTCCGATCCTGTCACTGCTTACCAAGTGCTCTGCTATTACATCTTTTAGAATAGATTCTAGCATTTTCCCCACTACCGATGTCAGGCTTACCGGTCTATAATTCCCCGCTTTTTCTCTACCACCTTTTTTGAAAAGTGGGGTAACATTAGCTACCCTCCAATCCATAGGTACTGTTCCAGAGTCTATCGAGTTCTGGAAGATGACCAGCAATGCATCTATTATTTCTAGGGCCACTTCCTTAAGTACCCTGGGATGTAGATTATCAGGCCCTGGGGATTTATCGGCCTTCAGTCCCATCAATTTTCCTAACACCATTTCCCTACAAATACTGATTTCTTTCAGTTGCACCCTTTCATCAGGCCCTATGTTCCCCGGTATCTCTGGGAGGTTATTTGTGTCCTCCTTTGTGAAGACAGAACCAAAGTATGAATTTAGTTGGTCTGCCATTTCTTTGTTTCCCATTATAAATTCCCCCGATTCTGACTGTAAGGGACCTACGCTTGACTTCACCAATCTTTTTCTCTTCACATATCTATAAAAGCTTTTACAGTCAGTTTTTATGTTCCCTGATAGCTTACTCTCATATTCTATTTTCCCTTTCTTAATTAATCCCTTTGTCCTCCTTTGTTGAATCCTAAACTGCTCCCAATCCTCAGGATTATTGCTTTTTCTGGCCAATTTATATGTCATCTCCTTGGATCTTATGCTATCCCTAATTTCCCTTGTTAGCCACGGTTGAGTCAGCTTTTTTGTTTTATTTTTATGCCAAACTGGGATGAACAAATTCTGTAGCTCATCCATTCGGTCTTTGAATGTTTGCCATTGCCTATCTACCGTCAACCCTTTGAGTGCCATTCCCCAATCAATCCTACCCAACTCGCTCCTCAGACCATCGTAGTTTCCTTTATTTAAATTGAGGACCCTAATCTCTGAGTCAACTACTTCATTCTCCATCTTAATGAAGAATTCGATCATATTATGATCGCTCAGACCCAAGGGGCCTCGTACAACAAGATTGCTAATTAATCCTTTCTCGTTACATAATACCCAGTCTAAGATGGCCTGATCTCTGGTTGGTTCCTCGACATATTGGTCCAGGAAACCATCCCGTAAACACTCCAGGAATTCCTCCTCCACAGTATTGTTACTAATTTGGTTGGCCCAATCTATATGTAGATTAAAGTCACCCATGATGACTGCTGTGCCCTTATTGCACGCTTCTTTAATTTCCCTTTTAATGCCATCCCCAACCTCTGCCTTACTGTTGGGAGGTCTATATACCACTCCCACTAATGTTTTTTGCCCCTTAGTATTTCTCAATTCTACCCATACAGATTCCACATCATCAGAGCTAATATCCTTCATTACAATTGTATTAATCCCTTCTTTAACCAGTAATGCTACCCCACCTCCCTTTCCTTTTTGCCTATCTTTCCTGAATATCGAATACCCCTGGATGTTGAGTTCCCAGTCTTGGCCATCCTTGAGCCACGTTTCCGTAATCCCAACTAAATCATATTCGTTTACCTCTATTTGCGCAGCCAATTCGTCCACCTTATTACAAATGCTCCTCGCATTAAGACACAAAGCCTTCAGGCTTGTTTTTTTAACGCTCTTGGACCTATTAGAATTATTATTTACTGTGGTCACTGTGATAAAAATGATAACATCCGGGAAGTTATGTCATCACTTCCTGTGAACTATGAACTATGAACTATGAACTGTGTACATACCTCACTTCCTGTCATATGTCACTTCCTGTTGGACTGGTATAAATACTGGTCTGTTCAGTATTGTAAGAGGCTTCTACCAGAGGCATGGTAAAGACCTCTCTTGTGTATATAGTGTGTTTATAAGTTACTTAAAGCTTACTTTAAAGTTACTTGATGGTAAGTCTCCTTTTTCTTACATCAGTCACGTTTGATTTAAACCGTTGATTTCTCTGACTGCTACTTTTGTTTTTCTCCTTCCTATCTTTTGCTTTTATCCCTGCTTCCCTTTCCTCTGTCTCCCTGCTCAGGTTCCCAACCCCCTGCCATTTTAGTTTAAACCCCCCGAACATTGCTAGCAAACCTCCCCGCAAGGATATTTGTCCTGCTCTGGTTCAGGTGCAACCTGTCCGACTTGTACAAGTCCCACCTTCCCCAGAAGCACGCCCAGTGATCCAGGAAACTAAAGCCCTCCCTCCTGCACCAACTCTTTAGCCACGCATTCATCTGCTCTATCCTCCTATTCCTATACTCACTAGCACGTGGCACCGGGAGTAATCCAGAGATTACAACCTTTGAGGTCCTGCTCTTTAATCTGCTACCTAGCTCCCTAAATTCTTGCTGCAGGACCTCATCCCTCTTCCTACCCATGTCATTGGTCCCAATGTGAACCACGACCTCTGACTGTTCACCCTCCCCCTTCAGAATGCCCTGCAGCCGTTCAGTGACATCCTTGACCCTGGCACCAGGGAGGCAACAAACCATTCTGGAGCCACATCTACGGCCACAGAAATGCCTATCTGTACCCCTTATGATAGAATCCCCTACCACTATTGCTCTCCCACTCTTTTTCCCCCCTTCCTGAGCAGCAGAAGCACCCCTGGTGCCGGGAAGTTGGCTGCTGCTGCCTTCCTCTGGTAAGTCATCCCCCTCAACAGTATCCAAATCGGTATACCTGTTTGAGAGGGGGAAGGCCACAGGGGTCCACTGCACTACCTGCCTGCCTCTACTGCTCTGCCTGATGGTCACCCATTTCCCTTCTGCCTGTGCAGCCCTTACCTGCGGTGTGACCACCTCATCAAACGTGTTATCCACGACCCTCTCAGCATCGTGAATGCTCCAAAGCCCATCCATCCGCAGCTCCAGCGCCGCAATGCGGTCTGCTAGTTGCCGCAGCTGGATGCATTTCTGGCACACGTGGTCATCAGGGACACCGGCAGTGTCCCTGAATTCCCACATAGAGCAAGAGGAGCATAACACGGGGCTGGGCTCTCCTGGCATGACTTACCCTTTAATTAATTTAAATTAATTCACTATCACCAATTAAAGATAAACTCTAAGGCGCTTGTATGGTTTACCAACAGTCCCTGCTACACCAGAAAAGACCTTAGTAACTATAAACCACAGAGTTAAAGTTTAAAAAAGAGAAATACTCACCAACCAATCACTTATCTGCTCCCTGGTGACGTCACACCCTGATTACTTTTTACCTCTCTCCCCGCTGCTGAGTTGGTCGGGCCTCGCCTCGCTCCTTTTAACTGCCGCCTCGGTGCTCTCCTGGTCCGATCTGGTCGGGCCTCGCCTCGCTCCTCCTTTTATCTGCCGCCTCGGTGCTCTCCTGGTCCGATCTGGTCGGGCCTCGCCTCGCTCCTCCTTTTAACTGCCGCCTCGGTGCTCTCCTGGTCCGATCTGGTCGGGCCTCGCCTCGCTCCTCCTTTTATCTGCCGCCTCGGTGCATACCCTTTCCGTCCCCTTTTACCATCCTCTGAGAGGCACTGAAGGATTGTGGAATCCAGGGAGAAAAGCAACAGTTTGACCTGTTCCTGTTCATCACCGTCATTAATTGCTGCTGTTTCCTCTATCTCCCTGAAGTGAATCGAGGGATCTCCCTTTACTGTGAGTCGTGTGAGGTGGCTCACCATGGACCTTAATTGCGGGCCAGCGTAGGGCACCACGAGCTGGTTCTGGTGGGGTCCGACACTGCCATTGGCAGTGTTGGGACCGAACCTCTGGTGCCGAGCGGGACACATTGGTGCCGGTCCCGGCTTCGCTACCAGTGGCTCTTCCTCACACTCCACCTCGGGCACCTCCTCTTTCACTACCCCCTCCTTTTCTGACCAAGTCTCACTATAGCTCGGCAGTGCTGAGGGCTCGGTGGCTGGTACCACAATTACCTCAGCTGGAATCGGCTGTTTTGATTCCTTTAAAAAGTCCATGTGACTGGCTTTCGGGCTGACGAGACACACCATGCCTCTTGCCTTAACCAGGGCCGTTCTTAGGTCCTCTATGGTCTTTTGGCAGGGTCTGTGCTCTCAAACCCGTGCTCGAGGGCCAGCTTGTAAGCTGCCTTAACCTCCACTACTCTCTCCTCCTGCGCTCTTAGCTGTTGTGCGAGGCGGGCGCTTTTCTCCCGTCCACTACTCTCTCCTCCTGCGCTCTTAGCTGTTGTGCGAGGCGGGTGCTTTTCTCCCGTATCCTCGTTTCATTAATCTTTGCCTCAGTAACCTGGCACTTCAGGTACTCTATCCTGGCCTGATTTTGACTAGCTACCACTTGGCGTTCCTGATTCAGCGCGTGAAGCGCTGTGATGTGTTTTTTCCCACCCATGGCCTTTTCCTCTATCTCTGCTGCCTGGGTTGTGATCTTGGCTGCCTGTGCTGCAACGACCCGGTCCAAGATCTGGACCTGCTTCTTGTAACACATCAGCCACACTGCCTTTTCCACTGACTTCTTATGCTCTTTGCTCTCTGTCCACCTGATGGCTGCGTCCACCGGACGCCCATCCAGCAAGAGATCGGAAATCCACTGTTCAGTGAGATTTAACTTGCCAAAGACATAATCCGCTATCCTCTCATCCATTGCATTTCGGCCATTCAAACTTGGATCTACTACATTGCAATCCTGCTGCCAGAGTCCTGCCGCGGTCGCAATTTTCTGTAAGGTGTTTTCCTCGAGAGGTTTCCCTGAGGTTTCTCTCTCTAGAGGCCTCTCTCTCTTGCACAGTAAACCTTGAGTGGTTCGACCCACTCGCCCCTTGGATTCTGTACTCTGCACTTAGGCGCAGGAACTACAATGTAGAGAAAACTCTTGTAGACCAAGTTTGATGAAGCAAAATGAAATTTTATTGCATAAGGAAAAATACCAAATCAAATGCAAGCAGATAAGGGAGTACATGGGAGGGAAAAACACACAAACAAATCATAACGACACAGTACTAACTAAAGCAAATACAGGCATCTTATACTCTACAAAGATCATCATGAAATAAGGAAACACACGGAACATCGAGGGACAACAACTCATGTTAATTGTACCCTTAAAATCCACCCCCTTTGTAAACCTATCTAGATCTGATTGTGAAGGGCCAGAAACATGCTCACCAATCCTACTAGGAAGTGCAAGGTTTTGAAATCGAGTCTGTGTTTGGTCCTTTCAGGCGTTTCGTCAGCACGTGGATCGTGGAGCCCCTGCGAGCTGCGCCACACGTCTCTCCTGAGGTGGGGGTCGGGGGCGGCTGGACACCGGCGGGCCTGGATGTCGGCGGGGTCGAGGAGCGTCGGCTCGACCCTGGTTAGAGGAGCCTTGGGCTGGCTCCCATCGCTTCTTCAGGTTTCTTTTCTCTCTTCTCCCGAGCCGGGGTGGCTGGAAGGTTTCTTCTCTTGGGGTTTTATTTTTTTTGTCTCTTCTCCCAAGTGGGGTCAATGGCCTCTCGTTCCGGCAATGGCCCGGGGATGGTCGATGATCTCCCGATGTGCTTCCCCGGGGCGGAACGCCGGTTTCAAGCCGGCCTTCTCGATGTTGGCTTTCTTCTTCCTCCTGTGATTGCCTGCTTCTTCTTCTGGGTGTCCGGATTCAAGCTGCGTGTTTCCAGCTCTCCAACCCGGCGTGTCTGACCCAGCTCAAACTCCGAGCCTGCCTGTCCCGAGTGTTCAACTGCCGAAAAAGTTTTCCAGATATACTTTCTTCCAGCAACTTCCGTCTCCCGCCCAAAATCAGGTTAGTCTTTGTTTAATTTTTGGCGGGCTGGGAGCACAGTGGGGTAGTCATTATATTTTAAAATGTCTTAAATGGCTGGTAACAGGCCCATCTCTGGTCTGGAATTATCTTCATTGTTTTTAATGGCCTGCTGATCTCGTTATCTAGTCCTGGGTGCTGTTCTCATGAATATGAAATTGTCCCCTTTTGTCTGGGGCAACATTTTGATGGCCTCTGTCTCCATGCCGATCTTGACTAGATCTGCATCTAATCTATATACATACGTGTGGGTCTGGTTTCGTTCTCTCAGAAACGGCTTCCAGAACTTACCGTGGGTTGAATCCACAAATCTGTCTGAGGTTGCGCAGGAACCATTTTAAAGTGTCCCAATAAGCTGGTCACATGGTATGGTGGCCATTTTGTATGCCCCTTTTTCTGGGCTTCTTTTAAACCAGTCTTTAAAATCACGGCCTCTTCTGCCATTTGACCCTTATTAATATAAAGTCCAATTTTGCGAATCCTACAGCGTGTCTGATGGTTCTGAATCAGTCCCACCTGCAACAGGTGGGACTGGTCTTTAAGGCCCTTAAACAGCACTAATTGGCCTTTATAATCCCATTTTAACAGGCCCTTGCATTTTTAACCCTTTTCCCACGTAAAACACGCCTGGTGGGGGCCATGCCTGTGAAACCTGTCGTGAGCACTATTGGCTTGCTGACTATCAGCTGCAAGTCTACCATTAAAGAGGAGATTTGATCAGTCATCATTTGCAGGTGGCAGGACTTTGTTGTCTCAGGCCTGGGGCAACTTTTACCAGGCTTAACCACACCTGTGGAAGGTTGGAGCCTCACACACTTCTCCAGTGTGACCTCCTGGGAAACCCCGCTCGCCACCTTCACTCTACGCTTCCTCAATGGAGGCATATACCAGAAGCATGGGAGCCATTTATTTCCTTCCCTTCTGGGCATTAGATGAGCTCGACCACCAGCCACGGCACCAGCAGAACCAGGAACCAGGGCCTTACACTAAACACCCGTAAGACAAAGGTCCTCTACCAATCTGCCCCCCGCCACACAGTGCTGCCCCCTCGATTATCAAAATCCATGACAAGGCCTTGGACAACGTGGACCACTTTCCATACCTCGGGAGCCTACTGTCAACAAGGGCAGACGTCGATGACGAAGTCCATCACCGCCTTCAGTGTGCCAGTGCAGCCTTCGGTCGCCTGAGGAAGAGAGTGTTTGAAGACCAAGACCTCAAACCCGGCACTAAACTCATGGTCTACAGGGCAGCAGTGATACCTGCCCTGCTGTAAGCCTCAGAGACATTGACCATGTACAGCAGGCACCTCAAAGCACTGGAGAGGTACCACCAACGCTGCCTCTGCAAGATCCTGCAAATCCATTGGCAGGATAGGCGCACCAACATCAGTGTTCTTGCTCAGGCCAACATCCCCAGCATCGAAGCTTTGACCACGCTCGATCAGCTCCGATGGATGGGTCACATTGTCCGCATGCCCGATACGAGACTCCCAAAACAAGCGCTCTACATGGAGCTCCGGCACGGCAAGAGAGCCCCAGGTGGGCAGAGGAAACGCTTCAAGGACACCCTCAAAGCCTCCTTGAAAAAGTGTAACATCTCCACCGACACCTGGGAATCCCTGGCCCAAGACCGCACAAAGTGGAGGAGAAGCATCCGGGAAGGCGCCGAACACCTCGAGTCTCTTCGCCGGGAGAAAGTGGAAGCCAAGCGCAGGCAGCGCAAGGAGCGCATGTCAACCCAAGCACTCCACCCACCCGCCCCTTCAACCACTGTCTGCCCCACCTGTGACAGAGACTGTAGGTCCCGCATTGGACTAATCCGTCACCTGCAAACTCATTTTTAATGTGGAAGCAAGTCATTCTCGGTTCCGATGGACTGCCTAAGAAGAAGGAAGAGCCACCAGATCAAGCCCGAGGGTGGCTGCTCGGAGACAAGGGCTATCCACTCTGCACTTGGCTGATGACTCCCCTCCGCAACCCCACCACTCGTGCCCAGCACTCATATAATGACAGCAATGCTGCCATGAGATAATGTCATCAAGCAGTCCATCGGGATGCTCAAGCAATGGTTCCGCTGCCTTGACCGCTTAGGCGGAGCCCTCCAGAACACGTTGAAGCGGGTGTCCCATTTCGTGGTGGTCTGTGCATGCTCCACAATTTGGCCATCATGAACATGCAGTCCTTGCCACCACGGGTTCCGGGACCACCTCAGGAGGAGGACAAAGAGGAAAAAGCGGAAAAGGAGGAGGGGGAGAAAGGGAGGAGGCAGACAGCAGATCCCTGTTCTGGATGGGCTTTCTGTGAGTGCCTTTTCAGACTCCGGATCCAGTGAATGAAACCCCAGATCCCCATTGCTCACTACTTCCCCGCCTTACCATCCTTCTGTCACAGAACATCACAGCATCCTCCTGGGTTCAAAGCTGAAATGAGAGCCACCACAAAACACACATTCCAAACATAATTTATAAATTTATCAAATTAAAATCAAGAGAACAAATTCAACTACTCACCCTTGTGCATTCCCTTACTGTCTGTCTTTTGTGTGCCTTTTGCTATTCTCGTGATCCTACGAAGTGCTCCCCCTGTGGCTGCAGCATGGCTGGTGGAAGGCTGCTGACTTTCAGTGTGGGAGACTGCAGATGGCCTTACAGGACGGCCTCGACCAGCTCTGGACCTAGAAGGCCTGGCAGTAGACTGCACCACCTCGGCATTGGTGGCAGCAGCTGATGTGCATGAGCCTGCATGACAGAAGTCTGAGTTTCCACTGCAGCACTCAGGTTGGGTCGCTTCCGCTTGTGCTGCAGTGGAAGCTGCAACATCGGCCATCACACCCAGCATCATGGTTGGGTCCACAAGTGCTCTAATGGAGATGCCGATCACTTCCATCCTGGAAATCATGGGCTCCAAGCTCCACACAAAGCCCCGTGCAATGTTGGCGCTGGACTCCTCCGTGCTCCTTGATTGTGACAAGAGGCTCACTGGCAGGCCTGCCACTGCACCAAGCGTTCACAGTCAATCTCCTTTCTCCTCTGGTTCACAACAACACATTTCGAGTAAGCACGAGACTTCGTAGTGGAGTATACGGAACAGTCTTTATTATTGATATACAGTAAAGGTGATCGGCCTTTAACTGTATACAGAGAGTAGATATTCAGTTTCTGTATATTTTGAGTACACTCTGACAAACTGTTGAAAACCATGCTCCTTTATATACCATTATTATTATTATTATTTGACTACATCAAAGGAAAATGTCATAGATAAGCCTGTATGATATGCCTATTTCCCAAATCCTTTGAAAACAGAATATCCATATAAACAGTTTGCAGTTGTTTATTTCAAAACCACTTCCCTTAAACAAGACTTCCTTTACCTACTGTTATCTTTAGCAAATGGAATCACTACCCCTGTTTTATTATCCTAAAACCAATGTTACATCGTATTGCCTAAACTTATTTCCTTACGCAAGCACTTTACGGGCTGGATTTTGATACTGGGGCGGGCTGGGATCGTGTAATCCGCACTTCGTGTTAGCCGTTAGCCACCCGATTCTAAATCGATGTGGGAGAATGATGCGATTTTAACTTAATTGGCCAATTGAGTTCCAACGTGTGGGAACCCATGGCCAATGAGCTTTTCCAGTCTGAAACTCGCCTCCGATGACGTCATCATTGCTGCTGCATTTAAGGTCTGCAACAAGCCTTGCTTCTTCTGCAGACTGCCAAGATTTTGCCCTTGCATGTTAGAGGCACCTGCAGGAAGAATGGCCAGGTTTGATGACGTTGCCCTGCAAGCTTTAGTGGAGGGAGCGAGAGACAATAAAGAGGTGCTCTTCCCTTCTTCAGGGAGGAAGAAGCCTCCCCAGCAGACCAAGGCTGTGTGGGTCCAGGTGGCCCAGGAGGTCAACTCTTTGTCGATAACCCGCAGAACCTGGCTTCAGTGCAGGAAGAGGTTTCATGACCTTCTGCGCACTGAAAAAGTGAGTTTGACTTTCCCATCACCCTCAATCTGATCCCCATTGCCTCTCCTCACCAGCACTCAGCTTTACCAATCTCTTCCTCCACATCCCACTTGACACTGACACCCATGCACCCTTACCTATTCCCTCTCTATGGTCACATTCACCAAACTATTTGACTATGCAGCCCTCACACTTCCTATCACTGTGATGCAATTACAACTTACAACAAACAGGGAGGGCCCTTGGTCTTGCCACCTCACTCCATCTTTGTCTCCTTCTAAGCATCTATGCTATGGATTCTCTACATCACTCCTTCATTCTCACTCCAACTCCACTTGTCTCCCTCATTGCAGGAAAAGAGAGCTCACAGTAAGAGGGAAAGAGTGAGGACAGGAGGAGGGCCACCCTCAGTAGCCCAGCTCACCCCCTGGGAGGATGCGGTCCTGGAGATCATGGGACTCGAGGACGATGCACAAGTGGGGGACGGACAGACGGGTGCATCACAGCAAGCTGGTGACAGAAAAGTTTTCCATCTCTCTCATTGACATTGCATGAGTTACTGATAATGATTCTGAAGCTCTAACAGATGGACTTATGATCATCTGCAATATGCAATGTGCATGTAACCTTGGCCTCACATCTCTGACTCTTTCCTTTACTCCCCCACAGGAACATCGACAGCACCTGTCCTCACTAGCCAGGAGGAAGAGCCTGAGCATCCAGACTCCTCAGAGGAAGCTGCAACCTCTGAGGGCGCAGCATCAGCAGAATTCAGCACACCCAGCACCAGCGCAAACACTCACACCTCAGTGGGACCTTCGCGAGATAGAGTAGTGTTGTCACCTGGTGTATCACAGCTCACAAGTGAGCATCAGCAGATTGTGGAGACAAGGACAGCAGTGGAGAGTCCTAGTCGGAGGGCGCAGGACTCTGCCAGCTCAGCTCAGCTGCATGTCGACCCTCTGCCTCTGGGTCCAGCCATAAGGTCAGCGGTGCTGGAACTCCAGGAACAGATGCAGGAGTCTCTGGCAGGTTTTGTCTCCAGGGTCGCTGCGAGTGTGGAGCGAATGGAGGAGTCCATTGCGAACATGAGCAGAGCCTTTGTGGAGTCATTGGTGCATGAACGCATCACCATGGAAAGGATGGCAACCTCCATGGAGGTGATAAGTCGCCAGAGTGCAGAAAACATGGTGAGTGTTCTGAATAGAATGACATCTCTGGAGGAGCGATGGTCATCTATTGAACAGAGAAACCAGACCTTCATGGAAGTCCTTCTGAGTAGGACTGCCAGTGCAGATATGGGTCCCCATGGCCCCCCTGATGTGCAGCAAGGTGCTCTCAAGCCACTTGCAAGCGCTGAGGGGGACCTGACACATGAGAGGGAAGTTGGTGGCAGACATCAAGGAAGTGGGGGCTCCTCTCCAAGTGCTCACACTTCCATGCCACTGCAGAGCCCTCGGTCAGAGCCCCACCAGTTTTTGCAATTTTAACCCCCCACACGCCTCCAATCCCGCCTCAATGGCCCGATGAAAATCGAGCCCTACATCTCAGAAAACAAGCCATGCTTTCTCCTCACGACACTTCAAAGTCATCCTGTTTATATCTTGGAAAGCCTGTTGCTTTAAGGTACAAATAAGTTCGACTGTTAACCCTTAACTCCCCAAGATGTCCAACACCAAGCATTTCTGTGCGCATGCCCATCAACCTTCTTCTGAAGGCTGCCACATCAAAGTCCTTATCTGAGTGCTCTGCAGCAGAACTCGTGTGTGACCTCACCCTCTGGGGAGCTGGTACCTGAGCTACTCTTTCCCCCTGGCCTGGCTGCAGCCCACTCATGCCCAGTGACTCACCATATGCAGATCCCACCTCTATACTACCCCCTAAATTTCACGAGGTGCCATTTTCTGAGCTGGTGCCTGGGAGTGATAGATCGAGTGACAGTGTCTCTTCTTCTCCATTACTCTCCTCCTCTACTTCTTCCTGCACAGGTTGGGCTGGTAGCAGTACTTGGGTATCTGTAAGGTGAAAAGCATGAGGGTCGGGCTGTGATTAGGGCAGGGAGGGAAAGTAAGATGTGCTTGCTTACACCATCAGCAGCTTGTAAATGAGAAGAGATTGTCGGATGAGGGGGAAGTGAAATGATGCTATCAGTCTCGCTGATCAAAACGGCATCATTGAGGGCCTCTCCAATTATCTCCAGAACTGTCTCCTCCAGATGGGTCAGGTTCTGCAGTCATGCTTGACCCCCCCTCCCCCAGCCTGTTTACTCCTGCTTGTGCTGGTTGTGAGCCACCTTGGCCTGCAAGACAAAGGTGCATTGAGCAGTGTGTGAGGCAAGTGGTGCAGTTGGTGGGACATGGCATTTGAAGAAGCATTCACTCACCTTGACCACTCGTATGAGGTCATTAAACTTCTTCCGGCACTGAATCCAGGTCCTGTGGGGAAAGATTGGTATCACTGACAGTTTCAGCGATCTCCTCCCACTGCCTTTGAACAGTGTGGAAGGCCTCCTGGCCCCCTACGGGTAGAGGACCTGTCTCCTCCTATAGACCCCCTGTACCAAGGCCTCCAGTGCTGCATCAGGGAGCCGAGGTCCCCTTTCTCTTCCCTGTGGAGAAATTACTAAGTTCCAGCTCCAGAATGAGGTACTTCTCTCACAAAGCACCTTCCCTTTAAGAAGTGCTGACAGCCTTTCACTCTGCAGGCAACCTTTAACTACAGAGCAGAATTCCCATGATATTGGGCCCCCTGTTGAACACTGAGCCAACCAGCAGTGCATTTAGCGCTGGGCTCAGGGCGGCAATCATATTAATGAGCAGGCAGCACAAATTTTGCATGCTGCCTGCACTATTTTCAACGGATGTGGGCAGATTGCGTTTTGTAACACACATGCCCATTTTCGGGCCTTATCCATTTTAGCCCCCAGTGTCTAAAAGCCTGGGTGATGGTTTGAACTAGCTGAGAACTAGTGTTAGCTAAGAGCCACCACCCAGCATTCAGTTCAGCAGCTGAACGCCATTTGGTGTAGTAAATTTTCAAGCTAAAACTACTTTTGAAGAAATATTTCAGAGCATTTCCCCAACCAACCTTGAAGGCACTCTCTGACAATTTATGGAGCACTGTTCCTACACAGCAGCCTATGACAGTTTGGCATACTGGTCTTGCGAGAGTCCTGCCATATTGGGCCACCTCCTTTTTATTTTATTTGTTCCTGGAATGTGGGATCGCTAGCAAGGCCAGCATTTGTTGTCCATCCTATTTGCCCTCGAGAAGGTGGTGGTGAGCTGCCATCTTAAACTAATGCAGTCCTTCTGGTGAAGGTACTCCCACAGTGCTGTTAAGGAGGTAGTTCCAGGATTTTGACCCAGCAATGATGAAGGAATGGCGATATATTTCCAAGTCAGGATGGTGTGTGACTTGGAGGGTAACTTGGAGGTGATGGTGTTCCCATGCGGATGCTGCCCTTGTCCTTCTAGGTAGTAGAGGTCGTGGGTTTGGGCCACCTCCTTGGTTGAATTACTGCTATAGGACTGACGTTTCAGAGCACACATGACAGACATCACCAGCTTGTGGGGATTCCAGATCAATGGCCTCACCCTTAGGAATCAGCTTTAGCACCACAATGACATGACAACTACCCTGTTGGCACCATTGTCTGTGTACACACATGAACTGCGCCTACTTGAGTGAAATATCAGAGGATGGCCAACACTTATGGAACTATACCCGAGAATGAGTCACTACTGCAAGAGAGGAAATAAGAATATAAAGGCTAATCTGTTAATTTTTTTAAATGAAGGAAAAACTAAAGTTATGTAAAAATAAACTGTGGCATGTTTTTACCAACTACTTTATCAAACTATTTAAAAAAAAATACATTGCAATGACCCAAAAGCAGATTTTCCCTATTCATAGAACCTATATCCACAAGAGGTGCTTTCCCTACTGTGGATTGACCAGTTCCATGGGATCATGGTGGTAAATGTATTTGGGTTGAACTGACGAACAAAAAAGGGGCACTCACAATGCTGGGAGCATAATATAGACCCCCAAACAGTCAGAGGGAGATAGAAGAGCAAATATGTAGGCAAATTTAAGAGAAGTGCAAAAATAATAGGGCAGTAGTAGTAGGGGATTTCAACTACCCTAATAATAATCGGCACAGAATTAGTGTAAAAGGAATAGAGGGTGCAGAATTCTTAAAATGCATTCAGGAGAACCTTTTTAGCCAGTATGTAACAAGCCTAACAAGAGAGGGGGCAGTTCTGGACTTAGTTTTAGGGAATGAAGCTGGGCAGGTGGAAGGGGTATCAGTGGGAGAGCATTTTGGTGGTAGTGATCATAATTTAGTTAGATTTAGCATAGTTATGGAAAAGGACAAAGACAGACCAGGTGAAAAGTTCTCAATTGGGGCAAGGCCATTTTTACTAAACTGAGATGTGATTTAGCAAAAGTGGACTCGAAACAGCTACTTGAAGGTAAATCAGTGTCAGAGTAGTGGGAGGCATTGAAGAAGGAGATAATGAGGGTCCAGTGCAAATATGTTCTCACAAAAAAGGGTGGGGCTTCCAAAATCTAGAGGTAGATAAAGGAAATAAAGGGAAGCTTTTGTCAGATACTGAGGGCTCAAAACTACAGAAAGCCTGGAGGAGTATAGAAAGTGCAGGAGTGAAATTAAAAAAGAAATTAAGAAAACAAAGAGAGGGCGTGAAAAATATTGACAAGTTAAATCAAGGAAATCCCAAAGATGTTTTACAAATACATAAAGAGCAAGAGAATAACTAAGGAAAGAGTAGGGCCTATTAGAGACCAAAAAGGTAATCTATGTGTGGAGGCGGAAGATGTGGGTATGGTTCTTAATGCATACTTTGCGTCTGTCTTCACAGAAGAGAGGGATGATGCAGACATTGAAGTTGAGGAAGAATATGAAATATTAGATGGGATAAACATAGAGAGAGATGGGGGAAAAATTCAGTTGGTAGCGCCTCCTATTAGCGCCTTAAGAGGGCGCAAAGTGGGGTGCAAACCAACTAGCGCCCGGGCGCGGCACTGCCCACGCCTCCCGCAAAATTCAGCGGGAGGTTAGTGGTGGCGCTAACCGGTAGTGCCCTGCGGCACTGCGGTGCTGGCGATGACGTCATTGGTGTGCGCAGTGCCCCGCTCATGCCCCAGGCACAATCTTCGGGAGCGCCCCCTGATTTACCACCGGATGCTATGTATGACGGGGTCAGGGGGGCGTACCTGTGGCCGGGGAGGCGCAATTTAAAGGCGAGGTGCGGGGCGACCATTATTGTTGCTGGCCGCTTGCCAGCACCTGCCTGTGCTCCTGTCCCCGGCCTCCTGAAACCCCCCCCCCCCCCCCGCGGAGTGCCGGCTGTGCTCCAAGAGCCCGGCATTTCTCTTGGGTGTCGGGCTCTTTTGCCTGCACTCCCGATCCCCGGGGGCCCAGCTGGGCCCCAGGTTGCGCTGCACAAGGCCCCTCCCCTTTAAGAAGGGGAGGAAGGCCTGCAATACCGCGGTGCGACGTGCCGCAGCGTGTGGCGCTGCAGCATGTAGCGCCACGATATTCACTCGCAGCGCCCCAAGAGGGAGGCGGGGCACTTCCAGTAGCGCCCTGCTTCCCTCTTGGGGCGCAACCACTCAATTTCCGGTGCAGGGGCACTTAGTAGCGCCCCGGCGAAGTTAGCGCCTCAATTGGGGCGCTACTCAATTTTTAGCCCCAAGTATTAAGAGGTTTAGCATCTTTGAAAGTAGATAAATTGCCAGGCCAAGATGAAATATATCCCAGGCTGTTCAGAGAGGCAAGGGAGGAAATAGCATAGGCACTGACCATCTTTTTCCAATCCTCTGTGGCGACAGGCGTGGTGCCAGAGGACTGGAGGAGAGCTAACGTTGTGTCATTGTTTAAAAAGGGATAACTTGACTGAATATTTTGAGGAGGTAATGAGGAGGATCAATGAGAGTAGTGTATTTGATGTAGGCTACATAAATTTTAGCAAGGACGTTGACAAGGTCCCACATGGCAGGATGATCAAAAAAGTAAAAGTCCATGGGATCCAAGGGAAAGTGGCAAGTTGGATCCAAAATTGGCTCAGTGGCAGGAAGCAAAGTGTTATGGTCGATGGGTATTTTTGTGACAGAAAGGCTGTTTCCAGTGGGGTTCTGCAGGGCTCAGTGCTAGGTCCCCTGCTTTTTGTGCTACATACCAATGATTTAGACTTCAATGTAGGGGGCATGATTAAGAAGTTTGTAGATTATACAAAAATTGGCTGTGTGGTTTATAGGAAGATGGTTGTAGACTGCAGGATGATATCAATGGACTGGTCAGGTGGGCAGAAAAGTGGCAAATGGAATTCAATCCAGAGAAGTGTGAGGTAATGCATTTTGGGAGGGCTAACAAGGCAAGAAAAGACAATAAATGGTAGGATACTGAGAAGTGTAGAGGAACAGAGGGACCTTGGAGTGCAGGTACACAGATCCCTGAAGGTAGTAGGACAGGTAGATAAGGTGGGTAAGAAGGAATACGGGATACTTTCCTTTGTTAGCTGAGGCATAGAATATCAGGGAGGTTATGCTTGAATTGTATAAAACACTAGTTAGGCCACATCTAGAGTACTGCGTACAGTTCTGGTCACTACATTACAGGAAAGATGTAATTTCACTTGAGAGGGGACAGAGGAGATTTACAAGGATGTTGCTAGAACTGGAGAATTTTAACTGAGGAAAAATTGGATAGGCTGAGGATGTTTTCTTTTGTACAGAGGCAGGTGAGGTGAGACTGAGGTGTATAAAATTATGAGGGGTCAGTGGATAGGAAGGATCTATTTCTCCTAACAGAGAGGTCAATAACCAGGGGGCATAGATTTAAAGTAATTGGTAGAAGGATTAGAGGGGAGTTGAGGAGAATCTTTTTCACCCAGAGGGTGGTGGGGGTCTGGAATGCACTGCCTGAAAGGGTGGTAGAGGCAGAAACCCTCATCACATTTACAAATTACTTGGACATGTACCTGAAGCGCTGTAACCTACAATGCTACAGACCAAGAGCTGGAAAGTGGGATTAGGCTGGATAGCTCTTTTTCAGCTGGCACAGACATGATGGGCCGAATGGCCTTCTTCTGTGCCATAAATTTCTATGATTCTATTTGGTGAGTGTTGTCAATGGCTCAAAGCGAGAATTGAGCCTTTAAAGAAACAAAGGCACAAATGTGACTCCTTGCACTGCACCACTGGGTCCTGCCGATCACAGAGCCTGCCATTTACCTGACAGAATCTCAGCATTTACTTTCTGAAGGCTTTTCTCAAGGGCCTCTCTTCCTTCACCCATCACAAACTTCAGTTAATCTAAAACTGTGCAGCCTGAGCCCTCTCTCACACATGGACCCTCTCCTTACCAAGCTTCACTGGTTCCCACTCCCTCATCATGTTAACTTTATGGTCTTTCATGTTGCTCCACATTCTTGATCCTCTTTCTTCAGCTAAATGCCCCATTCACACCCTCCACTTCTCCCAAACTTTCAGTCACTACACCCTAGCCTTTGGAATTCGCCCCAAACCTCTTTGTCTTGCTACAGGTTTTCCTTCCTTCCAATGCCGATCGAAAACCTCTCTCTTCAAATGTGACTTTGGTCTCTTCTCTCTTCCCCCACCCCGTTTAATCCTCTGTCTTCTGCTCCGTACTCTCCAGTGCCCCCCAGAAAGCACTCTAAGATATATGTTAGCAGTGGATTATAAATGCATGTTGTTCTTCTCAGTGTTGATCTTCATACACAAAACACTTGTAAAGTTCAGCTACATTCCAGCAGATGGTGCTGGAACTGCATTCACTCTTAAAACAATTTGAAAAGTGTCAGCTAGATTTATTGATTATTTTCTTTGTATCTAGATTTATGGCAATTATATCCTTAATTAAACATTCTAAAATATTCCCTACCACAAATGTTAAGCCAACTGGACTTTAATTACCTGGATTAGCTCTGTCTCCCTTATTAACAACGGCTACTACATTGGACACACTCCAGTCTTCCGGCACACACCCACACTCAATAGAGAGCTGAAATATAATTTCTAGCAGCTCTGCAATTTACTTCTTCATCTTCTTCAGGATCCTACGGTGCATCCCGTCAGGCCCTGGCATTTTGCCATTCCTTGGTTTAACTAACTTTTCCAACATTTTCCTTTTATCCATCACCATATCGTTCTCAACCATTTCAAGATTCACATCCTCTCTGATATCCTTCTCTTTAGTAAAGACTGAAATACATATTAATTATCTCTGACATTATTTGATTATCCTCTACAAATTGACAATCCTTCTCTCAGGGGTCCATCTCACTTTTAATCATTTTCTTTTTGCTGATGTATTTGTAAAATAACTAATTGTTCCTTTTGATGTTTTTTGATTTTGTTTCCTTAACTTCCCTTAACCACTCTTAACCTCTTTTCTTATTTTCTCATTATTATTATAGTCTTCATAGGCCCTCTTCTTCAATGTTAATGGTTTTTAACTGCTTTATTTATCTTGGCATCCTAAAACTACTAGTTGTTTCCTTATGTTTAATGGAATATACTGATTCTATACCTATGCAACCTATTTTGTTTAAACATCCCACTGTTGCTCTTCAGTCCTATGTGCAAATTTCTCCTTCCACCTTTCCAGAGCGAGCTTGCACATCTTTCTAAAATATGTCCACTGTAGTGTATGTACCTTTAAGAGAGAACTACTTTTACAGCTCCTGTATACTGTAGTACCGGCTGTGACCACACCTGTATATAAGCCTTGAGCATGCCTCTGTACCCCCAGTCTTGAGACTACCCTACTCCAGTAAACACCTGTTGATTGTTAAGTTACAGCATCCGTGTAGTTATTTGAAAACATCATACTCTCAGAATCACGGATCTAACAGTGGCGACGAGTGTCGATTCGAATCTACCTGCAACTCTGCATTTCCCTTCAAGGATTCGCTCCGGGAGGGCGGTGGAAGAAAGTCGAGGCCAGAAGCACGGGCGTCGACCACGAGCAACCGCCCAGTCGTCCGGCAGAGAGTGAACATCGCAGGGGAGGCTGTTGAGAGCCGGGCTTGGTTCCCCAGCCACGACGATCCAGCAACAGACTGACAACAGGTACAGCGCAGACCCTTACCGGACAGCGGCGGCTGGAGCCGACCGACGGCAGAGAAAAAGCCGCGCAGCGTCGACGGGGTAAGAGAGAGGGTGAAGCGCACAGGGCACAGCCGGGGGTTGAAAACCGAGCGGCGTTGAGGAAAAACAAAACAGAGAGAGAGAGGGTAAAGCAGCAGCCGGGTTCAGGACCGAGCGGCGGAAACGGGAAAGGCGCACAGGAAAAAAACGTGCAGAGCACAGCCAGGGCTCAAGGGCTGAACAGTGTCCGCGGGGAGAAGAAGGGAGAGCGCAGGAGACGCCATTGAGCCGCGGAGAAGAAGGAAAGCACGGGAGATGCCATTTTGTGCCAGCGGAGAAGAAGGGAGAGCGTGGGAGTCGCCATTTTTGACAGTTAAATCACACCCAGGGATGCCGAAGAGTGGCAGTATCTCTACGTTCGACAATGAAGTCGAAGATTGGGCGACACATGTGGAACGTATTGAGGTGTACTGCAGGGTGAATGAAGTGCCAGATGCTAGGAAAGCACTGGTTTTGTTAAATTCCATCGGTGCAAAAACTTATGGCTTACTGCGAAACCTAATAACCCCAGAGAAGCCCGTGAATAAGAATTTCGAAAGCATAGTAGAAATCCGACAGGACCACTTAAACCCCACACCGCTGCTGATAGCAGAAAGATTTAAGTTCCACAAAAGGAACCAGCATAAAGACGAAAGTAATGCTGAGTACTTAACGGATCTGCGCAAGCTATCGAAACACTGCCAGTTTGGAGTGGGACTATGTTAAGGGACAAGTTTGTGTGTGGGCTTCAAAGTGAAGGAACCCAGAAACGGCTTCTATCAGAAAAGGATCTTACGCTGGACAAGGCTTTCAGCATGCCAGTATCACATGAAGCAGCCGCAAGGGGCGCTGCAGAGATACAACGGAGACCACAAGAATATGGCACCAATGAAATGTCATATGGAACAGGGAAGTGTTATCGCTGCGGCAGAACAACACATGACCAGAAGGATTGTTGGTTCAAGGACTAAGTGTGCAGACAGTGTGGAAAAGCAGGACACATAGCAAGAGTCTGCAGGTCAGGGAAGAAAATCAACAGCAAGAAATCTCCACAGGGGAAGTACAAAAAGGTACGTAAGGTGATGGACAGTAGTTCAGAAGAACAGAAAAGTGATACAGACTCCGGAAGCGAGGAGCTGGGTTGTCTGAAACTACATAAGGTAACCAAAATGGAGGATCACCAGACTATCTGGGTCACACTCAAGATAGACGGAGTCCAAGTGAAAATGGAATTGGACACAGGATCAGCCCTAACAGTCATAAACCAAAGGGACTACAAGCGGATATTTTCACACATACCCTTGAAAGCTACAGAGATTGTCTTGAAGACGTACACGGGGCAAAAAGTCTACCCCAAAGGAAAAATAAGGGTGAAAGTGATATACAAAGGCCAGGAAATACCTAAAATGGACCTATATGTATTGCCAGATGGAGGACCACCACTACTAGGACGTGAATGGATCCGGAAGATACAATTAGATTGGCATTGCATACAGGCACTGAAGGTTGAGGCCAAAAAGGATGACGACGTCACACCTGGACGACTGTCAAAAATGCTAACTGACGCAAAAGAAGTGTTCCAGGAGGGACTCGGAACACTAAAAGGCATAACAGCAACGATTAAAATAGAGGAAAATGCAAGCCCAAAGTTTCTTAAGGCCAGACCAGTGCCTTATGCGATCAGACCAGCCGTCGAAGCAGAGCTGGAAGGGTTGGAACGTTCAGGAGTACTGTCTACTCAGGAGTTCAGAACGATCAGGAGTCCAAAGTAGACTGGAGCGAGTGGGCTACACCCATCGTTCCTGTAATGAAGAGGTTGTTGAGTAATACGCCTGGGGAACCAAAGAAGGTCCGCATCTGTGGGGATTTTAAGGTGACAGTGAACCCAGTCCTTCACAATATCTGCTTCCACGAATTGAAGATATTTTCACCTCACTATCTGGAGGTAAACGCTTCACCAAAATTGATCTAGCCCAGACGTACTTCCAAATGGAGGTGGAAGAAGCCTCGAAACAATACCTCATGATCAACACTCATAAAGGTCTCTACCAATACAACCAGCTGGTGTTCGGGGTAGCATCGGCTCCGGCTATTTGGCAAAGGGCGATGGATCAAGTCCTGCAAGGGATTCCAGGGACCCAGTGTTATTTGGACGACATCCTGGTCACGGGCGAAAATGACAGTGATCACCTCGCCAACCTGGAGAAGGTGCTCACTAGATTAAAGGAATATGGGCTACGAGCTAATCGCCACAAGTGCGAGTTTTTTCAGAAGCAGATCTCATATTGTGGCCACGTTATCGATGAAGAGGGGTTACATAAGTCCCCTGAAAAGATTGAGGCAGTAGTCAAGGCTCCAGCACCGGAAAATGTGTCACAACTGAGGTCATTCCTCGGGCTGGTAAACTACTACCATAAGTTCTTACCAAATTTGTCTACGGTATTACACCCACTGAACACCCTACTGCAAACAGGGGTACCATGGAAGTGGAATGACGAATGTAAACGAGCTTTCCAGAAGTGCAAAGAATTGATCACATCAAAAGAGGTGTTGGCCCATTTCAACCCAGCACTACCAATTCATTTGGCATGTGATGCATCACCCTATGGTATTGGAGCAGAGCTGTCGCACAAATTCCCAGACGGGTTGGAGAGGCCAGTAGCCTTTGCGTCTCGGTCACTAACCTCAGCCGAGCGCAACTACGCCCAGATTGACAGGGAGGCCCTCAGCCTAGTATGTGGAGTAAAAAAATTCAACCACTATCTGCATGGGCAGAAGTTCACCTTACTGACTGACCACCAACCACTTGTCTCCATCTTTAATCCAAAGAAGGGCGTTCCGGTGATGACTGCACAACGGTTACAAAGATGGTCCCTTTTTCTAGGGGCGAACCAATATGAAATAGATTATAAAGGCACGAAACAGCATGGAAACGCTGATGGGCTATCACGCCTGCCACTGCCTACTGTGGAGGAAGCACCAGCAGTGGACCCTATCGAGATATTTTATTCGTCAATAATTGAACGATTGCCAGTAACTAACGCGGATATAGAGAAGGAGACCCGCAATGATCCGACACTGTCTCGGGTATATGAATTGACGGTGAGGGGATGGCCAACACATGGCGACTCACTGTTGCCAGCATTCTCATCCAGAAGAGAACAGCTGTGAGTATGCCAGGGGACAGTGATGTGTGGCTCCCGAGTGGTGATTCCACCCAAGTTAAGGGAGAGAGTGCTAAATGAGCTTCATGAAGGTCATCTGGGAGGGGTGAAAATGAAAAGCCTTGCTAGGGCTTATGTGTGGTGGCCAGGGATCAATCAACAAATCGAGGACCTAACCAAGAGCTGCTCAGGATGCCAGAAGGTCCAAAATGCACCACCACATGCCCCTCTACACCCATGGGAGTGGCCCTCCTCTCCATGGCAATGGGTGCATATTGATTTTGCTGGTCCATTCATGGACTCAATGTTCTTAATAGCAGTGGATGCTCACTCGAAATGGCCTGAGGTGATAAAAATGTCCTCAACCACTACAGAGAAAACGATTTCAGTCCTACGGACCATATTTGCCAGGAACGGCTTGCCAGAGCAGATTTGCTCTGATAATGGACCACAGTTTGTGTCCGAAGAGTTTCGGAAATTTATGAGAAGGAATGGGGTAAGGCATTACACATCCGCCCCGTATCATCCAGCCACAAATGGATTGGCTGAGAGGTTCGTACAAACCTTTAAAAAGGCGATAAAGGCCATGTGCGACGATGAAATTCCACTACAGCATAAGGTGGACAATTTCCTATTAGCCTACAGAAGTGCGACACATGCAGTTACCAACCAGACCCCGGCCATGATGTTCTTTAACCGAAGGTTGAGATCTCGTCTGGATTTGCTCAGACCCAATGTGCGAAGAAATGTTGAGGATAAACAATTCCAGCACATCAATGAGAAGCCGACAAGGAGCTTCAATGTAGGACAACCTGTCTTGGCCCGTGACTACCGAACAGAGAAATGGCAACCCGGAACGATATGCACAAGGCAGGGGCCATTAATGTACACAGTGGATGTCGGGGAGAACATTGTGAGATGCCACGTCGATCAGATCTTAGCGTCACAGGAACGAGTCAACCCCATGTCTCGCGTACCTGGGGATGAACCCGACATACCAGTAGCATCTACCTCAGAACCAGTAGCAGTGGAAACTGATGAACTAACCGACAAAAAGGGGCCAGAATCGCCTCCGCACCAAGAACAAGAACCTCAGGAAAGGCGCTATCCAGAAAGGATCAGGAAGCCGCCCCAAAGACTGAATCTATAAATGGACTATTTTTGTTTAATGTGCATGTTAAAGTGTTAATTGTTATTTGAATATTATGGGTACTACTAATCTAAAAGGGGAGGAATTGTAGTGTATGTACCTTTAAGAGAGAACTACTTTTACAGCTCCTGTATACTGTAGTACCGGCAGTGACCACACCTATATATAAGCCTTGAGCATGCCTCTGTACCCCCAGTCTTGAGACTACCCTACTCCAGTAAACACCTGTTGATTGTTAAGTTACAGCATCCGTGTAGTTACTTGAAAACATCATACTCTCAGAATCACGGATCTAACACCCACAATCCAATGTGGTGTTCTAGTAATTTTACTGACTTTTTTTCTCTTTCTAGTTGGATCTTAAACCTTATTATATTGTGGTCACTATTCCAAAGGTGCTCACTCACATTTAGCTTATCCACCTGATCTACTTCATCACACATAACCAGATCTAACAACACTTCTGTTCTTGTCGGCCTATTGACATACTGCTTGAGGAACGAGTCCTATACACATTTAGGAATTTCATTCCCTTTTCGCCCTCTGTCCCAATCGATAAGTAGATCATTAAAATCTCCCACAGCAATAATTTTGTTACACCTGCTCATCTCTATAACCTAACTACAGATTTCCTCTTAATTTCCTTTGCATGATTTGGAGGTCTGTAATACACCCCGACTTTTTTTAAATCCTTGAGCTCTGACCATATTGACTCTTGTCTGTATCCATTGCTTGTCTACATCAATTCCCTCTCTCTCGAGAATATATTCCTTCCTTAACCAATATTGTCACTACATCCCCTTTCTTATTTTTTCTATCCCTCTTAAATGTATTGGGGGAAAAATTCAGTTGGCTTGTGCTTCCCGTTAGCGCCTTAAGAGGGCGCTAATGGGATGCAAAGCAACTAGCGCCCGGGCGCAGTGATATTGGCGCCGCTCACAACATTAACTAGACATTTTGCAGCGGCGCTAAACACTGCTGTCATGATCTCCTGCGCCAGCAGATCATGACTTCAGTCGAGTGTGCAATGTCCCGGTAGCGCCCCGGACCAGATATTAAGTGGCGCCCCCTGCCTTAATGCCTGCCGCTAGCAATGACAGGTTGAGTGGAGCGTTTTGCAGTCAGGAAGGGACTGGGGGAGCGCTATTTAAAGGCGACTGCTTCCTGCCTTTTTTTGTAGGTGACATTTTTGCACCACGCATTCTGAGAGAGAGAGAGAGACTTTTGGAGAGATTCAACGTTGTGTGAGGAGTTTTGGGTACTGAGCAGCACTTTGCAGGTTCATTTTGATTTGCCCTTCGTTGTATTGATTTAGAAGAGACTATGGGGGCTGCACTCTGAGCTCTTTCTCTGGGTCTCTCCATTGTTCTTTCCAACAGATTTGATGTACAGGTCTCTCCAGGCCGAGATTCAAGGCTGCAATGAGCAGGATGTGGATGGAGAGCAAGATCAACCCTCCCCTTTAAGATAAAAACAGAAAATGCTGGAGAAACTCAGCAGGTCAAGCAGCATCTGTGAAGAGAAAAACAGAGTTAACGGTTCAGATCGATGACCTTTCGACAGAACTCCCCTTTAAGAACTGGCCGGCGCCAGTGTGTCTGTGTTCCATTGCTGACTGACATCACATGAGCTTCACCAGCGTTCTGAGGTAGCGCCTCGCTCCTTGGCCTTTGCACCTTAAGACAGTTCTGAAGCGCCTGATTTAGCGCTCCAATCACCTCCAGGGGCGATAAAAACCAAGTTTGCAGTCGGAGGCGATAATTAGCACCAGGCGCTAATCTTTGCACCCGGCCGATAATTGCGCCCTAAATAGGGCGATACTGAATTTCTCCCCCATTATGTCCTGAAATGTTTATTTTCCATTTTTGACCAGTTTGCAGCCGGGTTTCCTTTAATGTTATTGTCCAGATCTTCCTGTAAAATAATGGCTTCCAGTTCCACCAGTTTATTTCCCACACTCTGTGCATTGCAATACATGCCTTTTAACCAATTATTATATATTTTGCCTAAACTATCTCTTATCTTCACCAGTCTTTTGTTTGTTTATATCTAGTCCATTGGATTTTATTCTTCTATTCCATGTCCCTCTTGCTAAATTGTTTATCATTATTGCCATCATCTATTTCTTCCTTCTCCATTAGCTGATTCTGATTGCTTTTATTTACCCAGCCACCAATCGCCACCCCTCACCTCCCCTTCACCCCCGTTTGTTCTTCCTCTTCAGGTCTTCCTGCACCACACACACTGTCACAATGAGAGTGTGCCCAAACCTTGCATACCTTTGTCAATGGCGCACATGATCTGAGCATTTCTGTAAGCCTATCAAAATCCATATTAAACACTGTTCACACTATCCCATGCCATTGTCGTTTCTGAATCCACTCCTAAATCTGAATACAATTACATGTTAATATCTGTTATTAAAGAGTATCTTAATATTAATAGTAACTTCACAAGTCCTTTGTGTGACTTTAGTGCTCTTTTCTCAAAATAACACTTTTAATCCCAGGTTTATTCCTGAATCTCCACGCTGGCTGCTGTTAAAGGGAAGGATACAGGAGGCTGAAGCAATAATCCAATGCATTGCAAAGAAAAATGGTGTCACTCCACCAGCAGTGATCTTCACTGACCTTGAGGTACTGGCACACAATATTGTTTTGTTTCCTGTGCGGTTGTTTAGCTCTTTAATACAGACCTGCTCTTATCCTTGCAAATGTTTCTCATCCCCCCTTCTGCCCTGAAAGTGTTGACTGACAGGTGTCAGTCACCTCCCTTGTCCAAGTGACTATTCTTCATATATGAGCCCAGATAGTGAGTGCTATCAGGTTATTGGACCATCAAGGATCTCACAGTCAAGCCCAATTCCGTCTTCGCCCAAAAGCAGACACACATGCACATTCCAGCAGGATTCTCCGCATAGCAATTAGGTATGAGAATCCTGGCTGATTTGTTTTTGCTTCTCTGGGTTTCTTAGGACAACTGTAGTGTCACCAACTGCACAAACAAGAGATCAAACATGAACTGTATGTCTTAACTACCCACTGGATAAAATAATTGAGCCGGTGCGGAGCCTTTCTTAAATTATAAGGATATAGGGATGAGGTCACGTTTGCACTGTTCCATCAGTTCATAAAGACATGCATTGCATTAGAGCAGCCCCAGGTGATGGTTAGGTTCTTTGTTTACACTATGCTTTCCTCCCTCTTCAATTCTTGCAATTTTCTTGTGGCTTTTTCCTCAATATCCATGACATTAGTGAAATATACACTGGGTAATGTATGGGAACAAGCTGTACTGTTCGTGATAGTGAAGAAATAGAAATGTCCAGCTTTTGAGTCTGGTGGACTTCATTAACCCACAAGTGCCACGTCCGCAAGAGGTGAGTGTAAACTGAAAACCACTAGAATGGGAATTCTAGTTGGATCCTTAGGAATGCTGCACATATTCTAACTGTTCAGAGATTGCGGCCGGAATTTTCCGTGGTGGTAGTGGACGTGATCGATGGTGGGTCGGGTGGGAAAGTTGTTATTTTTGACAGCAGGTCGGGAACCATGCTGATTGACGTCATGATCTGCCTGCTCTGCATGTGCACTAATGCCCTCACCAATATGGCATCCGACACGATTTGTCTCACTTGTGTGTACGTGTGCTGCAGATGCCATTCTAAGGGCACTCGTTGCGCCCCAAAAAATGGCATGATGGATTTGAATTTTGCGCCCAAAGAAGACTAAAGGAATGACAAAGATACTAAATAAACATCTTGTCTCAGTTTTCAGAGAGGAGCTGGATTCTGAGATTATAGAATGACCAGAGGTGGGTGTAAAACCATTAGTGAATCTTTTATGGAGAAATGGTATTACAGGAGTTACTCAAACTCAATTCAAACAAATCACTGACATCTGATAGTTTATGTCTGAGGGAAGTGAGGGAAGATACAGTTGATGATATCACTATAATTTTACATAATTCTGTGTAAAAGAAAATTGTACCAGATGAGTGCAGACTGGATAATGTGACATGTCTCTTCAGAAAAGGAGTCAGGATAATTCAGGAAATTATAGGCCGGTTAGTCTCTAGCCATTGGTAAACTATCAGAATCTCTAATGCAGGATGAAATTACTAAGCAGTTGGAGAAACATAAGTTAATCATATCAGTTTGCATGGATTTCTTAAAGGCTGTTTTGAAAATTCATTCTTGGGATGTGGACGTCGCTAGCGAGGCCAGCATTTACTGCATATATCTAGTTGCCCTTGAGAAGGTGGTGGTGAGCGTTCTTCTTGAACCGCTGTCGTCCATGTGGTGAAGGTATTCCCACAGTGCTGTTAAGTAGGGAGCTCCAGGAATTTGAAAAAGAAAAGACTTGCATTTATATAGCGCCTTTCACATCCACCGGACATCCCAAAGCGCTTTACAGCCATTGAAGTACTTTTTGAAGTGTAGTCACTGTTGTAATGTAGGAAACGCAGCAGCCAATTTGCACACAGCAAGCTCCCACAAACAGCAATGTGATAATGACCAGATAATCTGTTTTAGTGACGTTGATTGAGGGATGAATATTGGCCAGGACACCGGGGCTATCTCGCCTGCTCTTCTTCGAAATAGTGCCATAGGATCTTTTACGTCCACCTGAGAGAGCAGACGGGGCCTCGGTTTAACATCTCATCCGAAAAACATCTCATCCAACACAGTGCAGCACTCCCTCAGCATTGCACTGGAGCATCAGCCTAGATTTTTCTGCTCAAGTCCCTGGAGTGGGACTATAACCCACAGCCTTCTGACTTTGACCAAGCGATGATGAAGGAATGGCGATATATATCCAAGTCAGGATGGTGTGTGACTTGGAGGGGAAATTTGAGGTGATAGTGTTCCAAAGTTATGCTTGACTTAGCGTAGAAAATTCTTTGAAGAAATAAATTAAATACAGTTCATGTAGCTTATATGGATTTTAAAATCATTTGATAAGATACTAGGCACCATGTTATGGCAAATAAAGGGGAATTTATCCACATAGATAGAGAGACTCCATTTGAGGCCGATCCAGTGTTTTATAAAGGTTCATCATAACTTCCTTGCTTTTGTACTCTATGCCTCTATTCATGAAGCCCAGGATCCCGGATGCTTTTTTAACCGCTTTCTCAACCTGCCCTGCCACCTTCAATGATTTGTGCACATATATCCCCAGGTTTCTCTGTTCCTGCACCCCCTTTAGGATTGTACCCTTTAGTTTATATTGCCTCTCTATTCCGACCAAAATGTATCACTTCACACTTTTCTGTGTTAAATTTCATCTGCCATGTGTCTGCCCATTTCACCAGCCTGTCTATGTCTTCCTGAAGTCTATCACTATCTTCCTCACTGTTCACTATACTTCCAAGTTTTGTGTCATCTGCAAATTTTGAAGTTGCGCCCTGTACACCCAAGTCCAAGTCATTAATACATATCAAGAAAAGTAGTGGTCCTAATGCCGACCACTGTATACCTTCCTCCAGTCCAAAAAACACCCGTTCAACACTACTCTCTGTTTCCTGTCACTTAGCCAATTTCGTATCCATGCTGCCACTGTCCCTTTTATTCCATGGGTTTCAATTTTGCTGGCAAGTCTATTTTGTGGCACTTTATCAAACACCTTTTGGAAATCCAAATACACCACGTCAACCGCATTGCCCTCATCAACCCTCTCTGTTACCTCATCAAAGAACTTGATCAAGTTAGTTAAACACGATTTGCCTTTAACAAATCCGTGCTGGCTTTCCTTAATTAATCCACATGTGTCCAAGTGACTGTTAACTTTGTCTCTGATTATCGTTTCTAAAAGCTTCCCCACTACCAACGTTAAACTGACTGGCCTGTAGTTGCTGGGTTTCTCCTTACACCCTTTTTTGAACAAGAGTGTAATATTTGCAATTCTCTAGTCCTCTGGCACCACTGCCATAACAAAGGAAGATTGGAAGATTATGACCAGTACCTCCGTGATTTCCTCCTTAAGCTCCCTCAGCATCCGAGGATGCATCCCATCCGGTCCTGGTGACTGATCAACTTTAAGTACCGATAGCCTTTCTAGTACTTCCCCTTTATCAATTTTAACTCATCCAGTTTCTCCACTATCTCCTCTATCACTAAGACTTTGGCAGCATCTTTTTCCTTGGTGAAGACAGATGCAAATACTCATTTAGTACCTCAGCCATACCCTCTGCCTCCATGCATAGGTCTCCTTTTTGGTCCCTAATCAGCCCCACCCCTCTTACTACCCGGTTACTATTTATATGCCTTTAGAAGACTTTGGGATTCCCTTTTATGTTTGCTGCCAATCTATTCTTATACTCTCTCTTTGCCCCATTTACTTTCTTTTTCACTTCCCCTCTGAACTTTCTATATTCAGCCTGATTCTCACTTGTATTCTCAACCTGACATCTCTTTTTCTGCTTCATCTTACTCTCTATCTCTTTTGTCATCCAGGGAGCTCTGGTTTAGTTGCCCTACCTTTCCCCCTCATAGGAATGTACTGCGAATGTACCCGAACCATCCCCTCTTTAAAGGCAGCCCATTGATCGATTAAAGCTTTGCCTGCCAATCTTTGATTCCAATTTATCTGGGCTAGATCCATTCTCAACCCATTGAAATTTGCCTTCCTCCAATTAAGTATTTTTACTCTAGGTTTCTCCCTATCCTTTTCCATAGCTAATCTAAACCTTATGATACTATGATCACTGTTCCCTAAATTTTCCCCTACTGAGAGTTGCTCCACTTGACCCACCTCATTCCCCAGAACCAGATCCAGCAATGCCTCCCTCGTTGGGCTGGAAACGTACTGATCGAGAAAGTTCTCCTGAACACATTTCAGAAATTCTTCCCCCTATCTGCCCTTTACACTATTACGATCCTAGTCTATATTAGGATAATTGAAGTCTCCCATTATCACTACTCTATAGTTCTTTCACCCATCTGTAATTTCCCTGCAAATTTGCTTCTTTATATCCTTCCCACTAGTCGATGGCCTATAGAATACACCTAGTAGTGTAATGGCACCCCTTATTTCTTAACTCTAACCAAATAGATTCTGTACTTGACCCCTCCAGGACATCCTCTCTCTCCAGCACTGTAACATTCTCCTTAACCAATACTGCCACTCCACCTCCTTTCTTTCCTTCCCTATCTTTCCTGAACAGCTTATATCCAGGAATATGTAAAATCCAATCCTGCCTTTTTTTTGAGCTAGGTCTCCGTTATCGATACAACATCATATTCCCATGTGGTTATTTGCACCTGCAGCTCACCAAACTTATTTACCACGCTTCATACGTTTACACACATGCACTGTAAACCTATCTTAGACCTTCTTGTATTCTCTCTTAGTCTGACCGTATCTAATACCTTAATATTTCTTACTCTAGTGATATCTGTCTCTCCCAATCTTTTGTTCACTTTGTTTCTCCTTTCTGATGTTACATTCTGGTGCATATCCCCCTGCCAAATTAGTTTAAGCCCTCCCCAACAACACTAGCAAACCCCCCCCCGCTGCGAGGACATTGGTTTCGGCTCTGTTGAGGTGCAACCTGTCCGACCTGTACAGGTCCCACCTCGACCAGAACCAGTCCCAATGTTCCAGGAATCTGAAGCCCTCCCTCCTGCACCAGGTATTCATCTGCTCTATCCTCCTATTTCTGTACTCATAAGCTCGTGGCACCGGGAGTAATCTGGAGATTACTACCTTTGAGGTCCTGCTTTTTAATCTCTTTCCTAGCTCTCTAAAATCTGCCTGTGGACCTTATCACTGTTTCTGCCTATGTTGTTGGTACTGATATGGATCACATAAGAACATAAGAACATAAGAACATAAGAAATAGGAGCAGGAGTAGGCCAATCGGCCCCTCGAGCCTGCTCCACCATTCAATAAGATCATGGCTGATCTGATCCTAACCTCAAATCTTCTATCACTCTGCATCCACCCGAACCCATGTGATCTCCCGGGAGAGGCGAAAAACCAGATAAAGACCCAATGGCCAATTTGGGAGAAAAAAATCTGGGAAATTCCTCTCCGACCCATCTAGGCGATCGAAATTCTTCCAGGAGATCACTGTCCCTATATTTTCTACAGTACTTACCTTCTGTAAAGGCGATCTCCACCCCAGCCAGGAACAGGAATAAAACCATCTCCTGAAATCTAACAGAATTAGAACACAGTAGGAGCAGAACAAGGCTACACGGCCCCTGGGCCCGCTCCACTACCCACAGGGCCATGACCATTCCGAACCCAGACTCATGTCCAATTTCCTGCCCGCTCCCCGTAACCCTTTATTCCCTTTACTTCTAGGAAACTATCTATTTCTGTTTTAAATTTATTTAATGATGTAGCTTCCACAGCTTTCTGGGGCAGCAAATTCCACAAACCTACCACCCTCTGAGTGAAGAAGTTTCTCCTCATCTCAGTTTTGAATGAGCAGCCCCTTATTTTAAGATTATGCCCCCTAGTTCTAGTTTCACCCATCATTGGGAACATCCTCACCGCATCCACCCGATCAAGCCCCTTCACAATCTTATATGTTTCAATAAGATCGCCTCTCATTCTTCTGAACTCCAATGAGTAGAGTCCCAATCTACTCAACCTCTCCTCATATGACCACCCCCTCATCCCCGGGATTAACCGAGTGAACCTTCTTTGTACTGACTCGAGAGCAAGTATGTCTTTTCTTAAGTATGGACACCAAAACTGTATGCAGTATTCCAGGTGCGGCCTCACCAATACCTTGTACAACTGCAGCAATACCTCCCTGTTTTTATATTCCAACCCCCTAGCAATAAAAGCCAACATTCCATTGGCCTTCTTAATCACTTGCTGCACCTGCATACTAACTTTTTGAGTTTCGTGCACCAGGACCCCCAGATCCCTTTGTACTACAGTACTTTCCAGTTTCTTGCCATTAAGATAATAACTTGCTCTATGATTTTTCCTGCCAAAGTGCATAACCTCACACTTTCCAGTATTGTATTCCATCTGCCAAATCTCTGCCCACTTACTTAGCCTGTCTATGTCCCTTTGCAGGTTTTTTATGTCCTCCTCACTCACTACTTTCCGTCCCATCTTTGTATCATCTGCAAACTTTGATATGTTACACTCGGTCCCCTCCTCCAAATCGTTAATATAGATTGTAAAGAGTTGGGGACCCAGCACTGACCCCTGCGGAACACCACTAGTTACTGGTTGCCAATCTGAGAACGAACCATTTATCCCAACTCTCTGCTTTCTGTTAGAGAGCCAATCCTCCACCCACGCCAGAATATTACCCCCAATCCCGTGATTTTTTATCTTGAGCAATAATCTTTTGTGTGGCACCTTGTCAAATGCCTTTTGGAAGTCTAAATACACTACGTCCACTGGTTCCCCTTTATCCACCCTGTATGTTACTTCCTCAAAAAACTCAAGCAAATTTGTTAAACATGACTTCCCCTTCATGAAACCATGCTGAGTTTGCCCTATTAAATTATGTTTATCCAAATGTCCCGTTACTGTCTCCTTAATAATGGACTCTAACATTTTACCAACCACAGATGTTAGGCTAACAGGTCTATAGTTTCCAGCCTTCTGCCTACTACCCTTTTTAAATAATGGTGTTACATTAGCAGTTTTCCAATCTGCCGGGACCTTTGCTGAGTCCAGTGAGTTTTGGAAAATTATTACCAATGCATCCACAATCCCTACCGCTACTTCCCTCAAGACCCTGGGATGCAAGCCATCAGGTCCAGGGGATTTATCCGCCTTGAGTCCCATTATTTTACCAAGTACCACTTCCTTAGTGATTTTAATTGTATTTAGTTCCTCCCCCCCTAGAGCCCCCTGTTTGTCCAGTGTTGGGATATTCTTAGTGTCCTCTACTGTAAAGACTGATACAAAATAATTGTTCAGTGTTTTTGCCATCTCCATGTTTCCCACCATTAATTTCCCGGTCTCATCCTCTAAGGGACCAACATTTACTTTAGCCACCCTTTTTCTTTTTATATAACTATAGAAACTTTTACTGTCTGTTTTTATATTTTTTGCTAATTTACTTTCATAATCTATCTTCCCTTTTTTAATCAAACTTTTTGTTATTTTTTGCTGTCTTTTAAAGACTTCCCAATCTTCCATCCTCCCACTAGATTTGGCTACCTTATATGCCCTTGTTTTTAGTTGGATACTATCCTTAATTACTTTACTTAGCCACGGATGGCTATCTTTTCTTTTACACCCTTTTTTCCTCAGTGGAATATATTTTTTTTGGAAGTTGTAAAATAACTCCTTAAATGTACACCACTGGTCATGTACCGTCTTACCCTTTAATCTATTTTCCCAGTCCACTCTAATTAATTCCGCTCTCATACCTTCATAGTCTCCTTTATTCAAGCTCAGCACGCTTGTTTGAGATCCAACCTTCTCACCCTCTAATTGAATATGGAACTCAACCATGTTATGGTCACTCATTCCAAGGGGATCCTTTACTAGAACATTTTTAATTAATCCTGTCTCATTACACAGGACCAAATCTAAGGTTGCTTGCCCCCTGGTCGGTTCAGTTACATACTGCTCAAGAAACCCATCCCTAATACACTCAATGAACTCTTCCTCAAGGCTGCTCTGCCCAATTTGATTTGTCCAGTTAATATGATAATTAAAATCCCCCATAATTATAGCTGTTCCCTTATTACAAGCCTCAACTATTTCCTGATTAATACTCCGTCCAACAGAGTTGCAACTGTTCGGAGGCCTATAGACTACACCCACTAGTGTTTTTTTCCCCTTATTATTCCTTACCTCCACCCAAACTGTTTCACTATCGTGCTCCTTTGACCCAATATCATTTCTCTGTATTATAGTGATTCCTTCCTTTATTAACATAGCCACCCCACCTCCTCTCCCTTCCTGCCTGTCCTTCCTGATTGTTAAATAACCTGGTATGTTTAATTCCCAGTCATGGTCACCCTGCAGCCATGTTTCTGTAATGGCCACAAGATCATACCCATATGTCATTATTTGTGCCGTTAACTCATTCATTTTGTTACGAATGCTACGTGCATTCAGATAAAGAACTTTCAAATATGTTTTGTAACACTTAGTTCCTGTTTTTTCCCTTTTTAGTACTTTACTTTTTACTCCATACCTTCTGTCCCTTCCTGACACATTCTGTTTTTTAATTCCCCCACTGCTACCTAAGTCTATGACCTTCTCTGTTGTCATTTCTATTATTTGCTCTCTAGAAACCTCCCCCCCACTAATTAGTTTAAAGCCCTCTCTACAGCCCTAGTTATATGATTCGCCAGGACTCTAGTCCCAGCACTGGCCAAGTGGAGTCCGTCCCAACAGAGCAGCTCCCTCCTGTCCCAGTACTGGTGCCAGTGTCCCAAGAAGCAAAACCCATTTCTCCCACACCAGTCTTTGAGCCATGCATTTAACTCTTTAATTTTATTTATCCTAGCCAAATTCGCTCGTGGCTCAGGTAATAACCCAGAGATTATTTCCCTTGAGGTTCTGTTTTTTAATTTGACCCCTAGCTGCTCATACTCCTTTAACAGAACCGTCTTCCTTGTCCTATCTACGTCGTTTGTACCAACATGGACCACGACAACTGGATCCTCCCCCTCCCACTGCAAGTTTCTTTCCAGCCCAGAAGAGATGTCCTTAACCCTGGCACCAGGCAGGCAACACAGCCTTCGGGACTCCCGCTCTTGACTGCAGAGAACCCTATCTATCCCCCTAATGATACTATCCCCTACCACTACAACATTTCTTTTTACTCCCTCCACTTGAATGGCCCCCTGTACCACGGTGCTGTGGCCAGGTTGCTCATCCTCCCTGCAGTCCCCGCTCCCGCCCTCACAGGGAGTAAGAACCTCGATCCTGCTGGACAAGAACAAGGGCTGCGTCTCCTTCAACACTACATCCTGGATCCCTGTACCTTCCTCACTTGTAGTCACACCGTCCTGTCCCTGACCACGGACTACATCTGCAGTAATAAACTTCATAGGTGTGACCATCTCCTGAAACATAGAGTCCAGGAACTTCTCCCCCTCCCTGATGTGTCGCAGTGTCCGAAGCTCGGTCTCAAGCTCCATAACATGGAACTTGAGTTCCTCTAGCAGCAAACACTTGTCGCAGATGTAATCACCGTTAGCCTCAATGGGGTTCAACGGCTCCCACATCTCGCAACAGTAACACATCACCTGCTCCATTCTATATAATTAATTTAATTTCTTATTATTAGTTATGAAGACCCTGCCCGGATATATATGATAATATCACACCACTATTCAATAGGACTTACCAACTTAAAGGTATGAAAGAGAAGAGAAGGAAGAAAACCAACCAACCAGCTGATCACCAACCTCCTCCTTGAATACTGTCTGTGGAGCCTGTTTGGTTGACTCGTCTCGCTGCTCCGCCTCCGCAGTGATGTCTAAGCCTGGGAGTGGGGAACAAAACAGAGCAAAAAACACACCCTCACCTCCCACTTATCCGAACTCTCCCACTTAGCAAAACTCCAACAGCACTCAATGCACAAAGCACTCCGTGCACCGCACTAGCCCCTCCCCTTTTATACCCGGATTCTACTTCCTGTTTAAACTGCCCAAGAGTTTAAAAAACCCTTAAAAAATTAAACGTACTTCAAATAATTGACTTCTTAACACACTAAAATTCACAAAATACACTTAAATGATTTTTCTCCCACTTAGCAAAACTCCAACAGCACTCAATGCAACGATCTCTGGCTGTTCACCCTCCCCCCTCAGAATGCTCTGCAGCCGCTCAGTGACATCCTTGACCCTGGCACCAGGGAGGCAACATACCATCCTGGAATCACGCCTGTGGCCGCAGGAACACCTGTCTGTTCCCCTAACTATCGAATCCCCTACCACTATTCCTTTCCCAATCTTCCTCCTCCCCCTCGTACAGCTGAGCTACCCATGGTGCCGTGGACTTGGCTCTGGCTGTACTCCCCAGAGGAACGTCGGCCTCACCAGTATTCAGTACAGGTTGGAGAGCGAGATGCAATCAGGGGACTCCTGCACTACCTGCCTGGTCCTCCTTGTCTGTCTGGCGGTCACCCATTTCCTCTCTGCCTGCACAACCTTATGCTGTGGGGTGACCACCTCCTGAAACATGCTATCCACATAGCTCTCAGCCTCACGGATGCACCGCAGTGACTCCAGCTGCTGCTGAAGCTCCAAAACCTGGAGATTGAGCTCCTCCAGCTGACGACACTTCCTGCACACGTGGTTGTCCAGGACACTGGAAGCATCCTGGAGTTCTCACATGGCACAAGATGTGCATTCCATGGGACTGAGGTGCCCTGCCATGCCTCTATTCAAGAGATTATTAACTAACTTAACAGATATAAAGTCAAGACTTAAAAAAGAACAATCACCAGCGACTCATCAATTTGATTTTTTTCTCTTCAGCTCCTTCCCTTGTGCTGATGTCACTTATCTCGCTCCCTGACACTCGCACTCCCTCCGGGCTCTCAGGCCTACATTTATCTCCTCTCGCACTCACCTCCTTCCCCCTCTGCTCCGAATTCCCACTCTGTCCAAATTCTCAATTTAACACTCTGTCTAGAAGCACTCAGTTTAGGATCACTCTGTGCAACCCACTCTGTGTGTCAGCAGATACAGTATGTATTTATCCACTTAGTAATTATGGTAGCTACTTATATATATTTTTTAAAAAGACAAATAGATTTAGCTTTGTACTTATCTCAATATCATTTAGATCATATTGATAAGGAAATAGTATTGTGGAGTTTTTAAGTCAGTTTGATGCCTCGAACAGTCCACAACTAACACAATGCTGCAAATCAGCAGATTGAATATCTTCCTTGACACATACGTTTACAATGTGTCCCAGCCCCCATTTTTATAAAAAGGATGATTAAAAAAAATAATAGTGTCAGATGTTAAAATCATTGTGTTGCTGATCACACCATTGCAATCTTGTCTCTATACAGTTATGGGTAAGTATCCTAGCAAAAATATCACCATGACAACAGAGAACTTTAAACAAATGTAAATTGTGTCCAAAACATTCCTATTTTTTCATGCCAGTAAAGATGAATTTATTGTGCTCAAACTACACAAGATACATCCTGCCCACTGCTCTCCACATGCTCTGCTCTTGACAGAGACTGAAGGACGTTCTAGAATATATAACTTAATTACAATTTCTATTTAAAAAGTTATATAGCATAACATTAACCCACAAAAGCATTTTACCTATCCAAGCACAGACTGAGAGTGATATGGTGTGAAAATCAATCCTGTTTCAGAACTGAGCCAGAATCCTACTGTGAGGCATGATAATATCACACACAAGTGGCACAACATTTGCTAAGCCATCTTTGCAATGTGCATGGTACATTTCTATAAACCTCCACCCAAATAATTCACAGAACTAATGGTGGCCATTTGAAATAAGTTTTCTGGATCATCCATGCCCAAATAAATTGCAATAAATAATAATATATTTTCTAATAATCTGCATAATACTGAATCCTCTCTGTTTTCCTTCCAGCTCGAAGATATAAAGGATAAAAATGTAAAATCTTTTGCAGTTACTCACTTGGTAAAAACCCGTAATATCCGAGCCATCACAGTCATAAAATTCCTAGTGTGGTAAGTATTAAAGCTACAAAAAACCCTCAAACATGTTTAACAAATAAATATGAGCTTCCGGGCTATTGTTTTAAGGACTCCATTAGAGTTATACTGCATAGCTGGTTTGCAGTCTCCATCTATTTTTCTACAGATCAGATTGGATTGGCAGGGAATTTGCTGCAACGGCCTTATTGGCGATGATCACCTTAAGTAAGAGCTTTGATTGTCTTGATCCCCCAGCACCAATCCAAAGCCAAAATATGCTGCGAAACTCAGTATCATACACCACAGTGATAATAGTGATGGTCGAAGGGGCTTTGAAGCCGTGCTACCACTCAGAAATGGATCAGTTGTATACACAGGTCAGTTTTATTGGAAGAAAGCGGCAAACTACTCAATGCTGTCTTATTGCTGTTTATACAAAAAAAGAAAAAGTGAAAGAAATAAAGAAAAGAAGGAAAGAATGGTGCAGTACTGAAGGAGGCCATTTGCCCTCTCCCCTGCTTCTTCCCCATAGCCTAGCAAATTTTTCCTTTTCAAGTATTTATCCAATTCCCTTTTGAAAATTATTTTTGAATCTGCTTCCATCACCCTTTCAGGCAGTGCAATCCAGATCATAACAACTCACTGCATAAAAAAATGTTTCCGTATGTCGCCTTTTGAACACCTTGATCAAATCGCCCCTTAACCTTAGATCATAGATTTATACAGCACAGAAAGAGGCCCTTCGGCCCATTGTGTCCACACCGGCCATCAAGCTCTACCTATTCTAATCCCATTTTCCAACACTTGGTCCGTAGCCTTGTATGCTATAGCATTTCAAGTGCTCATCTAAATGCTTCTTGAATGTTGTGAGGGTTCCTGCCTCTACCACCCTTTGAGGCAGTGAGTTCCAGATTCCAACCCCCCTCTGGGTGAAAAAGTTTTTCCTCATATCCCCTCTAAACCTCCCGCCCCTTACCTTGAAACTATGCCCCCTGGTTATTGACCCCTCTACTAAGGGGAAAAGTTCCTTTCTATCTACCCTATCTATGCCCCTCATAATTTTGTACACCTCAATCAGGTCCCCCCTCAGCCTTCTCTGCTCTAAGGATACCAACCCCAGCCTGTCCAATCTCTCTTCATAGCTGAAGCGCTCCAGCCCAGGTAACATCCTGGTGAATCTCCTCTGCACCCTCTCCAATGCAATCACATCCTTCCTATAGTGTGGTGACCAGAACTGCACACAATATTCCAGTTGTGGCCTAACTAGCATTTTGTACAGCTCCATCATAACCTCCCTGCTCTTATATTCTATGCCTCGGCTAATGAAGGCAAATATCCCATATTCCTTTTTAACCACCTTATCTACCTGTCCTGCTGCCTTCAGGGATCTATGTACATGCACACCAAGGTCCCTCTGATCCTCTGTCCTTCCTAGGGTCCTACCATTCATTGTGTATTCCCTTGCCTTGTTAGTCCTCCCAAAATGCATCACCTCACACTTTTCAGGGTTAAATTACATTTGCCACTGTTCTGCCCATCTAACCAACCCGTCTATATTGTCCTGTAGCCTGAGGCTTCCCACCTCACTATTTACCACTCCACCAATTTTCGTGTCATCTGCGAACTTACCGATCATACCTCCTACATTCATATCTAAATCATTAATGTACAGTACAAACAGCAAAGGACCCAGCACCGATCCCTGCGGTACACTACTGGACACAGGCTTCCAGTCACAAAAACAATCTTCGACCATCACCCACTGCCTCCTGCCAGTAAGCCAATTTTGGATCCAATGTGCTAAATTTCCCTGGATCCCATGGGCTCTTACCTTCTTGACCAGTCTCCCATGTGAGACTTTGTCAAAAGCCTTACTGAAGTCCATGTAGATGACATCAACTGCACTACCTTCATCCACGCACCTAGTCTCCCCTTTGACAAATTCAATCAAATCTCCCCCTGACAAAGCCATGCTGACTATCCATGATTAATCCTTGCCTCTCCAAGTGGAGACTAATTCTGTCCCTCAGAATTTTTTCCAATAATTTCCCTACCACTGATGTTAGGCTCATGGCCTGTAATTCCCTGGTTTATCCCTACTACCCGTCTTGAATAATGGTACTACATTAGCTGTCCTCCAGTCCTCTGGCACCTCCCCCGTGGCCAGAAAGGTTCTGAAAATTTGTGTCAGAGCCCCTGCAATCACCTCCCTTGCCTCACACAGCAGCTTGGGATACATCTCGTCTGGGCCTGGAGATTTATCCACTTTTAAGCCCGCTAAAACCGCTAATACCTCCTCCCTCTCTATATTAATTTGTTCAAGTATATCACAACCCCCCAGCCTGATTTCTATGCCTAAATCGTCCTTCTCCACAGTGAACACAGATGCAAAATATTCATTTAAAACCTCACCCACATCTTCCGGCTCTACACACAGTTTGCCACTTTGGACCCTAATGGGCCCTACTCTTTCCCTGGTTATCCTCTTGCCCTTAATATACTTATGAAACACCTTGGGATTTTCCATTATTTTGCCCGCCAGTGTTTTTTCATGCCCCCTCTTCACTCTCCTAATTTCTTTTTTAAGTACCCCCCTGCACTTTCTATATTCCTCCACGGCTTCCACTGTTTTTAGTCCTTTGTATCTGCCAAAAGTCTCCCTTTTTTTCCTAATCCATTCTTGTATATCCCTTGACATCCAGGGTTCCCTGGGCTTGTTGGTCCCACCCTTGACCTTTACAGGAACATGTTGGCATCGTACTCTCTCTATTTCCTTTCTGAAAGACTCCCACTGCTCTGATGTGGATTTTCCTACAAGTACCTTATCCCAATCCACTTTGGCCAGATCCTACCTTATCATATTAAAATCGGCCTTCCCCCAATTTAGAACCTTTATTTCCAGTCCATCTTTGTCCTTTTCCATGATTACCTTAAATCGCACCAAATTATGGTCACTCACCAAAATGCTCTCCTACTGACACTTCTACTACTTGCCCAGCTACATTCCTTAGAATTAGGTACAGTACCGCCCCCTCTCTTGTAGGACTTTCTACATGCTGGCTCAAAAAGCACTCCTGGATGCACTTTAAGAATTCCGCACCCTCTAAGCCTTTCACACATTAAACGGGAAATTAGAGACACACGCAATAAGGGCACAGCAGTTATCATGGGTGACTTTAATTTACATATAGATTGGGCTAACCAAATTAGTAACAATATTGTGGAGGAGGAATTCCTAGAGTGTATACAGGATGGTTTCCTGGACCAATATGTCGAGGAACCAACTAGAGATCAGGCCATCTTAGACTGGGTATTATGTAATGAGAAAGGATTGATTAGCAAACTTGTTGTGCAAGGCCCCTTGGGGAGGAGCGATCATAATATGATAGAATTCTTCATTAAGATGGAGAGTGAAGTAGTTGACCCAGAGACTAGGGTCCTGAATTTAAATAAAGGGTATGAGGCGCGAATTGGCTAGGATGGATTGGGGACCGTTACTTAAAGTGTTGACGGTAGCTAGGCAATGGCAAACATTTAAAGATCGCACGGATGAACGACAGAATACGCAACCGTGGCTAACTAGGGAAATTAGGGATAGCATAAGATCCAAGGAGAGGACATATAAATTGACCAGAAAAAGCAGTAAAACTGAGGATTGGGAGCAGTTTAGGATTCAGCAAAGGAGGACAAAAGGATTAATTAAGAGGGGGAAAATAAAGTATGAAAGTAAGCTTGCAGGGAACCTAAAAACTGACTGTAAAAGCTTTTATAGATATGTGAAGAGAAAAAGATTGGTGAAGTCAAGCATACGTCCCTTGCAGTCAGAATCAGGGGAATTTATAATGGGGAACAAAGAAATGGCTGACCAATTAAATACATACTTTGGTTCTGTCTTCACAAAGGATGACACAAATAACCTCCCAGAGATGTCGGGGAACATAGGGTCTAATGAGAGGGAAGAACTGAATGAAATCAGTATTTGTAGGGAAATGGTGTTTGGGAAATTGATGGGATTGAAGGCCGATAAATCCCCAGGGCCTGATAATCTACATCCTAGGGTACTTAAGGAAGTGGCCCTAAAAATAGTAGATGCATTGCTGGTCATCTTCCAAAATTCTATAGACTCTGGCACAGTTCCCATGGATTGGAGGGTAGCTAATGTAACCCCACTATTTAAAAAAGGTGGTAGAGAGAAAATGGGGAATTATAGACTGGTAAGCCTGACATCGGTATTGGGGAAAATGCTAGAGTCCATTATAAAAGATGTAAAAGCAGAGCACTTGGAAAACAGTGACAGGATCGGACAAAGTCAACATGGATTTACAAAAGGTAAATCGTGCTTGACTAATCTACTGGAATTTTTTGATGATGTAACTGGTAGAATGGATAAGGGAGAACCAGTGGATGTGGTGTATTTGGACTTTCAGAAGGCTTTCGATAAGAGATTAGCCTAAGAGATTAGCGTGCAAAGTTAAAGCACATGGGATTGGGAGAAAGGTACTGACTTGGATAGAGAACTGGTTGGCAGACAGGAAGCAAAGAGTTGGAATAAACGGGTCTTTTTCCGAGTGGCAGGCAGTGACTAGTGGGGTACCGCAGGGATCGGTGCTAGGACCCCAGCTATTCACAATATATATTAATGATCTAGACAAGGGGACTAGATGTAATATCTCCAAGTTTGCAGACGACACAAAGCTGGGTGGGCGTGTGTGCTGTGAGGAGGATGCAGAGAAACTCCACTATGATTTGGACAGGTTGGGTGATTGGGCAGATGCATGGCAGATGCAGTATAATGTAGGTAAATGCGAGGTTATCCACTTTGGTGGCAAAAACAGGAAGGCAGATTATTATCTGAACGGCAATAGATTGGGAAAAGGGGAAGTGCAACGAGACCTGGGTGTCCTTTTGCACCAGTCGCTGAAGGTAAGCATGCAGGTGCAGCAGGCGGTTAAGAATGCAAATGGTATGTTGGCCTTCATAGCGAGAGGATTCAAGTACAGGAGCAAGGATGTCTTGCTGCAGTTGTACAGGGCCTTGGTGAGACCACACCTTGAGCACTGTGTGCAGTTTTGGTCGCCTTATCTGAGGAAGGATATTCTTTTCATGGAGGGAGTGTAGCGAATATTCACCAGATTGATCCCTGGGATGGCAGGAATGATGTATGAGGAGAGATTGGGTTGATTGGGCTTATATTCATTGGAGTTTAGAAGAATGAGAAGGGATCTCATTGAAACTTATAAAATTCTAACAGGACTAGACAGACTAGATGCAGGAAGGATGTTCCCGATGGCGGGGGCGTCCAGAACCAGGGGTCACAGTCTAAGGATAAGGGGTAAGCCATTTAGGACAGAGATGAGGAGGAATTTCTTCACCCCGAGAGTGGTGAGCCTGTGGATTTCTCTACCACAGAAGGCAGTTGAGGCCAATTCATTAAATATATTCAAGAAGGCGTTAGATACATTTCTTAAGGCTAAAGGGATCAAGGGATATGGGGAGAAAGCAGGGACAGGGTACTGAATTTGGATGATCTTTTTAAATGGCGGAGCAGGCTCGAGGGGCCAAATGGCCTACTCCTGCTCCAATCTTCTATGTTTCTGTGTTTCACACGCTGACTATCCCAGTTAATTTTGGGGAAGTTGAAATCCCCTACTATTATTACCCTATTATTTCTACACTTCTCTGAGATTCGCCTACATATCTGTTCCTCTATCTCCCCCTGACTGTTTCGGGGCCTATACTACACTCCCAGCAAAGTGTTTGCCCCCTTTTTGTTTTTGTTTTTCATTCTACCCATATGGCTTTAAGGAGAACAACCCCAGTTTCTCTAGACTCTCCATGTAACTGAAGTCTTTCATCCCTGGTATCATTCTAGCAAATCTCCTCTGCACCCTCTCTAAGCCCTTGACATCCTTTCTAAAGTGTGGTACCCAGAATTGGCCACAATACTCTAACTGGGGCCTAACCAATGTTTTATAAAGGTTTAGAATATCTTCCTTGCTTTTGTACTCTATGACCGGAATTTTCATGCTGCCATGCATGTGGATTTGGAGGTGGGTTGGGAGTGAAATGCACAAAAAATAGTAGCGGGTCAGGAACGTGCCGTCATTCCGTCTCCTCACGCCTTTAACTCGCGCGCGTTTGCAGGCGCGGCACGGATCCAAACGGCAGAGGTGGATGACCTAATTTACCTCATTAATACCTTGTTGTCCGACCCTTAACAGTGCTTTTGAGCAGACATTTTGAATTGCACTGTATGACCGTGGGTCTCGCAGCTCGGGAGCCATGTCTTTCAAGGTGAGGCAGAAACTCAGTTGCCATTGATTGAGGTCATTACTGCAGAGCATGGAAAGCACATGACATCTGCTTATTTGCCTATGGGAAAGGCTCTTGCTGAATGCATTTTGAGCACAGATTTAGGTGTCTACAGTTTGCACCTCTTTTATGCAAATTCAGAACCACTCTCACCTCATTGCTACTACCTATCACACCATTGCATGATTGGTCCTCTGATCTCTACTTGACCTGCTATCTATTGCATTAGAATGGGTGCCGTTTATACTGTCTCACCCTGGTCCTCAAAATCGGACCAGGATGAGCCCCAACACCAGCAACAGCAGGCACATCAGCAGCAACAGCACCACCAACCTTCTTCTCAATGACTGGATGCTCCACCGGACAGAGGGCATCAGTGCAGGGCTGCACCATGCCGGAAGCGATACCCTGAACACAGGGTATACAGGCAGAGGATGAGCTTCCTCAACATGACTGAGCAGCAGTGCCAAAGGAGGCTCAGGCTTTCGCACCAGGTCGTCGCAGACATTTGCAGCTCACTGGAACCAGACCTGCAGCCCAGAGGACCTGGCGGACATGCCTTACCAGTGGCTGTCAAGGTCTCCAGTGCCCTCAACTTCTTCACCTCAGGTTCCTTCTAGGGATCTGCAGCAGACATTTGTGGCACCTCGCAGTCAGCCGCCCACAGGTGCATCACACAGGTCACCAATGCCCTGTTTGACATGCCAGCCAATTATGTCAACTTTGCCACCGATGAAGCCAGTGTTACTGAGAGGGTGCTGGCCTTTCTCACTCTGGCTGGCTTCCCACAGGTGCAGGGCATCATCGGCTGCACACATGTGGCCATCAGGGCACCCCATCTTAACCCAAGTGTGCTTGTGAACTGCAAAGGCTTCCACTCCCTCAATGTGCAGCTCGTCTGCAACCATAAAAAGATGATCATGCATGTGTGTGCTAGATTCCCTGGCAGCTGTCATATCTCTTTCATTCTGTGCCACTCCACCCTCCCTCAGCTCTTTGCACCGCCAAACACACTTACCGGCTGGCTGTTTGGAGACAAGGGCTATTTACTGAAGACGTGGCTCATGACACCCTTGAAAGCCACATGTCCACCCGATGTGTCATAGAACAAACAATAGGCATGCTGAAAATGCGATTCAGATGCCTTGACAGTTCTGGAGGAGCCCTTCAGTAGGCACCAGCCAGGGTATCCAGAATTGTGGTCGTCTGCTGCACCCTGCACAACATAGTGCAGCAATGAGGATTAGCGCTGCATGAGGAGCAAGGTACAGAGCACACAACTTCTTCTTCTTCAGAGGAGGAGGATGAGCATCAGTTGGAAAATGAGGAGGAGCGATGGCCTCATCATGGCCAGATTTACTTAACTTCCTGCATTACACCCATATGGCTGCCACATGCTGTGCCAGGTCCCCCCACTCCCCCCACCCCCACACCCAAAAACACCATAAAGCATCCCTACAATGACCAAGCCATTCCTTTCACACTGACCCCTATTGCTGGAGGTAACATTATGTCTCACCATTCACTCCAGCCCACTAAGCCAATTCCAAAGTAGCAGACAAAATTGGGCATGACCAGAAAATGGTGAAAATAAATCATATTATGTGTGACGTAAGAGTAAGAGTAATGGAACCTTAACAGAAACAGTTCTTTAAACACCCATGTGCTTACCCTTGTGCAGCTTCTTCTGTGTCATCTTTCGCTTATGCGTGCTTCTACGAGGTGCAATGCCTGTGGCTTCAGCAGAGGTAAAGGCAGCCTGCTCACTTCCCTGCTGTGACCGCAAAGACACTTTTGGCAGACGTTCTCTGGGTTTTGGAGCCTGTGATGGCCTTGCCAAAGTCTGCTCCTCCTGAGACTGCACAGGGGCAGACTTGGCCATCGCGATCCGAGGAGCCATCTGGGGCTCTGATGGGGGGAGGTGGCAACGGGGGAGAAGTATGAGCGCTTTGAGAGGAGTTCCCACTTCCATGTCCCCTCTCAGCATTATCCCTCTCATAGGCCACCCACACTTCCCTGCTAGCAAGAAGCTGGAGAGTACCTTGCTGCACAGCAGCAAGGTGATGAACGCCCAAGTCTACATTGACATCCCTCCTAGAGAGGAGGTCTATGAGCCTCTGCCATGTGTTCTTCATAGATAGCATGTGCCCATGAGAGTGGTGCATTAACTGCTCCATGCAGGTGGCCATCCTTTCCATGGAAGAGCCTGCAGTTGCCATCATCTGTGACACGGTGGTGCTCATGTTGGAGATGGACTCCTCCATTCTCTGAACATTTGCAGACATCATGGTCGCAAAACCTTTCAGAGCCTCCTGCACATCTTCCTGAACCTCCAGAATTCACCCTCTTTCTCAATGGCCCCCGAGGTTCAGCGTCTGCATGCAGCTGAGCAGAGCTGGGAGCATCCTACGTTCTCTGGCGAGGCGTCTCCACTGCTGCCCTGGACTCGGCAATGGTCCCGGCAGATTGGAAAACTGCTAATGTAACACCCTTATTTAAAAAGGGCAGTAGACAGAAGGCTGGAAACTATAGACCGGTTAGCCTAACATCTGTGGTAGGTAAAATTTTGGAGTCCATTATTAAGGAGACAGTAACAGGACATTTGGATAATCATAATTTAATAGGACAAAGTCAGCATGGTTTTATGAAGGGGAAGTCATGTTTGACAAATTTGCTGGAGTTCTTTGAGGAAGTAACATATAGGGTGGATAAAGGGGAACCAGTGGACGTAGTGTATTTAGACTTCCAAAAGGCATTTGACAAGGTGCCACACAAAAGATTATTGCTTAAGATAAAAAATCACGGGATTGGGGGTAATATTCTGGCATGGATAGAGGATTGGCTATCTAACAGAAGGCAGAGAGTTGGGATAAATGGTTCATTCTCAGACTGGCAATCAGTAACTAGTGGTGTTCCGCAGGGGTCAGTACTGGGTCCCCAACTCTTTACAATCTATATTAACGATTTGGAGGAGGGGACCGAGTGTAACATATCAAAGTTTGCAGATGATACTAAGATGGGAGGGAAAGTAGTGAGTGAGGAGGACATTAAAAACCTGCAAGGGGACATAGACAGGCTAAGTAAGTGGGCAGAGATTTGGCAGATGGAATACAATACTGGAAAGTGTGAGGTTATGCACTTTGGCAGGAAAAATCGTAGAGCAGGTTATTATCTTAATGGCAAGAAACTGGAAAGTACTGAAGTACAAAGGGATCTGGGGGTCCTGGTGCACGAAACTCAAAAGGTTAGTATGCAGGTGCAGCAAGTGATTAAGAAGGCCAATGGAATGTTGGCTTTCATTGCTAGGGGGATAGAATATAAAAAGAGGGAGGTATTGCTTCAGTTGTACAAGGTATTGGTGAGACCGCACCTGGAATACTGCGTACAGTTTTGGTGTCCATACTTAAGAAAGGACATACTTGCTCTCGAGTCAGTACAAAGAAGGTTCACTCGGTTAATCCCGGGGATGAGGGGATGGACATATGAGGAGAGGTTGAGTAGATTGGGACTCTACTCATTGGAGTTCAGAAGAATGAGAGGTGATCTTATTGAAACATATAAGATTGTGAAGGGGTTGGATCAGGTGGATGCAGGGAAGATGTTCCCGATGATGGGTGAAACTAGAACTAGGGGGCATAGTCTTAGAATAAGGGGCTGCTCTTTCAAAACTGAGATGAGGAGGAACTACTTCACTCAGAGGGTGGTAGGTCCATGGAATATGCTGTCCCAAAAAACTGTAGAAGCTACATCATTACATAAATTGATAACAGAAATAGACAGTTTCCTAGAAGTAAAGGGAATTAAGGGTTACGGGGAGCGGGCAGGAATTTGGACACGAGTCTAGGTTCGGATCGGTCATGGCCCTGTGGGTAGCGGAGCAGGCCCAGGGGCCGTGTAGCCTGATCCTGCTCCTATTTCGTGTGTCTAATTCTGTTAGATGCAGGAGATGGTTCTGTGATAGTGGATTGGCAGTTAGGATCAGATCAGCCATGATCTTATTGAATGGCGGAGCAGGCTCGAGGGGCCGATTGGCCTACTCCTGCTCCTATTTCTTATGTTCTTATGTTCTTATGTTCTTATCTCCACTATCTCCTCTTGCTCACTTGTTACTTGTGAGACACCAGGTGAGAACACTACTCTATCTTGAATTGGACCCACCAAGGTGTGCATATCTGCGCTGGCGCTGGGTGCTCTTAGGTCTGGCGATGGTGCACCCTCAGAGGCTGGAGGCTCCTCTGAGGAGTTGTCTTCCTCCTCCGGCTGGACAGTGGGGTTGGGGTTGCTCTTGATGGACCTGTGGGAGAGTAAAGAAATGATTTAGAAATGTTATATTAAGAATGGGTAACGATACCATTATGCACATGATGAACGTTCACTGGCTGCTGACATCAGTCACCATATGAGTGACTGCTGTATGCCATGTGTCTGTATGAGATGTAATTCTGTCACCAGGTTGCTGAGATGTTCCCCTCTCTCCATCTCCCACCGCCAGCTGATCTGCAGCTCCTGAGACCGCCAGGGCGACCTCCTCTGCTGGAGTTAAAGTGGTAAAGGATGGAGGGCCACCTCCGGTTCTCTCTCTCTCCCTCTTATTGTTGGCTCTCTTCTCCTGCAAGGAGGGAAAGAAGAAATGTTTGAGTGAGGGTGATGGCATGAGTGTAAGGAATGTGTGGGTTACATCTTTAGAGGGTGACTATAAGGGAGTATGGTGCCAATGCCAAAGTGCCAATGCAATGTGGCCTCCTTGTGTGTTGTCAGTTGGTACGACTGCATTAGGATGAGGGTGAGTGTGAGGGGTGGCTAGTCAGATGGGGTTGTGAGTATGTAGATAGCGAGAGAGGGATGGGTGGATGTGCAAAGTATGTTGGTGTGAGTAATGATGTGGAGGAGTAGGCTTGGGAAAGGCAGAGTGATGGAGATGTGGTGACAGGCACAGCAGGATGAAGGTAAGTGTGGCTTTGCACTCACCTTTCCTGATCTCTTGAGATCATTGAAACGCTTCCGTGGTCCTCCTCACCACATCCCTGCTGTTGACCTCCTCTGCAATTTGCAGTCAGGTCGTCTTAGTCTCCTGGGAAGGTCTCTTGCACCCATCAGAAGGGAAGAGGATCTCCCTGCATGCTCTGACTTCCTCCACAAGAATATGTAGGGAGTCATCTGAGAAGCTGGGTGCAGCCCTCTGTCTCTGTGAAGCCACCTGTGCAAGGCTCAGCAATAACCAGTTGGTGATATGTACCTCCTGCACATTCCTAGATGATCCTTCAAATGCAATCTGGCCAAGGCTGCTTTAAATAGCCCAGCTGGAAATGAGTCATCGATGATGTCATCAGACCCGCACCATTTAATAGGGCCAGCTAACGCGCAGGTCTGCCTATTACTGGAAAGTCGTTCTGAGCAGCGGGATGAAAAGAAGAATGGGGTTCCGAGCCATCACCGCTCGCACCCAACCCACCCTGGTATAGAAAATTCCGGCCTGTATCTCTATTTATAAAGCCAAGAATCTGATGTGCCTTTTTAACAGCTTTTTCAACTTGCCCTGCCATCTTCAAAGACTTTTTTTTATTCATTCATGGGATGTCGGCATCGCTGGCAAGGCCAGCATTTATTGCCCATCCCTAATTGCCCTTGAGAAGGTGGTGGTGAGCCACCTTCTTGAACCGTTGCAGTCCATCTGGTGAAGCTACTCCCACAGTGCTGTTAGGGAGGGAGTTCCCGGATTTTGACCCACCAACGTTGAAGGTATTCCCATGTGCCTGCTGCCCTTGTCCTTCAAGGTCAGTGCTTCTCAAAATTTTTGTTTGAAGGACCCCTTTTCAAATTGATTAGTAATTACGGACCCCCATCTAAATTATAATACTAATATAATTCTCATAATTTGTAAAGAGTGTTTTAATAATGCTTTTAAGATAACAACTAGTTACTTACCGGTATCAGTGAGATGGGTGTGCCTGCTTCTCACTGCAGAGTCTGTCTATCCTTGGTGTGATGTTTGGCAATTAATTTCTACGCCTCCTTTCACTATCATCTCTTCAACCCTCCAGTAAGCCAGATGTCACTTGAGCTCCTCCAATTACACCATGGTTAAATACACTCACAAGTGTGACACTCTTCACAGACCAGGAAGGTCTTAGGTTAGATCCCCAGTCTCCAATGACTTGGCTGGTGTCAAAGAATGCGGAGGATATCTACAATTGGTGTCAGCACTGTTACGTCCATGTAATAATAAGAAAAGGACTGCAGAGAATGGTACAACAGGTGTTTACTCAACATGGTTCAAACTGCAACTGACTGTACAGATCACTACTCAGGGTTTATATACAGGTGTGGTCACTGCCGGTACTACAGGATACAGGAGCTGTAAAAAGTAGTTCTCCCCCTTAAAGGTACATACATTACAATTCCTCCCCTTTTAGATTAACAGTACCATAACACTCATTTAACAATTAAATATCAAACTAATTACAATTAACACTTTTAACATGCAACATTAACTGAAAATAGTCTATTTATAAATTCAGTCTTTGGGGAGGCTTCCTGATTCTTTCTGGATAATGCCTTTCCCGAGTGTCTCGCTCTTGGTGCGGAGGTGATTCTAACACCCTGTTGTCAGTTGATTCATCAGCTTCCAATGCTATTGTTTCTGAGGTAGATGCGACCTGTACGTCGGGTTCCTCACCAGGTATGTATGGCCGAGACATGGGGTTGACTCGTTCCTGTGACTCTAGGATCTGGTCAGCATGGCGTCTCACAATGTTCTCCCCAACATCCACTGTGTACATTAGTGGTCCCTGCCGTGTGCATATCGTTCCTGGTTGCCATTTCTCTGTTCGGTAGTCGCGGGCCAAGACTGGTTGCCCTACATTGAAGCTCCTTGTCGGCTTCTCATTGATGTGCTGGAATTGCTTACTCTCAACATCTCTTCGTACATTTGGTCTGAGCAATTCCAGACGAGATCTCAACCTTCGGTTAAAGAACATCATGGTCGGGGCCTGGTTGGTGACTGCATGTGTCGCATTTCTGTAGGCTAACAGGAAATTGTCCACCTTATGCTGCAGTGGAATGTTGTCACTGCACATGGCCTTTACTGCTTTTTTAAAGGTTTGTACGAACCTCTCAGCCAATCCATTTGTGGCTGGATGATACGGGGCGGATGTGTAATGGCTTACCCCATTCCGTTTCATAAATCTTCGAAACCCTTCGGACACAACCTGTGGTCCGTTATCAGAGCAAATCTGCTCTGGCAAGCCGTTCCTGGTGTGATGAAATATTCCATTCATCACTGCCTGTGACTGTGGTTGGTTTCAGGTTTCAGTTCCCTTACCTCAGTTCCATCTCCTCACCATTGTATTGTATATTGTAATGTATTGTGTGTAGGGCTCCGCCCATACCTGGCCCCTATGTAAGCAAGCTCAGTCTGGCCTCATATCCAGTACTGCAGACCTCCAGATGGAAGATACCTCTCTCCACTGCGTGTTACCTTCTAAGTTAATAAAAGCCTTGTTTTGTTTCGCTAACATCGAGTCTCGGAATTATTGAGGCACATCAATTTTATTAACTTATTTTTCAACACAATGGATCAACTCCTAAAACCCGAACGTTTGGATTTGGACCAGCATGCTTCGGATGCATCGGCACGCTTCGGACACTGGTTTATGTGTATGGAATTCTTCCTGGACAATTCCGCAGCCGTCAAAGACGCTACGGACGCTGCGAGTATGAAACTCGGAATTCTGTGGAATTGGGTAAGCCACCGGGTTTACTCCCTCATCCAAGACGCCGACACGTACCTGGCCGCCTGCGACATCTTAAAGGGGCATTACCAGCAGCCTACGAATGAGGTGTATGCTAGGCATCTGCTCGCTACTCGCGCACAGCGACCTGGGGAATCGGTGGAGGAGTTCCTAGGCACCCTGAAAATGCTTGGCAAAGACTGCAAGTGCCAAGATGTAAAAGCCGCAGTGTACACTGACGAGCTTGTTCGCGATGCCTTTATCACAGGCCTCAGCTCCACTTACATCCGGCAGAGACTGCTGGAAAAAACGGGATTGGACCTGAAACAGGCTGCGGACACCGCGCGATCCCTGGATGTGTCCCAGAGAAACTCGGACGCCTACTCTTCAGCCCGCGCCGTCCACGCCGCCACGTGTGCACCAAGGGCGCCGCCATCTTGGAAGGCATCTTCCCCGCCCGGCAGCCCGACACCGTCGGGGCCCCGCTCTCCCCCCAGAAGCCCTACGACAGCCGCGACGCGTCGGGGACCCAACTGCTACTTCTGCGGGCAGCCAAAGCACACCAGAAACCTGTGCCCGGCGAAAGGCACCACCTGCTTTAAGTGCGGTAAGAAGGGGCACTTCGGGAAGGTGTGCAGAGCGAACCCCGCCGGAAAACCCGCCACCGCCGCGTGTGCGCCGTGGGAGCGGCCATCTTGGACGCCATCTTGCCTGACCTCGTGGGGTCCGCCATCTCATGAGCAGACAGCGTGGACGCCATCTTGTCTCGATCAGGGCCCTACAGTGGCATCGGTCACAGTGGACCAGACCGGGCCGCACCCGCTATCCAAATCAATGGTGGACATCGAGGTAAACGGGTGCCGGGTTAAATGTTTAATTGACAGTGGAAGCACGGAGAGTTTTATCCACCCTGAACTGGCACAACAACTCTCCCTAAAGGTGGTCCCTACTCAGGGTACCATCTCTATGGCTGATAAAACCCAGACATCGACCATTCTGGGTTACTGCACGGTACAATTGTCCGTTAACGGAACTGTATACGATAATTTTAAAGTATTAATCATGAAGAATCTATGTGCGAGCGTGATCTTGGGCCTGGATTTCCAGTGCAACCACCAAAGCATCACGCTCAAGTACGGTGGGTCCCAGCCGCCCCTCACAGTGTGCGGTCTGGCTACCCTGAAGGTAAAGCCGCCTTCGCTATTCGCGAACCTTACCCCTAACTGCCGGCCAATAGCGACCAAAAGCAGGAGGTACAGCTGGGAGGACAGGCGGTTTATCGCGACCGAGGTAGACAGGCTCCTGAAAGAGCGCATTATTGAACGCAGCAACAGCCCGTGGCGCGCCCAAGTGGTAGTGGTAAGGGGTAGCGAGAAGAAACGGATGGTGATCGACTATAGCCAAACGATCAACAGGTACACCCAACTAGACGCCTACCCGCTATCCCGCATATCAGAAATGGTGAACCAAATCGCCCAATACCGGGTGTTCTCCACCATCGACCTCAAGTCAGCGTACCACCAGCTCCCTATCAGACCAGAGGACCGCCCGTACGCCGCCTTCGAGGCGAACGGACGCCTCTACCAATTCCTCAGAGTCCCCTTTGGGGTGACGAATGGGGTCTCGGTCTTCCAGAGGGAGATGGACCGCATGGTCGATGACCACCACTTGCAGGCAACCTTCCCCTACCTCGACAATGTCACCATCTGCGGTCACAACCAGCAGGATCACGACTCGAACCTCGAGAGGTTCCTGAAAACCGCACAAAAACTCAACCTCACCTACAACGAGGACAAGTGCGTTTTCAACACCACGCGTCTCTGCATACTAGGCAGCGTGGTGGAGAATGGGGAAATCGGACCAGACCCCGACCGATTGCGCCCCCTTAGGGAGCTGCCCCTGCCCAACACTCCCAAAGCCCTGAAAAGGTGCCTGGGGTTATTTTCTTATTATTCCCAATGGGTCCCCAACTACTCCGACAAAGCCCGCCCCCTCTTGAAAGCATCCTCTTTTCCGCTCTCTGCTGAGGCCCACGCCGCCTTCAAAAGCATTAAGCAGGATATTGAGCGGGCCACGCTACAGGCAGTGGACGAGAACACTCCCTTTCAAGTGGAAAGTGATGCGTCTGACTTTGCCTTGGCGGCCACCCTCAACCAGGCGGGGCGGCCCGTAGCTTTCTTCTCGAGGACCCTCCAAGGGCCCGAGATCAGACACTCCTCCGTAGAAAAGGAGGCCCAAGCCATCGTGGAGGCAGTGCGCCACTGGCGCCACTACCTAGCCGGCAAACGCTTCACCCTACTTACCGACCAGCGGTCGGTAGCATTTATGTTCAATAATAAACAGAGGGGGAAGATTAAAAATGATAAGATTCTTAGGTGGCGGATCGAGCTCTCCACCTTCGAGTATGACATCATTTACCGGCCAGGGGCCCTTAACGAATCCCCTGACGCCCTCTCACGAGGGATGTGTGCCAGCGCCACCGGGGATCGGCTACAGACCCTCCACAACGACCTCTGCCACCCAGGGGTCACGCGGCTGTTCCACTTCATAAAGTCCCGTAACTTACCCTACTCGATTGAGGAAGTTCGGTCTCTGACCAGGAACTGCCGCACTTGCGCTGAGTGCAAGCCTCGGTTCTACCGCCCAGATAGAGCCCACTTAATCAAAGCTACACGGCCCTTTGAGCGGCTCAGCTTAGATTTCAAGGGCCCCCTCCCGTCAGTCGACCGCAAAGTTTACTTCCTGAACATTGTGGACGAATACTCCCGTTTCCCATTCGGTTTCCCCTGCCCAGACATGACCAGCGCCACGGTCATTAAATGCCTCAACAGCCTATTCTGCCTGTTCGGTATGCCGAGCTACATCCATACGGATAGGGGGGCGTCCTTCATGAGTGAAGAGCTACGCCAGTACATGCTGTCCAGGGGGATCGCCACGAGCCGTACCACCAGCTACAACCCCCGGGGTAACGGTCAAGTGGAGCGAGAGAACGGGACAGTATGGAAAGCAGTCACTCTAGCTCTAAGGACCAAGGGCCTCCCTATCTCCCGCTGGCAGGAAGTCCTCTCGGATGTGCTCCATTCGATACGGTCGCTATTGTGTACTGCCACTAATGCCACGCCTCATGAATGAATGTTTGTCTTTCCCCGGAAATCCACCTCAGGCGTATCCATGCCGTCATGGCTCTCCACCCCAGGCCCGGTATTCGTGCGAAGGCATGTGAGGGGCCACAAGACGGACCATCTCGTGGAGCCAGTGCACCTACTCCATGCCAACCCCCAATACGCGTATGTCCGGCACGCCGACGGAAGGGAGGACACCGTGTCCATAAAAGACGTCGCCCCAGCCGGTAACGACAACAACCACGGCAATAGCAACAACAACGATCACAGCAACTCTTACCCACCCACTACTCTTTCATCACCCCCGGAAGAACATCGACCAACGGCACCCCCACCAACTACCCCTTCAACAACCCTGGCGGCACCCCCGGCAGAGACCCAGGAGGCCACTGGGGACACCCAGCCAACACCCGCGACACCACAACAGCCACGTCGGTCGCAGAGGACTATCAAACCCCCGAGCAGACTAAATCTATAGAAGGGGTGAATGTGATGAAATATTCCATTCATCACTGCCTGTGACTGTGGTTGGTTTCAGGTTTCAGTTCCCTTACCTCAGTTCCGTCTCCTCACCATTGTATTGTATATTGTAATGTATTGTGTGTAGGGCTCCACCCATACCTGGCCCCTATGTAAGCAAGCTCAGTCTGGCCTCATATCCAGTACTGCAGACCTCCAGATGGAAGATACCTCTCTCCACTGCGTGTTACCTTCTAAGTTAATAAAAGCCTTGTTTTGTTTCGCTAACATCGAGTCTCGGAATTATTGAGGCACATCACCTGGCAAAAATGGTCCGTAGGACTGCAGTAGTTTTCTCCGTGGTGGTGGAGGACATTTTGATCACCTCAGGCAATTTCGAGTGCGCATCCACGGCTATTAAAAACATTGAGTCCATTAATGGACCAGCAAAATCAATATGCACCCGTTGCCATGGAGATGAGGGGCACTCCCATGGGTGTAGAGGGGCATGTGGTGGTGCATTTTGGACCTCTTGGCATCCTGAGCAGCTCTTTGTCAGGTCCTCGATTTGCTGATCGATCCCTGGCCACCACACATAAGCCCTAGCAAGGCTTTTCATTTTCACCCCTCCCAGATGACCTTCGTGAAGCTCATTGAGCACTCTCTCCCTTATCTTGGGTGGAATTACCACTCGGGATCCATACATCAAGGTCCCCTGGCATACTGACAGCTGTTCTCTTCTGGATGAGAATGCTGGCAACAGTGAGTTACCATGTGCTGGCCATCCCTTCACCGTCAAATCATATACCCGAGACAGTGTCGGGTCATTTCGGGTCTCCTTCTCTATACCAGCGTTAGTTACTGGCAAGCATTCAATTATAGTCGAATGAAATATTTCGACAGGATCCACTGCTGGTGCTTCCTCCGCAGTAGGCAGTGGCAGGCGAGATAGCCCATTAGCGTTTCCATGCTGTTTCGTGCCCTTATACTCGATTTCATATTGGTGCGCCCCTAGAAAAAGGGACCATCTTTGTAGCCGTTGTGCAGTCATCACCGGAACGCCCTTCTTTGGATTAAAGATGGAGACCAATGGTTGGTGGTCAGTCAGCAAGGTGAACTTCTGCCCGTGCAGATAGTGATTGAACTTTTTCACTCCCCACACTAGGCTGAGGGCCTCCCTGTCAATCTGGGCGTAGTTATGCTCGGCTGAGGTTAGTGACCGAGACGCAAAGGCTACTGGCCTCTCCGAGCTGTCCGGGAATTTGTGCGACAGCACCGCTCCAATGCCATAGGGTGATGCATCACACTCCAACCGAATTGGTAGTGCTGGGTTGAAATGAGCCAACACCTCTTTTGATGTGATCAATGCTTTGCTCTTCTGGAAAGCTCGTTTACATTCGTCACTCCACTTCCATGGTACCCCCGTTTGCAGTAGGGTGTTCAGTGGGTGTAGTACGGTAGACAAATTCGGCAAGAACTTATGGTAGTAGTTCACCAGCCCGAGGAACGACCTCAGTTGTGACACATTTTCCGGTGCTGGAGCCTTGACTACTGCCTCAATCTTTTCAGGGGACTTATGTAACCCCTCTTTATCAATAACGTGGCCACAATACGAGACCTGCTTCTGGAAAAACTCGCATTTGTGGCGATTAGCTCGGAGCCCATATTCCTTCAATCTAGTGAGCACCTGCTCCAGGTTGGCGAGGTGATCACTGTCATTTTCGCCCGTGACCAGGATGTCGTCCAAATAACACTGGGTCCCTGGAATCCCTTGCAGGACTTGTTCCATTGCCCTTTGCCAAATAGCCGGAGCTGATGCTACCCCGAACACCAGCCGGTTGTATTGGTAGAGACCTTTATTGGTGTTGATCGTGAGGTACTGTTTCGAGGCTTCTTCTACCTCCATTTGCAGGTATGCCTGGGCCAGATCAATCTTAGTGAAGCGTTTCCCTCCAGATAGCGAGGCGAAAATATCTTCAATCCGCGGAAGTGGATATTGTACAGTGTGAAGGACTGGGCTCACTGTCACCTTAAAGTCCCCACAGATGCGAACCTTCTTTGGTTCCCCAGGCGTATTACTCAACGACCTCTTCAGTACAGGAACGATGGGTGTAGCCCACTCGCTCCAGTCCACTTTGGACAGTACTCCTGAACGTTCCAAACCTTCCTGCTCTGCTTCGATGGCTGGGCGGATCGCATAAGGTACCGGTCTGGCCTTAAAAAACTTTGGGCTTGCATTTTCCTCTATTTTGATCATCGCTGTTATGCCTTTTAGTGTCCTGAGTCGCTGCTGGAACACTTCTTGTGCGTCAGTTAGCATTTTTGACAGTCGTCCAGGTGTGACTTCGTCATCCTTTTTGGCATCTACAGTCAGTGCTTGTATGGAATGCCAATCTAGCTGTATCTTCCGGATGCATTCACATCCTAGTAGTGGTGGTCCTCCATCTGGCAATACATATAGGTCCATTTTTGGTGTTTCCTTGCCGTTATATATAACGTTCACCCTTATTTTTCCTTTGGGGTAGACTTTTTGCCCTGTGTACGTCTTCAAGACAATCTTTGTATCTCTCAAGGGTATATGTGAGAAGAGCCGCTTGTACTCCCTTCGGTTTATGACTGTTAGGGCTGATCCTGTGTCTAATTCCATTTTCACTTGGACTCCTGCTATCTTGAGCGTGACCCAGATAGTTTGGTGATCCTCCGTTTTGATCACATTATGTAGTTTCAGACAACCCAGCTCCTTGCTTCCAGAGTCTGTATCACTCTTCTGTTCGTCTGAACTACTCTCCGTCACCTTATGTACCTTCTTGTACTTCTCTGTGGAGATTTCTTGCTGCTGGTTTTCTTTCCCGACCTGCAGACTCTTGCTATGTGTCCTACTTTTCCACACTGTCTGCACACTTTGTCCTTGAACCAGCAATCATTATGGTCGTGTGTTGTTCTGCCGCTGCGATAGCACTTCACTGTTCCGTATGACATTTCATTTGTGCCATATTCTTGCGGTCTCCGTTGCATCTCTGCAGCACCCCGTGCGGCTGCTTCGTGTGATACTGCCATGTTGAAAGCCTTGTCCAGCTTAAGATCCTTTCCTGATAGAAGCCGTTTCTGAGTTCCTTCACTTTGAAGCCCACACACAAACTTGTCCCTTAAAGTATCTGCTAGTCCCGTTCCAAACTGGCAGTGTTTCTATAGCTTGCGCAGTTCCGTTAAATACTCAGCATTACTTTCATCTTTATGCTGGTTCCTTTTGTGAAACTTAAATCTTCTGCTATCAGCAGCGGTGTGGGGTTCAAGTGGTCCTGTAGGATTGACACTATGTTTTCAAAATCCTTTTCTACTGGCTCTCTGGGGTTACTAGGTTTCGTAGTAAGCCATATGTTTTTGCACCCATTGAATTCAACAATACCAGTGCTTTCTTGTCATCTGGCACTTCATTCGCCTTGCAGTATACTTCTATGCGTTCGACATATGTCGTCCAATCTTCGACTTCATTGTCGAACGCTGTGATACTGCCACTCTTCGGCATTTTTGGGTGTGTTTAGACTGGCTTAAAATGGCGTCTCCCGCGCTTTCCTTTCTTCCCTGCTGCGGCTTAAAATGGCGTCTCCCGCGCTGCTGCCAACGCTGCTCTCGGCGGTCCTCGTGGCAAATGGCGATGCCCTGTGGGTTTCGTGCGCTGCTCCTGCGCTGCTGCCAATGCCGCTCTCTGCGGTCCTCGTGGCAATGGCAGTGCCTTGCATTTTCCTGCGTGCCTCTCTCCCCCGTTGACGCTGCTCGGCCCTTGACCACCGGCTGCGCTCTGCTCTCTCTCGTCTCTCTCCCCCGTTGATGCCGCTCGGTCTTGAAGACCGGCTGCGCCCTGTGCGCTCTGCCCTCTCTCTCTCCCCCGTCGATGCTGCTCGGCCTTTTTCTGTGCCGCTCTGTCGGGCTCTAGCCCGTCGCTGTCCGGGAAGGGTCTGCGCAGTACCTGTTGCCAGCCCGTTTCGCTGGACCACCGTGACTGGAAAGCCAAGCCTGGCTCTCGACAGCCTCCCCTGCGATGCTCAAATCTCCGCTGGATGACTGGGCGGTTGCCCGTGGTCGACGCCCATGCTTCTGGACTCGACCTTCTTCCACTGTTCTCCAGGAGCGAATCCCTGGGAGGTGATGCAGAGTTGCAGGTAGGTTCGAATCTGCTCGTCACCACTGTTACGTCCGTGTAATAATAAGAATAGGACTGCAGAGAACGGTGCAACAGGTGTTTACTCAATGTGGTTCAAACAGCAACTGACTGTACAGATCACTACTCAGGGTTTATATACAGGTGTGGTCACTGCCCGTACTACAGGATACAGGAGCTGTAAAAAGTAGTTCTCCCCCTTAAAGGTACATACATTACAAGCACCCTACCTTAAGAAGAGAAAACTAAAAGGGGCCAAATTTCCCAATCCTGATTACTATCCAAAGACTTCTGCTGGAAGTGTACTTGTGTGGGTACTGATGAGATCAGCTGTCCTTGCATGCCAATAGTATCCAGGTTCACACGGAAAATGGACGCATGAACAAGGTACCACACGGCGGGCAGCACCTACAGCAAGACTTGGTAGCTTCAGGTTGGGAAGGGAGAAAATTAGATGAAAAATGAAATCTACCTAGTTATTTATTCGTGTTTCATTTCAGAAGGCTCCCATTTACGACGCCGTGTCTAGTTAGAAAGATTTGTTCATTTGTGTCCCCTATCCCTAAAACCCCTCTGATCATTCCATTTGGTTCAGTTTAGCTTGGTCCCCCTTCAGCTAGATCCCCACACTCACTTCTAAATGCTTGGATTCGCCCACCCCTCAAAAAAGAGTTTAATTTCTGAAAAAAGCCATTCCAGCAAATCGGAAATATCAATACACATACATCAAATTTCATTCCACGCTTGATTATTTCTGCTTGCTCAAGTTGAAATTGAAATAGCTGATTCACCAATTTGAGCAGGCTGCCCCTCAATGGATTAAGCTTAATTATGTCAATTTCATCCAGGACTCAGTGAGGCAGGTTGATTCGGAATCACGTTTAGATGCTCAGGGCGATCCAAATTTTATTTAATGCAATCTGAAGGCTGATCCATGCTGCATTTACCAGCCGAGTTTACGCTTAAAGCTAGAGATGATGTTGCTACTATATTTCTCCTACATCCTTTACCCTCGGGATAGATACACTGGATGTAGTTTCCACTGCTGGCTCCTCACAACATAATCCCCGCACTGCCACTCGCTGCTTGGTCAATTCGCCATTCACATTCACAGGGTCCCTATATTCGTCTTACAGGCCTGAAGTCTGTGGCTGGATTGTTTGAGTGGGCCTGTTGCCATGTGTCCTCCGGTGGATTCTTCCGCAACCTCCCCCCCCCCCCACCGGGAGGGCAGCCACATCCCGTGATTGAATCAGAAAGGTACCGAGAGGCCGTGCAAGAGATAGGTTGAGACTACTTTGACTCAATCTACCTTCACATGCAGGAAGTCCCACATTCACCACACGCCGATTGGATGATAACCGTTCGTCACTTTCCCATCAACCCCCCGACAAAGATGCTGATCGGATAACAGAACCATCAATCAGTCCCCGATGTCAGGGAATTTCCGTTCATAAAGTTTATTTGGCATCAACAGTAAATGCCTCAATCGGTAAGTGAGGTAGGGGGAGGGGTAAAAATCCTTAAACCCACAAAGCAGAGTGTTTGTTTTCAGAAGCCAAACTGGGATGCAATCTGTAAGCAAACCACTTTGCACTAACCATTTAAAGTAGGGAGGGAGATAGAAGGACAATTGGTCAATGTTTCCTGGACCCCCGGGATGTGTCTGTGGACACCCAGGGGTCCGCGGACCTCAGTTTGAGAAGCACTGCTCTAGGTGGTAGAGATCGTGGGTTTGTCTATGTACACCCACAGGTCATTCTGTTCCTGCACCCCCTTTAAAATTGCACCATTTAGTTTATATTGCCTCTCCTCATTCTTCCACCCAAAATGAATCACTTCACACTTCTCTGCATTAAATTTCATCTGCCATGTGTCTGCCCATTTCACCAGTCTGTCTATGTCCTCCTGAGGTCTGTTACTATCCTCCTCACCACCATTCTCTGCTTTTTGTGTCTTAGCCATATTTGTATGCATGCAATGACTGTCCCTTTAATCCCAAAGAAAGACAGAAAGAAAGACTTGCATTTATATAGCGCCTTTCACAACCTCAGGACTTCCCAAAGCACTTTACAGCCAATGAGGTGCATTTGAAGTGTAGTTACTGTTACTGCGCACAGCAAGGTCCCACAAACAGTAATGACTAGATCATCTGTGTTAGGTGTTAGCTGAGGGATAAATGTTGACCAGGACATTGGGAGAACTCCCTGGGCTTCTTCGAGTAGTGCCGTGGGATAATCTATGTCCACCTGAGAGTGCAGATGGGGCCTTGGTTTAATGTCTCATCTGAAAGACAGTGCAGCACTCCCTCAGTACTGCACTGAAGTGCCAGCCTAGATGATGTGTTCACGTCTCCGGAGTGGGGCTTCTCCTCACAACCCGCTGATGCAGAGTGCGAGAGTGCTACCACTGAGCCAAGGCTGACATCAAAAGCGTTAAACAATTCATGCAGGTTTTATATTTTTATATTTTAAACAACTTTATACCTTTATCTGAATTGATTAGCATAAATAAAGTTCATCTTTTCTTATTTAGTAATTGCTGATCATATTTTAATCTCTTTTCATTCTCCATAAGCATATCAGGATTCCCCAAATAATTACATTTTACACAACTGGAATAAAAATAAATGTTCCTGTTAAATCTAGATATCTTTAGGTAGTGTGTCCTTCAAATAATCGACAGAGGCTGCAGATAACAAACAACAGGTGTTTACTGGATGAGGGTTGCTCTAAAACTAAACAGTACAGCGCCCTACTCAGGGTATATATACAGGTGTGGTCACTGCCGGTACTACAGTATACAGGAGCTGCAAAAGTAGTTCTCCCCTTAAAGGTACATACACTACAATTCCTCCCCTTTTAGATTAACAGTACCATAACATTCATTTAACAATTAACACTTTTAACATGCAACATTAACTGAAAATAGTTCATTTATAAATTCAGTCTTTGGGGCGGCTTCCTGATCCTTTCTGGATAGCGCCTTTCCTGAGTGCCTTGATCTTGGTGCGGAGGCGATTCTGGCCCCCTGTCGTCGGTTGGTTCATCAGCTTCCGATACTACTGTTTCTGGGGTAAATGCTACCTGTATGTCGGGTTCATTACCAGGTACGCAAGACATGGGGTTGACTCATTCCTGTGACGCTAGGATCTGGTCGACATGGCATCTCACAATGTTCTCCCCAACATCCACTGTGTACATTAGTGGCCCCTGCCATGTGCATATCGTTCCTGGTTGCCATTTTTCTGTTCGGTAGTCGCGGGCCAAGACTGGTTGCCCTACATTGAAGCTCCTTGTCGGCTTCTCATTGATGTGCTGGAATTGCTTATTCTCAACATCTCTTCGTACATTTGGTCTGAGCAAATCCAGACGAGATCTCAACCTTCGGTTAAAGAACATCATGGCCGGGGTCTGGTTGGTAACTGCATGTGTCGCATTTCTGTAGGCTAACAGGAAATTGTCCACCTTATGCTGCAGTGGAATGTCGTCATCGCACATGACCCTTACTGCCTTTTTAAAGGTTTGTACGAACCTCTCAGCCAATCCATTTGTGGCTGGATGATACAGGGCGGATGTGTAATGCCTTACCCCATTCCTTTTCATAAATTTCCGAAACTCTTCGGACACAAACTGTGGTCCGTTATCAGAGCAAATCTGCTCTGGCAAGCCGTTCCTGGCAAATATGGTCCGTAGGACTGCAATTGTTTTCTCCGTGGTGGTGGAGGACATTTTGATCACCTCAGTCCATTTCGAGTGCGCATCCACGGCTATTAAAAACATTGAGTCCATGAATGGACCAGCAAAATCAATATGCACCCGTTGCCATGGAGAGGAGGGCCACTCCCATGGGTATAGAGGGGCATGTGGTGGTGCATTTTGGACCTTCTGGCATCCTGAGCAGCTCTTTGTCAGGTCCTCGATTTGCTGATTGATCCCCGGCCACCACACATAAGCCCTAGCAAGGCTTTTCATTTTCACCCCTCCCAGATGACCTTCGTGAAGCTCATTGAGCACTCTCTCCCTTAACTTGGGTGGAATTACCACTCGGGATCCACACATCAAGGTCTCCTGGCATACTGACAGCTGTTCTCTTCTGGATGAGAATGCTGGCAACAGTGAGTCGCCATGTGTTGGCCATCCCTTCACCGTCAAATCATATACCCGAGACAGTGTTGGGTCATTTTGGGTCTCCTCTATATCCGCGTTAGTTACAGGCAAGCGTTCAATTATAGATGAATAAAATATTTCAACAGGGTCCACTGCTGGTGCTTCCTCCGCAGTAGGCAGTGGCAGGCGTGATAGCTCATCAGCGTTTCCATGCTGTTTCGTGCCCTTATGCTCTATTTCATATTGGTTCGCCCCAAGAAAAAGGGACCATCTTTGTAGCCGTTGCGCAGTCATCACCGGAACGCCCTTCTTTGGATTAAAGATGGAGACCAGTGGTTGGTGGTCAGTCAGCAAGGTGAACTTCTGCCCGTGCAGATAGTGGTTGAACTTTTTCACTCCCCACACTAGGCTGAGGGCCTCCCTGTCAATCTGGGCGTAGTTACGCTCGGCTGAGGTTAGTGACCGAGACGCAAAGGCTACTGGCCTCTCCAAGCCGTCTGGGAATTTGTGCGACAGCACCACTCCAATACCATAGGGTGATGCGTCACACACCAACCGAATTGGCAGTGCTGGGTTGAAATGAGCCAACACCTCTTTGATGTGATCAATTCTTTGCACTTCTGGAAAGCTCGTTTACATTCACCATTCCACTTCCATGGTACCCTCCTTTGCAGTAGGGTGTTCAGTGGGTGTAGTACGGTCGACAAATTCGGCATGAACTTATGGTAGTAGTTCACCAGCCCGAGGAACGACCTCAGTTGTGACACATTTTCCGGTGCTGGAGCCTTGACTACTGCTTCAATCTTTTCAGGGGACTTATGTAACCCCTCTTCATCAATAACGTGGCCACAATACGAGATCTGCTTCTGGAAAAACTCGCTTTTGTGGCGATTAGCTCGGAGCCCATATTCCTTCAATCTAGTGAGCACCTGCTCCAGGTTGACGAGGTGCTCACTCTCATTTTCGCCCGTGACCAGGATGTCGTCCAAATAACACTGGGTCCCTGGAATCCCTTGCAGGACTTGATCCATTGCCCTTTGCCAAATAGCCGGAGCTGCTGCTACCCCGAACACCAGCCGATTGTATTGGTAGAGACCTTTATGAGTGTTGATCGTGAGGTACTGTTTCGAGGCTTCTTCTACCTCCATTTGCAGGTACGCCTGGGCCAGATCAATCTTAGTGAAGCATTTTCCTCCAGATAGCGAGGCGAAAATATCTTCAATCCGCAGAAGCGGATATTGTACCGTGTGAAGGACTGTGTTCACTGTCACCTTAAAGTCCCCACAGATGCGAATCTTCTTTGGTTGCTCAGGCGTATTACTCAACGACCTCTTCATTACAGGAACGATGGGTGTAGCCCACTCGCTCCAGTCCACTTTGGACAGTACTCCAGAACGTTCCAAACCTTCCAGCTCTGCTTCGACGGCTGGGCGGATCGCATAAGGCACCGGTCTGGCCTTAAAAATCTTTGGGCTTGCATTTGCCTCTATTTTGATCATCGCTGTTATACCTTTTAGTGTTCCGAGTCCCTCCTGGAACACTTCTTGTGCGTCAGTTAGCATTTTTGACAGTCATCCAGGTGTGATGTCGTCATCCTTTTTTGCATCTACCGTCAGTGCTTGTATGGAATGCCAATCTAACTGTATCTTCCGGATCCATTCATGTCCTAGTAGTGGTGATCCTCCATTTGGCAATACATATAGGTCAATTTTTGGTGTTTCCTTGCCGTTGTATATCACGTTCACCCTTATTTTTCCTTTGGGGTAGACTTTTTGCCCCGTGTACGTCTTCAAGACAATCTCTGTATCTCTCAAGGGTATATGTGAGAATAGCCGCTTGTAGTCCCTTCGGTTTATGACTGTTAGGGCTGATGCTGTGTCCAATTCCATTTTCACTTGGACTCCGTCTATCTTGAGCGTGACCCAGATAGTTTGGTGATCCTCCATTTTGGTTACATTTTGTAGTTTCAGACAAGCCAGCTCCTTGCTTCCGGAGTCTGTATCACTTTTCTGTTCGTCTGAACTACTCTCCGTAACCTTATGTACCTTTTTGTACTTCTCCTGTGGAGGTTTCTTGCTGCTGGTTTTCTTTCCCGACCTGCAGACTCTTATTATGTGTCCTACTTTTCCACACCGTCTGCACACTTGGTCCTTGAACCAACAATCCTTTTGGTCATGTGTTGTTCTGCCGCAGCGATAACACTTCACTGCTCCATATGACATTTCATTTGTGCCATATTCTTGCGGTCTCCATTGTATCTCTGCAGCGCCCCGTGCGACTGCTTCGTGTGATACTGCCATGTTGAAAGCCTTGTCCAGCGTAAGATCCTTTCCTGATAGAAGCCGTTTCTGAGTTCCTTCACTTTGAAGTCCACACACAAACTTGTCCCTTAAAGTACCTGCTAGTCCCGTTCCAAACTGGCAGTGTTTCGATAGCTTGTGCAGTTCCGTTAAATACTCAGCATTACTTTCGTCTTTATGCTGGTTCCTTTTGTGAAACTTAAATCTTTCTGCTATGAGCAGCGGTGTTGGGTTTAAGTGGTCCTGTAGGATTGCCACTATGCTTTCAAAATCCTTTTCCACTGGCTTCTCTGGGGTGACTAGGTTTCGCAGTAAGCCGTATGTTTTTGCACCCATGGAATTCAACAATACCAGTGCTTTCCTGGCATCTGGCACTTCATTTGCCTTGCAGTGCACTTCTATGCGTTCTACATATGTTGCCTAATCTTCGACTTCATTGTCGAACGCTGTGACCCTGCCACTCTTCTGCATCCCTGGGTGTTGTTAGACTGGCTAAAAATGGCGCCTCCCGCGCTCTCCCTTCTTCTCTGCTGGCTCAAAATGGCGTCTCCCGCGCTCTCCCTTCTTCTCCGCTGGCTCAAAATGGTGTCTCCCGCGCTTCCGTTTCTTCTCCGCTGCGGCCCAATGGCATCTCCCGCGCTTTCTTTTCTTCCCCCGCGGACGCTGCTCAGCCCTTGAAACCGGCCGCGCTCTGTGCGTTTTCCTGCGTGCTTCTCTCGTTGATGCCGCTCGGTCTTCAACCCCGGCTGCGCCCTGCGCGCTTCACCCTCTTTCTTACCCGTCGACGCTGCTCGGCCTTTTTCTGTGCCGTCGGTCGGCTCCCGCCGCCACTGTCCGGGAAGGGTCTGTGCCGTACCTGCTGCCAGCCCACTGTGCTGGATCATTGCGGCTGGAGAACCAAGCCCAGCTCTCTACAGCCTCCTCTGCGATGCTCAAGTTCTCCCTGGATGATCGACGCCCGCACTGGTGGAATCGGCCTTCTTCTTCCGAGTTGCAGGTAAGAACATAAGAACATAAGAACATAAGAAATAGGAGCAGGAGTAGGCCAATCGGCCCCTCGAGCCTGCTCCGCCATTCAATAAGATCATGGCTGATCTGATCCTAACCGCCAATCCACTATCACAGAACCATCTCCTGAATCTAACAGAATTAGACACACGAAATAGGAGCAGGATCAGGCTACACGACCCCTGGGCTCGCTCCGCTACCCACAGGGCCATGACCGATCCGAACCTAGACTCATGTCCAAATTCCCTTTACTTCTAGGAAACTGTCTATTTCTGTTTTAAATTTATGTAATGATGTAGCTTCTACAGCTTTTTGGGGCAGCATATTCCATGGACCTACCACCCTCTGAGTGAAGTAGTTCCTCCTTGTTGAGTCTGTGTTTTCAAATGTAGTTGTGCTGAATAACAGGACACAGACTATAGAAGTAATTAAACAGGTCTTTAGTGATTGAGGGTCAGGGCTGAACTGGGATACACTTTGCTCCACAGGGTTTATATACCGGCGTGGTCACCACCAGTACTACAATGTACAGGAGCCATCAAAAGTAGTCCATCACCTTAAGGTATCCTCTTAAGGTGGTACAGGTTACATACACTACAATTCCTCCCCTTTTAGCTTAACAGTGTACACCCCAAATTAAACATTACATGGATAACATATATACAATTTTCACACAAAACTGTTCAAAGATTCAGTCTCTGAGGAGGCCTCCTGATCCGGGCTGGATAACGCCTTTCAGGGGTCTCTGGTTCTCGTTGCTGGGGTGACTCATCCACTTGATCTCCTATGGATTGAACATCATCATGTACGTTCGAGTCTGAGGTAGATGCTACAGGCTCAATCAGTTCACAGATCACAGAATCACAGATCACAGAAACCCCACAGTGCAGATAGAGGCCATTTCGGCCCATCGAGCCTGCACCGACACATATCCCACCCGATCCCCATAACCCCATGTATTTAATCCCCCTAACACTAAGGGTCAATTTATCACAGCCAATCAACCTAACCCGCACATCTTTGGACTGTGGGAGGAAACCGGAGCACCCAGAGGAAACCCACGCAAACATGGGGAGAATGTGCAAACTCCACACAGACAGTCACCCGAGGCCGGATTCGAACCCGGGTCCCTGGCGCTGTGAGGCAACAGTGCTAACCACTATGCCACCATGCTGGTGTCTCTGCCGTAGACATGGGGTCGACCCTTGTTCTCGATTCCACTAGTTGGTCAGCATGACGTCGTATTACGTTCTCTCCAACGTCTACCGTGTACATCAAGGGTCCTTGTCGTGCACGAATTGTTCCAGGTTGCCATTTATCATCCCTATAGTCCCTGGCCAACACTGGTTGTCCTATTTCAAAACTACGAGTGGCCTTGTTATTTACATGCTGGAATTGCTTGTTTTCGACTTCCCTTCTCACATTGGGTTTTAACAAATCCAACCGGGACCGCAACCTTCTGTTACAGAACATTATGGCAGGGCTTTGATTTGTCACTGCATGCGTGGCGTTTCGATACGCCATCAGGAAATTGTCCACCTTGTGTTGTAGTGGAATATGGTCTTCACTCATGGCCTTTATCGCCTTTTTGAACGTTTGTACAAATCTCTCGGCCAACCCATTTGTAGCCGGATGATATGGGGCAGATGTATAGTGTTTCACCCCATTCTTTTTCATGAATTTCTGGAATTCTTCTGACACGAACTGTGGTCCATTGTCTGAACATATTTGCTCCGGCAACCCATTCCTTGCAAATATGGTTCTTAAAACTGCGATCGTCTTCTCAGAGGTAGTGGTCGACATCTTAATCACTTCTGGCCATTTAGAATGTGCGTCTACTGCTATCAAAAACATGGAATCCATGAATGGACCTGCAAAGTCGATATGCACACGTTGCCATGGGGTTGAAGGCCATTCCCACGGATGCAGCGGTGCAATTGGAGGTGCATTTTGAACTTTTTGGCACCCTGAGCAGCTTTTAGTCAGATCCTCTATTTGTTTGTCGATACCTGGCCACCACACATAAGCCCTAGCAAGGCTTTCCATCTTGACTCCCCCCAGATGACCTTCGTGCAATTCTTTCAGAACTCTCTCCCTTAATTTAGGAGGAATAATCACCCTTGTTCCATACATCAATGTTCCTTGTCATACGGACAGCTGTTCTCGCCTGGCCGAGAATGCTGGTAACAGTGGTTCGCCATGTGCTGGCCATCCCTTCACTGTCAAGTCGTAGACCCGAGACAGTGTCGGGTCATTTCGGGTCTCTCTCTCAATACCCGCATTGGTGACTGGTAAGCATTCGATGATGGTCGAGTGAAATATCTCGACAGGGTCAACTGCCGGTGCCTCTTCCGCTGTAGGTAGTGGCAGATGCGACAGCCCATCAGCATTACCATGTTGCTTTGTACCTTTGAATTCAATATCATATTGATGTGCCCCTAGGAAAAGGGACCATCTCTGAAGCCTCTGCGCCGTCATTACCGGAACACCCTTCTTAGGGTTGAAAATGGAAACCAACGGCTGGTGATCTGTCAGCAGCGTAAACTTTTGGCCTTGCAGGCAATGGTTAAATTTCTTAACTCCCCACATGAGGCTGAGAGCCTCCCTATCTATCTGAGCATAGTTGCACTCAGCGGGGGTCAATGATCTGGATGCGAACACGACTGACCTTTCCGAGCCATCTGGAAACTTATGTGAGAGCACTGCCCCAATACCATATGGAGAAGCATCACAAGCTAAGCGAATAGGCAGTGTTGGGTTAAAGTGAGCCAACACTTCCTTAGAGGTGATCAGTGCCTTGCTCTTTTGAAAAGCCCACTTACAATCATCGCTCCACTTCCATGGTATTCCCATTTGCAAAAGGGTGTTTAGCGGGTGTAACACCGTGGATTAATTTGGAAGAAACTTGTGGTAATAGTTAACCAACCCGAGGAACGACCTCAACTGGGATACATTTTCCGGTGCAGGAGCTTTTACAACAGCTTCGATCTTGTCAGGTGACTTATGGAACCCCTCCTGGTCAATGACGTGGCCGCAGTACGAGATTTGCTTTTGAAAGAACTCACATTTCTGGCGATTAACTCTGAGCCCATATTCTTTCAATCTGATGAGCACCTGCTCCAAATTCGCGAGGTGATCCTTATCGTTATCTCCTGTAATCAGGATGTCGTCCAGGTAGCATTGTGTGCCTGGGATTCCCTGCAATACCTGCTCCATGGCCCTTTGCCAAATCGCTGAAGCCGATGCCACTCCAAAAACCAGTCTATTATACCGATATAAGCCCTTATGTGTGTTGATCGTGAGGTACTGGCGTGACGCTTCATCAACTTCCATCTGTAGGTACGCCTGCGCCAGGTCTATCTTGGTGAGGTGTTTCCCGCCAGACAGCAAAGCGAAGATATCTTCAATCCGCGGAAGCGGATATTGCACCGTGTGAAGAACTGGATTAACAGTGATCTTGAAATCGCCACAGATGCAAACCTTCCCAGGTTCCCCCGGCTTGTTGCTCAACGAACGCTTCATGACAGGAACAATGGGTGTGGCCCATTCGCTCCAGTCCACCTTGGACAGTACCCCTGAACATTCTAGCCCTTCCAGCTCTGCTTCCACAGCAGGTCGTATCGCATAAGGTACTGGTCTGGCTTTGAAAAATTTTGGGTTTGCATGTTCTTCAACCTTGATGTTTGCCGTAATTCCTTTCAGTGTTCCCAGTCCCTGTTGGAACACCTCCTTAGCATCGTCTAATATTTTGGACAGTCGTTTAGGTTTGACGTCGTCCTCCTTACAGGCATCTACAGTCAGTGCTTGTATGGAATGCCAGTCCACATTTATTCTCCGGATCCATTCCCGTCCCAGTAGTGGCGGACCTCCATCAGGTAACACATACAAGTCCATTTTCTGACTTTCTTTACCATTGTAGACCACATTTACTTTTATCTTTCCTTTGGGGTATACTATTTGCCCCGTGTATGTTTTCAATACAATCTCCGTATCCCTCAGGGGAATGTGCGAGAATAACCTTTTGTAATCTTGCTTATTCATGACCGTTAATGCCGATCCAGTGTCCAATTCCATCTTCACTTGGACTCCTGCTATCCGAAGCATAACCCAGGTAGTTTGGTGGCCTGCTGTGTTACCCACATTATGTACTTTTAGACAACCCAGTTCCTTACTACTGGAGGCTGAATCCATCTTCTGTTCATCCGAATTGTTCTCTGTCACCTTGTGTACTTTTTTGTACTTCTCCTGCGGTGACTTTTTGCTGCTGGTCTTCTTTCCTGACCGGCATACTCTCGCTATGTGACCAAGTTTGCCACATTGCCTGCATTCTTTATCTTTGAACCAGCACTGGTTCTGGTCATGCGTTGTCCTTCCGCAACGATAGCACTTTACTGCGCCCAATGCCATTTCATTGGTGCTGAATTCCAATGGCCTTTGCTGTATTTCTGCAACGCCGCGTGCTGCTGCCTCGTGCGATGCTGCAATGCTGAAAGCTTTGTCCAGCGTAAGATCCTTTTCCTCTAGCAGTCGCTTCTGGGTTCCTTCCCTTAGGAGCCCACACACAAACTTATCTCTCAGTGCGTCTGCTAGTCCTGTACCGAACTGGCAGTACTTTGATAACTTGCGCAGTTCAGTTAGGAATTCAACGTTGCTTTCTTCTTTAAGTTGAATTCTTTTGTAGAATTTAAATCGTTCCGCTATCAGCAGCGGCGTGGGGTTTAAATGCTCTTGCAGGATAGTGACAATATCCGCGAAACTCTTCCCTACCGGTTTGTCTGGTGTTACAAGGTTCCTTAATAACCCATACGTCTTCGCACCCATCGAGTTTAATAGGGTTAGTGCTTTCTTATCATCCGGTACCACATTCGTTGTACATTAAACTTTGATGCATTCCACATAAGTGGCCCAATCTTCCACATCGTTATCAAAAGCAGTGATGTTACCCGTTTTTGGCATCCTTGCTGAGTTTCCTTTCCCTTCGGATATGATTATTATTATTATTTTTTTTTTTTCAAGATGGCGGCTTTTCCCGTGCTTGGCGGCTTTTCCCGCGCTCGTCTTCTTCCCCCGCCGACTCAAAATGGCGATTCCCGCGCTGTTGCCGTTCACGCCTCCCAGCGGTCCTTTATTTTCCCCTGCGCTGCTGCTCTTGTTCCCCGCCACTCCCGCGGTCCTTGTGGTCATAAACGCTTTTCTGGCTGCTGCGCGTCTCTGCCCCGATTGCAGTCCGGCCCCTGACACCGGCTGCGGTCGTGTTCTCCGCCCTTTTCGTTGCTTTCCCTCCCCTTCTCTCACTGGCAACTCGGCCGACTTCCCCCCCGTGCCACTCGATCGGGCTTACCCGCCGCTGTCGTCGAAGGGATGTTCACTGATGTTTGACTTTGTGTCCAGAACCCAACCCGGGTTCCCGATGGCCTCCCGTGCGATGCAGTGCTCAGCAGGATGTTGAGGGTGGATGTCCTTGTTCGACGCCCGTTTCAGAGGACGAAGCTTCCTTTGATGCAAAACTGCCGCTAGGTAAGATCAGACTCGTCGCCACTGTTGAGTCTGTGTTTTCAAATGTAGTTATGCTGAATAACAGGACACAGACTATAGAAGTAATTAAACAGCTCTTTAGTGATTGAGGGTCAGGGCTGAACTGGGATACACTTTGCTCCACAGGATTTATATACCGGTGTGGTCACCACCGGTACTACAATGTACAGGAGCCATCAAAAGTAGTCCATCACCTTAAGGTATCCTCTTAAGGTGGTACAGGTTACATACACTACACTCCTCATCTCAGTTTTGAAAGAGCAGCCCCTTATTCTAAGACTATGCCCCCTAGTTCGAAACGACTCATCGCCACTGTTAAATCTAGATATCTTTAGGTAGTGTGTCCTTCAAATAATCGACAGAGGCTGCAGATAACAAACAACAGGTGTTTACTGGATGAGGGTTGCTCTAAAACTAAACAGTACAGTGCCCTACTCAGGGTATATATACAGGTGTGGTCACTGCCGGTACTACAGTATACAGGAGCTGTAAAAGTAGTTCTCCCCTTAAAGGTACATACACTACAGTTCCCATTTTCACATTTAATTAAAATTCCCTTCAATAAAGCATTTGCAATAAAAATGTAATTTTTAAAAAATAATTTTAAATATTTTAATCCAGGCCAAAATTTACATAAACTAATTTTAATTTTTTTGTGCATGATTTTTTATTTAAAATGTTTTAATTTAAGGTTTATATTAAACCTTACGCTATTGAAAGCAGGCCCTATGCCTGCTTTTACCAGGCGTAAGGATTTTGTGGGCATTTGCTGGGCAGTAGTAGGGCAAAGATCCCAAATTTGTGCCAGCAAAAGTGATTTTTGGGTCAGTGCGGAAGATCCCTTGACAGATTGCAAGTTCTGGGTTTTCGCGCATAACTGTCCTCGTTTTGCACCAACAATAGCATTTAGGATCCACTTTTGCACTGTTTACGATGGCGCAAAGACCTTGAATTTCCTCAGTGATTTACACCATTACACCTTTAGAAAAAGATATTGCATCTATCTCTAAAGGGCGATGAGTGGAAGTGTCCTGGGCAAACTTATTTGCATTACCATTGATGCAAGCATTGACGTAAAACCAGTGAAAGCAGCTGATCCTCCAGGAAACTTCTGTACAGCCTTTTAAAACGTTCAGCCTCTCCCTTTCAGCAGCGCTCTGGGAGGTAAACAGGTAAGTCACAAATGCTGCATTCTCTTTCATTTCTTTCTCAAATTAGCTCATGGCATATCTTAAAAATATCTCAATTATATTATGATCAGTCAAATGCCATCTATGCCCAAAGTGCAGCAGGGCAGAGCTACAGGAGAAAGATGGAGAACTGCTCTGATGAAGAACTCCAAGCCCTCCTGAAAAAAGGTTGAAGCCAGGAGGCGCAGACTCCAGGGTCAGCAATCCACCGAGCAGGCCAGGAATGGCAGGAGTGCTGCCTGGAGGGAGGCAGCACCGGCACTGAATGCCAACTCCCTCACTCCCAGGACTACAGAACAGTGTCAAAAGAAATTCAATGATTTGACCAGGGCTGGCAAAGTAACACACCTACCGTGCTCTTCATTTCCTCCCTGGGCACCACCACAAGCTCAGCTGGAGGAAGAAGAGGACCTGAAGCTTTTCTCCCACCGAATAGCTTGTGCAGATGATGATGAAGAGAAAGAGGAAGAGGACTAGCCCAAGCCACACTTCCACCTGATTCATCCCACTATCGCTTTCCCAACACCAACCCTCCCATCCCCACCTCCCTCCCCCACCACCACACCCGCCGGATTGCCACCTGCATCATTTCCTCCCTCCCAGGCACCAACTCAGCAAATTTCACCAGGCAGAATTCGATCATGGTAGTGCGGAATTAGCACCAGGTGACTCACTGAGGCATGGTAAGTGGGTGAAAATGTGCCCCCCGCCCCAATGGTGGTTGAGAAGAAAGATGCCTATTGATTTAGAGTTGTAAGACCCAAAGCTCATGGGCACTCAACTGAAAAGAAAGGTTTGAGGAACATTATACTTGCGTGCAGGCTCTAAGGACAATCATCCAGCAGGTGCAGTAACTGGCAGGTGTAACTCTCAAGTCTACAGCGCTATTTTGTGCAGTGATCCACAGCTTGTTCTTGGCCCCTCTGTGCCTCGTTTGGTTAGTCTTGTTTTCACGTGCTTGGCATGAATAGTTCATATTATTAACAGCTGATTTGTCAGAACAGTATTGTCTGTATTCCACATGGTAATTTACCACTAATGGCAATTGAGATGTCAAATCAGGATACATTGCAATAGCTGAATAATTAACTTAACAAACCAGAATTTAGGTCATTTAGCCCCAAAGGTTTCACCTCATAATGTCAACATACCACAAACTATTATTACTTACATTTTTATCTCATTCAACTATGGCATCTGAATGCATGTAGGCCTGCTCTGTTATTCTCAATAGTGATACATAGGCGGAATTTTCAGGGGGCAGTGCGGGCGGGATCGGAGGCGGGTCAGGTGGGAAATTTGAAAACAGTCAGAGTGGGTCGGGAACCCGCCGTCATCCCACCCCCATGTGCCTTTCCTTCGGGCACGTTTACCAGTACGGCAGCGACCCAACTGGCAGAGGCAGGTATTGGATTTGTCCTGCTTTTTTCTGACCAGGACATACCTGGGCAGTGTTCCACATTGTTGGATAGATGCCAGTGTTATAGCTGTACTGGAACAGCTTGGCTAGAAGTGCGGCTAGTTCTGAAACACAGTCTTCAGCACGACATCCGGGATGTTGTTGGGGCCCACAGCCTTGTCTGTATCCAGTGCACTCAGCCTTTTCTTGATATCATGTGGAGTGAATCGAATTGGCTGAAGTCTGGCTTCTGTGGTGGTGGGAACCTCAGGAGGAGGGCGATATGGATCATCCACTCGGCACTTCTGGCTGAAGATGGTTGCAAATGCTTCAGCTTTGTCTTTTGTACTCATGCTGGGCTCCTCCATCATTGAGGATGGGGATATTCATGGAGCCTCCTCCCCCCATTAGTTGTTTAATTATCCACCGCCATTCACGACTGGATGTAACAGGACTGCAGAGCTTTGATCTGATCTGTTGATTGTGGGCTCGCTTAGCTCTGTCTATCGCATGCTGCTTCCACTTTTTAGCATGCATGTAGTCCTGTGTTGCAGCTTCCCCAGGTTGGCACCGCATTTTTAGATACGTCTGGTGCTGCTCCTGGCATGCTCTTCTACAGTCCTTATTGAACCAGGGTTGGTCCCCTGGCTTGATGAAAATGGTAGAGTGAGGGATATGCCGGGCCATGAGGTTACTGATTGTGGTGGAGTGCAATTCTGCTGATGGCCCACAGCACTTCATGGATGCCCAGTTTTGAGCTGCTAGATCTGTTCTGAATCCATTCTATTTAGCACAGTGGTATTGTCACACAACATGATGGAAGGTGTCCTCAGTGTGAAGATGGGACTTCGTCTCCAATGACTGTGCATGCTCTCCCCTATTAGCTTTCCTCCCACTCTATTTACTTCATCTCACCCTATCAACATGTTAGCTATCTCTGTCAAATCTTGCACTCTCTGGATTCTAATAAGACTTTGATTCTTATGGTTACAACTGAGTGGCTTGCTAGGCCATTTCAGAGGGCAGTTAAGAGTCAACCACATTGCTGTGAGTCTGGAGTCACATATAGGCCAGACCAGGTTTCCTTCCCTAAAGGATATTAGTGAACCAGATGGATTTTTATGACAATGACTGTGCAGTGGTCACTGCTACCAATGCTGTCATGGACAGATGGATTGGTGAGGACGAGGTCAAGTAGGTTTTTCCCTTGTGTTGGTTCTCTCACCACCTGACGAAATCCCATCTTCGCACTGAGGACACCTTCAGGACTCGACCAGCTGTGCTATTGAGCCACTCTTGGTGATGGACATTGAAGTCCCCCACCCAGAGTACATGCTTTGCTACTTTCAGTGCCTCTACCAAGTGGTGTTCAACATGGAGGAGTACTGATTCATCAGCTGAGGGAGGGCAGTAGTTGATAATCAACAGGAGGTTTTGTTGCCCATGCTTGGCCTGAAGCCATGAGACTTCATGGAGTCCAGAGTCAATGTTGAGGACTCCCAAGGCCACTCCTTCCCGGCTATATACCACTGTGCCGCCACCCCTGGTGGGTCAGCCCTGTCGATGGGACAGGACATACCCAGGGATGGTGATAGAGGAGTTTGGGACTATTGGCTGAAAGGTATGATTCTGTGAGTATGACTATGTCAGGCTGTTGCTTGACTAGTCTGTGGGACAGCTCTTCCAATTTTGGCACAAGTCCCCAGATGTTGGTGAGGAGGACTTTGCAGGGTCGACTAGGCTGGGAGTGCCATTGTCACGTCTGTAGACCAAGGTTGATCTGTCCAGTTTTATTCTGATTGTTTTTGTAGCTTTTTTTTTACAACTGAGTGGTTTGCTAGGGCAGTTAAGAGTCTGGAGTCACATATAGATCAGACCAGGTAAGGATGGTAGATTTCCTTCCCTAAAGGGCATTAGTGAAGCAGATGGGTTTTTACGACAATCTGATAGTTTCATGGTCACCATTACTGATACTAACTTTTTATCCCAGATTTATTTAATTAACTGAATTTTAATTCCCCAGCTGCCGTGGTGGGATTTGAACTACACATCTCTGGATCATTAGTTCAGGCCTCTGGATTACCAGTCCAGTAACATAACCACTATGCTACTGTTCCCTGATATATGCCACGTAGCTGTATGGTATGTAATTCTGTCAACAGGTTGCTGAGATGTCCCCCTCTCTCCATCTCCCACCTCAAGCTTTTCGCCCACTCCCGAGACTTCCAGCGCAGCCTCCTCTGCTGTTGTGAGGGTCGCAAATGATGGAGGCCCACCTCCAGTTCTATCCCTCTCCCGACGATAGCAAAATACTGCGGATGTTGGAAATCCAAAATAACAACAGAAAATGCTGGAAAAACTCAGCAGGTCAGGCAACATCCGCGGACAGAAATTTGAGTTGACGTTTCGGGTCGAACCATTCCTCAAAACTGGAAAGAAAAGATCTATCCCTCTCCCTCTTATTTTACTCTCTCTTCTCCTGCAAGGAGAGAAAGAAGAGAAGGTTGAGTGAGAGTGATGGAATGAGTGTAAGGAATGGATGGGTTACATCTTTAGAGGGAGACTATGATGGAGTGGGGTGGCAACGCCAAGTGGGCTCCTTGTATGTTGTTAGTTGGTATGATTGTATTAGGATGAGGCTGAGTGTGAAGGGTGGCTAGTAAGATGGGGATGTGATAATGTAGATAGAGAGAGAGGGATAGGTGGAGGTGCAAGGTAAGTTGGTGAGAAATGATGTGCAGGAGTAGGGTTCAGAAGGCAGAGTGATGGGGATATGATAAGAGGCACAGCAGAATGAAGTTGAGTGTGGCTTTGTGCTCAGCCTTCCAGATCTAATAAGATCATTGAAACGTTTGCGGCACTGCACCCAGGCCCTCCTGAACACATCCCTGCTGTGGACCCCCTCTTTGGAATTCTCTGCCCCAGAGGGCTGTGAATGCTGAGTCTTTGAGTATATTCAAGGCTGAGATAGATAGATTTTTGGACTCTAGGAGATTCAAGGGATATGGAGATCGGGTGGGAAAGTGGAGTTGAGGTCGATGATCAGCCATGATCTTATTGAATGGTGGAGCAGGCTCGAGGGGCTGTATGGCCTACTTCTGCTCTTATTTCTTATGTTCTTATGTTCTGCAATTTGGAGCCAGGCTCTTTATGTCTCCTGGGGAGGTCTCTTCCACCCATTGGAAGGGACGAGGAGCTCCCTGCGTGCTTTGACTCCCTCCACAAGCATATGCCTCTGTGCAGCCATCTCTCCAACTGTTTGGAGCAATGAAAACCTCCAGTGTGCTGTCTGCACACTCCTAGATGAACCTTCAAATGCAATATGGCCATGGCCCCTTTAAATATACCGGCTGAAAACGCGTCATGAATGTGACGTTATCAGACCCGCACAATTTAATTGGGCCAGGTAGCATGCAGGGCGGGCTTTAATAGGCTCCATTATCAGAAAGTCATTTCTGCAGTGGGATGGCAGCAGCAATGGGATCGCGATGCGCCATGCCAACCACCCGCACCCGACCCACCCAGGTACAGAAAATTCCGGCCATAATATTTACTTTTAATATTGAACAAATATATAAAGTGGCATTTCTTAGCGCTGTCAACAACCCCTTCCATGATGGAAGGTGTCGTCAACAGTACTATCAAGCAGCACTTACTCACTAATAACCTGCTCACCGATACTCAGTTTGGGTTCTGCCAGGACCACTCGACTCCAGACTTCATTACAGCCTTGGTCCAATAATGGACAAAAGAGCTGAATTCCAGAGGTGAGGTGAGAGTGACTGCCCTTGACATCAAGGCAGCATTTGACCAAGTATGGCATCAAGGAGCCCTAGTAAAACTGAAGTCAATGGGAATTGGTGGGGCGGGGTGGTGGGGGGGTGCGGGATGGGAAACTCTCCACTGGCTTGAGTCATAGCTAGCACAAAGGAAGATGGTTGTGATTGCTGGAGGCCAATCATCTCACCTCCAGGACATCACTGCAGGAATTCCTAGGCCCAACCATGTTCAGCTGCTTCATTAATGACCTTTCCTCAATCATTAAGTCAGAGTTGGGGATGACTGCACAGTGTTCAGTTCCATTCGCAACTCCTCAGATAATGAAGCAGTCCTTACCCACATGGACAATATTTGGTTTGGGTTAATAAGTGGCAAGTAACCTTCGCGCTACACAAGTGCCAGGCAAGAAGAGAGTCTAACTCCAAGAAGACAGAGTCTAACCACCGCCCCTTCACATTCAATGGCATTGCCATCATCAAAGCCACCACCATCAACATCCTGGGGGTCGTCATTGACCAGAAACATAACTGGACCAGCCACATAAATACTGTGACTACAAGAGCAGGTCAGAAGCTAGGTATTCTGTGATGAGTGACTCACCTCCTGACTCCCCAAAAGCCTTTCCACCATCTACAAGGAACAAGTCAGGAGTGTGATGGAATGCTCTCCACTGGCCTGGATGAGTGCAGCTCCAACAACACACAAGAAGCTCGACACCATCCAGGACAAAGCAACCTGCTTGATTGGCACCCCATCCACCACCTTAAACATTCATTCTCTCCACCACAGGCACATCGTGGCTGCAGTGTGTACCATCTACAAGATGCACTGCAGCAACTTGCCAAAGCTTTTTCGACAGGACCTCCCAAACCCATGACCTCTACCACCTAGAAGAACAAGGGCAGCGGACACATGGGAACACCACTGGCTCCACATTCCCCTCCATGTCACTCACCATCCTGACTTGGAAATATATTGTCGTTCCTACACCATCGCTTGGTCAGAATCCTGGAACTCCTTCCCTAACAGCACTGTGGGACTGCAGCGGTTCAAGACGACGGCTCACCACCACCTTCTCAAGGGCAATTGGGATGGGCAATAAATGCTGGCCTTGCCAGCAGCGCCCACATCCCATGAATGAATTTTAAAAAAATTCCAGTTTACTCAGTGTACTACCAAACGCTGGAAAATACACTGAAGAAAAGTGTCAGAAATCAAAGTTTCCTGGTGTGGCTTGGTCCCAGATTCCATCTAGGAAATTAATTTTGCCACCTCAGTGCTCACTTCCCCCTTCAAAAGTTACTGCAAAAATTGTGGATTTAGTGTTTTTTTCCTGTAATTCAGCTGATGGAAGATTGGGCACAGCTACAGCTTCAGCCATGACAGGTTGGGGACCCACTGCACTCTCGTTATAATTACTTCTTTCTGCCTATAATATGTGAGACCTTTAGGATTCAGTTTTCACAGAAAAATACAAAATACAATCTCACAGCACGGATAAAAATCCTAAAATCCAATTTAATAAAAAGGATTTAACTTATTCAATCACCTTGAAGCAGCAGCCTTGGTCCTAAGCATTTATTCAATTGTACAGTGTTTAAGTGACCAGCATTTTAGGGGCTGTGTCAACCTCTGCAAAATGTTTTGTAAATTTGCATGCTTGCTGCATCTCTGTTTTCAGTCTATGTTTTAATCTCATTCTTGTTGATCCCTTTTGCACCTCATGACATTATGTGACTGAGAGGGCAAGTAGACAAATGACTTGCTTCAGCGACAATAAATGCTGGCCTTGCCAGCGATGCCCACATCCCATAAACAAATGTAATACCCACTGGAAATGTTATGTACGCTAAGTATGGTTAGCAATCTTTAACTTAGACACTGTATTATCATTGTTATAAATCCTTGGGTTAAAGTTGCCCATGTGAAGGTACGGCAAGAACTTTTAAGGACACAATGTGACTAAGAGCAGACTTTCCATAATTCTGCACCAGTATCAACTGTTGCAGACAGTGAGGCTGCGCAGTCTCCAGGCAGAAACCCCAGGAGGAAGGGGTGGAGTCGGGTTTTTTTGAGCGGGAAACGGGAGCGACTGGAAGAGAAGAGGGCAGGAGCTTTGAAAAGAGGGCTCAGGAGGCAAATGGCTGCCGCATCCCGTCCCGGGCTTCCAAACTCGGCCGCCGCCCTTCGTATTAGTAGCTCTGCATCCAGAACTCAAAGTGGGATTCAGTGATCGTGAAGAGAATTCAACGAAGGGGTTCGGAGTCGTAAGTCTTGCAGACATTATACATACCATGAGCTCCAACTTAAGCACGCCAACGAAAGAGTGCACTCGAATTTGGACACAGGGACAGATTCTCCTTTGAATCCATATAAATGGAGAATGTATGTTTATTATGTCTAGATTCATTTTAATGTATGCAAATGTCTAATTTAGGTCATTGACCCGTAATCTTCTTATACTGTCTGACGTTAAAACTATAAAGTAAGATAATTAGAATTAAGCCATTGTAGTAGTGATCTCCTTACTGGACTATAGAATACTGTCTACAACAGAGACCACATCTCACATATATCTAGAGAACCGTGAAGGGGTTACACGAATAAAAAAAAAGTGTGTTTCTTTGATCCAACCATATGTGTTTACTGTAGCCCGTTGGCCTTTGAAGATGGAGTCTCACTGTCACTGAAAGTTAAATGGTGACACCAGCAGGGCAATTGGCTTGGGGGAGTTTCTGAGTCGTAGTATATTTTCTGTAGAGATAGTCATTAATCCAAGAGCCACCTCTTCAGGTTTTATTCATCTGTTTTCACTGTTGGTCTCAGTAACTCCTTTATGCCAGTAATCCCCAATAAGATTATTAGCATTCAATCTTTAAAAAGCACTAGTTTTGTGAAAAAATGCTTGGCCATCCTTTCCTTGTTTGGGGAGAGAGAGGAACTGTGGATAGTGTTATGATGACAATGTAGAAATGAGCCAATTATGCATTTTAACGCAATTTATTTAATTGTTCTAGTGTAATAAGACATTTTCTACTAACATTAGTGGATGTGGCCAAAACGGTGTCACAGCAGCCACACGTGACTTGTCAGCAATTTCTATTGAACAACACTGACATAAGTGAGAGAGAAAATCCAGCAAAAAAAAATAGGAAAAAGTGTTTTTCTTTAATAAAAACAATTTTACAAGAAGAATTTATCATTTTGTTGCAGGATGATTCTAGCAATCGGATACTATGGCCTGTCTTTGAACACGCCCAATCTCCATGGTGATGACTATTTGAACTGTTTCTTCTCCGGTGCCACCGAGATTCCGGCTAACGTATCGGCTTGGATTTTTCTCCAGAAGCTTTCCCGCAAGTTCAGCGTTTCGGGCACACTTTTATTCAGTGGAGTTGTCCTGTTCTTTATCCAGCTCGTACCTTCAAGTAAGTTTTTACAATGCATCTAGAATTATCCTCGCCTGTCTTCTGTTAACGAACATTTTAAAGCAACATTTCATGACAAATTAAAATATCCAGGTGGTGTCATCCTGCAGAGGTTTTAGCATTCTGGCTCACTTCTCCATTACCATTCTTAACCCCTCCACTGCCTCTGTACTGTCAGACCGTTTATTCATCAACCAATACTGGATGAGCCCCAATTTCCTCCAGGTAAATATTCAAAAGATCAAAGCCATCATCTTCTGCCCTTTGCCACAAAGTCCATACTCTTGGTACTGACTCCATCCTCCTCCTTGGCCACTGTCTCAGGCTGAACCATACTGTTCAAAACCTTGATTACTTATTAGATCTCGAGCTAAGCTTCTGACCACATATCTTCTCCATCACAAAGACCAGTTATTTCCACCTCTGTGACATTGCCCATCTCTGCCCCTATCTCAGCCCTTCTACCACTGAAGCCCTCATTCATGCCCTTGTCACCTCCAGACTTGATTACTTCACTGTTGCTCTGGCCAGCTTCCCATCCTATACCCTCTGTAAACTTCAGTTCATCCAAAATATTGCTGCTCGTATCCTATACCACACCAAGTCTCACTTGCCCATCGCCCTTTTCCTCGCTGACCAATATTGGCTCCCAGTCCCTAATACATCAAAGATAAATCTCTTATCCTTGTAATGAAATCCTTCCATGGCCTCACCGTTCCCTAACTCTGTAACCTTCGCCAGGTCTCGAACCCTCCCCCCGCCCAACCTCTCTGTTCATCTGGCCACAGTTTGTTATGCATCCCCCACCTCTTCACTCCATCATTGGCAGCTACGCCTTCAGCCACCTAGGCCCACGCTCTGAAATTCATTCCCTAAACCCCTCTGACTCTCCATTTGCCTCTCGTCCTTTAGGACCTTCCTTAAAACTCACTAGTTTCACCAATTTTTTTCCCTAATCTCTCCCTCATCAGCTCAGTGTGTATTTTTTCAGTAGGTCTCTGTGAAGCAGCTTGGAATGTTTTTTTTCTCTTTTAAAGGTGCTATATAAATTCAAGTTGTTGTTGGAAGGGAAAGTAACCTGGCCAGCATGGATGACACACTGTTATTCAATGTGCCTCACTTACTCCAGTCAAGTACTCAAAACACCAACATTAAGGGGGCTAAATTCGGTTGGTTAGTGCTGCCCGTTTGCGCCTCCAGGGGGCGCTAACCACTTACCGCCCATGTACAGCAATTGAAGCACCACTCGCGATATTCGGCCGCCGGTTAGTGGCAGCGCTAAACAGTAGCGCCACGGTCTCCTGCGCCCGGAGATCGTGACATCATCCATGCACGCAGTGCCCCGGTAGTACCCCGAATGTGAAACTGTGTCGCACCCCCTTCTCCAGCACCTGGTAGCAGGAATGACAGCTACAGGGGCACAGTGCACAGTCAGCTGGGAGCTGGGGGAAGCATTATTTAAGGGCGCACATTTCCTATGTTCTCCCATCCGCAAACTATTCTGCCTACGCACGCTCAGAGAGGGAGAAACGCATTTGGAGGGATTTCACACTTCCACACCTGAGGGACTGTTGCTGGGCAGGGAAACTTATCAGGTTCCCATTTCTGTTACCTTTGCTGCAGCAACACTTTGAAGATTTAATGGGGGCTGTAATGGCACAGGGGCTCGACCTCCAGCTTCATCATTGGAGGCAGTGGAGGCGGAGAGAGATAGTGCAAAACTTGGGCAGAGGGAGGAGGGCCAACAGGCCTCTCCACACATAAGAAACATAAGAACATAAGAAATAAGAGCAGGAATAGGCCACTTGGCCCCTCGAGCCTGCTCTGCCATTCAATAAGATCATGGGTGATCTAGGGCTCAAAGCCACTTCCCAGCCTGCTCCCTGTAACGATATGCAGTAACATGTCAGTCTAGAATGCTTCACTAGGTGTAGCTGTTTGTTTTAGTAGTGGGCTACATCTATATGGGTTGTCTTGTTTTAACACGAGGCACTGGTCGAGGGTGTCAAGATGGCTATGGTATACAAGTCAACATGGCTGAATAAATGACTAGCACAAGCTAGCTGTTCATAATAAAAACGTCTATTTATTTATGAACATAACATGGTACCAGGAGTGGTAATATCTGCTGAATATTGCGAAATGCGACATGGAAAATTTGAATCCACCGGAGGGTTTGAAACTCACGGGGAATGTCGACTGCAATTGGCGGACTTTCAAACAACAATTCAAACTCTACATTGCCGCCATCGGGTTTGGTACAAAGCCAGATGCAAGGAAAATAGTGTTGCTGCTCATGGTTGCAGGCCTGCAGGCGATAGAGGTATTTAATACGTTTGTATTTGATCAAGAGGAGGACAGAGAAAAAATGGACGACGTGCTAAAGAAGTTTGATACACATTGTTCTCCCAAAAAGAACGAGACCTATGAGAGGAACGTGTTCCATTCACGGACACAGCAGCAAAATGAGACTTTTGATAGCTTTGTGACCGATCTGAAACTGAAAGCACAGACATGTAATTTCTCTGAGCTGAAATCATCCATGATTCGTGACCAGATTGTGTTTGGTATTCATGATAAAAAGGTCAGGGAACGTCTGTTGAGAGAAAGCGAACTAACATTGGAGGATGCTGTGACAATATGCCATGCCAGTGAGCTAGCTCAGCAGCACGCAAAGACTTTCAGTGAAATTAATAATTGTGTAACTGTAGTGAGTGGCAGTGCAGCTGTCGGCGCTGTGTCCTGCAAGGGGAAGAAACGTGGGCAGAACAGGAATGCAAAGCAATCGGAGGATGGAACTTTCAATTGTAAACGCTGTGGTTACCAGCACCAGTCAAGACAATGCCCAGCGTTTGGGAAAATGTGCACAAAGTGTAATGGAAAGAATCACTTTGCCAGACAATGCTTTTCAAAAGTAAAAACAAAGAAAGAACATAAAGTTAATGCAGTAAAAGAGGACACTGATTTAAGTGAGACATTTTTTGTGGGAATGGTGTCATGTGACAATATAGAAAAGGATACAGATAATGTGCAGCCCTCAGGAATGGACAATGCTGAACATAAAGTTAATGCAGTAAAAGAGGACAAATGGATGATGCCACTGCAGGTAAATGGAGCATTAGTTACATTGAAACTAGACACTGGGGCAAAAGCAAACTTAATCAGCATGAGTGACATTAAAAATATGAAAGAAAAGCCCAAAATACAGAAAAAGTCAGTACTACTGAAGAACTATAATGGACAGAAAATAGATAGCTTAGGTGTATGCAGACTTAAAGTGACAGTCAAAGACAAAGTGCATCATCTCATGTTTTCTGCTGTGGCTGAAGGCCTTGATTCACTACTAGGTGACAAAGCTTGTGAGGACATAGAACTGGTCAAGAGAGTATACCGTATGAACTGTGCCATAAGCAGACCAGATGACTCAATGGATTCTGTAGTGAGTAATTTCCAGGATGTGTTCAAAGGATTTCGAGTTCTACCATTCACTTACAAGATCCAGCTAAAGCCAGTGGTACATGCTCCACGGAGGGTTCCAGCACCCCTGCGTGACCGGCTCAAGAAAGAACTGGACAGAATGACCACACTAGGAGTCATCAGGAAAGTCAAAGAGCCAACAGACTGGGTTAACTCCATGGTATGTGTAAAGAAAAAGAACAATGATCTAAGAGTATGCATGGATCACAAAGCTCGATGCCTCACAAGGATTTTGGCAACTAAAACTGGATGAAGAGAGCACCAAATACTGTACCTTCAACACACCATTTGGCAGGTATTGTTTCCTCAGAATACCTTTCGGGATAATATCTGCATCTGAAATCTTTCATAGAGCGATGGAACACATAATTGAAGGTCTGGAAGGAGTTCGGGTCTATGTTGATGACATCATCATCTGGGGCTCCACACTGAAAGAACACAATGAGAGACTGACTAAAGTGCTACAGAGCATACGCTGGAATGGACTGAAGCTCAACAAAGCCACGTGTCAGTTTGGCGTCCAGGAAGTCACTTTCCTAGGAGATAATCTATCTGGTAAAGGAATAGAGCCAGATATGGAAAAAGTAAACGCCATACTCAACATGCCCTGACCCACTGACAAAAAAGGAGTGCTACGCATCATGGGGGTGATAAACTTCATTGGAAAGTTCATTCCTAGCTTGTCAGCCAAGACAGCCTGTCTGCGAGACCTGCTACATAAAACAAATGAGTTTGCATGGACAGAAAGACTTGAACAAGAGTGGATGAACCTCAAAACAGTGCTGACAACCACACCTGTACTCACCTTCTTTGACCCAACAAAGAGAATCAAAGTGTCAATGGATGCATCAAAAGATGGCCTAGGCGCGGTCTTGCTACAAGCAGAGGGTGAAGATTGGAAGCCTGTTGCCTATGCCTCCAGGTCTATGACTGATTCTGAGTGTCGATACGCCCAAATTGAAAAGGAATGTCTAGGCTTGGTAGTTGGACTAGAAAAGTTCCATGGCTACATATATGGACTTCCCACCTTCACAGTTGAGACAGACCACTGCCCACTGGTTGCCATCATTAAAAAAAAACCTGAATGAGATGTCTCCAAGGATTCAACGACTCATGATGAAGCTGCAAAGATATGACTTTGAACTGATCTACACACCAGGCAAACACATAGTGTTAGCAGATGCACTATCCCGAGCACCCATAATGAGTCATGTGAGCTCTACTGAGGAAGACGTGGATGTTCATGTGAGTATGGTCACTGCTGCGCTGCCCGAGTCAGACACAAAATCAAAGCAAATAGCAGAAGAAACAGTAAAAGATGTTACAAACATTCATCATGGTTGGCCAAAAGGTTCCTGTCCAAAGTACTATCACATCAGGTCAGAGTTGAGTGTCGCAAGTGGACTATTACTAAAACAGAACAGAATAGTCATTCCACAGGCTCTATGTGGAGACATGCTCAAAAGGATTCATGAGGGACACCTCGGAATTGAAAAATGCAAAAGGAGAGCAAGAGACACTGTTTATTGGCCTGGAATAAATAAGGACATTGAGAACATGATAGGCAAATGTGAGACATGTCAGAAACACCAAAACAAACAAGCAAAGGAACCAATGATAGTAGCTGACTTACCAACAGCACCATGGCAAAAGGTTGGTATGGATCTTTTTCATTTGAATGGTAAAGGCTATCTAATAGTGATTGACTACTATTCTAACTATCCTGAGATGGCGCTGCTCTCAAGCACATCAGCAAGCAGTGTCATAATGCATGTTAAATCCATCTTCACCAGACATGGGATTCCCAGGATTGCCGTTAGCGACAATGGTCCGTGCTTCAACTGTAAGGAGTGGCAACAGTTTGCAACACATTATGACTTTCAGCACATCACATCCAGTCCTCTGTATGCTCAGTCGAATGGTAAGGCAGAGAAAGGTGTTCAAGTTCTCAAACAGCTACTGAAGAAAGCAACAGAAAGCAAGTCTGATCCTTATCTCGCCCTGCTGAGCTACCGAGCCTCCCCTTTAGACTGTGGTTCTTCACCTGCTGAACTCCTAATGGGTCGCAAGTTGCGCACCACGCTACCCTGCTGTGCAAAAGAAAAGCAGAGTAAGGAACTGAGACAGAGACTTCAACTGTTAAAGCTGAAACAGAAATCACACTATGACAAGTCATCCGAAACTATGAAACCATTGACAAGGGATGATGTTGTCAGGATTGAGGATCCAATGCATGGAACAGGAAAGCTACAGTTCTTGAGGAAGTAGGACCAAGGTCATACACTGTTAGAACTGAGGAAGGACAGATTCTCAGGAGGAACCGCCGTTCCCTCCTGAAAACACAAGAAACTATCCAAGAGCAAATCGATGACAATGCCGCAACTGAATCTTGTCACTCACCACCAGAACAATCTAACACAAACACACATACAGGCTCTCATGCAAACACATCAGACTTACCTGTGCTGAGAAGATCCACACATGAAGTAAAAAAGCCTGATAGACTTAATCTTTGAGTACAAAGAAAACTATAATAAAAGAATGAAAAGCTTAGAGTTCATAAAGTAAAGCTTTGAAGATGTGTTGACTGTTGTGAAGCTGTTTACAAAAAAATGTTTGTGTTGTTATATAAAAAAACAAGTTCATTCAAAGGTTTATAGAGCACTAACAAAAGTGTTACTGTTATCGTTTTTCTTGAAAGTTGATTGATATTGATTTTGTTTAACCTCAAAGGAAGGGGGATGTAATGATATGCAGTAACATGTCATTCTAGAATGCTAGACTAGGTGTAGCTGTTTGTTTTAGTAATGGGCTACATCTATGTGGGTTGTCTTGTTTTAACACGAGGCCCTGGTTGAGGGAGTCAAGATGGCTACTGTATACAAGTCAACATGGCTGAATAAATGACTAGCACAAGCTAGCTGTTCATAATAAAAACGTCTATTTATTTATGAACATAACACTCCCCATAACCCTTATTTGGTGACTGTGCCTCCGAGTTCTAGATTTCCCCATAAGGGGAAACATCCTCTCTGCCTCTACCCTGTTGAGCCCCCTCAGTATCTTATATGTTTCGATAAGGTCACCTCTCATTATTCTAAATTCCATTGAGTATAGGCCCAGCCTGCTCAACCTTTCCTCATAAGTCAAACCCCTCATCTCTGGAATTAACCTACTGAATCGTCTCTGAAGTGCCTCCAATGCAAGTATATCCTTCCTTAAATAAGGAGACCAAAATTGTACACAGTACTCAAGGTGTGGTCTCACCAATAGCCTATACAGTTGTAGCAGGTCTTCCCTGCTTTTATCCTCCAACCCCCTTGAAATAAAGGCCAACATTCCATTTGCCTTTTGATTGTACTGTACCTGCATGCTAACTTTTTGTGTTTCATGCACAAGGACCTCCAGGTTCCTCTGAACTGTAGCATTTTGTAATCTCTCTACATTTAAATAATAGTTTGCTTTTTTATTTTTCCTGCCAAAGTGGATAACCTCGCACATTGTACTCCATCTGCCAAATGTTTGCCTACTCACCTAGCCTGTCTATATCCCTTTGCAGATTCTTTGAGTCCTCTGCACAACTTGCTTACCCACCCATCTTTGTATCATCTGCAAACTTGGCTACATTATACTCAATCCCTTCATCCAAGTCATTAATGTAGATTGTAAATAGTTGGGGCCCCAGCGCCGATCCTTGTAGCTGTAGTGTATGTACCTTTAAGAGGAAATATGTTTTTGAAGCCCCTGTATATTGTAGTACCAGTAGTGTCCACTCGGGTATATAAGCCTGTGTAGTGTCTTGTGTTGTTAGTTCACTTCCAGACTTTGTTCAGTAAACACTTGTTAAATCAACTCCTGCATTCCGTGTTTCCATTAACACATGGATCGAACAGTGGCGACGAGTTAGAAACGAACTTACCTGCAATTCGGCAGCACCTCAAGGGGATCGATTCCTCAGACGAAGGTCGAAGCCAGAAGCAAAAAATAAAAAAATAACTCGAAGAAACTCGAAAACGAGGGCCAGGCTTGGTCTCCAGTCTGTGGTTTCCCCAGCTAAACGGGTTGGTGGCAGGTAGTGCACTGATCCTTCCTAGGCTGCGGCGGGCTAGAGCTCGATCGGGTGGCTCTGCAACGGGGCCGGGCAGCGAGTCAGGAAGCAGAAGCAAAGAGAGAGAGAGGGTGGAGCACTCAGGGCGCAGCCGGTGCTGCAAAGCAGGTCGGCGTTCGGACCGAGCAGAGGGAGGGGAATGTCCCAGAGTGTCCGCTCCACGACGGGAACAGTTCTCCAAGTAACGGAGAAACTATTGAAGCGATATATAAAAAAAATATAGAAATACCGCAAAAAGCTGCAGGTCGCAATGGGAACCGTGGAGAACAGCGTTGGCAGCAGCGGCAGTGGCGGGAAAGCGCGGGAGGCGCCATCTTAACTCGGCGGGGAAGAAAGAAAAGCGCGGGAAGCGCCATTTTAGATTTTCAAGATGCCGAAGACTGGCAATATTACTGCTTTCGATAGTGATATAGAAGATTGGACCACATATGTGGAAAAAGTGGAGTTATATTGCAAGGCGAATGAAGTGGCGGATGATAAAAAGGCATCGGTACTTCTAAATCTGATGGGCGCAAGGACATACGGGCTGTTACGAAACTTGATCACTCCAGCCAAACCGATGGACAAGAATTTTAGGGAGATTGTTGATACCTTACAGGAGCACTTAAACCCAACACCACTGCTGATAGCGGAACGATTCAAATTCTTCAGGAGGAATCAGCACAAGAATGAAAGTAACGCTGATTACCTCACCGAATTAAGAAAGCTGTCAAAGCACTGCCAATTCGGGGCAGGACTGGCAGATTCTCTACGAGACAAATTCGTCTGCGGTCTCCTAAGCGAAGGAACACAGAAAAGACTACTTTCTGAGAAAGATTTGACACTGGACAAGGCTTTCAGTGTGGCTGTATCATACGAAGCAGCAGCAAGAGGAGCTGCAGAGATACAGCAAAAGCCACAGGACTTCGGCACCCATGAAATGATACGCGGTTTTGAGAGATGTTATCGCTGCGGCAGATCCAACCATGACCAGAAGGACTGCTGGTTCAAGGACAAAGCATGCAGGCAATGCGGAAAGATGGGACACATTGCACGTGTATGCAGATCTGGAAAGAAATCCGCTGACAGTAAAAAGGTCAATAAGGAAAAGTACAGAAAGGTACAAATGATGACGGACAGTAGCTCCGAAGACCAGAAGAGCGATAGCGACTCCGGAAACAAGAGACTAAGCTGTCTCAAATTACATAATGTAATTGCCAAAGAAGATTACCAGACCATTTGGGTTACCCTCACGATAGCGGGGTCCCCAGTCAAAATGGAGCTAGATACAGGATCAGCTCTGACCGTCATGAGTCGACGGGATTACGAGCGGCTATTTCCGCAAATACCTTTGAAAGACACATCCATTGTCTTGAAGACATATACGGGACAGAAAGTATACCCCAGAGGGAAAATAAGGGTGCCTGTTGTATACAACGGCAAGGAAATACAGAAGTTGTATTTATACGTTCTGCAAGATGGTGGTCGCCGTTGTTGGGACGTGAATGGATCAGAAAGATACGTTTAGACTGGCACTTCATTCAGGCACTGACGGTGACCAGTAAGAAAAAAAACGATGATGACGTCATACCTGGACGATTAAAAGAAATCTTGGCTAACGCCAAAGAAGTGTTTCAACAGGAACTAGGAACCCTGAAAGGCGCCACCGCCTCAATAAAAGTGGAAGATGTGGCAATTCCCAAGTTTTTTAAGGCAAGGCCGGTGCCATACGCAATTCGTCCAGCCGTCGAGGCAGAGCTGGAGAATTTGGAAAAAGCAGGCGTGTTATCCAAGGTAGATTGGAGCGAGTGGGCAACACCCATCATCCCGGTCATGAAGAAAATGTTGAATAATGATAAATCTGAAGAACAGAGAAAAGTTCGCATCTGTGGGGACTTCAAGGTGACTGTAAACCCGATTCTTCACACGGTACAGTATCCTCTTCCGAGGATAGAAGATATTTTCGCCTCACTATCCGGAGGGAAACGTTTCACCAAAATTGATTTAGCACAGGCATATCTACAGATGGAGGTTGAGGAGGCCTCTAAAAAGTATCTCACGATAAACACACACAAAGGCCTGTAGCAGTACAATCGACTGGTTTTCGGAGTGGCATCAGCTCCGGCTATCTGGCAAAGAGCTATGGAGCAAGTCCTGCAAGGGATTCCGGGGACTCAATGCTACCTAGACGACATCCTTGTAACAGGAGAAAACGACAACGAGCACCTTGCCAACTTGGAGCAGGTGCTCACGAGGCTGAGAGAATGGGGCCTACGAGCAAATCGCCCGAAATGCGAATTTTTCCAGAAACAAATATCATATTGTGGTCATGTCATTAACGAAGAAGGGTTGCATAAGTCACCTGAAAAAATTGAAGCGGTCGTAAAGGCCCCAGCGCCTGAAAATGTCTCACAATTAAGGTCGTTCCTGGGATTAGTAAATTACTATCATAAATTTATACCAAACTTGCCGACGGTTCTGCACCCGCTTAACGCACTGCTACAAACGGGAGTAGTTTGGAAATGGAGCCAAGACTGTAAACGTGCCTTCCATAAATGCAAAGGCTTGATCACGTCCAGGGAAGTGTTGGCTCATTACAACCCATCACTGCCAATCAGACTGGCGTGCGATGCATCCCCTTACGGCGTGGGAGCGGTATTATCGCATAGATTCCCTGATGGCTCGGAGCGGCCGATAGCTTTTGCGTCACGCTCATTGAACTCAGCTGAGCGTAACTATGCCCAGATCGACAGGGAGGCACTCAGCCTGGTGTGGGGGGTGAAGAAATTCAACCATTACCTACACGGACAAAAGTTTACCTTGTTGACTGACCATCAACCCCTCGTCTCCATATTCAACCCTAAAAAGGGCGTTCCCATTATGACAGCGTAAAGGCTACAGAGGTGGTCCCTTTTCCTAGGGGCACACCAATATGACATAGAGTACAAAGGAACAAAACAGCATGGGAATGCTGACGGGTTATCGCGCCTACCGTTGCCAATGGTGGAAGAGGCACCTACAGTGGACCCAGTGGAGATATTCCACTCGATCATAGTGGAATGTCTACCGGTGACAAATCCTACCATTGAAAAGGAAACGCAAAATGACCCGACTCTCTCACGAGTCTACGATTTAACGGTGAAGGCATGGCCAGCACATGGCGAACCACTGTTGCCAGCATTCTCACAAAGAAGAGAACAGCTGTCAGTGTGCCGAGGAACCTTGATGTGTGGATCCAGAGTGGTGATTCCACCCAAACTCAAGGATAGATTGCTAAAGGAGCTTCACGAGGGGCATCTGGGTGGAGTGAAAATGAAGAATTTAGCCACAGCATTTGTGTGGTGGCCAGGTATCGATGGAGACATTGAAGAAATGACCAAGAGCTGTCTAGGATGCCAGAAGGTCCAAAACGCCCCACCACAAGCCCCTCTACATCCATGGGAGTGGCCCTCATCTCCATGGCAAAGGGTACATATCGACTTTGCTGGTCCATTTATGGACTCAATGTTCTTAATCGCGGTGGATGCACACTCCAAGTGGCCGGAGGTAATAAAGATGTCCTCCACCACCACGGAAAAAACCATCACAGTATTAAGGACCATATTCACCAGGAATGGGCTGCCTGAACAGATCTGTTCTGATAATGGACCGCAATTTGTATCCGAAGAATTCAGGAAGTTCTTAAAAAACAGTGGGGTTAAGCACTACACGTCCGCCCCATACCATCCCGCCACCAATGGATTGGCTGAAATGTTTGTCCAGACCTTCAAGAAGGCCATAAAGGCCATGGGTAATGAAGACATAAATCTACAACATAAGGTAGATAACTTCTTGTTTGCGTACAGGAATGCAACACATGTGGTTACAAATCAAACCCCCGCCATGATGTTTTTCAATAGAAGACTAAGATGCCGGCTGGATTTGGTCAAGCCAAACGTCAGAAGGGACGTAGAGAACCAGCAATTTCAAAGCATGAATGAAAGGCCAACTAGAACCTTCCAGATAGGTCAACCAGTTTTGGCCCGGGACTACCGTACTGAGAAATGGCAGCCTGGAACTATTTGCACACGACTAGGACCGCTGATGTATACCGTGGACATTGGAGATAGCATAATAAGGTGCCATGCTGACCAGATCATAGAGTCATCCGAAAAAGGACAACCTACACCACAACTCTATACGCCTAGTGATGAAGCAAAGATATCCATAGTATCTACCTTCGATCCGGTGATACTGGAACCAGATGAACCCGACACTAGCATTGAAGCCGAATCGACCTTGCCAAAAGAACCTACTACACCACCGAGGCGTTATCCAGATCGAGTCAGGAAGCCTCCAGAGAGACTGAATTTGTAATTGATTAACTTCAGCAAATGTGTATATTATTGTTCTTGTAAAAATGTTATTTACTGATTACTTAAAATGTTATGTACTATTTATCTAAAAGGGGAGGAATTGTAGTTTATGTACCTTTAAGAGGAACTATGTTTTTGAAGCCCCTGTATACTGTAGTACCAGTAGTGACCACTCGGGTATATAAGCCTGTGTAGCGTCTTGTGTTGTTAGTTCACCTCCAGACTTTGTTCAGTAAACACTTGTTAAATCAACTCCTGCATTCCGTGTCTCCATTAACAAACGGATCTAACAGTAGCACCCCACTAGTTACCGTTTGCCAACTTGAAAATTACCCATTTATCTCGACTCTCTGCTTTCTGTTAGTTAGCCAATTCTCTATCCATGCTAATATATTACCCCCAACTCCATGAGCTCTTATCTTATGCAGTAACCTTTTATGTGGCACCTTATTGAATGCCTTCTGGAAATCCAAATACACCACATCCACTGGCTCACCCTTGTTCACCCTGCTTGTTACATCCTCAAAGAACTCCAGCAAATTTGTTAAACATGATTTCCCTTTCCCAAAACCATGCTGACTCTGTTTGACTGCAGTATGTTTTTCTAAATGCCCTGCTACTGCTTCCTTAATGAAGGACTTCAGCATTTTCCCAACGACAGGTGTTAGGCTAGCTGATCTAAAGTTTCTTGCTTTCTGTCTCCCTCCTTTCTTAAATAGGTGGGTTACATTAACGGTTTTCCAATCCGCTGGGACCTCTCCAGAATCCAGGAAATGTTGGTATATTGCAACCAATGCATCCACTATCTCTGCAGCCACTTCTTTTAAGACCCTGGGATGCAGGCCATCTGGTCCAAGGGACTTGTCGTCTTTTAGCCCCATTATTTTACCGAGTACTATTTCCTTAGTGATAGTGATTGTCTTTAGTTCCCCCACTCCCTGTGGCCCCTTGATTATCCTTTATTGGGATGTTGTTAGTGTCTTCTACAGTGAAGACAGATGCAAAATATTTGTTCAGAGTCTTTGCCATTTCCCCGTTCCCCATTATTAATTCCCCAGTCTCATCCTCTAAGGGACCAACATTTACTTTAGCTAACCTCTTCCTTTTTATATACCTGTAGAAGCTCTTACTATCTGTTTTCATGTTTCTTGCCAGCTTACTCTCATAATTCATCTTCCCTCTCTTTATTATTTTTTTAGTCATCCTTTGCTGGTTTTTTTTAATTTCCCAATCCTCTGGTCTCCCACCAATCTTGGCAACATTGTATGCCTTCGTTTTCAATTTGATACCATCGTTTACTTCCTTAGTTAGCCACAGATGGTGCTCCCTTCCCTTAAAATCTTTCTTTCTCACTGGAATATATTTTTGTTGAGAGTTATGAAATATCTCCTTAAATGTCCGCCACTGCATTTCAACTTTCTTACCCTTTAATTTGTTTTTCCAGTCCACTTTAGCCAGTTCTGCCCTCATGCCATTATAATTGCCTTAGTTTAAGATCAGGACGCTGGTTTGGGATACAACTTTCTCACCCTCCAACTGAATTTGAAATTCAACCATGCTATGATCATTCTTTCCTAGAGGATCCTTTACTATGAGATCATTTATTAATTCTGTCTCATTACATAGTACCAGATCCAAGATAGCTTGCTTCCTGGTTGGTTCCATTACATACTGTTCTAGGAAAACATCCCAGGTGCACTCTATGAACTCTTCCTCCAAGCTACCATGGCCAATTTGGTTTGTCCAATCAATATGGAGATTAAAATCACCCATGATTATTACTGTACATTTTTTACAGGCCTCCATTATTTGTTGATTTATACTCTGTCCAACAGCATTGCTACTGTTCGGGGGCCTGTAGACTACGCCCACCAGAGACTTTTTCCCCTTATTATTTTTTATCTCCACCCAAACCGATTCTACATCTTGATCTACTGAGCCAATATTACTTCTCACCACTGCACTGATCCCATCTTTTACCAACAAAACCACCCCACCTTCCTTTCCTTTCTTTCTATCCTTCCGCATTATCATATACCCTGGAATTTTCAGTTCCCAGCCCTGGTCACCTTGCAACCACGTCTCTCTAATGGCGATCAGATCATACCCATTTGTATCTATTTGTGCCGTCAACCCATTTATCTTGTTACGAATGCTGCGTGCATTCAGATATAGAGCTTTTAACTTTGTCTTTTTACCATTTTTCCTTGTTTTGGCCTTTTTTTCTGTTACACTCTTATTTTTAAACATTCTGGCCTAGAAATTCGCGATAGCCCCGTTTGGGGCGTCAGCCTCGCCAGGGCGCTAAAAGTAGCGCCCCAGAAGCATTCGCGGCCGCCCGTTGGAAATTCAGTTGGAGTGCCCCAAAGGGAAGCGCGGCGCTACTGGAGGCGCGCCGCAGCACCACACGCTGTGGCATGTCGTGCTGCGGTACTGCAGGCCTTCCTCCCCTTCTTAAAGGGGTGGGGCCTTGTTCTGCGTGATCTGGGGCCCAGCTGGGCCACCGAGGATCGCGAGTGCCGGCAAAAGAGCCCGGCACCGAGGAGAAGTGCCGGGCTCTTGCAACACAGCCGGCACTCCGCGGGGGGGGGGGGGGTTAGGAGGCCGGGGACGGGAGCGCAGAGAGGTGCTGGCAGGCGGCCAACAACAAAGATAGCCGCCCCGCACCTCCTTTAATTTGTGCCTCTACCGCCGCAGGTAGGCCCCCCTGAACCGGTCGCACATAGCGTCCGGCGGGAAAGCAGGGGGCGCTTCCTAATATCGTGGCTGGGGCACTGCGCACACCGATGACGTCATCGGTAGCACCGCCATTAGCGTCCCGCTGAATTTGGCTGGAGGCGTGGCCAGTGGCTTGCGGTCCACTTAGCGCCCTCTTAAGGTGCTAACGGGTGGCGCAGCCACCTGAATTTCTAGGCCTCTGTCCCTTCCTGTCACACTCTGGTTATTATTTCCCCCATCTCTAGCCTGCTCTATTGCTTTCTCATTTTTCATTGACTTTTTATTTTCCCGCTCACTTGGATCCTCCTCCCCCACTATTTAGTTTAAAGCCCTCTCTGCAGCCCCAGTTATTCGATTTGCCAGGACTCTAGCCCCAGCATGGTTTAAGTGAAGCCCGTCCAAACGGAACAGCTCCCTCTTATCCCAGTACTGGTGTCAGTGCCCCACAAATCAAAACCCATTTCTCCCACACCAGTCTTTGAGCCACTTGTTAATTTCCCTGATCTTATTTACCCTATGCAAATTTGCTCGTGGCTCAGGTAGTAATCCAGAGATTATCACCTTTGTGGTTCTGCTTTTTAATTTAGCCCCTAGCTGCTCATACTCTCTCAGCAGAACCTCTTTCTTTGTCCTACCTATGTCATTGGTACCTACGTGGACCATGACAACAGGATCTTTCCCCTCCTACTCCAAGTTTCTCTCCAGCCCAGAGGAGATGTCCTTAACCCTGGCACCGGGCAGGCAACACAGCCTTCGGGACTCACGCTCTCGGCTGCAGAGAACAGTATCTATCCCTCTCACTATACTGTCCCCAATCACTGCAACATTTCTTTTTGCTCCCTCCACTTGAATGGCTCCCTGTACCATGGTGCTGTGGTCAGTTTACTCATCCTCCCTGCAGTCCCTTGCCTCGTCCACACAGGGAGCAAGAATCTCGTACCTGTTGGACAAGGCCAATGGCTGAGGCTCCTCCATCACTACCTCCTGGATCCCAATACCTGCCTCGCTTGTAGTCACACCCTCTTGTCCCTGACCATAGGCCAAATTGGAAGTAATTACTCTAGTGGGTGTGACTGCCTCCTGGAACATAGTGTCCAGGTAATGCTCCCCCTCCCTAATGTGTCGCAGTATCTGAAGCTTGGGCTCCAGCGCATCAACTCTGAGCCGAAGTTCATCGAGCAGCCAACATTTGCTGCAGATGTGGTCGCCCTGGACTTCAATGGTGTCCACGAGCCCCCATATGCAACAACAACAACACATTGCCTGGTCTCCCATCTCAATTAATTAATTAGTTTTAAATTTGGAACACTTATATCTTTTAATCTACACCAAGGCACTTAAATTTAGACACTCAAGTTTGGAAAAAAAGCGAGAAATAGAGAAATACTCACCAACCAAACACTTACCTGCTTTCTGGTAACATCACACTTCGATTACTTTTACTTCTTTACACTCACCAGTCCTTTGTATCTCAGCGTGCTCCCACTGCTTTTGAACTCTCCCGGGTTTTGGCGCTCTCACTCTGCTCTCGCTGCTTTTGAACTCTCCCGGGTTTTGGCGCTCTCGCTCTGCTCCCACTGCTTTTGAACTCTCCCGGGTATTGGCGCTCTCGCTCTGCTCCCGCTGCTTTTGAACTCTCCCGGGTTGTGGCGCTCTCACTTTGCGCCCGCTGTGTTTGAACTCTCCCGGGTATTGGCGCTCTCGCTCTGCTCCCACTGCTTTTGAACTCTCCTAGGTTTTGGCGCTCTCGCTCTGCTCCCACTGCTTTTGAACTCTGCCGGGTTTTGGCGCTCTCGCTCTGCTCCCGCTGCTTTTGAACTCTCCCGGGTTTTGGCGCTCTCGCTCTGCACCCGCTGCTTTTGAACTCTCCCGGGTTTTGGTGCTCTCGCTCTGCTCCTGCTGTGTTTGAACTCTCCCGGGTTTTGACGCTCTCGCTCTGCACCCGCTGCTTTTGAACTCTCCCGGGTTTTGGCGCTCTCACTTTGCTCCCGCTGCTTTTGAACTCTCCCGGGTTTTGGCGCTCTCGCTCTGCTCCCGCTGTGTTTGAACCCTCCCGGGTTTTGGCGCTCTCGCTCTGCACCCACTGCTTTTGAACTCTCCCGGGTTTTGGCGCTCTCGCTCTGCTCCCGCTGTGTTTGAACTCTCCCGGGTTTTGGCGCTCTCGCTCTGCTCCCGCTGTGTTTGAACTCTCCCGGGTTTGGCGCTCTCACTTTGCTCCCGCTGCTTTTGAACTCTCCCGGGTTTTGGCGCTCTCGCTCTGCTCCCGCTGCTTTTGAACTCTCCCGGGTTTTGGCGCTGTCGCTCTGCTCCCGATGATTTTGAACTCTCCCGGGTTTTGGCTGTCTCGCTCTGCTCCCACTGCTTTTGAACTCTCCCGGGTTTGGCGCTCTCGCTCTGCTACTGCTGCTTTTGAACTCTCCCGGGTTTGGCGCTCTCGCTCTACTCCTGCTGCTTTTGAACTCTCCCGGGTTTTGGTGCTCTCGCTCTGCTCCCGCTGTGTTTGAACTCTCCCGGGTTTTGGCCCTCTCGCTCTGCTCCCGCTGCTTTTGAGCTCTCCCGGGTTTTGGCGCTCTCGCTCTGCTCCCGCTGCTTTTGAATTCTCCCGGGTTTTGGCGCTCTCGCTCTGCTCCCGCTGTGTTTGAACTCTCCCGGGTTTGGCGCTCTCACTTTGCTCCCGCTGCTTTTGAACTCTCCCGGGTTTTGGCGCTCTCGCTCTGCTCCCACTGCTTTTGAACTCTCCCGGGTTTTGGCGCTCTCGCTGTGCTCCCGCTGCTTTTGAACTCTCCTGGGTTTTGGCGCTCTCGCTCTGCTCCCACTTCTTTTGAACTCTCCCGGGTTTTGGCACTCTCGCTGTGCTCCCGCTGTGTTTGAAATCTCCCGTGTATTGGTGCTCTCACTTTGCTCCTGCTGCTTTTGATCTCTCCCGGGTTTTGGCGCTCTCGCTGTGCTCCCACTGCTTTTGAACTCTCCCGGGTTTTGGCGCTCTCGCTGTGCTCCTGCTGCTTTTGAACAGTCCCGGGCTTTGGCACTCTCGCTGTGCTCCCGTTGTGTTTGAAATCTCCCGGGTATTGGTGCTCTCACTTTGCTCCTGCTGCTTTTGATCTCTCCCGGGTTTTGGCGCTCTCGCTCTGCTTCCACTGCTTTTGAACTCTCCCGGGTTTTGGCGCTCTCGCTGTGCTCCTGCTGCTTTTGAACAGTCCCGGGTTTTGGCACTCTCGCTGTGCTCCCGCTGTGTTTGAAATCTCCCGTGTATTGGTGCTCTCACTTTGCTCCTGCTGCTTTTGAACTCTCCCGGGTTTTGGCGCTCTCGCTCTGCTCCCGCTGCTTTTGAACTCTCCCGGGTTTTGGCGCTCTCGCTCTGCTCCCGCTGCTTTTGAACTCTCCCGGGTTTTGGCGCTCTCGCTCTGCTCCTGCTGCTTTTGAACTCTCCCGGGTTTTGGCGCTCTCGCTCTGCTCCTGCTGTGTTTGAACTCTCCCGGGTTTTGGCGCTCTCGCTCTGCTCCTGCTGTGTTTGAACTCTCCCGGATTTTGGAGCTCTCGCTCTGCTCCCGCTGCTTTTGAACTCTCCCGGGTTTTGGCGCTCTCGCTCTGCACCCGCTGCATTTGAACTCTCCCGGGTTTTGGCGCTCTCGCTCTGCTCCCGCTGTGTTTGAACTCTCCCGGGTTTTGGCGCTCTCGCTCTGCTCCCGCTGCATTTGAACTCTCCCGGGTTTGGCGCTCTCACTCTGCTCCCGCTGTGTTTGAACTCTCCCAGGTTTTGGCGCTCTCGCTCTGCTCCCGCTGCATTTGAACTCTCCCGGGTTTTGGCGCTCTCACTCTGCTCCCGCTGCATTTGAACTCTCCCGGGTTTGGCGCTCTCACTCTGCTCCCGCTGTGTTTGAACTCTCCCGGGTTTGGCGCTCTCACTCTGCTCCCGCTGTGTTTGAACTCTCCCGGGTTTTGGCGCTCTCACTTTGCTCCCGCTGCATTTGAACTCTCCCGGGTTTTGGCGCTCTCACTCTGCTCCCGCTGTGTTTGAACTCTCCCGGGTTTTGGCGCTCTCGCTCTGCACCCGCTGCTTTTGAACTCTCCTGGGTTTTAGCGCTCTCACTTTGCTCCCGCTGCATTTGAACTCTCCCGGGTTTTGGCGCTCTCGCTCTGCTCCCGCTGTGTTTGAACTCTCCCGGGTTTTGGCGCTCTCGCTCTGCTCCCGCTGCATTTGAACTCTCCCGGGTTTGGCGCTCTCACTCTGCTCCCGCTGTGTTTGAACTCTCCCAGGTTTTGGCGCTCTCGCTCTGCTCCCGCTGCATTTGAACTCTCCCGGGTTTTGGCGCTCTCACTCTGCTCCCGCTGCATTTGAACTCTCCCGGGTTTGGCACTCTCACTCTGCTCCCGCTGTGTTTGAACTCTCCCGGGTTTTGGCGCTCTCACTTTGCTCCCGCTGCATTTGAACTCTCCCGGGTTTTGGCGCTCTCACTCTGCTCCTGCTGCTTTTGAACTCTCCCGGGTTTTGGCGCTCTCGCTGTGCTCCCGTTGTGTTTGAACTCTCCCAGGTATTGGCGCTCTCACTTTGCTCCCGCTGCTTTTGAACTCTCCCGGGTTTTGGCGCTCTCGCTGTGCTCCCGTTGTGTTTGAACTCTCCCAGGTATTGGCGCTCTCACTTTGCTCCCGCTGCTTTTGAACTCTCCCGGGTTTTGGCGCTCTCGCTCTGCACCCACTGCTTTTGAACTCTCCCGGGTTTTGGCGCTCTCGCTGTGCTCCCGTTGTGTTTGAACTCTCCCAGGTATTGGCGCTCTCACTTTGCTCCCGCTGCTTTTGAACTCTCCCGGGTTTTGGCGCTCTCGCTCTGCTCCCGCTGCTTTTGAATTCTCCCGGGTTTTGGCGCTCTCGCTCTGCTCCCGCTGTGTTTGAACTCTCCCGGGTTTGGCGCTCTCACTCTGTTCCCGCTGCTTTTGAACTCTCCCGGGTTTGGCGCTCTCGCTCTACTCCTGCTGCTTTTGAACTCTCCCGGGTTTTGGTGCTCTCGCTCTGCTCCCGCTGTGTTTGAACTCTCCCGGGTTTTGGCCCTCTCGCTCTGCTCCCGCTGCTTTTGAGCTCTCCCGGGTTTTGGCGCTCTCGCTCTGCTCCCGCTGCTTTTGAATTCTCCCGGGTTTTGGCGCTCTCGCTCTGCTCCCGCTGTGTTTGAGCTCTCCTGGGTTTTGGCGCTCTCGCTCTGCTCCCGCTGCTTTTGAACTCTCCTAGGTTTTGGCGCTCTCGCTCTGCTCCCACTGCTTTTGAACTCTGCCGGGTTTTGGCGCTCTCGCTCTGCCCCCGCTGCTTTTGAACTCTCCCGGGTTTTGGTGCTCTCGCTCTGCTCCTGCTGTGTTTGAACGCTCCCGGGTTTTGGTGCTCTCGCTCTGCTCCCGCTGCTTTTGAACTCTCCCGGGTTTTGGCGCTCTCACTTTGCTCCCGCTGCTTTTGAACTCTCCCGGGTTTTGGCGCTCTCGCTCTGCTCCCGCTGTGTTTGAACGCTCCCGGGTTTTGGCGCTCTCGCTCTGCTCCTGCTGTGTTTGAACTCTCCCGGGTTTTGGCGCTCTCGCTCTGCTCCCGCTGTGTTTGAACTCTCCCGGGTTTTGGCGCTCTCGCTCTGCACCCGCTGTGTTTGAACTCTCCCGGGTTTTGGCGCTCTCACTTTGCTCCCGCTGCTTTTGAACTCTCCCGGATTTTGGAGCTCTCGCTCTGCTCCCGCTGTGTTTGAACTCTCCCGGGTTTTGGCGCTCTCGCTCTGCACCCGCTGCTTTTGAGCTCTCCCGGGTTTTGGCGCTCTCACTTTGCTCCCGCTGCTTTTGAACTCTCCCGGGTTTTGGCGCTCTCGCTGTGCACCCGCTGCTTTTGAACTCTCCTGGGTTTTGGCGCTCTCGCTCTGCACCCGCTGCTTTTGAGCTCTCCTGGGTTTTGGCGCTCTCGCTCTGCTCCCGCTGCTTTTGAACTCTCCCGGGTTTTGGCACTCTCGCTCTGCTCCCGCTGCTTTTGAACTCTCCCGGGTTTTGGCGCTCTCGCTCTGCTCCCGCTGTGTTTGAACTCTCCCGGGTTTTGGCGCTCTCGCTCTGCACCCGCTGTGTTTGAACTCTCCCGGGTTTTGGCGCTCTCACTTTGCTCCCGCTGCTTTTGAACTCTCCCGGGTTTTGGCGCTCTCGCTCTGCTCCCGCTGTGTTTGAACTCTCCCGGGTTTTGGCGCTCTCGCTCTGCTCCCGCTGTGTTTGAACTCTCCCGGGTTTTGGCGCTCTCGCTCTGCTCCCGCTGTGTTTGAACTCTCCCGGGTTTGGCGCTCTCACTTTGCTCCCGCTGTGTTTGAACTCTCCCGGGTTTTGGCGCTCTCGCTCTGCTCCCGCTGTGTTTGAATGCTCCCGGGTTTTGGCGCTCTCGCTCTGCTCCCGCTGTGTTTGAATGCTCCCGGGTTTTGGCGCTCTCGCTCTGCACCCGCTGTGTTTGAACTCTCCCGGGTTTTGGCGCTCTCACTTTGCTCCCGCTGCTTTTGAACTCTCCCGGATTTTGGAGCTCTCGCTCTGCTCCCGCTGTGTTTGAACTCTCCCGGGTTTTGGCGTTCTCGCTCTGCACCCGCTGCTTTTGAGCTCTCCCGGGTTTTGGCGCTCTCACTTTGCTCCCGCTGCTTTTGAACTCTCCCGGGTTTTGGCGCTCTCGCTGTGCACCCGCTGCTTTTGAACTCTCCCGGGTTTTGGCGCTCTCGCTCTGCACCCGCTGCTTTTGAACTCTCCCGGGTTTTGGCGCTCTCGCTCTGCTCCCGCTGCTTTTGAACTCTCCCGGGTTTTGGCGCTCTCGCTCTGCTCCCGCTGCTTTTGAACTCTCCCGGGTTTTGGCGCTCTCGCTCTGCTCCTGCTGCTTTTGAACTCTCCCGGGTTTTGGCGCTCTCACTTTGCTCCCGCTGCATTTGAACTCTCCCGGGTTTTGGCGCTCTCGCTCTGCTCCTGCTGTGTTTGAACTCTCCCGGATTTTGGAGCTCTCGCTCTGCTCCCGCTGCTTTTGAACTCTCCCGGGTTTTGGCGCTCTCGCTCTGCACCCGCTGCTTTTGAACTCTCCTGGGTTTTGGCGCTCTCACTTTGCTCCCGCTGCATTTGAACTCTCCCGGGTTTTGGCGCTCTCGCTCTGCTCCCGCTGTGTTTGAACTCTCCCGGGTTTTGGCGCTCTCGCTCTGCTCCCGCTGCATTTGAACTCTCCCGGGTTTGGCGCTCTCACTCTGCTCCCGCTGTGTTTGAACTCTCCCAGGTTTTGGCGCTCTCGCTCTGCACCCACTGCTTTTGAACTCTCCCGGGTTTTGGCGCTCTCGCTGTGCTCCCGTTGTGTTTGAACTCTCCCAGGTATTGGCGCTCTCACTTTGCTCCCGCTGCTTTTGAACTCTCCCGGGTTTTGGCGCTCTCGCTCTGCTCCCGCTGCTTTTGAATTCTCCCGGGTTTTGGCGCTCTCGCTCTGCTCCCGCTGTGTTTGAACTCTCCCGGGTTTGGCGCTCTCGCTCTGCTACTGCTGCTTTTGAACTCTCCCGGGTTTGGCGCTCTCGCTCTACTCCTGCTGCTTTTGAACTCTCCCGGGTTTTGGTGCTCTCGCTCTGCTCCCGCTGTGTTTGAACTCTCCCGGGTTTTGGCCCTCTCGCTCTGCTCCCGCTGCTTTTGAGCTCTCCCGGGTTTTGGCGCTCTCGCTCTGCTCCCGCTGCTTTTGAATTCTCCCGGGTTTTGGCGCTCTCGCTCTGCTCCCGCTGTGTTTGAGCTCTCCTGGGTTTTGGCGCTCTCGCTCTGCTCCCGCTGCTTTTGAACTCTCCTAGGTTTTGGCGCTCTCGCTCTGCTCCCACTGCTTTTGAACTCTGCCGGGTTTTGGCGCTCTCGCTCTGCCCCCGCTGCTTTTGAACTCTCCCGGGTTTTGGTGCTCTCGCTCTGCTCCTGCTGTGTTTGAACGCTCCCGGGTTTTGGTGCTCTCGCTCTGCTCCCGCTGCTTTTGAACTCTCCCGGGTTTTGGCGCTCTCACTTTGCTCCCGCTGCTTTTGAACTCTCCCGGGTTTTGGCGCTCTCGCTCTGCTCCCGCTGTGTTTGAACGCTCCCGGGTTTTGGCGCTCTCGCTCTGCTCCTGCTGTGTTTGAACTCTCCCGGGTTTTGGCGCTCTCGCTCTGCTCCCGCTGTGTTTGAACTCTCCCGGGTTTTGGCGCTCTCGCTCTGCACCCGCTGTGTTTGAACTCTCCCGGGTTTTGGCGCTCTCACTTTGCTCCCGCTGCTTTTGAACTCTCCCGGATTTTGGAGCTCTCGCTCTGCTCCCGCTGTGTTTGAACTCTCCCGGGTTTTGGCGCTCTCGCTCTGCACCCGCTGCTTTTGAGCTCTCCCGGGTTTTGGCGCTCTCACTTTGCTCCCGCTGCTTTTGAACTCTCCCGGGTTTTGGCGCTCTCGCTGTGCACCCGCTGCTTTTGAACTCTCCTGGGTTTTGGCGCTCTCGCTCTGCACCCGCTGCTTTTGAGCTCTCCTGGGTTTTGGCGCTCTCGCTCTGCTCCCGCTGCTTTTGAACTCTCCCGGGTTTTGGCACTCTCGCTCTGCTCCCGCTGCTTTTGAACTCTCCCGGGTTTTGGCGCTCTCGCTCTGCTCCCGCTGTGTTTGAACTCTCCCGGGTTTTGGCGCTCTCGCTCTGCACCCGCTGTGTTTGAACTCTCCCGGGTTTTGGCGCTCTCACTTTGCTCCCGCTGCTTTTGAACTCTCCCGGGTTTTGGCGCTCTCGCTCTGCTCCCGCTGTGTTTGAACTCTCCCGGGTTTTGGCGCTCTCGCTCTGCTCCCGCTGTGTTTGAACTCTCCCGGGTTTTGGCGCTCTCGCTCTGCTCCCGCTGTGTTTGAACTCTCCCGGGTTTGGCGCTCTCACTTTGCTCCCGCTGTGTTTGAACTCTCCCGGGTTTTGGCGCTCTCGCTCTGCTCCCGCTGTGTTTGAATGCTCCCGGGTTTTGGCGCTCTCGCTCTGCTCCCGCTGTGTTTGAATGCTCCCGGGTTTTGGCGCTCTCGCTCTGCACCCGCTGTGTTTGAACTCTCCCGGGTTTTGGCGCTCTCACTTTGCTCCCGCTGCTTTTGAACTCTCCCGGATTTTGGAGCTCTCGCTCTGCTCCCGCTGTGTTTGAACTCTCCCGGGTTTTGGCGTTCTCGCTCTGCACCCGCTGCTTTTGAGCTCTCCCGGGTTTTGGCGCTCTCACTTTGCTCCCGCTGCTTTTGAACTCTCCCGGGTTTTGGCGCTCTCGCTGTGCACCCGCTGCTTTTGAACTCTCCCGGGTTTTGGCGCTCTCGCTCTGCACCCGCTGCTTTTGAACTCTCCCGGGTTTTGGCGCTCTCGCTCTGCTCCCGCTGCTTTTGAACTCTCCCGGGTTTTGGCGCTCTCGCTCTGCTCCCGCTGCTTTTGAACTCTCCCGGGTTTTGGCGCTCTCGCTCTGCTCCTGCTGCTTTTGAACTCTCCCGGGTTTTGGCGCTCTCGCTCTGCTCCTGCTGTGTTTGAACTCTCCCGGGTTTTGGCGCTCTCGCTCTGCTCCTGCTGTGTTTGAACTCTCCCGGATTTTGGAGCTCTCGCTCTGCTCCCGCTGCTTTTGAACTCTCCCGGGTTTTGGCGCTCTCGCTCTGCACCCGCTGCTTTTGAACTCTCCTGGGTTTTGGCGCTCTCGCTCTGCACCCGCTGCTTTTGAACTCTCCTGGGTTTTGGCGCTCTCACTTTGCTCCCGCTGCTTTTGAACTCTCCCGGGTTTTGGCGCTCTCGCTCTGCTCCCGCTGCTTTTGAACTCTCCCGGGTTTTGGCGCTGTCGCTCTGCTCCCGATGATTTTGAACTCTCCCGGGTTTTGGCTGTCTCGCTCTGCTCCCACTGCTTTTGAACTCTCCCGGGTTTGGCGCTCTCGCTCTGCTACTGCTGCTTTTGAACTCTCCCGGGTTTGGCGCTCTCGCTCTACTCCTGCTGCTTTTGAACTCTCCCGGGTTTTGGTGCTCTCGCTCTGCTCCCGCTGTGTTTGAACTCTCCCGGGTTTTGGCCCTCTCGCTCTGCTCCCGCTGCTTTTGAGCTCTCCCGGGTTTTGGCGCTCTCGCTCTGCTCCCGCTGCTTTTGAATTCTCCCGGGTTTTGGCGCTCTCGCTCTGCTCCCGCTGTGTTTGAACTCTCCCGGGTTTGGCGCTCTCACTTTGCTCCCGCTGCTTTTGAACTCTCCCGGGTTTTGGCGCTCTCGCTCTGCTCCCACTGCTTTTGAACTCTCCCGGGTTTTGGCGCTCTCGCTGTGCTCCCGCTGCTTTTGAACTCTCCTGGGTTTTGGCGCTCTCGCTCTGCTCCCACTTCTTTTGAACTCTCCCGGGTTTTGGCACTCTCGCTGTGCTCCCGCTGTGTTTGAAATCTCCCGTGTATTGGTGCTCTCACTTTGCTCCTGCTGCTTTTGATCTCTCCCGGGTTTTGGCGCTCTCGCTGTGCTCCCACTGCTTTTGAACTCTCCCGGGTTTTGGCGCTCTCGCTGTGCTCCTGCTGCTTTTGAACAGTCCCGGGCTTTGGCACTCTCGCTGTGCTCCCGTTGTGTTTGAAATCTCCCGGGTATTGGTGCTCTCACTTTGCTCCTGCTGCTTTTGATCTCTCCCGGGTTTTGGCGCTCTCGCTCTGCTTCCACTGCTTTTGAACTCTCCCGGGTTTTGGCGCTCTCGCTGTGCTCCTGCTGCTTTTGAACAGTCCCGGGTTTTGGCACTCTCGCTGTGCTCCCGCTGTGTTTGAAATCTCCCGTGTATTGGTGCTCTCACTTTGCTCCTGCTGCTTTTGAACTCTCCCGGGTTTTGGCGCTCTCGCTCTGCTCCCGCTGCTTTTGAACTCTCCCGGGTTTTGGCGCTCTCGCTCTGCTCCCGCTGCTTTTGAACTCTCCCGGGTTTTGGCGCTCTCGCTCTGCTCCTGCTGCTTTTGAACTCTCCCGGGTTTTGGCGCTCTCGCTCTGCTCCTGCTGTGTTTGAACTCTCCCGGGTTTTGGCGCTCTCGCTCTGCTCCTGCTGTGTTTGAACTCTCCCGGATTTTGGAGCTCTCGCTCTGCTCCCGCTGCTTTTGAACTCTCCCGGGTTTTGGCGCTCTCGCTCTGCACCCGCTGCTTTTGAACTCTCCTGGGTTTTGGCGCTCTCACTTTGCTCCCGCTGCATTTGAACTCTCCCGGGTTTTGGCGCTCTCGCTCTGCTCCCGCTGTGTTTGAACTCTCCCGGGTTTTGGCGCTCTCGCTCTGCTCCCGCTGCATTTGAACTCTCCCGGGTTTGGCGCTCTCACTCTGCTCCCGCTGTGTTTGAACTCTCCCAGGTTTTGGCGCTCTCGCTCTGCTCCTGCTGCATTTGAACTCTCCCGGGTTTTGGCGCTCTCACTCTGCTCCCGCTGCATTTGAACTCTCCCGGGTTTGGCGCTCTCACTCTGCTCCCGCTGTGTTTGAACTCTCCCGGGTTTTGGCGCTCTCACTTTGCTCCCGCTGCATTTGAACTCTCCCGGGTTTTGGCGCTCTCACTCTGCTCCCGCTGTGTTTGAACTCTCCCGGGTTTTGGCGCTCTCGCTCTGCACCCGCTGCTTTTGAACTCTCCTGGGTTTTGGCGCTCTCACTTTGCTCCCGCTGCATTTGAACTCTCCCGGGTTTTGGCGCTCTCGCTCTGCTCCCGCTGTGTTTGAACTCTCCCGGGTTTTGGCGCTCTCGCTCTGCTCCCGCTGCATTTGAACTCTCCCGGGTTTGGCGCTCTCACTCTGCTCCCGCTGTGTTTGAACTCTCCCAGGTTTTGGCGCTCTCGCTCTGCTCCCGCTGCATTTGAACTCTCCCGGGTTTTGGCGCTCTCACTCTGCTCCCGCTGCATTTGAACTCTCCCGGGTTTGGCACTCTCACTCTGCTCCCGCTGTGTTTGAACTCTCCCGGGTTTTGGCGCTCTCACTTTGCTCCCGCTGCATTTGAACTCTCCCGGGTTTTGGCGCTCTCACTCTGCTCCTGCTGCTTTTGAACTCTCCCGGGTTTTGGCGCTCTCGCTGTGCTCCCGTTGTGTTTGAACTCTCCCAGGTATTGGCGCTCTCACTTTGCTCCCGCTGCTTTTGAACTCTCCCGGGTTTTGGCGCTCTCGCTGTGCTCCCGTTGTGTTTGAACTCTCCCAGGTATTGGCGCTCTCACTTTGCTCCCGCTGCTTTTGAACTCTCCCGGGTTTTGGCGCTCTCGCTCTGCACCCACTGCTTTTGAACTCTCCCGGGTTTTGGCGCTCTCGCTGTGCTCCCGTTGTGTTTGAACTCTCCCAGGTATTGGCGCTCTCACTTTGCTCCCGCTGCTTTTGAACTCTCCCGGGTTTTGGCGCTCTCGCTCTGCTCCCGCTGCTTTTGAATTCTCCCGGGTTTTGGCGCTCTCGCTCTGCTCCCGCTGTGTTTGAACTCTCCCGGGTTTGGCGCTCTCACTCTGTTCCCGCTGCTTTTGAACTCTCCCGGGTTTGGCGCTCTCGCTCTACTCCTGCTGCTTTTGAACTCTCCCGGGTTTTGGTGCTCTCGCTCTGCTCCCGCTGTGTTTGAACTCTCCCGGGTTTTGGCCCTCTCGCTCTGCTCCCGCTGCTTTTGAGCTCTCCCGGGTTTTGGCGCTCTCGCTCTGCTCCCGCTGCTTTTGAATTCTCCCGGGTTTTGGCGCTCTCGCTCTGCTCCCGCTGTGTTTGAGCTCTCCTGGGTTTTGGCGCTCTCGCTCTGCTCCCGCTGCTTTTGAACTCTCCTAGGTTTTGGCGCTCTCGCTCTGCTCCCACTGCTTTTGAACTCTGCCGGGTTTTGGCGCTCTCGCTCTGCCCCCGCTGCTTTTGAACTCTCCCGGGTTTTGGTGCTCTCGCTCTGCTCCTGCTGTGTTTGAACGCTCCCGGGTTTTGGTGCTCTCGCTCTGCTCCCGCTGCTTTTGAACTCTCCCGGGTTTTGGCGCTCTCGCTCTGCTCCCGCTGTGTTTGAACGCTCCCGGGTTTTGGCGCTCTCGCTCTGCTCCTGCTGTGTTTGAACTCTCCCGGGTTTTGGCGCTCTCGCTCTGCTCCCGCTGTGTTTGAACTCTCCCGGGTTTTGGCGCTCTCGCTCTGCACCCGCTGTGTTTGAACTCTCCCGGGTTTTGGCGCTCTCACTTTGCTCCCGCTGCTTTTGAACTCTCCCGGATTTTGGAGCTCTCGCTCTGCTCCCGCTGTGTTTGAACTCTCCCGGGTTTTGGCGCTCTCGCTCTGCACCCGCTGCTTTTGAGCTCTCCCGGGTTTTGGCGCTCTCACTTTGCTCCCGCTGCTTTTGAACTCTCCCGGGTTTTGGCGCTCTCGCTGTGCACCCGCTGCTTTTGAACTCTCCTGGGTTTTGGCGCTCTCGCTCTGCACCCGCTGCTTTTGAGCTCTCCTGGGTTTTGGCGCTCTCGCTCTGCTCCCGCTGCTTTTGAACTCTCCCGGGTTTTGGCACTCTCGCTCTGCTCCCGCTGCTTTTGAACTCTCCCGGGTTTTGGCGCTCTCGCTCTGCTCCCGCTGTGTTTGAACTCTCCCGGGTTTTGGCGCTCTCGCTCTGCACCCGCTGTGTTTGAACTCTCCCGGGTTTTGGCGCTCTCACTTTGCTCCCGCTGCTTTTGAACTCTCCCGGGTTTTGGCGCTCTCGCTCTGCTCCCGCTGTGTTTGAACTCTCCCGGGTTTTGGCGCTCTCGCTCTGCTCCCGCTGTGTTTGAACTCTCCCGGGTTTTGGCGCTCTCGCTCTGCTCCCGCTGTGTTTGAACTCTCCCGGGTTTGGCGCTCTCACTTTGCTCCCGCTGTGTTTGAACTCTCCCGGGTTTTGGCGCTCTCGCTCTGCTCCCGCTGTGTTTGAATGCTCCCGGGTTTTGGCGCTCTCGCTCTGCTCCCGCTGTGTTTGAATGCTCCCGGGTTTTGGCGCTCTCGCTCTGCTCCCGCTGTGTTTGAGCTCTCCTGGGTTTTGGCGCTCTCGCTCTGCTCCCGCTGCTTTTGAACTCTCCTAGGTTTTGGCGCTCTCGCTCTGCTCCCACTGCTTTTGAACTCTGCCGGGTTTTGGCGCTCTCGCTCTGCCCCCGCTGCTTTTGAACTCTCCCGGGTTTTGGTGCTCTCGCTCTGCTCCTGCTGTGTTTGAACGCTCCCGGGTTTTGGTGCTCTCGCTCTGCTCCCGCTGCTTTTGAACTCTCCCGGGTTTTGGCGCTCTCACTTTGCTCCCGCTGCTTTTGAACTCTCCCGGGTTTTGGCGCTCTCGCTCTGCTCCCGCTGTGTTTGAACGCTCCCGGGTTTTGGCGCTCTCGCTCTGCTCCTGCTGTGTTTGAACTCTCCCGGGTTTTGGCGCTCTCGCTCTGCTCCCGCTGTGTTTGAACTCTCCCGGGTTTTGGCGCTCTCGCTCTGCACCCGCTGTGTTTGAACTCTCCCGGGTTTTGGCGCTCTCACTTTGCTCCCGCTGCTTTTGAACTCTCCCGGATTTTGGAGCTCTCGCTCTGCTCCCGCTGTGTTTGAACTCTCCCGGGTTTTGGCGCTCTCGCTCTGCACCCGCTGCTTTTGAGCTCTCCCGGGTTTTGGCGCTCTCACTTTGCTCCCGCTGCTTTTGAACTCTCCCGGGTTTTGGCGCTCTCGCTGTGCACCCGCTGCTTTTGAACTCTCCTGGGTTTTGGCGCTCTCGCTCTGCACCCGCTGCTTTTGAGCTCTCCTGGGTTTTGGCGCTCTCGCTCTGCTCCCGCTGCTTTTGAACTCTCCCGGGTTTTGGCACTCTCGCTCTGCTCCCGCTGCTTTTGAACTCTCCCGGGTTTTGGCGCTCTCGCTCTGCTCCCGCTGTGTTTGAACTCTCCCGGGTTTTGGCGCTCTCGCTCTGCACCCGCTGTGTTTGAACTCTCCCGGGTTTTGGCGCTCTCACTTTGCTCCCGCTGCTTTTGAACTCTCCCGGGTTTTGGCGCTCTCGCTCTGCTCCCGCTGTGTTTGAACTCTCCCGGGTTTTGGCGCTCTCGCTCTGCTCCCGCTGTGTTTGAACTCTCCCGGGTTTTGGCGCTCTCGCTCTGCTCCCGCTGTGTTTGAACTCTCCCGGGTTTGGCGCTCTCACTTTGCTCCCGCTGTGTTTGAACTCTCCCGGGTTTTGGCGCTCTCGCTCTGCTCCCGCTGTGTTTGAATGCTCCCGGGTTTTGGCGCTCTCGCTCTGCTCCCGCTGTGTTTGAATGCTCCCGGGTTTTGGCGCTCTCGCTCTGCACCCGCTGTGTTTGAACTCTCCCGGGTTTTGGCGCTCTCACTTTGCTCCCGCTGCTTTTGAACTCTCCCGGATTTTGGAGCTCTCGCTCTGCTCCCGCTGTGTTTGAACTCTCCCGGGTTTTGGCGTTCTCGCTCTGCACCCGCTGCTTTTGAGCTCTCCCGGGTTTTGGCGCTCTCACTTTGCTCCCGCTGCTTTTGAACTCTCCCGGGTTTTGGCGCTCTCGCTGTGCACCCGCTGCTTTTGAACTCTCCCGGGTTTTGGCGCTCTCGCTCTGCACCCGCTGCTTTTGAACTCTCCCGGGTTTTGGCGCTCTCGCTCTGCTCCCGCTGCTTTTGAACTCTCCCGGGTTTTGGCGCTCTCGCTCTGCTCCCGCTGCTTTTGAACTCTCCCGGGTTTTGGCGCTCTCGCTCTGCTCCTGCTGCTTTTGAACTCTCCCGGGTTTTGGCGCTCTCGCTCTGCTCCTGCTGTGTTTGAACTCTCCCGGGTTTTGGCGCTCTCGCTCTGCTCCTGCTGTGTTTGAACTCTCCCGGATTTTGGAGCTCTCGCTCTGCTCCCGCTGCTTTTGAACTCTCCCGGGTTTTGGCGCTCTCGCTCTGCACCCGCTGCTTTTGAACTCTCCTGGGTTTTGGCGCTCTCACTTTGCTCCCGCTGCATTTGAACTCTCCCGGGTTTTGGCGCTCTCGCTCTGCTCCCGCTGTGTTTGAACTCTCCCGGGTTTTGGCGCTCTCGCTCTGCTCCCGCTGCATTTGAACTCTCCCGGGTTTGGCGCTCTCACTCTGCTCCCGCTGTGTTTGAACTCTCCCAGGTTTTGGCGCTCTCGCTCTGCACCCGCTGCTTTTGAACTCTCCTGGGTTTTGGCGCTCTCACTTTGCTCCCGCTGCATTTGAACTCTCCCGGGTTTTGGCGCTCTCGCTCTGCTCCCGCTGTGTTTGAACTCTCCCGGGTTTTGGCGCTCTCGCTCTGCTCCCGCTGCATTTGAACTCTCCCGGGTTTGGCGCTCTCACTCTGCTCCCGCTGTGTTTGAACTCTCCCAGGTTTTGGCGCTCTCGCTCTGCTCCCGCTGCATTTGAACTCTCCCGGGTTTTGGCGCTCTCACTCTGCTCCCGCTGCATTTGAACTCTCCCGGGTTTGGCACTCTCACTCTGCTCCCGCTGTGTTTGAACTCTCCCGGGTTTTGGCGCTCTCACTTTGCTCCCGCTGCATTTGAACTCTCCCGGGTTTTGGCGCTCTCACTCTGCTCCTGCTGCTTTTGAACTCTCCCGGGTTTTGGCGCTCTCGCTGTGCTCCCGTTGTGTTTGAACTCTCCCAGGTATTGGCGCTCTCACTTTGCTCCCGCTGCTTTTGAACTCTCCCGGGTTTTGGCGCTCTCGCTGTGCTCCCGTTGTGTTTGAACTCTCCCAGGTATTGGCGCTCTCACTTTGCTCCCGCTGCTTTTGAACTCTCCCGGGTTTTGGCGCTCTCGCTCTGCACCCACTGCTTTTGAACTCTCCCGGGTTTTGGCGCTCTCGCTGTGCTCCCGTTGTGTTTGAACTCTCCCAGGTATTGGCGCTCTCACTTTGCTCCCGCTGCTTTTGAACTCTCCCGGGTTTTGGCGCTCTCGCTCTGCTCCCGCTGCTTTTGAATTCTCCCGGGTTTTGGCGCTCTCGCTCTGCTCCCGCTGCTTTTGAATTCTCCCGGGTTTTGGCGCTCTCGCTCTGCTCCCGCTGCTTTTGAATTCTCCCGGGTTTGGCGCTCTCGCTCTACTCCTGCTGCTTTTGAACTCTCCCGGGTTTTGGTGCTCTCGCTCTGCTCCCGCTGTGTTTGAACTCTCCCGGGTTTTGGCCCTCTCGCTCTGCTCCCGCTGCTTTTGAGCTCTCCCGGGTTTTGGCGCTCTCGCTCTGCTCCCGCTGCTTTTGAATTCTCCCGGGTTTTGGCGCTCTCGCTCTGCTCCCGCTGTGTTTGAGCTCTCCTGGGTTTTGGCGCTCTCGCTCTGCTCCCGCTGCTTTTGAACTCTCCTAGGTTTTGGCGCTCTCGCTCTGCTCCCACTGCTTTTGAACTCTGCCGGGTTTTGGCGCTCTCGCTCTGCCCCCGCTGCTTTTGAACTCTCCCGGGTTTTGGTGCTCTCGCTCTGCTCCTGCTGTGTTTGAACGCTCCCGGGTTTTGGTGCTCTCGCTCTGCTCCCGCTGCTTTTGAACTCTCCCGGGTTTTGGCGCTCTCACTTTGCTCCCGCTGCTTTTGAACTCTCCCGGGTTTTGGCGCTCTCGCTCTGCTCCCGCTGTGTTTGAACGCTCCCGGGTTTTGGCGCTCTCGCTCTGCTCCTGCTGTGTTTGAACTCTCCCGGGTTTTGGCGCTCTCGCTCTGCTCCCGCTGTGTTTGAACTCTCCCGGGTTTTGGCGCTCTCGCTCTGCACCCGCTGTGTTTGAACTCTCCCGGGTTTTGGCGCTCTCACTTTGCTCCCGCTGCTTTTGAACTCTCCCGGATTTTGGAGCTCTCGCTCTGCTCCCGCTGTGTTTGAACTCTCCCGGGTTTTGGCGCTCTCGCTCTGCACCCGCTGCTTTTGAGCTCTCCCGGGTTTTGGCGCTCTCACTTTGCTCCCGCTGCTTTTGAACTCTCCCGGGTTTTGGCGCTCTCGCTGTGCACCCGCTGCTTTTGAACTCTCCCGGGTTTTGGCGCTCTCACTTTGCTCCCGCTGCTTTTGAACTCTCCCGGGTTTTGGCGCTCTCGCTCTGCTCCCGCTGTGTTTGAACTCTCCCGGGTTTTGGCGCTCTCGCTCTGCTCCCGCTGTGTTTGAACTCTCCCGGGTTTTGGCGCTCTCGCTCTGCTCCCGCTGTGTTTGAACTCTCCCGGGTTTGGCGCTCTCACTTTGCTCCCGCTGTGTTTGAACTCTCCCGGGTTTTGGCGCTCTCGCTCTGCTCCCGCTGTGTTTGAATGCTCCCGGGTTTTGGCGCTCTCGCTCTGCTCCCGCTGTGTTTGAATGCTCCCGGGTTTTGGCGCTCTCGCTCTGCACCCGCTGTGTTTGAACTCTCCCGGGTTTTGGCGCTCTCACTTTGCTCCCGCTGCTTTTGAACTCTCCCGGATTTTGGAGCTCTCGCTCTGCTCCCGCTGTGTTTGAACTCTCCCGGGTTTTGGCGTTCTCGCTCTGCACCCGCTGCTTTTGAGCTCTCCCGGGTTTTGGCGCTCTCACTTTGCTCCCGCTGCTTTTGAACTCTCCCGGGTTTTGGCGCTCTCGCTGTGCACCCGCTGCTTTTGAACTCTCCCGGGTTTTGGCGCTCTCGCTCTGCACCCGCTGCTTTTGAACTCTCCCGGGTTTTGGCGCTCTCGCTCTGCTCCCGCTGCTTTTGAACTCTCCCGGGTTTTGGCGCTCTCGCTCTGCTCCCGCTGCTTTTGAACTCTCCCGGGTTTTGGCGCTCTCGCTCTGCTCCTGCTGCTTTTGAACTCTCCCGGGTTTTGGCGCTCTCGCTCTGCTCCTGCTGTGTTTGAACTCTCCCGGGTTTTGGCGCTCTCGCTCTGCTCCTGCTGTGTTTGAACTCTCCCGGATTTTGGAGCTCTCGCTCTGCTCCCGCTGCTTTTGAACTCTCCCGGGTTTTGGCGCTCTCGCTCTGCACCCGCTGCTTTTGAACTCTCCTGGGTTTTGGCGCTCTCACTTTGCTCCCGCTGCATTTGAACTCTCCCGGGTTTTGGCGCTCTCGCTCTGCTCCCGCTGTGTTTGAACTCTCCCGGGTTTTGGCGCTCTCGCTCTGCTCCCGCTGCATTTGAACTCTCCCGGGTTTGGCGCTCTCACTCTGCTCCCGCTGTGTTTGAACTCTCCCAGGTTTTGGCGCTCTCGCTCTGCACCCGCTGCTTTTGAACTCTCCTGGGTTTTGGCGCTCTCACTTTGCTCCCGCTGCATTTGAACTCTCCCGGGTTTTGGCGCTCTCGCTCTGCTCCCGCTGTGTTTGAACTCTCCCGGGTTTTGGCGCTCTCGCTCTGCTCCCGCTGCATTTGAACTCTCCCGGGTTTGGCGCTCTCACTCTGCTCCCGCTGTGTTTGAACTCTCCCAGGTTTTGGCGCTCTCGCTCTGCTCCCGCTGCATTTGAACTCTCCCGGGTTTTGGCGCTCTCACTCTGCTCCCGCTGCATTTGAACTCTCCCGGGTTTGGCACTCTCACTCTGCTCCCGCTGTGTTTGAACTCTCCCGGGTTTTGGCGCTCTCACTTTGCTCCCGCTGCATTTGAACTCTCCCGGGTTTTGGCGCTCTCACTCTGCTCCTGCTGCTTTTGAACTCTCCCGGGTTTTGGCGCTCTCGCTGTGCTCCCGTTGTGTTTGAACTCTCCCAGGTATTGGCGCTCTCACTTTGCTCCCGCTGCTTTTGAACTCTCCCGGGTTTTGGCGCTCTCGCTGTGCTCCCGTTGTGTTTGAACTCTCCCAGGTATTGGCGCTCTCACTTTGCTCCCGCTGCTTTTGAACTCTCCCGGGTTTTGGCGCTCTCGCTCTGCACCCACTGCTTTTGAACTCTCCCGGGTTTTGGCGCTCTCGCTGTGCTCCCGTTGTGTTTGAACTCTCCCAGGTATTGGCGCTCTCACTTTGCTCCCGCTGCTTTTGAACTCTCCCGGGTTTTGGCGCTCTCGCTCTGCTCCCGCTGCTTTTGAATTCTCCCGGGTTTTGGCGCTCTCGCTCTGCTCCCGCTGTGTTTGAACTCTCCCGGGTTTGGCGCTCTCGCTCTGCTACTGCTGCTTTTGAACTCTCCCGGGTTTGGCGCTCTCGCTCTACTCCTGCTGCTTTTGAACTCTCCCGGGTTTTGGTGCTCTCGCTCTGCTCCCGCTGTGTTTGAACTCTCCCGGGTTTTGGCCCTCTCGCTCTGCTCCCGCTGCTTTTGAGCTCTCCCGGGTTTTGGCGCTCTCGCTCTGCTCCCGCTGCTTTTGAATTCTCCCGGGTTTTGGCGCTCTCGCTCTGCTCCCGCTGTGTTTGAGCTCTCCTGGGTTTTGGCGCTCTCGCTCTGCTCCCGCTGCTTTTGAACTCTCCTAGGTTTTGGCGCTCTCGCTCTGCTCCCACTGCTTTTGAACTCTGCCGGGTTTTGGCGCTCTCGCTCTGCCCCCGCTGCTTTTGAACTCTCCCGGGTTTTGGTGCTCTCGCTCTGCTCCTGCTGTGTTTGAACGCTCCCGGGTTTTGGTGCTCTCGCTCTGCTCCCGCTGCTTTTGAACTCTCCCGGGTTTTGGCGCTCTCACTTTGCTCCCGCTGCTTTTGAACTCTCCCGGGTTTTGGCGCTCTCGCTCTGCTCCCGCTGTGTTTGAACGCTCCCGGGTTTTGGCGCTCTCGCTCTGCTCCTGCTGTGTTTGAACTCTCCCGGGTTTTGGCGCTCTCGCTCTGCTCCCGCTGTGTTTGAACTCTCCCGGGTTTTGGCGCTCTCGCTCTGCACCCGCTGTGTTTGAACTCTCCCGGGTTTTGGCGCTCTCACTTTGCTCCCGCTGCTTTTGAACTCTCCCGGATTTTGGAGCTCTCGCTCTGCTCCCGCTGTGTTTGAACTCTCCCGGGTTTTGGCGCTCTCGCTCTGCACCCGCTGCTTTTGAGCTCTCCCGGGTTTTGGCGCTCTCACTTTGCTCCCGCTGCTTTTGAACTCTCCCGGGTTTTGGCGCTCTCGCTGTGCACCCGCTGCTTTTGAACTCTCCTGGGTTTTGGCGCTCTCGCTCTGCACCCGCTGCTTTTGAGCTCTCCTGGGTTTTGGCGCTCTCGCTCTGCTCCCGCTGCTTTTGAACTCTCCCGGGTTTTGGCACTCTCGCTCTGCTCCCGCTGCTTTTGAACTCTCCCGGGTTTTGGCGCTCTCGCTCTGCTCCCGCTGTGTTTGAACTCTCCCGGGTTTTGGCGCTCTCGCTCTGCACCCGCTGTGTTTGAACTCTCCCGGGTTTTGGCGCTCTCACTTTGCTCCCGCTGCTTTTGAACTCTCCCGGGTTTTGGCGCTCTCGCTCTGCTCCCGCTGTGTTTGAACTCTCCCGGGTTTTGGCGCTCTCGCTCTGCTCCCGCTGTGTTTGAACTCTCCCGGGTTTTGGCGCTCTCGCTCTGCTCCCGCTGTGTTTGAACTCTCCCGGGTTTGGCGCTCTCACTTTGCTCCCGCTGTGTTTGAACTCTCCCGGGTTTTGGCGCTCTCGCTCTGCTCCCGCTGTGTTTGAATGCTCCCGGGTTTTGGCGCTCTCGCTCTGCTCCCGCTGTGTTTGAATGCTCCCGGGTTTTGGCGCTCTCGCTCTGCACCCGCTGTGTTTGAACTCTCCCGGGTTTTGGCGCTCTCACTTTGCTCCCGCTGCTTTTGAACTCTCCCGGATTTTGGAGCTCTCGCTCTGCTCCCGCTGTGTTTGAACTCTCCCGGGTTTTGGCGTTCTCGCTCTGCACCCGCTGCTTTTGAGCTCTCCCGGGTTTTGGCGCTCTCGCTTTGCTCCCGCTGCTTTTGAACTCTCCCGGGTTTTGGCGCTCTCGCTCTGCTCCTGCTGCTTTTGAACTCTCCCGGGTTTTGGCGCTCTCGCTCTGCTCCTGCTGTGTTTGAACTCTCCCGGGTTTTGGCGCTCTCGCTCTGCTCCTGCTGTGTTTGAACTCTCCCGGATTTTGGAGCTCTCGCTCTGCTCCCGCTGCTTTTGAACTCTCCCGGGTTTTGGCGCTCTCGCTCTGCACCCGCTGCTTTTGAACTCTCCTGGGTTTTGGCGCTCTCACTTTGCTCCCGCTGCATTTGAACTCTCCCGGGTTTTGGCGCTCTCGCTCTGCTCCCGCTGTGTTTGAACTCTCCCGGGTTTTGGCGCTCTCACTCTGCTCCCGCTGCATTTGAACTCTCCCGGGTTTGGCGCTCTCACTCTGCTCCCGCTGTGTTTGAACTCTCCCGGGTTTTGGCGCTCTCACTTTGCTCCCGCTGCATTTGAACTCTCCCGGGTTTTGGCGCTCTCACTCTGCTCCCGCTGTGTTTGAACTCTCCCGGGTTTTGGCGCTCTCGCTCTGCTCCCGCTGTGTTTGAACTCTCCCGGGTTTTGGCGCTCTCGCTCTGCACCCGCTGTGTTTGAACTCTCCCGGGTTTTGGCGCTCTCACTTTGCTCCCGCTGCTTTTGAACTCTCCCGGATTTTGGAGCTCTCGCTCTGCTCCCGCTGTGTTTGAACTCTCCCGGGTTTTGGCGCTCTCGCTCTGCACCCGCTGTGTTTGAACTCTCCTGGGTTTTGGCGCTCTCACTTTGCTCCCGCTGCATTTGAACTCTCCCGGGTTTTGGCGCTCTCGCTCTGCACCCGCTGTGTTTGAACTCTCCCGGGTTTTGGCGCTCTCACTTTGCTCCCGCTGCTTTTGAACTCTCCCGGGTTTTGGCGCTCTCGCTCTGCTCCCGCTGTGTTTGAACTCTCCCGGGTTTTGGCGCTCTCGCTCTGCTCCCGCTGTGTTTGAACTCTCCCGGGTTTTGGCGCTCTCGCTCTGCTCCCGCTGTGTTTGAACTCTCCCGGGTTTGGCGCTCTCACTTTGCTCCCGCTGTGTTTGAACTCTCCCGGGTTTTGGCGCTCTCGCTCTGCTCCCGCTGTGTTTGAATGCTCCCGGGTTTTGGCGCTCTCGCTCTGCTCCCGCTGTGTTTGAATGCTCCCGGGTTTTGGCGCTCTCGCTCTGCACCCGCTGTGTTTGAACTCTCCCGGGTTTTGGCGCTCTCACTTTGCTCCCGCTGCTTTTGAACTCTCCCGGATTTTGGAGCTCTCGCTCTGCTCCCGCTGTGTTTGAACTCTCCCGGGTTTTGGCGTTCTCGCTCTGCACCCGCTGCTTTTGAGCTCTCCCGGGTTTTGGCGCTCTCACTTTGCTCCCGCTGCTTTTGAACTCTCCCGGGTTTTGGCGCTCTCGCTGTGCACCCGCTGCTTTTGAACTCTCCCGGGTTTTGGCGCTCTCGCTCTGCTCCCGCTGCTTTTGAACTCTCCCGGGTTTTGGCGCTCTCGCTCTGCTCCCGCTGCTTTTGAACTCTCCCGGGTTTTGGCGCTCTCGCTCTGCTCCTGCTGCTTTTGAACTCTCCCGGGTTTTGGCGCTCTCGCTCTGCTCCTGCTGTGTTTGAACTCTCCCGGGTTTTGGCGCTCTCACTTTGCTCCCGCTGCTTTTGAACTCTCCCGGGTTTTGGCGCTCTCGCTGTGCACCCGCTGCTTTTGAACTCTCCCGGGTTTTGGCGCTCTCACTTTGCTCCCGCTGCTTTTGAACTCTCCCGGGTTTTGGCGCTCTCGCTCTGCTCCCGCTGTGTTTGAACTCTCCCGGGTTTTGGCGCTCTCGCTCTGCTCCCGCTGTGTTTGAACTCTCCCGGGTTTTGGCGCTCTCGCTCTGCTCCCGCTGTGTTTGAACTCTCCCGGGTTTGGCGCTCTCACTTTGCTCCCGCTGTGTTTGAACTCTCCCGGGTTTTGGCGCTCTCGCTCTGCTCCCGCTGTGTTTGAATGCTCCCGGGTTTTGGCGCTCTCGCTCTGCTCCCGCTGTGTTTGAATGCTCCCGGGTTTTGGCGCTCTCGCTCTGCACCCGCTGTGTTTGAACTCTCCCGGGTTTTGGCGCTCTCACTTTGCTCCCGCTGCTTTTGAACTCTCCCGGATTTTGGAGCTCTCGCTCTGCTCCCGCTGTGTTTGAACTCTCCCGGGTTTTGGCGTTCTCGCTCTGCACCCGCTGCTTTTGAGCTCTCCCGGGTTTTGGCGCTCTCACTTTGCTCCCGCTGCTTTTGAACTCTCCCGGGTTTTGGCGCTCTCGCTGTGCACCCGCTGCTTTTGAACTCTCCCGGGTTTTGGCGCTCTCGCTCTGCACCCGCTGCTTTTGAACTCTCCCGGGTTTTGGCGCTCTCGCTCTGCTCCCGCTGCTTTTGAACTCTCCCGGGTTTTGGCGCTCTCGCTCTGCTCCCGCTGCTTTTGAACTCTCCCGGGTTTTGGCGCTCTCGCTCTGCTCCTGCTGCTTTTGAACTCTCCCGGGTTTTGGCGCTCTCGCTCTGCTCCTGCTGTGTTTGAACTCTCCCGGGTTTTGGCGCTCTCGCTCTGCTCCTGCTGTGTTTGAACTCTCCCGGATTTTGGAGCTCTCGCTCTGCTCCCGCTGCTTTTGAACTCTCCCGGGTTTTGGCGCTCTCGCTCTGCACCCGCTGCTTTTGAACTCTCCTGGGTTTTGGCGCTCTCACTTTGCTCCCGCTGCATTTGAACTCTCCCGGGTTTTGGCGCTCTCGCTCTGCTCCCGCTGTGTTTGAACTCTCCCGGGTTTTGGCGCTCTCGCTCTGCTCCCGCTGCATTTGAACTCTCCCGGGTTTGGCGCTCTCACTCTGCTCCCGCTGTGTTTGAACTCTCCCAGGTTTTGGCGCTCTCGCTCTGCACCCGCTGCTTTTGAACTCTCCTGGGTTTTGGCGCTCTCACTTTGCTCCCGCTGCATTTGAACTCTCCCGGGTTTTGGCGCTCTCGCTCTGCTCCCGCTGTGTTTGAACTCTCCCGGGTTTTGGCGCTCTCGCTCTGCTCCCGCTGCATTTGAACTCTCCCGGGTTTGGCGCTCTCACTCTGCTCCCGCTGTGTTTGAACTCTCCCAGGTTTTGGCGCTCTCGCTCTGCTCCCGCTGCATTTGAACTCTCCCGGGTTTTGGCGCTCTCACTCTGCTCCCGCTGCATTTGAACTCTCCCGGGTTTGGCACTCTCACTCTGCTCCCGCTGTGTTTGAACTCTCCCGGGTTTTGGCGCTCTCACTTTGCTCCCGCTGCATTTGAACTCTCCCGGGTTTTGGCGCTCTCACTCTGCTCCTGCTGCTTTTGAACTCTCCCGGGTTTTGGCGCTCTCGCTGTGCTCCCGTTGTGTTTGAACTCTCCCAGGTATTGGCGCTCTCACTTTGCTCCCGCTGCTTTTGAACTCTCCCGGGTTTTGGCGCTCTCGCTGTGCTCCCGTTGTGTTTGAACTCTCCCAGGTATTGGCGCTCTCACTTTGCTCCCGCTGCTTTTGAACTCTCCCGGGTTTTGGCGCTCTCGCTCTGCACCCACTGCTTTTGAACTCTCCCGGGTTTTGGCGCTCTCGCTGTGCTCCCGTTGTGTTTGAACTCTCCCAGGTATTGGCGCTCTCACTTTGCTCCCGCTGCTTTTGAACTCTCCCGGGTTTTGGCGCTCTCGCTCTGCTCCCGCTGCTTTTGAATTCTCCCGGGTTTTGGCGCTCTCGCTCTGCTCCCGCTGTGTTTGAACTCTCCCGGGTTTGGCGCTCTCGCTCTGCTACTGCTGCTTTTGAACTCTCCCGGGTTTGGCGCTCTCGCTCTACTCCTGCTGCTTTTGAACTCTCCCGGGTTTTGGTGCTCTCGCTCTGCTCCCGCTGTGTTTGAACTCTCCCGGGTTTTGGCCCTCTCGCTCTGCTCCCGCTGCTTTTGAGCTCTCCCGGGTTTTGGCGCTCTCGCTCTGCTCCCGCTGCTTTTGAATTCTCCCGGGTTTTGGCGCTCTCGCTCTGCTCCCGCTGTGTTTGAGCTCTCCTGGGTTTTGGCGCTCTCGCTCTGCTCCCGCTGCTTTTGAACTCTCCTAGGTTTTGGCGCTCTCGCTCTGCTCCCACTGCTTTTGAACTCTGCCGGGTTTTGGCGCTCTCGCTCTGCCCCCGCTGCTTTTGAACTCTCCCGGGTTTTGGTGCTCTCGCTCTGCTCCTGCTGTGTTTGAACGCTCCCGGGTTTTGGTGCTCTCGCTCTGCTCCCGCTGCTTTTGAACTCTCCCGGGTTTTGGCGCTCTCACTTTGCTCCCGCTGCTTTTGAACTCTCCCGGGTTTTGGCGCTCTCGCTCTGCTCCCGCTGTGTTTGAACGCTCCCGGGTTTTGGCGCTCTCGCTCTGCTCCTGCTGTGTTTGAACTCTCCCGGGTTTTGGCGCTCTCGCTCTGCTCCCGCTGTGTTTGAACTCTCCCGGGTTTTGGCGCTCTCGCTCTGCACCCGCTGTGTTTGAACTCTCCCGGGTTTTGGCGCTCTCACTTTGCTCCCGCTGCTTTTGAACTCTCCCGGATTTTGGAGCTCTCGCTCTGCTCCCGCTGTGTTTGAACTCTCCCGGGTTTTGGCGCTCTCGCTCTGCACCCGCTGCTTTTGAGCTCTCCCGGGTTTTGGCGCTCTCACTTTGCTCCCGCTGCTTTTGAACTCTCCCGGATTTTGGAGCTCTCGCTCTGCTCCCGCTGTGTTTGAACTCTCCCGGGTTTTGGCGCTCTCGCTCTGCACCCGCTGCTTTTGAGCTCTCCCGGGTTTTGGCGCTCTCACTTTGCTCCCGCTGCTTTTGAACTCTCCCGGGTTTTGGCGCTCTCGCTGTGCACCCGCTGCTTTTGAACTCTCCTGGGTTTTGGCGCTCTCGCTCTGCACCCGCTGCTTTTGAGCTCTCCTGGGTTTTGGCGCTCTCGCTCTGCTCCCGCTGCTTTTGAACTCTCCCGGGTTTTGGCACTCTCGCTCTGCTCCCGCTGCTTTTGAACTCTCCCGGGTTTTGGCGCTCTCGCTCTGCTCCCGCTGTGTTTGAACTCTCCCGGGTTTTGGCGCTCTCGCTCTGCACCCGCTGTGTTTGAACTCTCCCGGGTTTTGGCGCTCTCACTTTGCTCCCGCTGCTTTTGAACTCTCCCGGGTTTTGGCGCTCTCGCTCTGCTCCCGCTGTGTTTGAACTCTCCCGGGTTTTGGCGCTCTCGCTCTGCTCCCGCTGTGTTTGAACTCTCCCGGGTTTTGGCGCTCTCGCTCTGCTCCCGCTGTGTTTGAACTCTCCCGGGTTTGGCGCTCTCACTTTGCTCCCGCTGTGTTTGAACTCTCCCGGGTTTTGGCGCTCTCGCTCTGCTCCCGCTGTGTTTGAATGCTCCCGGGTTTTGGCGCTCTCGCTCTGCTCCCGCTGTGTTTGAATGCTCCCGGGTTTTGGCGCTCTCGCTCTGCACCCGCTGTGTTTGAACTCTCCCGGGTTTTGGCGCTCTCACTTTGCTCCCGCTGCTTTTGAACTCTCCCGGATTTTGGAGCTCTCGCTCTGCTCCCGCTGTGTTTGAACTCTCCCGGGTTTTGGCGTTCTCGCTCTGCACCCGCTGCTTTTGAGCTCTCCCGGGTTTTGGCGCTCTCGCTTTGCTCCCGCTGCTTTTGAACTCTCCCGGGTTTTGGCGCTCTCGCTGTGCACCCGCTGCTTTTGAACTCTCCCGGGTTTTGGCGCTCTCGCTCTGCACCCGCTGCTTTTGAACTCTCCCGGGTTTTGGCGCTCTCGCTCTGCTCCCGCTGCTTTTGAACTCTCCCGGGTTTTGGCGCTCTCGCTCTGCTCCCGCTGCTTTTGAACTCTCCCGGGTTTTGGCGCTCTCGCTCTGCTCCTGCTGCTTTTGAACTCTCCCGGGTTTTGGCGCTCTCGCTCTGCTCCTGCTGTGTTTGAACTCTCCCGGGTTTTGGCGCTCTCGCTCTGCTCCTGCTGTGTTTGAACTCTCCCGGATTTTGGAGCTCTCGCTCTGCTCCCGCTGCTTTTGAACTCTCCCGGGTTTTGGCGCTCTCGCTCTGCACCCGCTGCTTTTGAACTCTCCTGGGTTTTGGCGCTCTCACTTTGCTCCCGCTGCATTTGAACTCTCCCGGGTTTTGGCGCTCTCGCTCTGCTCCCGCTGTGTTTGAACTCTCCCGGGTTTTGGCGCTCTCACTCTGCTCCCGCTGCATTTGAACTCTCCCGGGTTTGGCGCTCTCACTCTGCTCCCGCTGTGTTTGAACTCTCCCGGGTTTTGGCGCTCTCACTTTGCTCCCGCTGCATTTGAACTCTCCCGGGTTTTGGCGCTCTCACTCTGCTCCCGCTGTGTTTGAACTCTCCCGGGTTTTGGCGCTCTCGCTCTGCTCCCGCTGTGTTTGAACTCTCCCGGGTTTTGGCGCTCTCGCTCTGCACCCGCTGTGTTTGAACTCTCCCGGGTTTTGGCGCTCTCACTTTGCTCCCGCTGCTTTTGAACTCTCCCGGATTTTGGAGCTCTCGCTCTGCTCCCGCTGTGTTTGAACTCTCCCGGGTTTTGGCGCTCTCGCTCTGCACCCGCTGTGTTTGAACTCTCCTGGGTTTTGGCGCTCTCACTTTGCTCCCGCTGCATTTGAACTCTCCCGGGTTTTGGCGCTCTCGCTCTGCACCCGCTGTGTTTGAACTCTCCCGGGTTTTGGCGCTCTCACTTTGCTCCCGCTGCTTTTGAACTCTCCCGGGTTTTGGCGCTCTCGCTCTGCTCCCGCTGTGTTTGAACTCTCCCGGGTTTTGGCGCTCTCGCTCTGCTCCCGCTGTGTTTGAACTCTCCCGGGTTTTGGCGCTCTCGCTCTGCTCCCGCTGTGTTTGAACTCTCCCGGGTTTGGCGCTCTCACTTTGCTCCCGCTGTGTTTGAACTCTCCCGGGTTTTGGCGCTCTCGCTCTGCTCCCGCTGTGTTTGAATGCTCCCGGGTTTTGGCGCTCTCGCTCTGCTCCCGCTGTGTTTGAATGCTCCCGGGTTTTGGCGCTCTCGCTCTGCACCCGCTGTGTTTGAACTCTCCCGGGTTTTGGCGCTCTCACTTTGCTCCCGCTGCTTTTGAACTCTCCCGGATTTTGGAGCTCTCGCTCTGCTCCCGCTGTGTTTGAACTCTCCCGGGTTTTGGCGTTCTCGCTCTGCACCCGCTGCTTTTGAGCTCTCCCGGGTTTTGGCGCTCTCACTTTGCTCCCGCTGCTTTTGAACTCTCCCGGGTTTTGGCGCTCTCGCTGTGCACCCGCTGCTTTTGAACTCTCCCGGGTTTTGGCGCTCTCGCTCTGCACCCGCTGCTTTTGAACTCTCCCGGGTTTTGGCGCTCTCGCTCTGCTCCCGCTGCTTTTGAACTCTCCCGGGTTTTGGCGCTCTCGCTCTGCTCCCGCTGCTTTTGAACTCTCCCGGGTTTTGGCGCTCTCGCTCTGCTCCTGCTGCTTTTGAACTCTCCCGGGTTTTGGCGCTCTCGCTCTGCTCCTGCTGTGTTTGAACTCTCCCGGGTTTTGGCGCTCTCGCTCTGCTCCTGCTGTGTTTGAACTCTCCCGGATTTTGGAGCTCTCGCTCTGCTCCCGCTGCTTTTGAACTCTCCCGGGTTTTGGCGCTCTCGCTCTGCACCCGCTGCTTTTGAACTCTCCTGGGTTTTGGCGCTCTCACTTTGCTCCCGCTGCATTTGAACTCTCCCGGGTTTTGGCGCTCTCGCTCTGCTCCCGCTGTGTTTGAACTCTCCCGGGTTTTGGCGCTCTCGCTCTGCTCCCGCTGCATTTGAACTCTCCCGGGTTTGGCGCTCTCACTCTGCTCCCGCTGTGTTTGAACTCTCCCAGGTTTTGGCGCTCTCGCTCTGCTCCCGCTGTGTTTGAACTCTCCCGGGTTTTGGCGCTCTCGCTCTGCTCCCGCTGCATTTGAACTCTCCCGGGTTTGGCGCTCTCACTCTGCTCCCGCTGTGTTTGAACTCTCCCAGGTTTTGGCGCTCTCGCTCTGCACCCGCTGCTTTTGAACTCTCCTGGGTTTTGGCGCTCTCACTTTGCTCCCGCTGCATTTGAACTCTCCCGGGTTTTGGCGCTCTCGCTCTGCTCCCGCTGCTTTTGAACTCTCCTGGGTTTTGGCGCTCTCACTTTGCTCCCGCTGCATTTGAACTCTCCCGGGTTTTGGCGCTCTCGCTCTGCTCCCGCTGTGTTTGAACTCTCCCGGGTTTTGGCGCTCTCGCTCTGCTCCCGCTGCATTTGAACTCTCCCGGGTTTTGGCGCTCTCGCTCTGCTCCCGCTGTGTTTGAACTCTCCCGGGTTTTGGCGCTCTCGCTCTGCTCCCGCTGCATTTGAACTCTCCCGGGTTTGGCGCTCTCACTCTGCTCCCGCTGTGTTTGAACTCTCCCAGGTTTTGGCGCTCTCGCTCTGCACCCGCTGCTTTTGAACTCTCCTGGGTTTTGGCGCTCTCACTTTGCTCCCGCTGCATTTGAACTCTCCCGGGTTTTGGCGCTCTCGCTCTGCTCCCGCTGTGTTTGAACTCTCCCGGGTTTTGGCGCTCTCGCTCTGCTCCCGCTGCATTTGAACTCTCCCGGGTTTGGCGCTCTCACTCTGCTCCCGCTGTGTTTGAACTCTCCCAGGTTTTGGCGCTCTCGCTCTGCTCCCGCTGCATTTGAACTCTCCCGGGTTTTGGCGCTCTCACTCTGCTCCCGCTGCATTTGAACTCTCCCGGGTTTGGCACTCTCACTCTGCTCCCGCTGTGTTTGAACTCTCCCGGGTTTTGGCGCTCTCACTTTGCTCCCGCTGCATTTGAACTCTCCCGGGTTTTGGCGCTCTCACTCTGCTCCTGCTGCTTTTGAACTCTCCCGGGTTTTGGCGCTCTCGCTGTGCTCCCGTTGTGTTTGAACTCTCCCAGGTATTGGCGCTCTCACTTTGCTCCCGCTGCTTTTGAACTCTCCCGGGTTTTGGCGCTCTCGCTGTGCTCCCGTTGTGTTTGAACTCTCCCAGGTATTGGCGCTCTCACTTTGCTCCCGCTGCTTTTGAACTCTCCCGGGTTTTGGCGCTCTCGCTCTGCACCCACTGCTTTTGAACTCTCCCGGGTTTTGGCGCTCTCGCTGTGCTCCCGTTGTGTTTGAACTCTCCCAGGTATTGGCGCTCTCACTTTGCTCCCGCTGCTTTTGAACTCTCCCGGGTTTTGGCGCTCTCGCTCTGCTCCCGCTGCTTTTGAATTCTCCCGGGTTTTGGCGCTCTCGCTCTGCTCCCGCTGTGTTTGAACTCTCCCGGGTTTGGCGCTCTCGCTCTGCTACTGCTGCTTTTGAACTCTCCCGGGTTTGGCGCTCTCGCTCTACTCCTGCTGCTTTTGAACTCTCCCGGGTTTTGGTGCTCTCGCTCTGCTCCCGCTGTGTTTGAACTCTCCCGGGTTTTGGCCCTCTCGCTCTGCTCCCGCTGCTTTTGAGCTCTCCCGGGTTTTGGCGCTCTCGCTCTGCTCCCGCTGCTTTTGAATTCTCCCGGGTTTTGGCGCTCTCGCTCTGCTCCCGCTGTGTTTGAGCTCTCCTGGGTTTTGGCGCTCTCGCTCTGCTCCCGCTGCTTTTGAACTCTCCTAGGTTTTGGCGCTCTCGCTCTGCTCCCACTGCTTTTGAACTCTGCCGGGTTTTGGCGCTCTCGCTCTGCCCCCGCTGCTTTTGAACTCTCCCGGGTTTTGGTGCTCTCGCTCTGCTCCTGCTGTGTTTGAACGCTCCCGGGTTTTGGTGCTCTCGCTCTGCTCCCGCTGCTTTTGAACTCTCCCGGGTTTTGGCGCTCTCACTTTGCTCCCGCTGCTTTTGAACTCTCCCGGGTTTTGGCGCTCTCGCTCTGCTCCCGCTGTGTTTGAACGCTCCCGGGTTTTGGCGCTCTCGCTCTGCTCCTGCTGTGTTTGAACTCTCCCGGGTTTTGGCGCTCTCGCTCTGCTCCCGCTGTGTTTGAACTCTCCCGGGTTTTGGCGCTCTCGCTCTGCACCCGCTGTGTTTGAACTCTCCCGGGTTTTGGCGCTCTCACTTTGCTCCCGCTGCTTTTGAACTCTCCCGGATTTTGGAGCTCTCGCTCTGCTCCCGCTGTGTTTGAACTCTCCCGGGTTTTGGCGCTCTCGCTCTGCACCCGCTGCTTTTGAGCTCTCCCGGGTTTTGGCGCTCTCACTTTGCTCCCGCTGCTTTTGAACTCTCCCGGGTTTTGGCGCTCTCGCTGTGCACCCGCTGCTTTTGAACTCTCCTGGGTTTTGGCGCTCTCGCTCTGCACCCGCTGCTTTTGAGCTCTCCTGGGTTTTGGCGCTCTCGCTCTGCTCCCGCTGCTTTTGAACTCTCCCGGGTTTTGGCACTCTCGCTCTGCTCCCGCTGCTTTTGAACTCTCCCGGGTTTTGGCGCTCTCGCTCTGCTCCCGCTGTGTTTGAACTCTCCCGGGTTTTGGCGCTCTCGCTCTGCACCCGCTGTGTTTGAACTCTCCCGGGTTTTGGCGCTCTCACTTTGCTCCCGCTGCTTTTGAACTCTCCCGGGTTTTGGCGCTCTCGCTCTGCTCCCGCTGTGTTTGAACTCTCCCGGGTTTTGGCGCTCTCGCTCTGCTCCCGCTGTGTTTGAACTCTCCCGGGTTTTGGCGCTCTCGCTCTGCTCCCGCTGTGTTTGAACTCTCCCGGGTTTGGCGCTCTCACTTTGCTCCCGCTGTGTTTGAACTCTCCCGGGTTTTGGCGCTCTCGCTCTGCTCCCGCTGTGTTTGAATGCTCCCGGGTTTTGGCGCTCTCGCTCTGCTCCCGCTGTGTTTGAATGCTCCCGGGTTTTGGCGCTCTCGCTCTGCACCCGCTGTGTTTGAACTCTCCCGGGTTTTGGCGCTCTCACTTTGCTCCCGCTGCTTTTGAACTCTCCCGGATTTTGGAGCTCTCGCTCTGCTCCCGCTGTGTTTGAACTCTCCCGGGTTTTGGCGTTCTCGCTCTGCACCCGCTGCTTTTGAGCTCTCCCGGGTTTTGGCGCTCTCGCTTTGCTCCCGCTGCTTTTGAACTCTCCCGGGTTTTGGCGCTCTCGCTGTGCACCCGCTGCTTTTGAACTCTCCCGGGTTTTGGCGCTCTCGCTCTGCACCCGCTGCTTTTGAACTCTCCCGGGTTTTGGCGCTCTCGCTCTGCTCCCGCTGCTTTTGAACTCTCCCGGGTTTTGGCGCTCTCGCTCTGCTCCCGCTGCTTTTGAACTCTCCCGGGTTTTGGCGCTCTCGCTCTGCTCCTGCTGCTTTTGAACTCTCCCGGGTTTTGGCGCTCTCGCTCTGCTCCTGCTGTGTTTGAACTCTCCCGGGTTTTGGCGCTCTCGCTCTGCTCCTGCTGTGTTTGAACTCTCCCGGATTTTGGAGCTCTCGCTCTGCTCCCGCTGCTTTTGAACTCTCCCGGGTTTTGGCGCTCTCGCTCTGCACCCGCTGCTTTTGAACTCTCCTGGGTTTTGGCGCTCTCACTTTGCTCCCGCTGCATTTGAACTCTCCCGGGTTTTGGCGCTCTCGCTCTGCTCCCGCTGTGTTTGAACTCTCCCGGGTTTTGGCGCTCTCACTCTGCTCCCGCTGCATTTGAACTCTCCCGGGTTTGGCGCTCTCACTCTGCTCCCGCTGTGTTTGAACTCTCCCGGGTTTTGGCGCTCTCACTTTGCTCCCGCTGCATTTGAACTCTCCCGGGTTTTGGCGCTCTCACTCTGCTCCCGCTGTGTTTGAACTCTCCCGGGTTTTGGCGCTCTCGCTCTGCTCCCGCTGTGTTTGAACTCTCCCGGGTTTTGGCGCTCTCGCTCTGCACCCGCTGTGTTTGAACTCTCCCGGGTTTTGGCGCTCTCACTTTGCTCCCGCTGCTTTTGAACTCTCCCGGATTTTGGAGCTCTCGCTCTGCTCCCGCTGTGTTTGAACTCTCCCGGGTTTTGGCGCTCTCGCTCTGCACCCGCTGTGTTTGAACTCTCCTGGGTTTTGGCGCTCTCACTTTGCTCCCGCTGCATTTGAACTCTCCCGGGTTTTGGCGCTCTCGCTCTGCACCCGCTGTGTTTGAACTCTCCCGGGTTTTGGCGCTCTCACTTTGCTCCCGCTGCTTTTGAACTCTCCCGGGTTTTGGCGCTCTCGCTCTGCTCCCGCTGTGTTTGAACTCTCCCGGGTTTTGGCGCTCTCGCTCTGCTCCCGCTGTGTTTGAACTCTCCCGGGTTTTGGCGCTCTCGCTCTGCTCCCGCTGTGTTTGAACTCTCCCGGGTTTGGCGCTCTCACTTTGCTCCCGCTGTGTTTGAACTCTCCCGGGTTTTGGCGCTCTCGCTCTGCTCCCGCTGTGTTTGAATGCTCCCGGGTTTTGGCGCTCTCGCTCTGCTCCCGCTGTGTTTGAATGCTCCCGGGTTTTGGCGCTCTCGCTCTGCACCCGCTGTGTTTGAACTCTCCCGGGTTTTGGCGCTCTCACTTTGCTCCCGCTGCTTTTGAACTCTCCCGGATTTTGGAGCTCTCGCTCTGCTCCCGCTGTGTTTGAACTCTCCCGGGTTTTGGCGTTCTCGCTCTGCACCCGCTGCTTTTGAGCTCTCCCGGGTTTTGGCGCTCTCACTTTGCTCCCGCTGCTTTTGAACTCTCCCGGGTTTTGGCGCTCTCGCTGTGCACCCGCTGCTTTTGAACTCTCCCGGGTTTTGGCGCTCTCGCTCTGCACCCGCTGCTTTTGAACTCTCCCGGGTTTTGGCGCTCTCGCTCTGCTCCCGCTGCTTTTGAACTCTCCCGGGTTTTGGCGCTCTCGCTCTGCTCCCGCTGCTTTTGAACTCTCCCGGGTTTTGGCGCTCTCGCTCTGCTCCTGCTGCTTTTGAACTCTCCCGGGTTTTGGCGCTCTCGCTCTGCTCCTGCTGTGTTTGAACTCTCCCGGGTTTTGGCGCTCTCGCTCTGCTCCTGCTGTGTTTGAACTCTCCCGGATTTTGGAGCTCTCGCTCTGCTCCCGCTGCTTTTGAACTCTCCCGGGTTTTGGCGCTCTCGCTCTGCACCCGCTGCTTTTGAACTCTCCTGGGTTTTGGCGCTCTCACTTTGCTCCCGCTGCATTTGAACTCTCCCGGGTTTTGGCGCTCTCGCTCTGCTCCCGCTGTGTTTGAACTCTCCCGGGTTTTGGCGCTCTCGCTCTGCTCCCGCTGCATTTGAACTCTCCCGGGTTTGGCGCTCTCACTCTGCTCCCGCTGTGTTTGAACTCTCCCAGGTTTTGGCGCTCTCGCTCTGCTCCCGCTGTGTTTGAACTCTCCCGGGTTTTGGCGCTCTCGCTCTGCTCCCGCTGCATTTGAACTCTCCCGGGTTTGGCGCTCTCACTCTGCTCCCGCTGTGTTTGAACTCTCCCAGGTTTTGGCGCTCTCGCTCTGCACCCGCTGCTTTTGAACTCTCCTGGGTTTTGGCGCTCTCACTTTGCTCCCGCTGCATTTGAACTCTCCCGGGTTTTGGCGCTCTCGCTCTGCTCCCGCTGCTTTTGAACTCTCCTGGGTTTTGGCGCTCTCACTTTGCTCCCGCTGCATTTGAACTCTCCCGGGTTTTGGCGCTCTCGCTCTGCTCCCGCTGTGTTTGAACTCTCCCGGGTTTTGGCGCTCTCGCTCTGCTCCCGCTGCATTTGAACTCTCCCGGGTTTGGCGCTCTCACTCTGCTCCCGCTGCATTTGAACTCTCCCGGGTTTGGCACTCTCACTCTGCTCCCGCTGTGTTTGAACTCTCCCGGGTTTTGGCGCTCTCACTTTGCTCCCGCTGCATTTGAACTCTCCCGGGTTTTGGCGCTCTCACTCTGCTCCTGCTGCTTTTGAACTCTCCCGGGTTTTGGCGCTCTCGCTGTGCTCCCGTTGTGTTTGAACTCTCCCAGGTATTGGCGCTCTCACTTTGCTCCCGCTGCTTTTGAACTCTCCCGGGTTTTGGCGCTCTCGCTGTGCTCCCGTTGTGTTTGAACTCTCCCAGGTATTGGCGCTCTCACTTTGCTCCCGCTGCTTTTGAACTCTCCCGGGTTTTGGCGCTCTCGCTCTGCACCCACTGCTTTTGAACTCTCCCGGGTTTTGGCGCTCTCGCTGTGCTCCCGTTGTGTTTGAACTCTCCCAGGTATTGGCGCTCTCACTTTGCTCCCGCTGCTTTTGAACTCTCCCGGGTTTTGGCGCTCTCGCTCTGCTCCCGCTGCTTTTGAATTCTCCCGGGTTTTGGCGCTCTCGCTCTGCTCCCGCTGTGTTTGAACTCTCCCGGGTTTGGCGCTCTCGCTCTGCTACTGCTGCTTTTGAACTCTCCCGGGTTTGGCGCTCTCGCTCTACTCCTGCTGCTTTTGAACTCTCCCGGGTTTTGGTGCTCTCGCTCTGCTCCCGCTGTGTTTGAACTCTCCCGGGTTTTGGCCCTCTCGCTCTGCTCCCGCTGCTTTTGAGCTCTCCCGGGTTTTGGCGCTCTCGCTCTGCTCCCGCTGCTTTTGAATTCTCCCGGGTTTTGGCGCTCTCGCTCTGCTCCCGCTGTGTTTGAGCTCTCCTGGGTTTTGGCGCTCTCGCTCTGCTCCCGCTGCTTTTGAACTCTCCTAGGTTTTGGCGCTCTCGCTCTGCTCCCACTGCTTTTGAACTCTGCCGGGTTTTGGCGCTCTCGCTCTGCCCCCGCTGCTTTTGAACTCTCCCGGGTTTTGGTGCTCTCGCTCTGCTCCTGCTGTGTTTGAACGCTCCCGGGTTTTGGTGCTCTCGCTCTGCTCCCGCTGCTTTTGAACTCTCCCGGGTTTTGGCGCTCTCACTTTGCTCCCGCTGCTTTTGAACTCTCCCGGGTTTTGGCGCTCTCGCTCTGCTCCCGCTGTGTTTGAACGCTCCCGGGTTTTGGCGCTCTCGCTCTGCTCCTGCTGTGTTTGAACTCTCCCGGGTTTTGGCGCTCTCGCTCTGCTCCCGCTGTGTTTGAACTCTCCCGGGTTTTGGCGCTCTCGCTCTGCACCCGCTGTGTTTGAACTCTCCCGGGTTTTGGCGCTCTCACTTTGCTCCCGCTGCTTTTGAACTCTCCCGGATTTTGGAGCTCTCGCTCTGCTCCCGCTGTGTTTGAACTCTCCCGGGTTTTGGCGCTCTCGCTCTGCACCCGCTGCTTTTGAGCTCTCCCGGGTTTTGGCGCTCTCACTTTGCTCCCGCTGCTTTTGAACTCTCCCGGGTTTTGGCGCTCTCGCTGTGCACCCGCTGCTTTTGAACTCTCCTGGGTTTTGGCGCTCTCGCTCTGCACCCGCTGCTTTTGAGCTCTCCTGGGTTTTGGCGCTCTCGCTCTGCTCCCGCTGCTTTTGAACTCTCCCGGGTTTTGGCACTCTCGCTCTGCTCCCGCTGCTTTTGAACTCTCCCGGGTTTTGGCGCTCTCGCTCTGCTCCCGCTGTGTTTGAACTCTCCCGGGTTTTGGCGCTCTCGCTCTGCACCCGCTGTGTTTGAACTCTCCCGGGTTTTGGCGCTCTCACTTTGCTCCCGCTGCTTTTGAACTCTCCCGGGTTTTGGCGCTCTCGCTCTGCTCCCGCTGTGTTTGAACTCTCCCGGGTTTTGGCGCTCTCGCTCTGCTCCCGCTGTGTTTGAACTCTCCCGGGTTTTGGCGCTCTCGCTCTGCTCCCGCTGTGTTTGAACTCTCCCGGGTTTGGCGCTCTCACTTTGCTCCCGCTGTGTTTGAACTCTCCCGGGTTTTGGCGCTCTCGCTCTGCTCCCGCTGTGTTTGAATGCTCCCGGGTTTTGGCGCTCTCGCTCTGCTCCCGCTGTGTTTGAATGCTCCCGGGTTTTGGCGCTCTCGCTCTGCACCCGCTGTGTTTGAACTCTCCCGGGTTTTGGCGCTCTCACTTTGCTCCCGCTGCTTTTGAACTCTCCCGGATTTTGGAGCTCTCGCTCTGCTCCCGCTGTGTTTGAACTCTCCCGGGTTTTGGCGTTCTCGCTCTGCACCCGCTGCTTTTGAGCTCTCCCGGGTTTTGGCGCTCTCACTTTGCTCCCGCTGCTTTTGAACTCTCCCGGGTTTTGGCGCTCTCGCTGTGCACCCGCTGCTTTTGAACTCTCCCGGGTTTTGGCGCTCTCGCTCTGCACCCGCTGCTTTTGAACTCTCCCGGGTTTTGGCGCTCTCGCTCTGCTCCCGCTGCTTTTGAACTCTCCCGGGTTTTGGCGCTCTCGCTCTGCTCCCGCTGCTTTTGAACTCTCCCGGGTTTTGGCGCTCTCGCTCTGCTCCTGCTGCTTTTGAACTCTCCCGGGTTTTGGCGCTCTCGCTCTGCTCCTGCTGTGTTTGAACTCTCCCGGGTTTTGGCGCTCTCGCTCTGCTCCTGCTGTGTTTGAACTCTCCCGGATTTTGGAGCTCTCGCTCTGCTCCCGCTGCTTTTGAACTCTCCCGGGTTTTGGCGCTCTCGCTCTGCACCCGCTGCTTTTGAACTCTCCTGGGTTTTGGCGCTCTCACTTTGCTCCCGCTGCATTTGAACTCTCCCGGGTTTTGGCGCTCTCGCTCTGCTCCCGCTGTGTTTGAACTCTCCCGGGTTTTGGCGCTCTCGCTCTGCTCCCGCTGCATTTGAACTCTCCCGGGTTTGGCGCTCTCACTCTGCTCCCGCTGTGTTTGAACTCTCCCAGGTTTTGGCGCTCTCGCTCTGCACCCGCTGCTTTTGAACTCTCCTGGGTTTTGGCGCTCTCACTTTGCTCCCGCTGCATTTGAACTCTCCCGGGTTTTGGCGCTCTCGCTCTGCTCCCGCTGTGTTTGAACTCTCCCGGGTTTTGGCGCTCTCGCTCTGCTCCCGCTGCATTTGAACTCTCCCGGGTTTGGCGCTCTCACTCTGCTCCCGCTGTGTTTGAACTCTCCCAGGTTTTGGCGCTCTCGCTCTGCTCCCGCTGCATTTGAACTCTCCCGGGTTTTGGCGCTCTCACTCTGCTCCCGCTGCATTTGAACTCTCCCGGGTTTGGCACTCTCACTCTGCTCCCGCTGTGTTTGAACTCTCCCGGGTTTTGGCGCTCTCACTTTGCTCCCGCTGCATTTGAACTCTCCCGGGTTTTGGCGCTCTCACTCTGCTCCTGCTGCTTTTGAACTCTCCCGGGTTTTGGCGCTCTCGCTGTGCTCCCGTTGTGTTTGAACTCTCCCAGGTATTGGCGCTCTCACTTTGCTCCCGCTGCTTTTGAACTCTCCCGGGTTTTGGCGCTCTCGCTGTGCTCCCGTTGTGTTTGAACTCTCCCAGGTATTGGCGCTCTCACTTTGCTCCCGCTGCTTTTGAACTCTCCCGGGTTTTGGCGCTCTCGCTCTGCACCCACTGCTTTTGAACTCTCCCGGGTTTTGGCGCTCTCGCTGTGCTCCCGTTGTGTTTGAACTCTCCCAGGTATTGGCGCTCTCACTTTGCTCCCGCTGCTTTTGAACTCTCCCGGGTTTTGGCGCTCTCGCTCTGCTCCCGCTGTGTTTGAACTCTCCCGGGTTTTGGCGCTCTCGCTCTGCTCCCGCTGCATTTGAACTCTCCCGGGTTTGGCGCTCTCACTCTGCTCCCGCTGCATTTGAACTCTCCCGGGTTTGGCACTCTCACTCTGCTCCCGCTGTGTTTGAACTCTCCCGGGTTTTGGCGCTCTCACTTTGCTCCCGCTGCATTTGAACTCTCCCGGGTTTTGGCGCTCTCACTCTGCTCCTGCTGCTTTTGAACTCTCCCGGGTTTTGGCGCTCTCGCTGTGCTCCCGTTGTGTTTGAACTCTCCCAGGTATTGGCGCTCTCACTTTGCTCCCGCTGCTTTTGAACTCTCCCGGGTTTTGGCGCTCTCGCTGTGCTCCCGTTGTGTTTGAACTCTCCCAGGTATTGGCGCTCTCACTTTGCTCCCGCTGCTTTTGAACTCTCCCGGGTTTTGGCGCTCTCGCTCTGCACCCACTGCTTTTGAACTCTCCCGGGTTTTGGCGCTCTCGCTGTGCTCCCGTTGTGTTTGAACTCTCCCAGGTATTGGCGCTCTCACTTTGCTCCCGCTGCTTTTGAACTCTCCCGGGTTTTGGCGCTCTCGCTCTGCTCCCGCTGCTTTTGAATTCTCCCGGGTTTTGGCGCTCTCGCTCTGCTCCCGCTGTGTTTGAACTCTCCCGGGTTTGGCGCTCTCGCTCTGCTACTGCTGCTTTTGAACTCTCCCGGGTTTGGCGCTCTCGCTCTACTCCTGCTGCTTTTGAACTCTCCCGGGTTTTGGTGCTCTCGCTCTGCTCCCGCTGTGTTTGAACTCTCCCGGGTTTTGGCCCTCTCGCTCTGCTCCCGCTGCTTTTGAGCTCTCCCGGGTTTTGGCGCTCTCGCTCTGCTCCCGCTGCTTTTGAATTCTCCCGGGTTTTGGCGCTCTCGCTCTGCTCCCGCTGTGTTTGAGCTCTCCTGGGTTTTGGCGCTCTCGCTCTGCTCCCGCTGCTTTTGAACTCTCCTAGGTTTTGGCGCTCTCGCTCTGCTCCCACTGCTTTTGAACTCTGCCGGGTTTTGGCGCTCTCGCTCTGCCCCCGCTGCTTTTGAACTCTCCCGGGTTTTGGTGCTCTCGCTCTGCTCCTGCTGTGTTTGAACGCTCCCGGGTTTTGGTGCTCTCGCTCTGCTCCCGCTGCTTTTGAACTCTCCCGGGTTTTGGCGCTCTCACTTTGCTCCCGCTGCTTTTGAACTCTCCCGGGTTTTGGCGCTCTCGCTCTGCTCCCGCTGTGTTTGAACGCTCCCGGGTTTTGGCGCTCTCGCTCTGCTCCTGCTGTGTTTGAACTCTCCCGGGTTTTGGCGCTCTCGCTCTGCTCCCGCTGTGTTTGAACTCTCCCGGGTTTTGGCGCTCTCGCTCTGCACCCGCTGTGTTTGAACTCTCCCGGGTTTTGGCGCTCTCACTTTGCTCCCGCTGCTTTTGAACTCTCCCGGATTTTGGAGCTCTCGCTCTGCTCCCGCTGTGTTTGAACTCTCCCGGGTTTTGGCGCTCTCGCTCTGCACCCGCTGCTTTTGAGCTCTCCCGGGTTTTGGCGCTCTCACTTTGCTCCCGCTGCTTTTGAACTCTCCCGGGTTTTGGCGCTCTCGCTGTGCACCCGCTGCTTTTGAACTCTCCTGGGTTTTGGCGCTCTCGCTCTGCACCCGCTGCTTTTGAGCTCTCCTGGGTTTTGGCGCTCTCGCTCTGCTCCCGCTGCTTTTGAACTCTCCCGGGTTTTGGCACTCTCGCTCTGCTCCCGCTGCTTTTGAACTCTCCCGGGTTTTGGCGCTCTCGCTCTGCTCCCGCTGTGTTTGAACTCTCCCGGGTTTTGGCGCTCTCGCTCTGCACCCGCTGTGTTTGAACTCTCCCGGGTTTTGGCGCTCTCACTTTGCTCCCGCTGCTTTTGAACTCTCCCGGGTTTTGGCGCTCTCGCTCTGCTCCCGCTGTGTTTGAACTCTCCCGGGTTTTGGCGCTCTCGCTCTGCTCCCGCTGTGTTTGAACTCTCCCGGGTTTTGGCGCTCTCGCTCTGCTCCCGCTGTGTTTGAACTCTCCCGGGTTTGGCGCTCTCACTTTGCTCCCGCTGTGTTTGAACTCTCCCGGGTTTTGGCGCTCTCGCTCTGCTCCCGCTGTGTTTGAATGCTCCCGGGTTTTGGCGCTCTCGCTCTGCTCCCGCTGTGTTTGAATGCTCCCGGGTTTTGGCGCTCTCGCTCTGCACCCGCTGTGTTTGAACTCTCCCGGGTTTTGGCGCTCTCACTTTGCTCCCGCTGCTTTTGAACTCTCCCGGATTTTGGAGCTCTCGCTCTGCTCCCGCTGTGTTTGAACTCTCCCGGGTTTTGGCGTTCTCGCTCTGCACCCGCTGCTTTTGAGCTCTCCCGGGTTTTGGCGCTCTCACTTTGCTCCCGCTGCTTTTGAACTCTCCCGGGTTTTGGCGCTCTCGCTGTGCACCCGCTGCTTTTGAACTCTCCCGGGTTTTGGCGCTCTCGCTCTGCACCCGCTGCTTTTGAACTCTCCCGGGTTTTGGCGCTCTCGCTCTGCTCCCGCTGCTTTTGAACTCTCCCGGGTTTTGGCGCTCTCGCTCTGCTCCCGCTGCTTTTGAACTCTCCCGGGTTTTGGCGCTCTCGCTCTGCTCCTGCTGCTTTTGAACTCTCCCGGGTTTTGGCGCTCTCGCTCTGCTCCTGCTGTGTTTGAACTCTCCCGGGTTTTGGCGCTCTCGCTCTGCTCCTGCTGTGTTTGAACTCTCCCGGATTTTGGAGCTCTCGCTCTGCTCCCGCTGCTTTTGAACTCTCCCGGGTTTTGGCGCTCTCGCTCTGCACCCGCTGCTTTTGAACTCTCCTGGGTTTTGGCGCTCTCACTTTGCTCCCGCTGCATTTGAACTCTCCCGGGTTTTGGCGCTCTCGCTCTGCTCCCGCTGTGTTTGAACTCTCCCGGGTTTTGGCGCTCTCGCTCTGCTCCCGCTGCATTTGAACTCTCCCGGGTTTGGCGCTCTCACTCTGCTCCCGCTGTGTTTGAACTCTCCCAGGTTTTGGCGCTCTCGCTCTGCACCCGCTGCTTTTGAACTCTCCTGGGTTTTGGCGCTCTCACTTTGCTCCCGCTGCATTTGAACTCTCCCGGGTTTTGGCGCTCTCGCTCTGCTCCCGCTGTGTTTGAACTCTCCCGGGTTTTGGCGCTCTCGCTCTGCTCCCGCTGCATTTGAACTCTCCCGGGTTTGGCGCTCTCACTCTGCTCCCGCTGTGTTTGAACTCTCCCAGGTTTTGGCGCTCTCGCTCTGCTCCCGCTGCATTTGAACTCTCCCGGGTTTTGGCGCTCTCACTCTGCTCCCGCTGCATTTGAACTCTCCCGGGTTTGGCACTCTCACTCTGCTCCCGCTGTGTTTGAACTCTCCCGGGTTTTGGCGCTCTCACTTTGCTCCCGCTGCATTTGAACTCTCCCGGGTTTTGGCGCTCTCACTCTGCTCCTGCTGCTTTTGAACTCTCCCGGGTTTTGGCGCTCTCGCTGTGCTCCCGTTGTGTTTGAACTCTCCCAGGTATTGGCGCTCTCACTTTGCTCCCGCTGCTTTTGAACTCTCCCGGGTTTTGGCGCTCTCGCTGTGCTCCCGTTGTGTTTGAACTCTCCCAGGTATTGGCGCTCTCACTTTGCTCCCGCTGCTTTTGAACTCTCCCGGGTTTTGGCGCTCTCGCTCTGCACCCACTGCTTTTGAACTCTCCCGGGTTTTGGCGCTCTCGCTGTGCTCCCGTTGTGTTTGAACTCTCCCAGGTATTGGCGCTCTCACTTTGCTCCCGCTGCTTTTGAACTCTCCCGGGTTTTGGCGCTCTCGCTCTGCTCCCGCTGCTTTTGAATTCTCCCGGGTTTTGGCGCTCTCGCTCTGCTCCCGCTGCATTTGAACTCTCCCGGGTTTGGCGCTCTCACTCTGCTCCCGCTGCATTTGAACTCTCCCGGGTTTGGCACTCTCACTCTGCTCCCGCTGTGTTTGAACTCTCCCGGGTTTTGGCGCTCTCACTTTGCTCCCGCTGCATTTGAACTCTCCCGGGTTTTGGCGCTCTCACTCTGCTCCTGCTGCTTTTGAACTCTCCCGGGTTTTGGCGCTCTCGCTGTGCTCCCGTTGTGTTTGAACTCTCCCAGGTATTGGCGCTCTCACTTTGCTCCCGCTGCTTTTGAACTCTCCCGGGTTTTGGCGCTCTCGCTGTGCTCCCGTTGTGTTTGAACTCTCCCAGGTATTGGCGCTCTCACTTTGCTCCCGCTGCTTTTGAACTCTCCCGGGTTTTGGCGCTCTCGCTCTGCACCCACTGCTTTTGAACTCTCCCGGGTTTTGGCGCTCTCGCTGTGCTCCCGTTGTGTTTGAACTCTCCCAGGTATTGGCGCTCTCACTTTGCTCCCGCTGCTTTTGAACTCTCCCGGGTTTTGGCGCTCTCGCTCTGCTCCCGCTGCTTTTGAATTCTCCCGGGTTTTGGCGCTCTCGCTCTGCTCCCGCTGTGTTTGAACGCTCCCGGGTTTTGGCGCTCTCGCTCTGCTCCTGCTGTGTTTGAACTCTCCCGGGTTTTGGCGCTCTCGCTCTGCTCCCGCTGTGTTTGAACTCTCCCGGGTTTTGGCGCTCTCGCTCTGCACCCGCTGTGTTTGAACTCTCCCGGGTTTTGGCGCTCTCACTTTGCTCCCGCTGCTTTTGAACTCTCCCGGATTTTGGAGCTCTCGCTCTGCTCCCGCTGTGTTTGAACTCTCCCGGGTTTTGGCGCTCTCGCTCTGCACCCGCTGCTTTTGAGCTCTCCCGGGTTTTGGCGCTCTCACTTTGCTCCCGCTGCTTTTGAACTCTCCCGGGTTTTGGCGCTCTCGCTGTGCACCCGCTGCTTTTGAACTCTCCTGGGTTTTGGCGCTCTCGCTCTGCACCCGCTGCTTTTGAGCTCTCCTGGGTTTTGGCGCTCTCGCTCTGCTCCCGCTGCTTTTGAACTCTCCCGGGTTTTGGCACTCTCGCTCTGCTCCCGCTGCTTTTGAACTCTCCCGGGTTTTGGCGCTCTCGCTCTGCTCCCGCTGTGTTTGAACTCTCCCGGGTTTTGGCGCTCTCGCTCTGCACCCGCTGTGTTTGAACTCTCCCGGGTTTTGGCGCTCTCACTTTGCTCCCGCTGCTTTTGAACTCTCCCGGGTTTTGGCGCTCTCGCTCTGCTCCCGCTGTGTTTGAACTCTCCCGGGTTTTGGCGCTCTCGCTCTGCTCCCGCTGTGTTTGAACTCTCCCGGGTTTTGGCGCTCTCGCTCTGCTCCCGCTGTGTTTGAACTCTCCCGGGTTTGGCGCTCTCACTTTGCTCCCGCTGTGTTTGAACTCTCCCGGGTTTTGGCGCTCTCGCTCTGCTCCCGCTGTGTTTGAATGCTCCCGGGTTTTGGCGCTCTCGCTCTGCTCCCGCTGTGTTTGAATGCTCCCGGGTTTTGGCGCTCTCGCTCTGCACCCGCTGTGTTTGAACTCTCCCGGGTTTTGGCGCTCTCACTTTGCTCCCGCTGCTTTTGAACTCTCCCGGATTTTGGAGCTCTCGCTCTGCTCCCGCTGTGTTTGAACTCTCCCGGGTTTTGGCGTTCTCGCTCTGCACCCGCTGCTTTTGAGCTCTCCCGGGTTTTGGCGCTCTCGCTTTGCTCCCGCTGCTTTTGAACTCTCCCGGGTTTTGGCGCTCTCGCTGTGCACCCGCTGCTTTTGAACTCTCCCGGGTTTTGGCGCTCTCGCTCTGCACCCGCTGCTTTTGAACTCTCCCGGGTTTTGGCGCTCTCGCTCTGCTCCCGCTGCTTTTGAACTCTCCCGGGTTTTGGCGCTCTCGCTCTGCTCCCGCTGCTTTTGAACTCTCCCGGGTTTTGGCGCTCTCGCTCTGCTCCTGCTGCTTTTGAACTCTCCCGGGTTTTGGCGCTCTCGCTCTGCTCCTGCTGTGTTTGAACTCTCCCGGGTTTTGGCGCTCTCGCTCTGCTCCTGCTGTGTTTGAACTCTCCCGGATTTTGGAGCTCTCGCTCTGCTCCCGCTGCTTTTGAACTCTCCCGGGTTTTGGCGCTCTCGCTCTGCACCCGCTGCTTTTGAACTCTCCTGGGTTTTGGCGCTCTCACTTTGCTCCCGCTGCATTTGAACTCTCCCGGGTTTTGGCGCTCTCGCTCTGCTCCCGCTGTGTTTGAACTCTCCCGGGTTTTGGCGCTCTCACTCTGCTCCCGCTGCATTTGAACTCTCCCGGGTTTGGCGCTCTCACTCTGCTCCCGCTGTGTTTGAACTCTCCCGGGTTTTGGCGCTCTCACTTTGCTCCCGCTGCATTTGAACTCTCCCGGGTTTTGGCGCTCTCACTCTGCTCCCGCTGTGTTTGAACTCTCCCGGGTTTTGGCGCTCTCGCTCTGCTCCCGCTGTGTTTGAACTCTCCCGGGTTTTGGCGCTCTCGCTCTGCACCCGCTGTGTTTGAACTCTCCCGGGTTTTGGCGCTCTCACTTTGCTCCCGCTGCTTTTGAACTCTCCCGGATTTTGGAGCTCTCGCTCTGCTCCCGCTGTGTTTGAACTCTCCCGGGTTTTGGCGCTCTCGCTCTGCACCCGCTGTGTTTGAACTCTCCTGGGTTTTGGCGCTCTCACTTTGCTCCCGCTGCATTTGAACTCTCCCGGGTTTTGGCGCTCTCGCTCTGCACCCGCTGTGTTTGAACTCTCCCGGGTTTTGGCGCTCTCACTTTGCTCCCGCTGCTTTTGAACTCTCCCGGGTTTTGGCGCTCTCGCTCTGCTCCCGCTGTGTTTGAACTCTCCCGGGTTTTGGCGCTCTCGCTCTGCTCCCGCTGTGTTTGAACTCTCCCGGGTTTTGGCGCTCTCGCTCTGCTCCCGCTGTGTTTGAACTCTCCCGGGTTTGGCGCTCTCACTTTGCTCCCGCTGTGTTTGAACTCTCCCGGGTTTTGGCGCTCTCGCTCTGCTCCCGCTGTGTTTGAATGCTCCCGGGTTTTGGCGCTCTCGCTCTGCTCCCGCTGTGTTTGAATGCTCCCGGGTTTTGGCGCTCTCGCTCTGCACCCGCTGTGTTTGAACTCTCCCGGGTTTTGGCGCTCTCACTTTGCTCCCGCTGCTTTTGAACTCTCCCGGATTTTGGAGCTCTCGCTCTGCTCCCGCTGTGTTTGAACTCTCCCGGGTTTTGGCGTTCTCGCTCTGCACCCGCTGCTTTTGAGCTCTCCCGGGTTTTGGCGCTCTCACTTTGCTCCCGCTGCTTTTGAACTCTCCCGGGTTTTGGCGCTCTCGCTGTGCACCCGCTGCTTTTGAACTCTCCCGGGTTTTGGCGCTCTCGCTCTGCACCCGCTGCTTTTGAACTCTCCCGGGTTTTGGCGCTCTCGCTCTGCTCCCGCTGCTTTTGAACTCTCCCGGGTTTTGGCGCTCTCGCTCTGCTCCCGCTGCTTTTGAACTCTCCCGGGTTTTGGCGCTCTCGCTCTGCTCCTGCTGCTTTTGAACTCTCCCGGGTTTTGGCGCTCTCGCTCTGCTCCTGCTGTGTTTGAACTCTCCCGGGTTTTGGCGCTCTCGCTCTGCTCCTGCTGTGTTTGAACTCTCCCGGATTTTGGAGCTCTCGCTCTGCTCCCGCTGCTTTTGAACTCTCCCGGGTTTTGGCGCTCTCGCTCTGCACCCGCTGCTTTTGAACTCTCCTGGGTTTTGGCGCTCTCACTTTGCTCCCGCTGCATTTGAACTCTCCCGGGTTTTGGCGCTCTCGCTCTGCTCCCGCTGTGTTTGAACTCTCCCGGGTTTTGGCGCTCTCGCTCTGCTCCCGCTGCATTTGAACTCTCCCGGGTTTGGCGCTCTCACTCTGCTCCCGCTGTGTTTGAACTCTCCCAGGTTTTGGCGCTCTCGCTCTGCTCCTGCTGCATTTGAACTCTCCCGGGTTTTGGCGCTCTCACTCTGCTCCCGCTGCATTTGAACTCTCCCGGGTTTGGCGCTCTCACTCTGCTCCCGCTGTGTTTGAACTCTCCCGGGTTTTGGCGCTCTCACTTTGCTCCCGCTGCATTTGAACTCTCCCGGGTTTTGGCGCTCTCACTCTGCTCCCGCTGTGTTTGAACTCTCCCGGGTTTTGGCGCTCTCGCTCTGCACCCGCTGCTTTTGAACTCTCCTGGGTTTTGGCGCTCTCACTTTGCTCCCGCTGCATTTGAACTCTCCCGGGTTTTGGCGCTCTCGCTCTGCTCCCGCTGTGTTTGAACTCTCCCGGGTTTTGGCGCTCTCGCTCTGCTCCCGCTGCATTTGAACTCTCCCGGGTTTGGCGCTCTCACTCTGCTCCCGCTGTGTTTGAACTCTCCCAGGTTTTGGCGCTCTCGCTCTGCTCCCGCTGCATTTGAACTCTCCCGGGTTTTGGCGCTCTCACTCTGCTCCCGCTGCATTTGAACTCTCCCGGGTTTGGCACTCTCACTCTGCTCCCGCTGTGTTTGAACTCTCCCGGGTTTTGTCGCTCTCACTTTGCTCCCGCTGCATTTGAACTCTCCCGGGTTTTGGCGCTCTCACTCTGCTCCTGCTGCTTTTGAACTCTCCCGGGTTTTGGCGCTCTCGCTGTGCTCCCGTTGTGTTTGAACTCTCCCAGGTATTGGCGCTCTCACTTTGCTCCCGCTGCTTTTGAACTCTCCCGGGTTTTGGCGCTCTCGCTCTGCACCCACTGCTTTTGAACTCTCCCGGGTTTTGGCGCTCTCGCTGTGCTCCCGTTGTGTTTGAACTCTCCCAGGTATTGGCGCTCTCACTTTGCTCCCGCTGCTTTTGAACTCTCCCGGGTTTTGGCGCTCTCGCTCTGCTCCCACTGCTTTTGAACTCTCCCGGGTTTTGGCGCTCTCGCTGTGCTCCCGCTGCTTTTGAACTCTCCTGGGTTTTGGCGCTCTCGCTCTGCTCCCACTTCTTTTGAACTCTCCCGGGTTTTGGCACTCTCGCTGTGCTCCCGCTGTGTTTGAAATCTCCCGTGTATTGGTGCTCTCACTTTGCTCCTGCTGCTTTTGATCTCTCCCGGGTTTTGGCGCTCTCGCTGTGCTCCCACTGCTTTTGAACTCTCCCGGGTTTTGGCGCTCTCGCTGTGCTCCTGCTGCTTTTGAACAGTCCCGGGCTTTGGCACTCTCGCTGTGCTCCCGTTGTGTTTGAAATCTCCCGGGTATTGGTGCTCTCACTTTGCTCCTGCTGCTTTTGATCTCTCCCGGGTTTTGGCGCTCTCGCTCTGCTTCCACTGCTTTTGAACTCTCCCGGGTTTTGGCGCTCTCGCTGTGCTCCTGCTGCTTTTGAACAGTCCCGGGTTTTGGCACTCTCGCTGTGCTCCCGCTGTGTTTGAAATCTCCCGTGTATTGGTGCTCTCACTTTGCTCCTGCTGCTTTTGAACTCTCCCGGGTTTTGCCGCTCTCGCTTTGCTCCCACTGCTTTTGAACTCTCCCGGGTTTTGGCGCTCTCGCTGTGCTCCCGCTGCTTTTGAACTCTCCTGGGTTTTGGTGCTCTCGCTCTGCACCCGCTCTGCTCCCGCTGCTTTTGAACTCTCCTGGGTTTCTGACCTTACCCTCCCAGGACATTCAGAGAACAATTCTCATATATCCACCTCTCAGAGGAGCAGTGTATCTGGAGGCTGCAATTCAGCAAGGAGGTGGTCACAGAGTTCTTCCACCTCTTGCAGCCACAGCTCGAGCCTCGGCTCAGGACCAGGACATCTCTGTCAGTGGCAGTGAAAGTGACAGTGGCCCTCAATTTCTATGCCAGCGGCTCCTTCCAGACGTCAACGGGAGATATTACGAACATCTCCCAGTTCGCAGTCCATTGCTGCATCTGGGAGGTCACTGATGCTCTGTACAGATGGAGGAGGGAGTACATCACATTCTCCAAGAGCCGAGAGAAACAGCACGAACACGCATGTGGCCTCGCTAGGATAGCGGGTTTCCCCATGGTTCAGGGTGCCATTGACTGCATGCATGTGGCATTGTGGGCACCTCATGAACATGCAGAGGTGTTCCTTAACTGGAAGGGCTACCACTCCCTGAATGTGCAGTTGATGTGAAACCACTGACAGCTCTTCCTTGCCGTCAATGCCCGCTATCCTGGCAGCAGCCATGATGCCTTCATCCTGCGCCAGACTGGTGTCACAGCACTGTTTGAACTCCCACATCAAGCTCGCAGCTGGCTCCTCAGGGACAAGGGATATCCACTCTCCACCTGGCTGATGACACCGCCCTATAACCCCAACACTCCTGGTGAGCTCGCCTACAATGAAAGCCTAGCGCCACCAGGAACCTCATCGAGCAGGCCATTGGCCTGCTGAAGCAATGGTTCCGGTGTCGTGACCACACTGGAGGAGTCCTGCAGTACTCCCCTGATCGAGTGCCGATGTTCATAGTCGCCTGCTGCATGCTGCACAGCCTCGCCATTCTCCGAAGCCAGCCATTGCCACCAATGATAGCTGGACCTCCTCAGGAGGAAGAAGAGGGAGAGGAGGAAGACGAGGAAGTGGAGGAGGAGAAGGGAGAGGAGGGGGAGCCGCAACAACGTGGGAGGGGGCTGCACAATGTTGCCTCTACAAGGGCCGTCCGTGAACACCTGATCAGACAGCGCTTCTCATGAGTGAGGCAGCACATGGCACTGGGGTTCCACAGCCACATCATCGCAGCCACGCCTCAGCCCCCACGGTTGCAATGATAAAGATGATCAGATTTGTAACATGGAGACAAATGTATTGATTTCTTTGTGGGTTCAATGACGAGACATTTATGAAAGAGAATGGCCTAGAAATTCATTACAGCCACTTTTGGGGCGGTAAAGTCGGGCGGCCGCTAAAGTTTGCGCCCGGCGCAAAATCGAGGCCACTTCTCCGATATTCATTAGCTTCGCCCTAAGAGTTTGCTCGAGCGCTAAAACTGGTGATGCACGCCTCTCTTTAGGCACTAAGCCGGAGGTGCTGAGCGAGAGCGCCGAGGCCGGGCGCAGCGCAGGTGCGGCCATTTCTTGATTGACAGCAGACACCCTGGCGCCAGCCAACTCTTAAGGGGGAAGGGTTGACTTGGTCTGCTGCCACGCCCTGGATAGTGGAGCCCTGCAGCTAGGCCTGAACACTGCTGCTGGACCCACATAGCGCCTGAAACCATGGAGAAGGCCCGTGAACGAGCGCAGCGCTTCTCAGAGCTTGATCTGAGGGTGCTGGTTGGTGCTGTGGAGAAGAGACGCCATATTTTGTTTCCGGACAATGGCAGGAAGCCGCCGGCCCGCGTCTACCGGAGAGCCTGGAGGCATGTCACCACCAAGGTGTCATCCAACAGCGAGGTCCCCAGGAGCGGTGTCCAATGCCGCAAAAAGCTAAATGACCTCGCCAGGATTGTCAGGGTGAGTACCCTTTCCAGTGTCCTCCTCATCCTTGCATGTGCACCTCACATTATGGGCAAAGGGACCTGAAAGCCCTAATGGCCAGCCCTCATGCAGCAGCTATGGGACACTCATGAACATCAATTGCACATTGTGCACTTAACACACTGGCCAGGCTATTCGACCATGGGAGGCAGTGCACACAAGATCAGGGCTACACACTGGCCAGGCTATTCGACCATGGGAGGCAGTGCACACAAGATCAGGGCTACACACTGTACTTAGAGGCCATCCTTTCTCTTGCAGGCCAAGCTGGCCAATAATAAGAGGAGCCGGACTGCGACCGGGGGAGGCGGACCCCAGATCCAGCCGCTCACCGAGCTGCAACATCACATGGAGCGCATCATGGGTGCCCGGGTGATTGGCCCTGTTGCATCTGGAGATGCCGACCCTGTTCTGGGCACCAATGGTAAGGACATCACCTTTTGGACCTCTCTCGTCCCACTTGCGCATCAGATCTACATCCTTTGCCACTGTCCGACCAATGCGCTGAATGCCACCACTCATGCATCCCTCGCTGACACCCTCTCCTCACTCTAAAGCTACTCTTGTGCATTCCTGCTTTCAGATGGTGAGGAGGAGGTCCCTGAAGTTGCCAGTGACAGCCCCTCAGAAGAGGAGGAGGAGGAGGAGCAAGAGGAAGGCGGCCCATCAGGGGAACCCTCAGCTGCGGCAACCCATGCCAATGTAGGGGACACATCTTCCCTGGAGGGGAGCGTGGGGGAAGTGTTGGAGGGGAGGGTAGCTCCTGGGACCAGCGGCCTGCAGAAACGCGGGAGGGGGGTGGAAGCTCAGCGGCCTTCTCCCCAGAGGGGGGAAGGGTCGGAGGGGAGTCCAATTGCTGGGCCCAGCAGCGTCCAGCAACGCAGGAAGGGTCGGCCAGCTCGGCGGCCTTCTCCCCAGAGGGAGAGTCCGGCCTCCAGTCCGGAGACGGCCAACGCCGAGGAGATGCGCCGCCTCGAGGACTTGTCCGCGGACTCGGAGCGCCGGCACACGGAGCTCATGGGGGTAGTGGCACGGTTGCCTGAGGCCATCGAGTCCCTGTCTCGGAGTGTGACCGAGTTCGGGGCCTCACAGGCCACCAGTCGGGTGGAATTCGGGGCAGCTCAGGCAGCGAGTGGCCAGGTGATCAGTGGTGCCATGCAGTCACTGGGTGCTCTGATGCGGTCACTAAACAGGTCAACACGGGCACTCACTGCTGCCACACTCGCTGTGTCAGCCAGGCATCGCCAGGGCACCCGGCGCGCTGCAGCAGCACAGCGGTCTGTCCCTTGGCAGATTGGTGCGCATGCTGCAGTGCTGGCCCGGCTGAGTGCCAGTGTCTCAGGCGACCAGCGAGCGCCTGCCATCCGCCAGCTTGCCCCCATTCCTCCAGCCGCCACTGCCACTCCCCCAGTGGAGCTGCCAGGAGCTGCTGCAGCGACTGATGCTGGCCAGCCACAGCTGCAGCATTCACCAGCCGGCCCCTCGACAGCCAGACCTCGTCTAGGCCGACCCCCAAAGGCATCTGCCGTCACGACATGTGCCCCTCAGGAGCCTGCCCCCAGCCTTGCAGCAGCCAATGGCCTCACTTTGAGGAGGAGCAGCAGGGCGTGCAGGGGCCGCCAAAGTTTGCAGAAGGCATCGCCCTCGCAGGTCACTAATAGAGGGTGTGTCCAAATGTTGTGTTTTCTGGAATGTGTGTTTTGTGAAGGCCGAGGATGAAGGCCATTTTTGTTTACATCTTTTGTTAATGCTCCCCAGGTTGTGGGAGTGAGTCATGTGTGTGAGTGTTTTTTGGGGGTTTCGTCTGTTTTTGGTTTTCATGTGGGAAGGGCCCTGAGTTTGTACAATAAACCATTTTATTTATTCACATTGTCCATGTTTGATCTTTGAAGTGTTTGTTGCCTTAACTGGCTGACGGCTTGCGGAGCGGCTGCAATCATGTTCTTTCATTGGCACAAGCCATTCCCTGACAGGGGGCCTAGAAGTGACGGTCAATAAGCCGCCGACGGGCGGCCCTTGGACCTTCTGCCTCCCTCCTGGGCTGGTACTCCTCGTCCTCCTCCTCCTCATGCTCCTCCTGCTCCTCCTCCTGAGGTGGTGGTCCAACGTGAGGTGGCAGTGCCTGAGTCCTGCGGATAGCCAGGTTGTGCAGCATGCAGCAAACGACGACGAATTGGGAGACTCGCTCCTGTGAATACTGGAGGGCTCCCCCGGAGCGATCCAGACAGCGGAACCGTTGCTTGAGGACGCCGATTGTTTGTTCTATGATGTTCCTAGTCGCTTGATGGCTCTCGTTGTATGCCTCTTCAGCAGGGGACATGGGCGCGCGGAGCGGGGTCATGAGCCAGGTACACAAAGGATAGCCTTTGTCCCTGATAAGCCAGCCTCTTGGGTGAGGCTGTGCCTGGAACATGTCAGCCACAGTTGTCTGTCGCAGGATAAAGGCATCGTGGCTGCTGCCTGGAAAGCGGGCATTGACAGCTAGGATGCGCTGCCTGTGGTCACACACCAGCTGTACATTGAGGGAATGGTAGCCCTTCCGGTTGCGGTAATCCTCGGCATGCTCCAGAGGTGCCCGCAAAGCCACATGCGTGCAGTCAATGGCGCCCTGCACCATGGGGAAGCCCGCTATTCTTGCAAATCCCACTGCATGCTGCTGCTGCTTGTCCAGGGTCATGGGGAAGGAGATGAATTGACGTCTCCTTCTGAAAAGGGCATTGGTCACCTGGCGGATGCAGCAATGCACGGTGAACTGGGAGATGTTAGCGATGTCCCCAGCAGCGGATTGGAAGGAGCCGGCGGCATAGAAGTTGAGAGCCACCGTCACCTTCACTGCCACTGACAGAGACGTCCTGCGCATCAGCTGTGGATGCAGATCTCTGTGCAGCAGCTGGCAGATGTCTGCAACCACCTCCCTTCTGAATCGCAGCCTCCTAACACACTGCGCGGCAGACATGTTGAGATAGGAGAACTGCTGGCGGTATACCCTGGGTGGGTAAGGCCTCACTTGGCGACGCCTGTTGCCCCCTCTGTGTCTAGCCAGGGCTGCCACTCTCTCACGGCGTCTGTAAGCCCTTCCGACATAAGGCTGAAACTCAGCGTTGGCACCCAATGCAGCCCCCATAATATGCTGGCAAACACTGAGATCTCAATGAAGGCAAAGATAATTGCAAAGCTCTGGCCTGAAGCCAAAAAGACCTGTCCTAGTGTTGGGCCAAAGCAGTAAGCTTCCTTGGTCTCTCTCTAAAAATCCGTTGCACAGGAGTGAATGCTGCAAAATGGTTGCCCTTTATAGTGCAGGGTAAGTGCCCTTTAATTTGCGCTCCCCGCGGCCCGCCTCGGCTGTGTACCATTCCACTTCACAGTCGTTAGGGCCGCCCGGCGCACAATGGGGCGGCGCGAGTGAAGTTCCGGTTCCGGGCGCACAAAGGGCGTTGCACGACGAAATGACGTCATGATCTGCGCGCGCAGCAGGGCGCGCGCTAAGACTTTGCACCGGCGCTAAATGTCTACTGAAGTTGGGGCGAGGCGCAGATCGCGCTGCGCCTGGGCGCTAAGCGCCTAGCGCTTGAGATCTACTCCTCCTAAGGCGCTAACGGCTGACGCGCCCAACTGAATTTCTAGGCCCATGTCTTTTAATCTAAAGTATGTTCAACTCTTTATAACAGCATTTACAGGAGACATGATGCTAGTGATGCATCTAGAACGAAACTGAAACTAAACTCCACTGCCTTGCTTGTCTCAGTCACATGACCTCTGCTGGTCAGGCACAAGCAATCAATACATGCAATTATGCTGGTAAGGCATGATAATCAAACAGGCAAATAACATCACTATTTGTTGATATCATTACATCTCCCTTTCTTAAAACAAAAGTATTTTACTTTTAACTAACAACATGTTTTCTTTGTATTAATCTGCATTTTAACTGTAACACTTAATGAACTTACATTAACATTATCATTATCAAGGTTTTTTAACCTTGCTTTGTGTGTTCACATGAAATATGTAAATACACTAGAACTTGAAGAAAGAATAAGATAACATTACTTCCTTCTATAACAATAGTCCTTAAATTTGCTCAATGAGTCTCTCAGGAGGCTTCACATGTTTTGAGGATTTTCTGATTGATTGTCCTTGAATCTGAGTTGTTGCCTCAGATGATTGGTTCTCAGCTGTGTGATCAGGTTGTTCAACAGTATCAGTCTCTTGACCTGCTGTGGCTGGTCCCATGAGAAGATCTCGATGATTTTTTCTCAGAACAGCACCCTCATCTGTCTGAATGGTGTATGATCTTGGTTGAACTTCACTCAGGACAGTTCCTTTCTGAGTCCATGTGTTTGTTTTGTCTTTGAACCTTACTTGGTCACCAGTGTGGAGTTCAGGTAGGTTTTGTGTTCCTCTGTCATAGTAGTACTTTTGCTTTTCTTTCTGTTGTTCTTTGAACTTCCTCTTGTTTTCAGGAGGTTCTCCGGGGTGGGTAGGTTTGACCTTAGCCGACGTCCCATCAAGAGTTGGGCTGGTGACTTACCACACTCGAGCGGCGTTTTGCGGTATACAAGCATGCTCTGGTAGAAGTCAGTTCCACTGTCTTTTGCCTTGTACATCAGTCTTTTCACTGTCTGGACCGATTTTTCCACTAGACCATTGGACTGTGGAAAGTGAGGACTTGACGTTGTGTGGACAAAGTCCCACTCTTTGGCAAAGTGTCGGAAACTTGCATTGTAAAACTGAGGTCCGTTGTCTGTGAAGACCTCGCTTGCCACGCCATGTCTGGAGAATATGGCTTTCATACATGTTATCACAGCATCTGCAGTGGTGGTGTGCAGTCTACAAACCTCTGGATACAGGGAGTAATAGTCTGTGACTACAAGATAGTCCTTCCCTTGACATACGAATAGGTCAGCGCCTACCTTCTGGTAAGGTCTGTCTGGTGCTGGGTGTGGCTTTAGTGGTTCTACCGGATTGCTTGCTCGATATTTCAGGCATATTGTGCAGTTTGACACCTCATTTGTCACATCTTGGTTGACTCGTGGCCAGTACATCACCTCTCGTGCTCTTTTCTTACACTTTTCGATTCCCAGATGTCCTCCATGGATCCTTTTTAGCATCTCTTTTCTCAGACTCTTTGGGATAACTATTTTACTTCCTTTGTAGATGATGTCTTCGACCACTGATAGTTCCACCCTGCAGTTCCAGTACTCTGCTATGTCACGTGAGCAGTCTTGCTTCATGTTGGGCCATCCATCCAAGATGCTTTTCCTCAGTCGTCTCATTGTTTCATCTTTGTTTGTCTCAGTCTTTATGAGCTCCATTTTTGCATCTGCTATGGGCAGTGCACTTGTGATCATGTCCACGTAGGCGTTCACTTTGTCATCCATTGTAGTGTTTGCGGGCTCACTTGGGTCTACAGCTCTGGACAACGTGTCTGCTGTATACATCAGCTTACCCGGTGTGTACGCAACATTCAGTGTATAGCGTTGCAGCCTGATCATCATTCTTTGTATTCTAAGCGGACAGCTATTTAGTGGCTTTTGGAACAATGCAATCAAGGGCTTATGGTCAGTCTCTACACTGATTGCTTGTCCTGCCACAAACTGATGAAATCTTTCACAGGCGTATGTGATGCTGAGCAGCTCCTTTTCTATTTGAGCATATCGCGTCTCCGCGTCTGTCATTGAGCGCGATGCATATGCAATAGGTTGCCAGTAGTCATATTTTTGCAGAAGAACGGCACCGAGCCCACTCTGTGATGCATCTGATGATATCTTGATGGGTCTCGCTGGGTCATAAAACCTCAGAACTGGTTCCTCTGTGAGCAGTTTCTTTAGATCACTCCATGACTTCTCATGCTCATGATTCCATTCCCATTCTATGTTCTTTTCAGTTAGTCTTCTCAGTGGCGCCATCTTTTCTGAGAGGTTTGATATGAATTTACTCATGCCGTTGATCATTCCATTAAACCTCTGCATGTCCTTTTTGCATTGTGGCTTTGGCATATTCTCAATGGCGGACACCTTTCTGGGATCTGGTCTGACGCCCTCACCACTAAGGATATCTCCCACGAATGTCAGTTCTGTCACCCCGAGCTGGCATTTCTCTCTATTCAGCTTCAGGTTTGTTTTCCTTGTTGCTTCCAGCACTTTTTTCAGTCTCTCGTCATGCTCAGTTCTCGTGGTTCCCCATACTATGATGTCATCCATTGATGTATCAACTCCCTCCAGGTGCTCATAGATCATATGGATAGTCTTGTGATACACTTCAGGAGCTGAGGCAATGCCAAATGGTAACCTTAGGAATCTGTATCTGCCAAATGGACTGTTGAACGTGCACAGTCTTGAACTTGCTTCGTCCAGCTTCATCTGCCAAAATCCTGATGATGCATCTAACTTGCTGAAATATTTTGCATTTGCAAACTGTGCCATGATTTCCTCACGTGTAGGAAGCTTGAAGTGCTCTCTCTTTATTGCTCTGTTTAGATCTCTTGGATCCAGGCAAATTCTGAACTTTCCATTCTTTTTGTCCACTACGACGAGGGAACTCACCCACTCAGTTGGCTCATCTATCTTCTGAATCACGTTCAGGCTTTCCATCCTGTCCAACTCTGCCTTCAGTTGCTTTTGAAGAGCAAACGGAACTTTTCTGCATGGATGTATGACCGGTGTCATACTTTTATCTACTCTGATCGTGTGTTCTCCTGGAATGCAGCCTAGACCCTTAAATAGGTCTTTGTACTCTTTCATGAGTTCATCATAGACTGTCTCTCCTTCGCATTCCACAACGAGGACTCTCTTTACCAGGTTCAGTCTCTCACAGGCTTTTAAACCTAGTATGGCTTGCACCTCCTTTGGCACCACGATTAATGCTAACGTGTGCTCTCTGTCCTTGTGTGTCACTTTGACAATGCTTCTTCCTTTCACTGGTATTTCAGTACCTGAGTATCCTGTCACTTTCACTTTGATTCCATGTATCTTTGGCCTGGGTCTAATTTTCTTAAAATCAGTCTCTGATATCACATTAACTTGTGCTCCAGTATCCAATTTAAATGGAATGTGTATGTCATTCACTTTTAGTGTCAACATCCAGTCTCTTTTTTCTTCTTTGTTTTCAGACACAACATCTACACTGAACTCCTCTGTCTCGCTTTCATCTACTGTATGGACCTTGCTTTGTTGCACTTGGTTCTTACAGCAACGGGCATAATGGTTGTTTTTGTTGCAACTATTGCATGTTTTACCATATGCTGGACACTTTCTTGGTGTATGCTGTGTACCGCATCGACTACATGACTTTCGATTGTCCCTTTCATTTTCGTTCGCTGGCCACGCCTCTTTTTTCACATTGGCGCTCTTTTTGTTAAACGGTTTGTGTCCGTTCTTACTCACTGCATCCACGTTGCAGCTATTGTCACTGAACAGCTCCTTTGCCTGCAACTTCACAGTCTCTGTAGCCCTACACAGTGCTATGGCTTTTCCCAGGTCTAGATCTTGCTCTCTTAGCAGTCTTTCCCTTCGACCATTATCTGGAATACCACACACTAGTCTGTCTTTTATCAGCGAGTCTGTCAGTCCCCCAAATTCACATGATTTGCTTCTGTTTCTCAGTTCAGTCACATACTGATCAATAGTCTCTCCCGTTTTCTGTACACATGTGAAAAATCTGTGCCTCTCAAACGTCACGTTACGTTTAGGTATGCAGTAGGCCTCAAACTGTTCCATTATTTTATCTAGCTTCATTTTGTCTCCATCAGTAGCGAATGTGAAATTATTATACACCTCCAGCGCTTCATCACCCACGACATGTAAGAACACTGACGATTTCTTATTATCACTTTTCTCGTCAGCTCCGATTGCCGCTAAATACAACCCCACACGTTGTTTGAACCTCCTCCAATTTTCAGCCACATTACCTGTCAACTGAAGCGTCGCTGGTGGGTGTAAACCTTCCATTTTTTCACTTCGTTAGCTATTCTCCAATGGTAAGCAACGATGTTCTCTTTTGGCTTGCTAATTTGTGGAGAGCTGATTTAACTTCAGATTTTTTCTCTTCATCTCTTTCAATCACTTCTGACACCATGTATTGATTTCTTTGTGGGTTCAATGACGAGACATTTATGAAAGAGAATGTCTTTTAATCTAAAGTATGTTCAACTCTTTATAACAGCATTTACAGGAGACATGATGCTAGTGATGCATCTAGAACGAAACTGAAACTAAACTCCACTGCCTTGCTTGTCTCGGTCACATGACCTCTGCTGGTCAGGCACAAGCAATCAATACATGCAATTATGCTGGTAAGGCATGATAATCAAACAGGCAAATAACATCACTATTTGCTGATATCATTACAACAAACACTTTTATTAACGTGAAAAACTGTATCTTATTATCCACAACTGGTAACAGACAAACAATACAATTTATTAACAAACAGAACTGGTGCTCAGCACACGCGAGAACGTCGTAACAGATTGAACAACATATTTACAAACACAATCGAATGTCTGAGAAACACACCCCCCCCATTTAGTGCAAACATTTCAGTTATTGGGCCTTCCTTGGTGATCTCCATCCCCTCCGCACTTCACCCCTACCAACCCTACTGCTCCTCCGTAATGTGGCCCCAGTGTCTGCAGCAAGGCTGGCAGGAGGCTGCTGAATCTGCGAGATAGAGACTGTGGATGGCCTTGCAGGATGCCCTCAACCAGCTCTGGGCCTGGAGGGCTTGGCCGCAGACTGCACCAACTCTGCATGGGCGGCAGCAGTCTGGGTTACAGGCTGTGGCAAGAGCAATGGTGGAGTGGCAGTGGTGGCACCAGGAATGATGTCATCCTGAGAGCGGACAGCATCTTCCTGCTCGACCAACATACTGCCACTCTCCTGGGAGAGAACCACAGCATCCAGAGCAATCTGCTCGAACACAGATTGCTGGCCTGCTGCGGCACCGTCGGATCCCCGGTGGACATTGGTCGCCCCAGCGACGATGGCAGCAGTCAGCGCTTGTGTGCCATCAATCTGAGACTGCATCAGAGCAGTCTGAGACTGGATGGCACCAGCCAAGGTCGCGATTCCAGCACTAAGCCGTTGTGTTGCCTCGGCCTGTGCTGCAATAGATGCTGCCACCTCACCCATTGCACGCTGCATGGTGTCTGGGTCCCCATGGTCTCTCTGCAATTCCACCATCCTCTGCAGAGTTGCAAGGATGGGCTCGAAGGTTTGTGCACAGATGACAGCTGTGCTAGTGGTGGACTCCTCCACGCTCCTAGCCAGTGCATCCATATTCTCAGGCACCTTTGCGATTACACCCATGAGCTTAGTGCGCATGCTCATCCCCTGTGTATTCATGGCCGCGATGCCAGGGTCCTCATCTGAGGTTCCCCTGAGCTTCCCTTCCCCCATGGCGTTGTTGCAGCCCGCTGGCTCCCGGAGCTTCAAACACATCAGAGCTAATTCCCATGCTCCCCTCGAGTGACCAGGTGGCCCCGGTGTCCGATGTCTCGGGCTCGGGAGATACAGGCGCTGAGGCTCTGGATTCGTCTTCCTCCTCGTCTCTGGCCTCGCTGACACTGGCAGGCTGAGGGACAGGCTGGTCAGATGCTGGCTCACGGTCTGAAAGCAGGAAGGCACAAGAGTGGGTTTAACATGAGGGGAGGGGGCAGGGAGGGAGCAAGGAATGGAAACAGTATAATTAGATGGAGAGTGGGAAGGGCTTGTGTTGTGAGGGGAAAATGGTATGAGGGAAGAGGGAGAGGTGATGAACATACCGTCGCTGTCCCCAAGTGGGTCGAGCTCTCCAATCGCCACAGCAACCACGACATGGCTCGTGACGATATTCCGCACTCGTTCTTCGAGCTGAGTGAGCAGCCGCAGCTCTGCCTGTCAGCCTCCCATGCACTGCTGCTCCCTCCTGTTGTGGGCTAGCTTGGCCTGCAAGAAAAAGGACAGCGTGAGAGATTCTGCAGCCATGTGTTTGCCACATGTGCCCACCATAGTTAAATAGCCGTTAATGTCTGCAGGGTGTGAGATGTGGATGTGACATTTAGTAGGTGGGCATAGTTGAGTGTGCTTTGGGGACGTGGCGGTGCATACAGTCTGTACACACAGTGGGGTTGGGATGGTAGGATTGTGGAATGAAGAGGTTTTTGAAGCATGTACTCACCCTGACCACCCGAGTGAGGTTGTTGAACTTCTTTCGACACTGGGTGTGCGGCCTTCCCACCACACGTCTAGAGGAGCCACCTCCCTCCATAGCCTTGAAAATTCCCAGGGCAATGGCCTCCTGCCAGTGTGTGGGAACAACAGTGCCCGCTGCCGTTCGACTGCCATGACCAGAGCCTCCAATGCCTGGTCACTGAAGCGGTGAGCTCTCTCCCTGGGCCAATGCAATGCCATCACTGTCGCAGTGCAAGGTTTGAGGCTCCCTCCAGGACCAGGTCACAAGCAGCAATGAGAAGGGTGTGGCTGTGCGGGATGCTTGAACCACCCCTTCAAGAGCTGAAAGGTGCCGATATGTCTGATTAGTTGCGATTCACAGCCTTGGGTAGCGCTCTGAGGTAGCGCCCCACTCCGCGACGTTAGCGCCCTAAGAGGGATGTGTGGCGCTTGATTTAGTGCTGCAATCACCTCCGGGGCGTTGGAGGCGATTTCGCGGTGTCTGGCGATAATTCTCACTGGGTGCTAAAGGTTGCGCCCAGCCGATGTTAGCACCCCAAAATGGGCGTTATTGAATTTCTCCCCCTAAGAATCTGTTTTATGAATGCGTATTGTCAGTGCAGAATCTTGTCCATTGGGAGCATATATCAGGAAATTGTGGATGCATGGTTTTCCATCCATTAATTGTAATGGACAGGGAGCGCCACCATGAATTCCCAATATGTTCTCCTAGTTGGCGAGGATCTGTACCAGAAGAATATATTGGGAAAATCAGCCCATGTGTTGAGTGTGTGACTGGATTATACAGACAGCCGCTTGCAAACCAGTGCACCTTCCACCAAGTTTACGGTTACTTGTGGTTTTACTAGATCTTTCAGTACTTACTACAGTGCTGGCGATGTTTGGGAAATTTGGGAACACGTGTGCCTTCGCCATGGTTTATGTCTACACTGCTGAACTCTACCCAACTGTAATAAGAAACACAGGTGTCGGAGTGAGTTCGATGGCCTCCAGGCTGGGCAGCACCATCTCACCTTACATTTCTTTTCTCGGTAAGGCAACAGTTAAACTTCTATGTGTAGCTACAATATAAGGAATTTTTGGCACTATTCTGATACCCACTGACCATTCCCAAATCGTAGGTGCACTCTTTGCGCTGTCAGTGCTGGCATTCTTTCACATGATCTACAGGTTCAATTGAATGCACCTTTCTTTTACCCACCCCGAATTCTCACACAGACCTAGATTTCACTGATTCTGGAGTTCTGTGGTTTTATCCAAGTCAGTCGTGGCTCAGTGATAGCACTCTTGCTTCTGCATCAGAAGGTTGTAGGTTTGAGTCCCACTCCACAAAGTTGAGCACAAAATCTAGGCTGACTCATCGTTAGAGTACTCAGGGAGTGTTGCACTGTCAGAGGTGCTGTCTTTCGAATGAGACCTTAATGTGAGGCTGTGTCTGCCCTCTCAGAGTTGATGTAAAAGATCCCATGGCACTATTTTGAAGAAGAGCAGGGGAGTTCTCCCTCAATATTTATCCCTCAACCAACATCACTAAAATTGATCATCTAGTCATTATACCATTGCTGCTTGAGGGACTTTGCTATGTGCAATTTGGCTGCCACATTTCCTACATTACAACAGTGACTACACTGCAAAAGTACTTAATTGGCTGTAAAGTGCTTTGGGACATCCTAAGGTCATGAAAGGTGCTATATAAATGCAAATTCTTTCTTTTTGTCGATGATGCTGCTGTCACAGTTGCTGCAGTCATACTATGGTGTACAGTGACACTGGCTCTATATTTTCTGAAATTGTGTTTGTATTATATTGATCTGAGTGTTCTATTCATGTTCATGCAAAAGACAACTTGGGACCTGGATATTCGTTGGTCCACAAGAAACATGATAAGGCAGGGCTTCCACCTACCCACACGAACCCCATTAGCAATTGTAGGGACAGCAGGGGCGGTGGGTTTTAATTAGGTAGGCAGGGCAAGTTCCAGGTGATCCAGCTGCTAAATGATTTTCCGCCACTGGGAGGGAGAGATGTTCAGTGTAGCTGCAGCAATTGAAAGGCTACTGCCGCTTAAAGGGTCAAAGGGCAAGCAATTGTTCTGATGTAGAGACAAGGTAGGAGCAAAGTAAGAGGAGAGTGACTGAAGGTGGACCAGCATTGGAGATGTCTGATATGGTCAATGTCCCAATATTCTAAGATTTGTGGAGGTAATGTTGGCAGAGATAAGGGCAAGGAGAGAAAGGCTACTTAGAATCCAAGAATGGAAGCCCCCAAAAAGAGTAATGAAGGAATTATGGAAGGAAGTGATGCAAGCAAAATGGAGAGCAGTGGCACAGGCAGTCAGTGCACACCAACCACTCCCTGAATGGCAATACAGCATAAGAAATGTGCTATTGATCTGACACAGTCATATGACTCTATGGGCTGGATTTTGTGAATGGAGGGGAGTTGGAGGTGGGACTGCTGCTTGTCGGGTCTCAGTCCTGCCTTCATCATCTTCTGGCCAACCAGCGGGATTTTCCCCTGATTGACCTTGTTAAGCCCGCCCAGCGACCTCAGCAGGCCAATTAGGGGGAAGTCACTGACAGAGCACGTCAACATCTGACTTGCCATCTGTCAAGATTTCTTGAAAGAAGAAGTGTCAGCGTTTGACAGATCTGTAAAGCTGTCAAACACTGGCACTCTGTGTAGTTTGATGAGCTCTTGTGTTCAGGACTCATCAAACCTTTCTACTTTGTAGATTTCAGATGACTGTTGGTTCGAAGGATCCAACAGCCAGTCTGTGAAATCTACAAGGAAGATGTCAGGACTCCCGATCCAGAGCTGTAGGCAGAAACAACAGTAAGTGAACATTTCTTAACACTTTACACTCACCTTACATACTTACCACTCCACACTTGCAACCATCACTCACCTCTATATATCACCTTCAGCCTTCTCCGACCCCCGCAGACCTGCTACTCGACTCCTCCAACCTGGTGGGGTTCTCCGAAGCCTGCAGTTGAAAAGGTAAAATGGGACTAATCCTTTTTTCTGCCTGTTAACTACCTGTTAACAGGCAGTTAAAAGGATTTAATCCCTTTCCCGCCTCAAGGAGATGGGACCCGGGTCAGGATGGCTTCCTGCCTCCTGGCAAAAGGGCACGGAAGCAGGATGGGGGCGGGTTTGCCAGCCGCCCCCGCTTTCTGCAACTTTACCGGCAGTCCCGCCTCCTCGGGGCTGGCAAAATCCAGCCCTATGACTCTATAAGGTTGGTTAAAGTAAGTGAACGCATGAGTACCCATGCAGACACTGAAATAATGCCGGAAGGGTGACACTGCACACCATTCATGTTCACCTGGTGTAAGTGAATAGATGAATGAGACAATAATTATATACAAGGTACCTCACCAGCTCCACCCTCCCCACAGCTGTATATCTCTCTCCAACCATCCCCTATTTATTATCTCACTTTCTGAGACCAACAGCAGTGGCGTTTGAATGAACGCTTTATCACAATGAATTAATGCAGGAACCTGGGTAAATTTTTAACAAATTATATCTTCATTCATGTTGTAATTGAGAAGAAGTAACTGAGCAAAGATAGGAGTCCTTTCAATTAATCAGAATGTCTGAACATTGTAACCACTCACAGTATTGCAAATCAACCATCTCATTACCAATCTGAACCTGACAGCTCTCTTTAAACCTCTCCATTTCCCACTACCCCCCAGTGTGTCGGTCCAGGAATTGTAGAGCTTCCTCCTCAGGACTACTGAAGGGCTTGTTGGTTACCATGCCTCCACCCCTGTTACGTTGTTGCACTGATTATGGATGATCTTTTCCTTTGCACAGGAATCAATGTATTAGAAAGACTAGAGATTAATTCAGAATTTAATTTCACCCAGATGTCTGCAGATTTAACCATTGTGAAAGTATTTTCAGGTGCAGGCTATGAAGCAATCTTTTCACTTTTCACCCTATTCAACCCCTCGAGTCTGTTCCACCATTCAATTAGATCATGGCAGATCTGTATCTTAACTCCATTTAAACGCTTCAGTCCATATGACTTAATACCCTTGCCTAACAAAAATCTATCAATCTCAGTTTTGAAATTTTCAATTGACCTAGCCTCAACACTATTTTTGAGGGGAGAGTTCCAGATTTCCACTACCCTTTGCATGAAGAAGTGCTTCCTGACTTCACCCCTGAACGGCTCTAATTTTAAGGTTATGTACCCTTGATCTGGACTCCCCCACCAGAGAAAATAGTTTCTCGCTCTATCTACCCTATCAAAACCTTTATCCATATCAAACACCTCAATTAGATCACCGCTTAATCTTCTATACTCAAGGGAATACAAACCTAGGCCGCAAAATTCGGCACCGTAGCACCGACTGTTAAGGCCAGTTTCAGCAAAAAATGGCAGCTACCTCGCTTCTCCCCACTTCCAGCACTGCCCGCAGCCGCCGCCATTTTGGGCAGGTCCCTGTGCCTGTTTTTGGACCCAATCCAATTTCACCCCCCTAGTCTATGCAACCTGTCCTCATAATTTAACCCTTTTAGCCCTGGTATAATTCTGGTGAATCTTTTGTAACTGTCCACTAGTTTTTAGTTATTTCTGTACATGGATGCCTAACTTCCTCTGCTCCTCCACAGTTCCCAGCTACTCACTATTTAGAAAATACTCTGATCTACCTTTCTTAGGTCCAAAGTGGATGACCTCACACTTCCCCACATTGAACTCCATCTGCCACGGTTTTGTCCCCTTACTTAATCTATCAATGTCCCTTTGCAACTTTCTGCTCCCATCTGCACTATTTACTGTGCCACCTAACTTACTGTCACCAGCAGATATTAATATATGGCTCCCTGTTCCTTCATCGAAGTCATTTAAAAATATAGTGAAAAGCTGAGATATCTGGGGGACATCACTAGTCACCTATGCCAATTTGAGCACATACCCATTATCCCTACTCTCTGTCTCCTACCTCGTAACCAGTTCCCTACTCCTGTCAATAGGTTGCCTCCAATTCCATGTGCTTTCATTTTTGTTAACAGCCTCTTGTGTGGAAACTTAACAAATGTCTACTGGAAGTCCATATAAATAACATCCATCAACTCTCCCTTACGAAAGCTCCCTCGGGAGCCGGCGTCTCACAACTTGAACTCGGAACCATTCCACTCTATGCGGAGGGATTTCCTGTATGGCTGCACCTGCACACTCTCCACTCCATCATCCTCATCTTCCACCAGGACACGCCCTGGCATTCCATCTTGCTGTCCTGCAGAGGTGGGGGTCTCCAGTGGAAGGTGCTCTATGTGGGAATCCTCCCCTATTCCACTGGGGATCTGGTGTGGAGAGTTTTGCATGGGGTAGTTCCGTTCAATGGCTTTTTTGGGTAGATTCAAGGACTCTCAGACTACCTGTAACTTTTATGGCCTGGATGACTCCGTGTTTCACGTATACATTGAGTGTGAGGGGTTGCAGCCCTTCTTCCACTATTTGAAGTGGGTGCTCCTCAATGTTCGGCTGCACTTCAGTCCCACACTCCTGATCTTTGGCCACCTGTGCGGAGGGGAATGGGCAGATCTGAGGACCACCTCATGGGTCTGCTCCTGAGCCCAGCCAAGGTTGCCATTAACTGGTTCAGGCAGAACACAGTCGAGGGGGTTGTTTTATCCGGCTGCCTGCCTCTCTGGGTGTCCACTGGTGCACTTGAGGCCTTCCACAACCGATGGGCACTGGAGAGACTGGAGTGCATAGTTGACACCAGGAACAATTAAAAAGGGGGCACATTTGTTAATTTGATTTTGACTGAAGACAATGTCAGCCTAATTGGCAATTAAAAGAGTAGACACACCCTTATCCACCATGTTAGTGGCCTCATCAAAAAATGTAACTAGGTTATTTAGACATGACTTACCCTTCACAAATCCATGCTGGCTCTCTGATCAGTTCATATTTGTCCAAGTGCTCAGTCACCCTGTCCCTAATGACAGATTCTAGTAACTTCCCCACAACAGATGTTAGACTAAAAGGCCTATAGTTTCCAAGTTTCTCTCACCCTTCTTTAATAATGGATTGACATTGGCAATGTTCCAATCCAAAGTGACATTTCCTGAATCAAGAAAGTTTTGGAAGCTCATGACTAAAGCATCTGCAATTTCCTCACCTATTTATTTGAATGCCCTGAAGAAGGAAGGATCTGTAAAGTAATTGGTTCGTATTGAAAGTGTTTGCCATGTAGAGACACTTCTACTGTATATAGGGGCGACTTCACAATCTGGCACCCCCACAATTTCCTGTGATGCACTCCCTCACTTGGATTGTTGGATCACAGAATCACCCCTATAGTGTGCTACAAAGCTTTGACACATTGAGGAGTTGAGATGGTTTATATTGTGCATAGAATAACACCCAAACTGCTGTGTATTACAAGCCAGTGCCTTGTAAAAGGATTGAGATAGTTTGTACTAAACATAGGAAGCTGAACATTCAGGAGTGTGCTATAAGATAGAGACGTGAGGTGCTGAGACCATTTTTGGAGATGAAAAATGAAATGGCATTTTTTTTTGTCAGTCAGTACTTGGCTATGTGCTAAAGTCAGGAGTGGCGGATTCTGTATCCATACTCTCACTTTGTTTCAGGAATGTAATCAAGAACAAGGCAATGATTGTATTTGCCGTGTATGCAGGACATTCTGTGGGAAACACATAAAATATCTGAAACCAGCATGTTGGTGTCCTAATGGACTGCATCACAGAATGACCTGACATGAATTTGATCTTGTATTTACCCTTCAATAATTTCCTAATCTATCCAGACCTATCAGGTGGTGCCATGTTGCTTGCCTGGAAATTGCGAGGAAAAGTCAAAGTAATTCCAAACCAATTTTGTGCAATCTCGAGCTGCCGATTGGGAATAATTTGCCTACCTCTTCACTGGGAAATGATGCCTGGCAAAGGGTCAGAAACAGGCAGGGGAAAACTAACCTCAAAAAAAGGAAATGGAAAAAAATCTGCACATTATTTGAAAGTAGCGACATTGAAAATACATTAAAGGTTTTTTATTGACCACAAGACCTGTGTTACATGTAGTGCCTATGGCTTTATGTTGATATGCTAGTTTTCGCTTTACAGCCAATGTAAGATCTATATTTTCACAGGTGTTTATCATGAGTTTCTGCCTTTTATTCTGATGGGAGGTTTGACAGTGTTTTCTGCAATTCTGGTCTTGTTTCTGCCTGAAACATTCAATGTTCCTCTCCCAGACACCATCCACCAGATGCAGAAAATCAAGGGGTAAGTGTGTATAGTCTTTATGATTCAAGCTTTTTTCTCAGCTTTCTACCCTAACAATACAATGCTTTAATGTAGAAAATGTCCCAAGGTTTTTCATAGAAGAGACAAAAGAGCAAACATCCATCCTTTGTGGGACGATTAGGAATAGTGATCGAAAACCTGGGAAACAAGATGTGTTTTAAATACAGGGAGGGAGGTAGAGAGATGGGGGTATTTAGGGAGAGAGTTGTGGATGTGAGGGATGGACAGGAGGCTGGGTTTAGATGACCAGAGAGCGTGGGAGGATACATTGGTTTGCAGACGATTGAAGAGGTACAGTGAAGTGAAGCTGTGGAGGGATTTGTAGACAAGGTTGAGAATTTTAACTTCAATCCACTGGGGGACAGAGAGCCAATATAGTTCAGCAAGGAAGGGAGATTATGGTTGAGTGAGGCTGAGTACAGTACAGGATGTGGACGGCAGAGCTTTAGATGATTTGGAGTTTATGGAGGGTGCAGGATGGGAGGCTGGCAAAGAGGGCTTTGGAAAAGTTGATTCTAGAGGAGACCAAATTGTGGCTAGGAGTTTCGGTGACAGCATAATGCAGAGGTCATGGAGTTACAAGAAGTGGTAGAAAAGTAAAGCTGGGTGTCATCAGTATACACGTGGAAGCTAATTCCATGTTATGGATGATATCACCCAGAGGAAGCTTGCAGATGAGGAAGAAGAGAGGGCCAATAATGGATCTTCAGGGAATTCCCGAGATGCCTGCATGACAACTGGAGGAGAAGCCATTGTTGAAGATGCATTGATTGTGTTGGGACAGGTAGGAGTGCAATCGCTGGAGCAGGAACCTGGAGGTGGGCCGTGGAGAGAAGACAGTAATGGAGATGGCATGTTCCATCATGTCAAATGCTGCAGTGAGGTCAAGGAGTACAAGGAAGGATAATGCCCTATGATCACAACCACAGAAGCAGTGCCTTTTACCAAGTCGATCTCGGTGCTGTGGGCTGCACAGAAAACATGCAGAAAGGAATCAAATAGGGAACTGTGGGAAAGGTAACCCATATTAATGGGAGAGGACGACACATTCGAGGAGCTTGGACAAGGTGATTAGGTCAGAAATTGAGTAGAGGTTGAGGAGGACAGAAAGGTCAAGGCTGAGTGATGATGCTGGTTTTGAGGCAGTGTGTGAACGGAGTGAGATATTACAATATCTGAGCATTGGAGCTAGGAAAGGCACAGGAAACGTTGTGATATCCGGCACCGACGGGACCGAGCTGTTGCCGTCCCATCAAAACTGCCGGACAAACCAGCGCTAATGTTAAAACATACGGAGCTTTTGAGCTCCGTATCTAGCAACAAACCCTGTTGCTTAGCAACAGCTTCTAAACAGTCGGCCGTAGCTTGCAAGCGTCTCTGTAGCTAAGCAACAGCTTTAGCTAGACCTTGCAGAGCCTGACTGGTGAAAAAAAAGCAACAAAAAGAAAAAAAACTTACTGAACCGATTCCTGAATTTTGCTGGTGGATCGAGCATTCCGGACAGTTAACCTCCGGATAAACCAAAGTTTCCTGTAGTTGGTAGGAGTAGAGTGAGGAGATCATCAAGAGGGCAGGAGATGCATCTCACATAAGAGATGAGCTTCTATGAGACCAATCTCCTTGTAACTTCTGATAGAGTATGATTTTACCACATGTCAACCTTAGTATCAGAGCTAAGTGGCTTTTTTCCATGTGCGAGTCAGGGTGGTGAGTGATGATGGGGTATTTAGCTGTTGTTTCTTATTCAACAACCACATCTACACTTTCCCATAGAGATCACTGTGTAGCAATCAGGACCAAGAACCCTGGGTTCCTCCCTGTCAAACCAGGGAGCACTGAGGCTAATGGCAACACCTCCACCAATGTTTCACATTATCTAACTCAGCACAGATCTGGTAGTGAACCAAGGATCTCCCGATCTGTAGCTCTCAATGCCACAACTGACAACGGATCTACCTGCAGAACAATGGGCATTATATATCATAGCAGGAACTAGTGGCTATCTGGAGTTCCCTCAGTACTGCTTCCAAAACACATCGACAGTTCTAACAACGAAAATAAGCCTCGCACTTATACCAGTGTGATATTTCCATTTTCTACTCGCCTGCCCATTTAGTGGTGAATGTGATAGCAAAATACTGCGGATGCTGGAAATCTGAAATAACAACAGAAAAAGCTGAAAAAACATCGTCAGGCCAGGCAACATCCGTGGAGAGAGAAACAGAGTTAACGTTTCAGGTCGAAACCCTTCTTCAGAACTGAGAAAAAAAGCAGGAAATGAAACAGATGAAAAAGCAAGTTGGGGGCTGGGAAATGGGGGAGGGGATGAAAGAACAAAAGGGAAGGTTTGTGAGAAGTTATGAGACATTAAGTGATATTCAAGGCGAGACGAGATGGTAATAGGACAGATTAAGAAACAAAAGATGGCTCTAGATGAAGTGTGAAATGCGCTAGCAGAATGAAAGACAGCTGCCACGTGGAAGAGAAAAAAGAGAAGGCACAAACCAAAAGTGTGGATAAAAAATATATAAATATGATAGGGGCCGAGGTTATGATCTGAAATTGTTGAACTCGATATTGAGTCCACTACTCGGGTCCCCTCCCTCACCTCTTTTTCTGGTACATTGATGACTGTATCGGTGCCGTCTCCTGCTCTCGCCCTGAACTAGACAATTTCATTCACGTTGCCTCCAATTTCCACCCTTCCCTCACCTTCACATGGTCCATCTCCAACTCTTCCCTTCCCTTCCTCGACTTCTCCACCTCCATCTCTGGGGATAGGTTATTGACCAACATTCACTACAAGCCCACTGACTCCCACAGCTACCTGGACTACACTTCCTCCCACCCCGCCTCTTGTAAGGACTCTATTCCATTCTCCCAGTTTCTCCATCTCCGCCGCATCTGCTCCGACGATGCCACCTTCCATACCAGTGCTTCCGAGATGTCTTCCTTTTTCCTCAACCGAGGATTCCCCTCTACCGTGGTTGACACAGCCCTCAACTGCGTCTGTTCTATCTCCTGCACGTCTGCCCTCACCCCTGTCCCTCCCTCCTGGAACCACGATAGAGTTCCCCTTGTCCTGACCTTCCACCCCACCAGCCTCCACATTCAACGCATCATCCTCTGCCATTTCCGTCACCTCCAATGTGATCCCACCACCAAATGCATCTTCCCCTCACCTCCCCTTTCAGCATTCCGTAGGGACCGCTCCCTCCGAGACACCCTAGTCCACTCCTCTATCACCCTCAGCACCCCTTCCCCTTTGCCCGGCACCTTCCCGTGCAAGTGCAGGAGTTGCAACACCTGCCCTTATACCTCCCCCTTCCCACTGTCCAGGGCTCCAAATACCCCTTCCATGTCAAACAGCGTTTTACTTGTACTTCTTGCAATCTAGTATACTGTATTCGCTGCTCACGATGTGGTCTCCTCTACATTGGGGAGGCCAAACGCAGATTGGGTGACTGCTTTGCGGAACACCTCCGTTCAGTCTGTAAGGGGGACCCCTAACTCCCGGTCACCTGTCATTTTAATTCACCGCCCCATTCCCACTCAGACCTCACCGTCCTCGGGCTCTTGCATTGTTCCACGGAAGCTCAGCGTAAGCTCGAGGAACAGCACCTCATCTTCCGATTAGGCATTTTACAGCCTTTCGGACTCAATATCGAGTTCAACAATTTCTGATCATAACCTCGGCCCCTATCATATTTATATATTTTTTATCCACACTTTTGGTTTGTGTCTTTTCTCTTTTTTTTCCTCTCCCACGTGGCAGCAGCTGTCTTTCATTCTGCCAGCGCATTTCACACTTCATCTAGAGCCATCTTTTGTTTGTTAATCTGTCCTATTACCATCTCATCTCGCCTTGAATATCTCTTAATGTCTCTTTACTTCTCACAAACCTTCGCTTTTGTTCTTTCATCCCCTCCCCCATTTCCCAGCCCCCAACTTGCATTTTCATCTGTTTCATTTCCTGCATTTTTTCTCAGTTCTGAAGAAGGGTTTCGACCTGAAACGTTAACTCTGTTTCTCTTTCCACAGATGTTGCACGGCCTGCTGAGTTTTTCCAGCTTTTTCTCTTTTTAGTGGTGAATGTGGATAGTTTGTGCTTGTGCCCCTGCTCACTGAGTTGAGATTGATTTTTTCTATCAGCCTGAGCTTGATTGAAAGGTGCAGGCCACAGAGGTACAAAGTCTGCGTTACCATCTTCCCTGCCAACCCAGCATGGTTTTATTAATTCCTGGCAGCACTATTGAACCAAAGCACCGTGGAATTTTCTCTACGTTAAAGGCACTATATAAATGTAAGTTGTTGTGTTTGATTGCTGAAAAACTGAATTCGCCAAGATCCTCATTGCTGAATAGACTCAGTAAAAGTTAAGCTTCTTGGGCATTTGTTGACAACAGTTTTCAGTACCACAACTACACGATGCAAAAAACTAGATTATTTAAAGATTTTCCCCGTAGCGATTGTCGTGTATTGATTGCGAGTTTGACACCAGTCAATACGGTAATGTAATGTGCGAGTTTAACACCAGTTAATACGGTAATGTAATGTGCATTGCATTATGGGAATTACCCGGGAAAGCTGCAGTCAGCCATTTTAACAATAAAGTAAAGATCACAGTTAGAAGCCTGTCTGCCTGACTCTGATTTAATTCGACGTATCTACATGCTTGATTGAACGCATTAAAGCATAGATACAACATTGACGACGAGGATAACGGACAGAATCTTTTTAAAAAGGTAGTTGCCCAAGTTTTAGTTAGCTAGGATGGAGAAGACCGGCATTCAAAATTTTGCATGTTTCGCCGAGCCAGCCTCGTTGGGTCCAAGATGGACGAGGTGGTTAACGTCTTTTGAGCTTTATGCCGACGGCAAAGGACTCATTATCAACGATACCTCTACAGCTGCCACAAAGCAGAGGAGAAGAGCTCTACTTCTACACCTAGCAGGACCAGATGTCCAGGATATCTTTTCGACTCTACTGGACACAGGAGAGCCAGCAGACTACATGGCGGCGGTTAGTGCTTTGAATCACTACTTCGTGCCCCAGGTCAATGCAGCATTTGCTAGACAGACTTTTCATAAGTTGTCCCAGAAGGCAGGTGAGACTGTGCAACAATTTGCTACTCGCTTGCGGCAGGTTGCTAAAGACTGTGCTTTTGTGGGGGGGATGCGGATAATCAAATAAGAAACGCTATCCTGAGTAGGTGCACGTCAGCCTATGTGCGGAGGAAATTGCTAGAGGAAGGGTATGATCTAACGCTCACCCGCACGTTACAATTGGCCTCACAATGTGAAAATGTCGAGGAGCAGATGTCAGCCATGTCATGTACAGAGAAGGCGGAGACAGATACTGTTCGTCGTGTTACACAGAAAAGAGGGTGTTATGCGAAAAGCTCGACAGAGAAACCAAAGGGAAATGGCGATAGGAACGAAAGGAAATGTTACAGATGTGGACACACAGACCACATGGGCAGAGATCCAAAATGCCCAGCACGTGGACAAATGTGTCATAAGTGCAAGGGAAAGGATCATTTCTCCAAAGTATGCCACACAAAGGGTACAAAGAAACACAGTGTGAACAATGTAGAGGAACAAAATAACTGTGCATTTGCTGTTACTGGAAATAACGTGACAGAGAGACTTACCTTTTGTGTGGGGGGAGTAAACCTGAGAATGTTAATTGATTCGGGTGCAACTAATAATGTGATAGATGCGACTACATGGGAAGGATTAAAGTCAGAACACATTCAGTGTCAGTCACATGTCCCTAAGACAGAGAGAAAGTTATTCTCTTATGCTTCTAGCCGACCACTGTCAGTTAAAGGTATATTCACATGTGGGATTACAATAGGTAAGAGAACTGAGCAGGTGGAGTTCATTGTGGTTAAAGGCCATGGAGAGCCGTTGCTAGGAAGGGAGACAGCCATGAAACTGGGAGTTTTAAAAATAGGCGCAGATGTCTCAGCTGTGGTAGATGTAAGACAGCTACTAGAACAGCGGTATCCAAAGGTGTTCCAGGGAGTAGGAAGGCTGAACACAAAACAGATCAGTTTGTATATCGACCCACAAGTGAAGCCTGTGGCCCAGCCACTCAGGCGCATACCATTCAACTTAAGGGGGGCAGTAGAAGCCAAAATAAAACAATTGAGGGACATGGACATTATCGAACCTGTAACTGGTCCCACCCCATGGGTAAATCCTGTGGTTATTGTACCAAAAGCCGATAAGGATGTAAGGTTATGCCTAGACATGAGACGAGCAAACCAGGCAATAGTGAGGGAACGATATCCAATCCCCACCGTTGATGAGATACTCCAAGGTAGGAATGGCTCGACGGTGTTTAGTAAGCTAGACCTGAAATGGGGTTATCACCAGCTAGAACTGACCCCTGAGTCACGAGAAATCACAACGTTTGCAGTACATAACGGAGTATACAGGTACAAGAGGCTGATATTCAGTGTATCTTCAGCTAGTGAGCAATATCACCACGAGATAGCTAATGTCTTAGCTGGAATAGAGGGTGTTGAAAACATCTCAGACGACATTATCGTGCATGCACACGACCAGGAAACGCACGACAGACGCCTGCACGCTGTCATGACCAGACTAATGGAAAGTGGACTGACACTAAACTCAGAGAAGTGCCAATTCAACATGGACCGATTGATTTTCATGGGAATCCTGTTGTCTGAAAAGGGCATCGGACCAACAGCAGAGAGAGTGCGAGCGGTGGCAGAAGCTCGGGAACCAGAGAATGCTACAGAGGTGAGGAGTTTCTTGGGACTCGTTGGGTACAGTAGCAGATTCATCCCGCAGTTTGCAACGCTATCAGAGCCACTGCGACGCCTGATGAGAAAAGACACACCATTTAAATTTGGATCACAACAGAGACAATCATTCAGTGCACTCAAGGAAGAGTTGGCCAGAGCCGGCACTTTAGCATATTTTGATAAGGACGCACCAACCAAGGTGATAGCAGATGCCAGTCCTGTAGGTTTAGGCGCAGTACTAGTTCAGGACCAATAGGGACAAGAGGTGCCAATATGCTATGTAAGTCGTAGTTTAACAGACTGTGAGAGGAAATACTCTCAAACAGAGAGAGAGGCCTTAGCTCTTGTATGGGCTTGTGAGAGGCTGCATCCATATGTGTATGGCCGAAAATTTAACTTGGTAACTGACCATAAGCCATTACAAGTGATATACGGCCCACACTCTAAACCCTGTGCCCATATAGAGAGATGGATACTTAGATTACAGCCGTACGATTTTAAGGTGATACACATTCCAGGCAAGCAAAACATTGCAGACCCACTGTCACAATTGCTGGGGGAGACAGCAAAACAGGAGAGACATTCTCATGGCTCAGATGAATATGTGAGATTTGTAGCTGTGAGTGCGACACCTAAAGCACTCACTACTAGAGAGGTGGAGGAAGCCTCTGCTACCGACCCAGAGCTGATTGAGGTACGGAAGGCAATCACAAACGGATATTTTGAGAACTGTAAAGCTTATGCAACAATTGCAAACAAGCTGTGCATAGTGGGGTACCTAGTTCTTCGGGGAACACGCATCATGCTACCCACAGTGTTACACGCACGAGCCCTGGTGTTAGCACATGAAGGACACTTGGGAATAGTTGGAACAAAGCAACATCTCAGAACCAAGGTTTGGTGGCCTGGCATGAACAAGGCAGCTGAAAAACACTGTAAAGCGTGCCACGGCTGTCAAATAGTAGCCAGACCCGACCCACCTGAACCGTTGAGACCAACACCATTACCGGAGGGCCCCTGGCATGATGTAGCTATAGACTTACTGGTACCCTTGCCATCCAACCACTCCATTCTTGTGGTAGTTGATTATTATAGTCGCTACTATGAATATGACATCATGACCTCCACAACAACAGAGAAGGTTATTGATAGTTTAGAGTCAATCTTCAGCCGTCATGGTTTGCCAATCACCTGCAAATCTGATAATGGTCCCCAATTCAGATCTGAATTATTCAAAGAATACTGTGAAAACAACGGGATCAAACACCTGAAAACGACAGCAAAATGGGCTCAGGCTAACGGACAAGTTGAGCGCCAGAATGCATCGCTGATGAAGAGAATCAGAATTGCTCAGTCAGAAGGACTGGATTGGAAACGTGAACTTAGAAAATATGTGACTCTGTACAGGAGCATTGACCATGCCACGACAGGAAAGAGCCCGGCAGAGCTGCTCTTTAAACGGAAAATGAGAGGAAAGCTGCCAGACATCACAGAGTCGCGCGCAGACATGGAAGTATGAGACCGGGACGCAGAACAAAAAGGCAAGTCCAAACTGTACGCAGATGAACAGCGGAGAACACAATACTCAGAGGTGGAAGTTGGCGACACAGTGCTGGTACGGCAGGACAAAGTGGACAAGTTCACCACTCCTTTTAATGCCACACCGCACAAAGTTTTGAGTAAAACAGGGAGTCAAGTAGTAGTGGAATCTCCAGAAGGAGCACGCTACTCGAGAAACACTACGTTTGTGAAGAAATACAGAACCAATGGACCAAAGGAGACACTCCATGAGCAGGAGGAAACACAAGGGACTGAGGACAGTATAGTAGACCCTGACACAATTACCACTGTGACACAGGCAATACCCACTGACACCAACATGTCAGACATACCCAATACAGCCAGACCTCAAAGGGTTAAAAGAAAACCCCAAAGACTGTCTGATTATGTCACAACATAAACTGTGCGAGAACTGCATGGGTGATGTTAAATGTTTAAACCTGAGAATTATTTAGTGGTGTGGTAAGACACAAGTTTGTAAAAAGTTTATAAACCAAATAAGTTATGCAGTGTTATTGTAAGCAACTGTTTGTAAACTGCAAGTTTGTTTCCAAGGAAAAGGGGATGTCGTGTATTGATTGCGAGTTTGACACCAGTCAATACGGTAATGTAATGTGCGAGTTTAACACCAGTTAATACGGTAATGTAATGTGCATTGCATTATGGGAATTACCCGGGAAAGCTGCAGTCAGCCATTTTACCAATAAAGTAAAGATCACAGTTAGAAGCCTGTCTGCCTGACTCTGATTTAATTCGACGTATCTACATGCTTGATTGAAAGCATTAAAGCATAGATACAACAGCGATCTGTCTGGTATTTCCTTGGAACCTCCCCAGGACTGTGTGGGAGAATTTGTGAAACTCCCATATGTGGGCAACCCACCTCCTAGCAATCTGTGGCACAGTAATGAATTAGTGCAATAGCAAACTCCATTGTCACACTGCCTGACACTCAACCTTTTAGACTTACTGATATGAAATAAGCGACTCTATCTACCCAGTGAAACATAACGGGAAAGTTTCAGCTAATGTGCATTCTTTATGACAGTGCTGTTTTTATTCAATTGCAGGTTCAAAGGTACTTGCAGCAATCGCTACAATTTTAATAATAAAAATGTAACAACTGGAGAAAACAATATGGTGGTCATTAAAGAGGAGGAAATTTGACCCAGTTCTGGCCACAGATCTGCAACAATGGAGAAATGGACACTCATCATTTTGTTCCAGTTTACGTCACACACTAACAGTTTCTCCTGTTAAAATATACTTAGCAATATATTTTAACAAAACAAATTTACTAGACTTTTTACAAAGTCTTAGACGAACAGTTTGGAACTTATTTTGCTAACTTACATCTCATTGCCTGTTTATTCTGTGGCTATTTTCCACCTGGCAGAGCCATTTTGCTAAAGACAATAAAACAAACAGCAGCACCAGGCCAGTGCAATTCCTTCAGTTAATGCTGTTTGCTATTGCTGTCAACTGTTACTTCTGCTCCATTCCTCCAGCTTCAGTCCAAACTCCCACTGTTGGTATAAAATTAGAAATAGATCATCAGGTTAGGAACATAGGAACAGCAATAGGTCACTCAGCTCCTCAAGCCTGTTCCACCATTCAATTAGATAATGGCTGATCTGCATCTTAACTCCATTTAGCTGCCTTGGTTCCATATCCCTTAATATCCTTGCCTAACAAAAATGATCAATCTCAGTTTTGAAGTTTTCAATTGCCCTAGCCTCAACAGCTTCTTGTGGGAGAGAGTTCCAGATTTCCACTACCCTTTGTGTGAAGAGGTGCTTCCTGACATCACCACTAACCTGCCTAACTCCAATTGTTAGGTTATGTCTCCTTGTTCTGGACTCTCCCACCAGAGGAAATAGTTTCTCTCTACCTATCCTATCAAATTATTTAATCATCTTAAACACCTCAATTAGATCACCCCTTAATCTCCTGTACTCAAGGAAAACAAGCCTAGTCGATGCAACCTGTCCTCTTCATTTAACACTTTTAGCTCCAGTATAGTTATGTTATCAGGAGGCCTGTAAATAACTCCCACCAAAGTCTTACATCTTTTTATATTCCTCAAATCTGCCCGGAGAGTTTCTACTGCCTGCTCACCCTTATTGATTTCCCCTCCTCCTAATGCTGTAATAGTGTCCTTTATCAATATTGTTGCTCCTCCACCGTTTCCAAATTCCCTGTCCTTTCTAAAGGCCTTATAACCAGGAATATCTATCTCCCAGTTAAGCCCAGCTTTAAGCCAGGTCTCGGTGATGGCCAGGTCTCAGTGATGGCCAGGTCTCGGTGATGGCCAGGTCTCGGTGATGGCCAGGTCTCGGTGATGGCCAGGTCTCAGTGATGGCCAGGACTCGGTGATGGCCAGGTCTCGGTGATGGCCAGGTCTCGGTGATGGCCAGGTCTCGGTGATGGCCAGGTCTCAGTGATGGCCAGGTCTCGGTGATGGCCAGGTCTCAGTGATGGCCAGGACTCGGTGATGGCCAGGTCTCGGTGATGGCCAGGTCTCGGTGATGGCCAGGTCTCGGTGATGGCCAGGTCTCAGTGATGGCCACTACGTCGCGCCCTTTAAGTTGGATTTGCGCTTCTAATTCAATTGTTTTATCTCTTATGCTACAAGCCTTTGTGTGGCTCTTATTTGGGCAACAGACCCTACCGTGCCCTTTTGTCCTGCTGCTGTTTTTCTCCGTTTTTAATTATCACACACTGTTTTTCATCACTCCTGTTGTATTTTTATCCATTCTTTTGTTATTATTTTCTGAATTTGTTTCTGAACCTAATTGATTTCTATTAACATTGACACTATTTATGATCTGGGCTTTGCTCTCATCCCTTTTTCTCATCTTGAGATTATTTTTATTTTTATTTTTATTTCTTCCCGAGTACCACCCCACTCCCCCACATTAAAGTCCTTTTTAGAACCCTATTTCTCCTTTCAGTTAGGACCAGGTGCAACCCATCCCAGTGGTAACATAGTCGAAGAGGAAGTATTAAGGGGTTTTGCATCTTTGAAAGTGGATAAATCCCCAGGCCCGGATGAAATGTATCCCAGATTGTTATGAGAAGTAAGAGAGGAAATAGCAAAGGCTCTGACCATCATTTTCCAATCCTCTCTGGCTACAGGCATGGTGCCAGAGGACTGGAGGACTGCTAATGTGGTACCATTGTTTAAAATGGGAGAAAGGGATAGACCGAGTAATTACAGGCTAGTCAACCTAACCTCAGTGGTGGGAAAATTATTGGAAAAAATTTTGAGGGACAGGATAAATCTTCATTTAGAAAGTCACGGATTAATCAAAGACAGCCAGCATGGATTTGTTACAGGAAGGTCATGTCTGACTAACTTGATTGAATATTTTGAGGCGGTAACAAGGAGAGTTGATGAGGGTAGTGCATTTGATGTAGTGCATATGAATTTTAGCAAGGTTTTTGATAAGGTCCCGCATGGCAGACTGGTCAAGAAAGTAAAAGCCCATGGGATCCAAGGCAAAGTGGCAAGTTGAATCCAAAATTGGCTCAGAGGCAGGAAACAAAGGGTAATGGTTGAAGGGTGTTTTTGTGACTGGGGTTCTGCAGGGCTCAGTACTGGGTCCTTTGCTTTTTGTGGTATAAATCAATGATTTGTACTTGAATATAAGGATGTATGATTGAGAAGTTTGCAGATGAAACTAAAATTGGCTGTGTGGTTGATAATGAAGAAGAAAGCTGCAGACTGCAGGAAGATATCAATGGACTGGTCTGGTGGGAAGAACAGTGGCAAATGGAATTCAATCTGGAGAAGTGTGAAGTAATGCATTTGGGGCGGGCTAACAAGGCAAGGGAACACACTATAAATGGTAGGACACTGAGAAGTGCAGAAGATCAGAGGGACCTTGGAGTTCACGTCCACAGATCCCTGAAGGTAGCAGAACAGGTAGATAAGGTGGTTAAGACGGCATATGGGATACTTGCCTTTATTAGCTGAGGCATAGACTATAAGAGCAGGGAGGTTATGCTTGAACTGTATAAAACACTAGTTACTCCACGTCTAGAATACTGCATGCAGTTCTGGTCACCACATTACATTGCACTAGAGGGGGTACAGAGGAGATTTACGAGGATGTTGCCAGGACTGGGGAATTTTAGCTATGAGGAAAGATTGGATAGGCTGGGTTTGTTTTCTTTGGAACAGAGGAGGCTGAGGGGAGACCTTATTGAGGTGTATAAAATTATGAGGGGCCTAGATAGAGTGGATAGAAAGGACTTATTTCCCTGAGCAGAAGGGTCAATAAACAGGGGGTGTAGATTTAATGTAATTGGTCAGAGGTTTAGAGGGGATTTGAGGAGAAATTTTTCACCCAGAGAGTGGTGGGGGTCTGGAACTCACTGCCTGAAAGGGTGGTAGAGGCAGAAACACTCATCACATTTAAAAAGTACTTGGATATGCACTTGAAGAGCCATAACCTACAAGGCTACGGACCAAGTGCTGGAAAGTGGGATTAGGGTGGATAGCTCTTTGTCGGACAAGATGGGCCGAATGGCCTCCTTCTGTGCTGTAAATTTTGATGATTCTATGATGGTACAGCTCCTTCCTGTCTCAGTACTGGTGCCAGTGTCCCATGTAATGGAGACCCTCTTTCCGACACCAATCCTTCAGCCACACATTTACTTTCCTGATCTGTCCCTATGGCAATTTGAATGTGGCTTGGGTAAAATCCCGAGATCATTGCCCTCAAAGCCCTGCTTTTTAATTTCTCTCCTAGCTCCTGATACTCCCTTAGCAGGACCTCATCCATGTTTTTTCTTATGTCATTAGTCATGACAAGGACCAAGACCACTGGATCTTGCCCCTCCCTTGACAACTTCCTCTCCAATTGCTCCGAGAAATCCTTTACCTTTGCACCAGCTAGGCAACACTCTCTGCTGGACTCTCAGTCCTGACTGCAGTGGATGCTTTCACCCTAATTATCAAATCCCCTATGACTACAACAGTTCCATTCTGCTCCTCCTCCCCTTGGAATGCTTCCTGCTCCACGGTGTCATGGTTAGCATTCTGGCCTTCCTTCCTTCACCCTTCATCCTTATCCTCACAGGTAGCAAGTACATTGTACCTGTTGGATAGGACCATTGTCTGTGGGACCTCCTTCTCTACCGCCCCAGGTTTTGCCCACCTTGCTGAGTGTCACATTTTCCCCGCCCTGCACCCGTGCTTTCCTCTGACTGTACTCTGGAGAAAATTATCCAGATATTCCTCCCCCCCACCCCACCTCTGTGTCGGAGTGTCTCCAACTCACACTCCAGCTCAACGACTCTCAGCTGGAATGTCTCGAGACAGAGACCTTTCCTACAGGTTTACTCCTCCGGGACAGTCTCACAGTCCACAAAATCCCACACACGGCAGTCCCGACACACTGCCTGTACTGCTATACCAATGTTTATTTATTATTGATTGATTGCTAGCAGTAATTTATTGCAAGAACTAATAGAATCACTTGGGGCCTAGGCTATATTTAGTAGATGGATTTAGCTTGATTTCAAATTAATTAGTAATTAGCTACTCTGATTATTTCTTTATTGACCTATTTAACTATTTATTTGAAGTTGATAAAATTTGATAAAGTTTAAATTAAACACTTAGCTTGAATTCCTCGGGCTCCGTTGCTCCTCCCTCTGCGCTGACTATGATGTCACTTTTTCAGATTTTCCCCGAGTTTGTTTTGCTGTCGCACTTTTTAAATGACGGGCTCTGCTGCTACCATTCCTTTTAAATGCTCCGCTTCCCCTCTCTTTTTAAATAATGATACAGAGAGAAGAGATTTACAATCAGCGCTGGGAGTCAGGACTGAAGTTGAGAGAGATAGTTATCATTTAAATAGCACAATATTAGAGAAATGGAGTAACAGTGGACAGAAATATTCTGGCTGAGATGAGAAAGAACAGGAAAGATTTTATTTGTGGATAATGACATGAAGGTGAGCATTTTGGTGAATAGAATTATGATAATTATGCCCATCAACTTATACAAAAAACTATAAATATTTTGGGAGGAAGTTTAGGGATTATCTTAGACATGGTGCAAGTTATAAACTAGTATTTACTTCTCTTTAAACATAAATCATGCTCTAGAACAAAATTTGGACACATGTCTGCAGTCATTGATTGATTGTGAATTGTGATTGCAGCCAGTCAGCAAGGGAACACAGACACAATGGCGCTGGCCAGTTCTTAAAGGGGAGGGTTGATCTTGCTCTCCATCCACATCCTGCTCATTGCAGCCTTGAATCTCGGCTTGGAGAGACCTGTACATCAAATCTGCTGGAAAGAACAATGGAGAGACCCAGGGAAAGAGCTCAGAGTGCAGCCCCCACAGTCTCTTCTAAATCAATACAAGGAAGGGCAAATCAAAATGAACCTGCAAAGTGCTGCTCAGTACCCAAAATTCCTTCACACAGCGTTGAATCTCTCCAGAAGTCTCTCTCTCTCTCTCAGAATGTGTGGTGCAAAAATGTCACCAACAAAAAAAGGCAGGAAGCGGTCGCCTTTAAATACTGCTCCCCCAGTCCCTTCCTGACTGCAAAACTCTCCCCTCAACCTATCGTTGCTAGCGGCAGGCGGTAAGACAGGGAGCACCACTTAATATCCGGTCCGGGGTGCTACCGGGGCGTTGCACACTCGACTGACGTCACGATCTGCCGGCGCAGGAGATGGTGGCGGTAGTGTTTAGCGCCGCCGCAAAATGTCTAGTTAATTTTGTGAGCAGCGCAAACATTGCCGCACATGGGTGCTACTTGCTTTGCGCCCCATTAGCGCCCTCTTAAGGTGCTAACGGAAGGCGCAAACCAACTGAATTTTTCCCCCCCAAGTCTCTTCTGACTCAAATGATATTAAACACTGCACAGAGACATTTCTATCTTTATTCTGTAGGAATTACCTCTAATTCCTATCTAAGAACTGAGTTCGACTCAGGCGTTCAAATGAACGAGTTTTAATGCAGAACTAACGAGTTTAAACAGTTTGTACAGGAGAACCACGAAAACAGGTCTTTGCTGGTCGGAGGCTGCACGAGGACTGCCAGGGCGGTCCCGTGGATGGCGTCATGACGTCATCACATTTCTCCTGCGCTTGGGTGGTCACGTGATTAGCGGCATGACGTCATCGCGTTTACCCGTGCTTTGCCGCAGTCTTAAAGGGACCGCGCCCCTTGCATGAAAACAGTATGTACAAACACAGAAATCACTAACAGATTGGTACAGGCTTAGGTTGGAGTAAAACCTCGTTAAAGGGAATTATGTACAGTTGCTCAAAGTCCCTCAGTGGCTCTGCCACATGCGCCCCCCCAGAATTCTCTTTAACGGAAAAAGTCAAACGGTGAGGGGGTCTGACAAGCCTGTCAGAACGACTCCTGTACTCCTGAAGCGGAGGCAGCGGGACGGCTCGCGGTCAAGCGGGCGATTGCACTTTATCCGGTGTGACGACGATGGGTGGCCGACCTCGTCTTGGCGGCTGTGCTGTCTTGACGGGGCGGCCGAGGTCCAAGTGTGCCGGCTTTAAACGGTCGACTGAAATGTGGTCCGGTTTACCACTGACATCGACCTTGAAGGTTTTGTCTCCTGCCTCTAACACCTGGAAAGGACCAGTATACGGGGCCTTGAGCGGATCCCGGTGTGCATCGTGGCGGATGAAAACGTATTTAGCCCTTTTTAGCTCTGTGGGCATGTGCGATCTCTGAAGCCCGTGGTCCGATGTGGGGACTGACGCGAAACATCTGGCTGTCTCCTGATGACTGTGAAGCTGACCTGACGTGGACCATGGCTCCGTCGGCGTTGGCAGGAAATCTTCTGGGACTCGCAGCGGCTGACCGTAAACCAACTCTGCAGAGGAAGAGTGAAGGTCTTCTTTGGGGGCCGTGCGAAGGCCCAACAGAACCCACGGTAGCTTGTCCACCCATCCAGCGTCCTGGAGGCTGGCCCTCAGGGATGCTTTCAGCGATCTGTGAAAACGTTCACAGAGGCCATTCGCCTGAGGGTGGTAGGCTGTAGTGCGGTGCAATTTGACGGCGAGTCCCTGAGCCACTACATTCCAGAGCTCGGAGGAAAACTGCGGTCCTCGATCCGAAAAAATGTCAGTGGGCACTCCAAAACGGGCGACCCAGGAAGAAATGAACGCCCTGGCCACATCCGCCGAAGTAGTGGATGACAGGGGCACCGCTTCAGGCCATCTGGTGGTGCGGTCTACCATGGTCAGAAGGTGAGAAAAACCATGGGAAGGTGGAAGTGGTCCTACCAGGTCCACATTGACGTGTTCGAAACGCTGCTCTGGAACCGTGAAGGTGGCCAATGGGGCCTTGATGTGACGCTGCACCTTGGCCCTTTGACAGACGACGCAGGTGTTGGCCCAGTTACGGACGTCCTTATGCATGCCATGCCAAACGAATTTAGCTGACATGAGCTTCTGAGATGCCTTCGTTCCTGGGTGCGACAACCCATGAATGGCGTCAAAAACCTTGTGGCGCCAGGCAGCCGGCACGACCGGGCGAGGGTCCCGTACGGCGACGTCGCACAGCAGCGTGGTACCTGCCAAATGGAACACGACGTCAGCCAACTGGAGACTAGTGATGTTGGTTTGGTAAGCCTGCACCTCTGGGTCTGAGACTTGGTCCACTGCCATGAGGGTGTAGTCGATACTCAGATGGACTGCATTGACAGTCGCGTGGGAGAGGCAGTCTGCCACCAGGTTGTCCTTACCGGCCACGTGCTGGATATCCGTAGTAAATTCGGATATGTAAGTCAGCTGACGTTGCTGTCGGGCTGACCATGGTTCGGCGGTCTTGGCCATGGCAAAGGTGAGTGGCTTATGGTCCACAAAAGCAGTGAAAGGACATCCTTCCAGCAGGAACTGGAAATGGCGGACGGCCAGAAAAAGAGCTAGCAACGCCCGATCGAAAGTGTTATAGGATCTTTCGCTTCGTCTAAGTTGTTGGCTGAAGAACACCAACGGCTGCCACGTCCCGTTCACCCACTGCTCCTGAACGGCACCAATTGCATAGTCTGACGCGTCGGTGGTGAGGGTGATGGTGGCCAGCATGGTCGCGTTGGCGAGGGCGGTTTTGGTGTTGGAGAACGCTCGGTCCATGCCATCTGTCCAGTCCACTGGGTCCTTTCCAGTCCTGCCCTTGAGGGCCTCGAACAGGGGCTGCATTAGCAGTGCTGCTTTAGGCACGAAACGGTGGTAGAAGTTTACCATTCCTAGGAACTCTTGCAGAGCCTTGATGTTCTGCGGGCGTGGAAAGGATGACACCGCCTCTACCTTCGCTTGCAAAGGAACCGCTCCCTCTGCGGTGATGCGATGCCCCAGGAAATCAATCTGTTGCAGGCCAAACTGGCACTTAGCCGGGTTGATAATCAGGCCATGTTGGCTGAGGCGTCGAAAAAGGGTGCGTAGATGACAAAGATGTTCCTCGAGGAACAGCACCTCATCTTCCGATTAGGCAGTCTGCAGCCTTCCGGACTCAATATCGAGTTCAACAATTTCAGATCATAAGCTCGGCCCCCATTTCATTTTCTCTTGTAATTGTTCCACTCCTTTTCCCCCCCCTCTTTCCTTTTGTTTCTCTCTCACACCTGGCAGCTATCTTTTGCCCTGCCAGTACACTTTACACCTAATCCCAGCCTATTACCATCTCGTCTAGCTTCTAAGCTCTTTTACTTCTTTTGTTTCTTTTATTCTTTTGTCCGATCGCAGCCCTGCCTCCGATCTAGTTTCTTTTCTTTCCAGTTTTGAAGAAGGGTCCAACCCGAAACGTCAACTCAAATTTCTCTCCACGGATGTTGCCTGACCTGCTGAGTTTTTCCAGCATTTTCTGTTGTTATTTAAGATGTTCCTCTTTGTTGGGGCTGGCGATCAAAATGTCATCCAGATAGATGAAGATGAACTTGAGGTCCCGCAGCACGGAATCCATCAGGCGTTGGAAAGCCTGGGCGGCGTTCTTTAAGCCAAAAGGCATGCGCAGAAATTCGAAGAGGCCGAAGGGGGTGATGACTGAGGTCTTCTGGACGTCCTGTGGGTGCACTGGAACCTGGTGATAGCCCCGGACGAGGTCGACTTTGGAGAAGAAGTTGTTTCCTGCCAAATGGGCAGAGAAATCCTGGATGTGGGGGATCCGGTACCGATCCGGAGTGGTGGCGTCGTTCAGGCGTCGATAGTCGCCGCATGGTCGCCTTCCGCCGCCAGGCTTCGGAACAATGTGAAGGGGTGAAAACCAGGGACTATTCGACCAGCAAATAATCCCTAGACGTTCCATGGTGGCGAACTTCGCCTTTGCAACCGCCAGCTTGCCAGGATCCAGGTGCCGGGCGCGCGCGTAGACTGGGGGGCCGTTGGTGGTGATGTGATGTTCCACACCGTGTTTTGTGGCTGTGGAGGAGAACGTGGGTCTTGTCAGGTCGGGAAATTCCACGAGCAGACGGGCGAACTCGTCAGGAGTTGGGAAAGCACAGGCCACGGTGCGAGACGTAGTGTTACTGCGGTAACAAGGAATGGAATGGAAGGTTGCCGCGTTGATCAACCGCCGGTTTTTCACGTCAACCAGGAGGCTGTTGGCGCACAGGAAATCCGCACCGAGAATGGGTTGAGAAACCTTGGCCGTAACAAACTCCCAGTGAAACCGCTGCCCCACGAAGCATACCTCCACCCGCCGTCTGCCGAAAGTCCGAATCGTGCCGCCATTAGCCGCTTCAAGGGTGAGGCCGTGCCTTCCCGCCTGAACATCGAGGGGGGACGCTGGCAATATGCTGCACTGCGCTCCGGTGTTGCACAGAAAACGACGGCCAGAGATCGAGTCGGTAATGAAAAGCAACTTGCCTGCGTTGCCGATCGCCATGGCGGCCATGGGACGCCTGTTAGACCCGTTCTTCATTATTCGCAGCTGTTTTGTTTTTTGGGGAAAGCTGCAGGGAGGGCGGCACCGTCACGCCTTCGCACCAAACTGTGCGTGATAGAAACACAGCCCTGTTGACTGACGAGCTGTAGCGGCGTCTGTGAGGGAGGGGCGCCTCGTGGCGGCTTCCGTGGGGGATGGGCGCCTCGTGGCGGTGCAGTACTGCTGCATAACCGCGAATATTTTGTCCGCCTCTGCCTCGAGTGCCACGCAGTCTTCCACCTAGGGCAGCTTGCACCTGTTCAGGTAGTTGGCTGAGGAATAATTCCCTGAAAAGGAAGCATTCCGGTTTGGAGCCCAGGAGTGTGAGTATTTGGCTCATCAATTCCAAAGGCTTGGAGTTCCCCAGGCCGGGCATGGCGAGCAATCGACGTGCGCGCTCTGATTTAGTGAGCCCGAAGACCTGCAGCAACCGCGCCTTGATGGTTTCATACTTGCGCTCCGTCGGAGGGTTCTCGAGGAGGCTGATGATCCATGAGGCGGTGGAGCTTTCGAGTGCTGAGACCATGTAGAGGTATCTAGTTTGATCTGCCACGATGCCTCTCAGGGCGAACTGTGCTTCGACCTGGATGAACCACGAGGACGCCTGCTGCTCCCAGAACTGTGGCAGCTTCAAAGAAACGGCATTGGCCTCCATGTCGTGTTCGTTTTGCGAAAACGTTCACAAAAGACGGGGTCACCAATGTAGCAATTACCTCTAATTCCTATCTAAGAACTGATTTCGACTCAGGCGTTCAAACAAACGAGTTTTAATGCAGAACTAACGAGTTTAAACAGTTTGTACAGGAGAACCACGAAAACAGGTCTTTGCTGGTCGGAGGCTCCACGAGGACTGCCAGGGCGGTCCCGTGGATGGCGTCATGATGTCATCACATTTCTCCCGCGCTTGGGTGGTCACGTGATTAGCGGCATGACGTCATTGCGTTTACCCGCGCTTTGCCGCAGTCTTAAAGGGACCGCGCCCCGTACATGCAAACTGTATGTACAAACACAGAAATCACTAACAGACTGGTACAGGCTTAGGTTGGAGTCAAACCTCGTTAAATGGAATTATGTACAGTTGCTCAAAATCCCTCAGTGGCTCTGCCACAATTCCATGTATGCGAAGTTATTGCTCTGGTTGTGCACTCACCACTCTGCAGATACTAACCTTATTAATTTCCACAGAATCCTTTATTTGTTGATACACAGGCATGCCTTTGGGAATCTTCCAGTACGTTAGTGCTGAATCCCACATAACAACACAAACCCTTCTCTCTGTTCCCAGAGTAATACACTGTGGTCCCAATACAACAACGCCAGGACCGTTGATCTTCAGTTGCAGTGCGCACCTGCGCTGCAATGAGGCGGACTCCTGCTGTAATATAAGGTCAGCTCATTTGTATATCATGGTGTGGCATCTTCAGGATGTAGCACATGTGCATCTAAACGTGGAACTCCTGAGGTTGCAGTCAGTCATTCACTGCTCCGAAACTGGCTGCCAAGATTCCACACCGGGAGCAGGATATTGCAATTTCAAGGATTTTAATAAAGTTGAATGCGAAAAACCACCAAATGACCAACTGGGCTGGAACAGGGTGTTGTGGAGCGAATTGGGGCTAACAGACAATTCAGGTGGACCTGCCCTGACAGAGATTTTAGGGGGTGAAATATTAATAGACAGGAGTTGGTAGATTTTATGGATCAGATAAAATACTTTTTGTAATTTTACGTGTTAGTTGCATTATAAATTGTATCTTTCCCTGGGGGTACTTGAGAGGCTGAGGTAAAAGAAAATGACTGAACACCTCTTTTAAGTTTTTCATTTCCAGTACTGTAGTGCTGATACAAACCCTTATGTTTTATAATAACTAGTTTATCTCCCATGACCTTGCACAGAGGGAGTCAATACCAGAGCTGGGAGGTGAGGGAAGCACAACACCAGCAAAGAGAGCCGGCAGGGTAACATGTGACCAGAGCAGGCAGTCGATAGGAGAGCATGTGACCAGAGCAGGCAGTAGATAGGAGAGCATATGACCAGAGCAGGCAGTAGATAGGAGAGCATGTGACCAGAGCAGGCAGTTGATAGGAGAGCATGTGACCAGAGCAGGCAGTAGATAGGAGAGCATGTGACCAGAGCAGGCAGTCGATAGGAGAGCATGTGACCAGAGCAGGCAGTCGATAAGAGAGCATGTGACCAGAGCAGGCAGTCGATAGGAGAGCATGTGACCAGAGCAGGCAGTAGATAGGAGAGCATGTGACCAGAGCAGGCAGTAGATAGGAGAGCATGTGACCAGAGCAGGCAGTAGATAGGAGAGCATGTGACCAGAGCAGGCTGTAGATAGGAGAGCATGTGACCAGAGCAGGCAGTCGATAGGAGAGCATGTGACCAGAGCAGGGAGTAGAGAGGAGAGCATGTGACCAGAGCAGGCAGTAGATAGGAGAGCATGTGACCAGAGCAGGCAGTAGAGAGGAGAGCATGTGACCAGAGCAGGCAGTCGATAGGAGAGCATGTGACCAGAGCAGGGAGTAGATGGGAGAGCATGTGACCAGAGCAGGCAGTAGGTAGGAGAGCATGTGACCAGAGCAGGCAGTCGATAGGAGAGCATGTGACCAGAGCAGGCAGTCGATAGGAGAGCATGTGACCAGAGCAGGCAGTAGATAGGAGAGCATGTGACCAGAGCAGGGAGTAGAGAGGAGAGCATGTGACCAGAGCAGGGAGTAGAGAGGAGAGCATGTGACCAGAGCAGGGAGTAGAGAGGAGAGCATGTGACCAGAGCAGGCAGTAGGTAGGAGAGCATGTGACCAGAGCAGGCAGTAGGTAGGAGAGCATGTGACCAGAGCAGGCAGTAGGTAGGAGAGCATGTGACCAGAGCAGGCAGTCGATAGGAGAGCATGTGACCAGAGCAGGCAGTCGATAGGAGAGCATGTGACCAGAGCAGGCAGTAGATAGGAGAGCATGTGACCAGAGCAGGCAGTCGATAGGAGAGCATGTGACCAGAGCAGGCAGTAGATAGGAGAGCATGTGACCAGAGCAGGCAGTAGATAGGAGAGCATGTGACCAGAGCAGGCAGTCGATAGGAGAGCATGTGATCAGAGCAGGCAGTCGATAGGAGAGCATGTGACCAGAGCAGGCAGTCGATAGGAGAGCATGTGACCAGAGCAGGCAGTAGATAGGAGAGCATGTGACCAGAGCAGGCAGTAGATAGGAGAGCATGTGACCAGAGCAGGCAGTCGATAGGAGAGCATGTGACCAGAGCAGGCAGTAGAGAGGAGAGCATGTGACCAGAGCAGGCAGTAGATAGGAGAGCATGTGACCAGAGCAGGCAGTCGATAGGAGAGCATGTGACCAGAGCAGGCAGTCGATAGGAGAGCAGGCAGTCGATAGGAGAGCATGTGACCAGAGCAGGCAGTAGATAGGAGAGCATGTGACCAGAGCAGGCAGTCGATAGGAGAGCATGTGACCAGAGCAGGCAGTAGGTAGGAGAGCATGTGACCAGAGCAGGCAGTAGATGGGAGAGCATGTGACCAGAGCAGGCAGTCGATAGGAGAGCATGTGACCAGAGCAGGGAGTAGATAGGAGAGCATGTGACCAGAGCAGGCAGTCGATAGGAGAGCATGTGACCAGAGCAGGCAGTCGATCGTGCAGCAAGTCACTAGATTTGGGGACAGGCACATAATCAGAAAATGAGAAGAGTACAGCATTGCCACCTAGTGGACATGTAACTACATTGTTACTGCTAACTTGAAATGGGAACACGAGGAGCATAGAAATTAACGTTTCAGGTCGATGACCTTTTGTCAAAACATTTTGACGAAAGGTCATGGACCTGAAACTTTAACTCTGTTTCTCTCTCCACAGATGCTGCCTGACCGGCTGAGTATTTCCAGCATTTTCTGTTTATATTGCAGCATAACTTCCACCCCTTTGTATTCCAGCCCTCTTGAGATAAAGGTTAACATTACAGTAGCACTTTTCATTACTTTTTGTACCGAACCACTGTTTATTAGTGATGTCTGTACATAGACCCCTAAATCTCTCGGCTCCTCCACAGTTCCTAGCTTCTCACTATTTAGAAAATACTCTATCTGATCTATCTGTCTTAGGTCCAAAGTGGATGGCCTCACACTTCCATCTGTCTCTAGGCTCCACCGTCTTTATAAGGTTAGAATGCATTGATAGCGGTTTCAATTTCATTGCAGATCGCCTACAATCTGTTCTCCCGCAGATCAGTGGGAGTGATGAGCCGGGCCTCAAGGAAGTGGCAGTGGTGCGGTGGGAGTGGCACACGCTGCCCTCTGCCATGAAAACAGCATGTGTGCTAACCTGCCATCCCCTCAATCAATGCCCGCCATGGTGCCTTGTTAGTCAGCAGGGTCAGACTGCGTTGCAGCAGCCAAGACGCTGTAGTCTGCAGCCAGCCCCTCTCAGGCCTGAGCCCCGAGAAGTTGCCGATTGCCTGCAGCTGATCTGAAAGCCCCCATCCGAGCATCAGCAGCCTTCAACATCCCGTGCTGTAGCCACTGGGGGAGCACTTCATTCAGGTAGTAGAATTAGTATACTAGAATTGTAGCTCTTTCAGAGAGTCGGCATGATTGGCTGAATGGTTTCCTTCTGTGCTGTGTAATTCTATGGTTCTATAATTAGGGTAAAGAGATGTAATAAAAAATGGGGTAATATTTGGGTGATTATTATTTATTTTGTCATTTCTGAAGACAAGTAAAGTCTATGTAATTTCCAAATGGTTCAGGCATCTCGCTAATTACATGGTGCAGTGCTTGCCCCGATCTGCACACACACCTAAATCTATCCCTCTGCTGGCTCAGTCTAATTCCTCATAATGATGGCTTCAGATAAAGTAGATTGTAACAAGATTTAGCCCAAGATCTGTGGAGCTTCAGTCAAAGAATTTGTGATAGAAGCTATGTCTGAGCTTAGGAATCGTTTTCTAGGGAGGCTTCACTGCAGAAGGCCATAGAATGGCCATGCTCTCCATGGTCGACTGTAGATCAGTCAGATGGTCACGGAGCATAGCACAGATGCTTGTTGTGGATTCTTCCATGGACATGTGCACATTACACAGGTTGCTTGACACACTCACAGTTGATTGTATAAACTGCTGATACGGAGTGACCAAACTGTGGCTGTAGACAGTGACAGTGAAATCTACAGTAGAAGGAGCCCGCAAACCAGCCATGGATACCAAGTTCGCCCTCCTGAATCATATCAGTGATGGTGCTTGCCACTGTTAGGAATGGGTGAGCCAGGATACTTTGAGGTGTTGAACTGAGTCCCAACATTGAGCTCTTCCATTTCCTCCTTTTGGGAACCTACAGGAGCAACCAAAGAGCAGATTTCAGACACCCTTGAAAAAGAGCATACATGACAAGACGTTCTAGTATATTATGCTGCAGTGTATACCTAGGTGAGGGTGTAACTGAGGGAGTGAGTAAATTCTAGCCCCTTGTACAACCCAATTTTTATTGCTCCACCAATAGTGGACATGCCTTCAGGTGCCTAGGCCCTGAAGTCCCTCCCTAACCCTCTCGGTCTCTCTACCTCTCTTTCCTCCTTTAAGACGCTCCTTAAAACTTATCTCTTTGATCAAGCTTTTGGTCAATATATCTCCTTATGTGGCTCAGTGTCAAATTTTGTTTGATTGTCTTGGGATGTTTTACTGCATTAAAGACGCTATATAAATGCAAGTTGTTGTTGTTATTTGCCAGGAGCACCATGATATACAAATGAGCTGACCTTGCATTACAGCAGGAGGCCGCCTCATTGCAGCGCGGGTGCACGCAGCATCTGAAGAGCAGCAGTCCTGGTGTTGTTGCATTGGGACCACAGTGTATTACTCTGGGAACAGAGAGAGGGGTTTGTGTTGTTATGTGGGATTCAGCACTAATGTACTGGAAGATTCCCAAAGGCATGCCTGTGTATCAACAAATAAAGGATTCTGTGGAAATTAAGAAGGTTAGTATTTGCAGAGTGGTGAGTGCACAACCAGAGCAATAACTTAGCATACATGGAATAAAGATAGAAATGTCTCTGTGCAGTGCTTAATACCATTTGAGTCAGAAGAGATTTGATTTATTGGTCAACCATATTTATTTGAATTGAAGAGGATTTAAATTTCAATTCACACAGGAGGGATATTCACTCATGAGGAAATCACTTGGAACAATCTCTGTTATGGTCACAAGAGCCCAATTATTTTGCTCAAAACTATAACATATTCTTATACAGAATAAAAGAATGTATAAAAATAAAAAAGCTATTCACCTGAAGCAGGCATCATCTAGGCCTGCTTTTGTACCCACTTGTGAATTCTGTGACACTATTAACTTTACAATAATTCCATGTGGTCTTTGATTAGTGTTACCTCAATTGTTATTGAGACCAGATTAATAAAGGAAGTTAGATACTGAATAAAATCAAGGAGTTTCAATCAATTCCATAAATTGCTCGCATCTCACTCTTGTAATTTAGATTAACAACGGTAGCCCTCGATAACAGCCTTATTACTCATAATCATCGATCCAGAAGTGTAGATTTAATAATCACACTCCCCATCTAGGAGAATAAATTATCATCCTGAGATCAATAAGCAAAAGAATTGTTTAAGGGAAAGAATAAAAAAAATGTCCAGTAAAGCTGAACTGAACATCATCAATGACTGCAATCACAATTCACAATCAAACAATGACAGCAGACATGTGTCCAAATCTTGTTCTGGAGTATGATTTATGTTAAAGAGAAGCACCGTAAATACTAGTTTATAACTTGCACCATGTCTAAGATAATCCCTAAACTTCCTCCCAAAATATTTATAGTTTCTTTGTATAAGATGATGGGCATAATTATCATGCTTCTATTCACCAAAACGCTCACTTTCATGTCATTATCCACAAATACAATCTTTCCTGTTCTTTCTCATCTCAGCCAGAATACTTCTGTCCACTGTTACTCCATTTCTCTAATATTGTGCTATTTAAATGATAACTATCTCTCTCAACTTCAGTCCTGACTCCCACCGCTGATTGTAAATCTCTTCTCTCTGTATCATCATTTAAAAAGAGAAGGGAAACGGAGCATTTAAAAGGAACGGTAGCAGCAGAGCCCGTCATTTAAAAAGTGCGACAGCAAAATAAACTCGGGGAAAATCTGAAAAAGTGACGTCATAGTCAGCGCAGAGGGAGGAGCAACAGAGCCCGAGGAATTCAAGCTAAGTGTTTAATTTAAACTTTATCAAATTTTATCAACTTTAAATAAATAGTTAAATAGGTCAATAACAAAATAATCAGAGTAACTAATTACTAATTAATTTGAAATCAAGCTAAATCCATCTACTAAATATAGCCTAGACCCCAAGTGATTCAATTAGTTCTCAGAATAAATTACTGCTAACAATCAATAAATAATTAAACGTTGGAATAGCAGTACAGGCAGTGTGTCGGGACTGCTGTGTGTGGGATTTAATGGAGAGAGAGACTGTCCCGGAGGAGTAAACCTGTTGGAAAGGTTTCTGTCTCGAGACATTCCAGCTGAGAGTCGTTGAGCTGGAGTGTGAGTTGGAGACACTCTGACACAGAAGGGAGGGGAAGACTATCAGGATAATTTTCTCCAGAGTACAGTCTCACCTCAGGAAAGCACAGGTGCAGGAAGGGGAAAATGTGACTGTCAGTCAACAAGGTAGGGGAAACCGAGGGGGGACAGGGAAGGAGGTCCGCAGACACTGGTCCTATCCAATGTTCCCTGTAAATATTTTTGTGCCTGGGTCCTTTAACTGGCTGCGCAGCCCATTCAATTTTTCATGCATGCGGGGCTATTTGCATTGAAAAGCCAGTGAGAGGCCTGTGCGGGACCTCCAGACCACTGTGCGGCCGCACAGCTTAGTGGGAACACTGGTCCTATCCAATAGGTACGATGTACTTGCTACCTGCGAGGATAAGGATGAAGGCTGCAGGGAGGAAGGCCAGAATGCTAACCATGACACCGTGAAGTAGGAGGCAGTCCAACGGGAGGAGTAGAATAGAAAGGTTGTAGTCATAGGGGATTCGATAATTAGGGTGATAGCATCCTCTGCAGTCGCAACAGAGAGTCCAGGGGCGTGTGTTGCCTACCTGGTGCCAAGGAATAGGATATCCTGGAGTAAATGTGTGGCTGAAGGATTGGTGTGGCAAACAGGTGCTCCATTACATGGGACACTGGCACCAGCAGTGGGACAGGAAGGAGCTGTACCACTGGGACAGGTTGCACCTGGTCCAAGCTGAAAGGAGAAATAGGATTCTGAAAAGGACTTTAAACCAATAAAGAAGGCGAGGGCTCAGGAAGAAATAATAATAAAAGTGAAAATAGCTTAAAGATGAGAAAAAGGGATGAGAGCAAAGTCCAGATCATAAATAATGTTAATGTTAATAGAAATCGTTCAGGTTCAGAAAAAAATATAGAAAATAATAACAAAAGAACGGATAAAAATACAGGGCAAAAGGGCACGGTAGGGTCTGTTGCTCAAGTAAGAGTCACACAAATGCTTGTAGCATACTCGATACTACAAGCACATTAGAAGCGCAAATTCAGCTTAAAGGGTACAACGTAGTGGCCATCACTGAGACCTGGCCATCACTGAGACCTGGCTACAAGCTGGGCATAAGTTAAGATAGATATTTCAAGTTATAAGGACTTTAGAAAGGACAGGGAATTAGGCAAAGGTGGAGGAGCAACAATATTGATAAAGGACACTATTACAGCATTAGAAAGAGCTTTAGAAAGTATATACAGACCCTTAAGCATTGAAGTGCTGTCAAACAGTGACAATCACTGTCCAAAGGTGAGCCCTTTTCACCCAGGCTCTCCAATTACTCTCTCCTTACGATAAAACAGTGGCACCTGCAGCTAAGATTGCAGAAGCCATCTGTCACTTCTCCCGATGAGATGAGGCTACATAAACACTTCACAGCTTGTCACCTGCAGAAACACGTAACCACATTAAAAATTACTTTCATAACATTTCCTTACCTCTGATACTAACCAGTGTCCCATTGCATCCTTCACACCACTTCTGCAGCTGTCATCCAAACACACTCCCATTTTTTGGGATTTTCCCAGCAGTCCTGACTCCAGACCCGCCTCCTCAGGGCTGGTAAAATCCAGCCCCATGTCTCTAATGACTTCTTGGTGGCTAAAGGGGAGAAGTCAAACCTTTGAAGTTTTGAAATGCAGAATACCATGTAACACATGAAATGTAGCCAAGTGGTTTTCTGCCACTTTTGTAAACTTTAGGAGTGAATGAACAATTTTGGGCTGTGATAAAGACAACTAATGGAGAGCGAGACAGGATGTGTTAATGTGAATGTTTGACAGCTCAAACAGCTCAGACCGAACATTAAAGGAACATTTCACTATCTCTGAATGATTGGGGGCGATTTTCCCATTGGAGGCGAGTTGGAGGTGGGTTTCGGTTTGGGTGGGTTCCAAACCCCCCAAAATTGGCCAGTTAATTTCAGAGGTGTGGGTTCCCCTGGGCCAATTAGTCTTTTGGGACTGAAACTCGCCTCTGCTGACATCACTTATCCAGCTTCATTTAAGGGCTGCTTGCTGCCTTGCTGCTTGCTCCCCGAGGTTCTCGGATGAGGCGCTGGGTATCCTGGTTGAGGGGGCAAGAGCTAGCAGGGAGGTGCTCTTCCCCTCATCTGGGAGAAAGAGGCCTCCCAAAGAAACCAAGGCTGTGTGGGTCCAGCTGGCAAGGGATATAACCCTTGGCAGAGAACAAGGAAGTGGGGGCTCCTTTCCAAGTGCTCACACTTCCATGCCACTGCGTAGCCCTCGGTCAAAGCCCCACCAGAGACCGCATCCAACTGAGATGGGCACCTCGGCCCCTGCACTGCCGCAGGATGAGCAGACGTTTGGCGAGCCCTCACAGGCTCAGAAACCCAGAGGACGCCCGCCAAAGGTGTCAAAGCAGGAGCAGCATGAAAGTGAGCAAGGGGCCTCCACTTCTGCTGAAGCCACAGGGGGAGCACCATGTAGTAGCACACGTAAGAGAAAAATAAAGCACCATTAGTCACAGGGGTAGGCACTTGGGTGATTGTTTCTGTTTATTGATGAAATGCCATCCCTGTGTGAATATATTAAAATTAGGTGATGGCAAACAGTTGGCATGATGGAATCAATTATTTCGGCTTAGGCAGCTCCACATTGTGGACTCTGCGACACTTGCGTGATCAGGTTGGTGGTCAGAGTGAAAGGAGGCTAGAGAGTCATGTCCTTTGTCTATCATGTGTTAAGAATGAGCCAAGCACATGTGCCACAATGGGCAACCTATGCAAATCTGGCCAGGATGAGTGCATCCCTTGCATCACAGGCAGCCATGTGCTCACGTGCAGCCGCTGCTGCTGGTAGATGCACCACTGCTCGGTCCTCCTCATCCTCCTCCTCCTCCTCATTCTCATCCTCCTCCTCCTCATCCTCATCCTCCTCCTCCTCCTCTTCCTCCTCATCTGAGGAGGCTATGAACTGTGCCACTTGCTCATCAGGAAGCTGCAAGCCACGATGCTGTGCCATGTTGTGTAGTGCACAGCAGACCACGACCATTCTGGAGACCCTGGCTGCTGAATACTGCAGGGCTCCACCTGATCTGTCAAGGCATCGGAATCACATCTGCAGCAAGCCAATGGTCTTCTCGATGATGGATCTGGTCGATATGTGGCTGGTGTTGTAGCGCTCCTCAGCCTCGTTAGCTGGCCTCCTGATCGGCCTCATTAGCCACTTCTTCAGGTGGTAGCCCTTGTCACCAAGGAGCCATCCATTAAGTTGGTTTGGCGGATTGAAGAGTGGAGGAACACTAGAGTTCCGCAGGATGAACGGGTCATGGCAACTACCACAGAACTTGGCACAAACATGCAAAATCTCCTTCTTGTGGTTACACGCCAGCTGTACGTTGAGGAAGTGGAAGCCCTTGTGGTTGACAAAGATAGCTGGGTTTTGATGGGGTGCCCGAAGGGCCATATGTGTGTAGTCTATGATGCCCTGTACCATTGGCAAGCCTGCCATATTTGCAAAGCCAATTGAACGCGTGGTTACACTTGATCCCTGAAGTGGATGTAATTGTGCGCCTTTGCGAAAAGGGCATCGGTAACCTGTGTGATGCACCTGTGGGCGGTCGACTGGGAGATGCTGCTGATGTCTGCTGATGATCCCTGGAAGGAACCTGAGGCAAAAAAGTTGAGTGCGGCGGTGACTTTGACAGCCACTGGTAAGGGGTGTCCACCCGTTCCTCTGGGCTCCAGGTGTTGGTGCAGCAGTGCGCAGATGTCTCTGACAACCTCTCGCGAAACTCTCAGCTTCCTTTGGCACTGCTGCTCAGTCATGTTGAGATAGCTCATTCTCTGTCTGTAAACCCTGAGAGGGGGGGTATCTCCTGCAGTGAGGTGCTTCCATGCGATGGCGCCTTCTGCCCTGTGCACCATCAGGTGGGTGAGCAGGAGGTTGGTGCTCCTGCTGCTGTTGCTGCTGAGCTGTCTGGTTCTGCTGCTGCCATGGCTGCTCCTCCTCCGAATCTGAGGTTCACGATGAAAGGAAATAAATGGTTCCCATGCTGCTGGCAGATACCTCCATTGGGGAAGCGCTCAGTCCAAGTGGGGAGAGGGTTTTCCAAGGAGGTCCCACAGTTGAGAGATAGAAGCTGCAGCACCTCTGACTTCGGTAGGCCTGCTAAAAGTGCTGAAAGATCTGTGTAACAAAAGCTTTGCCACCTGCAACTGCTCCCTCATGAAAGCGCCATTTCCCCGGAGGTATCTGCCAGCAGCATGGGAACCATTTATTTCCTTTCACCATGAACCTCAGATTCGGCTGAGGAGCAGCCATGACAGCAGCAGAACCAGGCAGCTCAGCAGCAACTGCAGCAGGAACGCCAACCTCCTGCTCACCCACCTGATGGTGCACAGGGCAGAAGGCGCCAGTGCATGGAAGCACGTCGCCGCAGGAGATACCCCCCTCTCAGGGTTTACAGAGGATGAGCTACCTCAACATGACTGAGCAGCAGTGCCAAAGGAGGCAGCTGCAGCTGTGAGGAGGCCACCCACTTGTCAACCTGCCAGGATTAGCTGGCGTGTTTTAGGAGGGTTGCGCAAAATGTGTTAAAATAACAAAGGCCTGTAAAAATCGGATTATAGAGGCCCATAGCAACTATTTAAGGATCTTAACTACCTCTCCCGACTGCTGGAGACGGGACCGAATCGCACCCATGAAACCCGCCTCCGGCAAAATTGTGCAGGGGCGGGTTGGAGGCGGGTTCCGAACCTGCACTCACTTTTTGCGATTTTCCCAACTGTCTGCCTCCAAACCTGCCCCCTTGGGGCTGGGAAAATCGCGGCCATTGATTTACTGCAAAAGGCCAGGAAAACTGTATAAAACACAGTGGCTGAAGAATATCGGCTTCCTCTTTCCAACGGATAATGCAGTCGGAAGAAGGTGGTTTGGCCAGTCATCTCGCCTATGTATGTTGCGGGGAAGTTACCTCTCCGGGAGAGGTGGGTACAGGTTATTATAGATGGTGATGATCCGGTTTCTGAGGCCGAACAATGGATACAAGGGTCCATACATCGGCAACGGATAATGAAAGTCGTCTGGTTGTTAGCCTATCAAAGGCAGGTTAAAAACGACGTGCGTGAAAAGATTAAGTCATGAAGGGAAATAGAGGATATGGCAGGAAAAACCAGGGATAGAGAAGCGGTGTTAAACCAGCTTCTTAAGGAATTAGAGGAAGAACGAGAAGGTCGTAAGAAAGATAAAGAGGTGTTTGAGAAGGAGAAAGCGAGATGGTGTAATAAAGAGCAATATTTGGAAAGTCAGTGTGTGAATCAAAGGAACGAGAGTAAAGCTTGGAAAGAGGAAGCTAGTAGCCAACAACAAAGGGCAGAAAAAGCAGAGAAGGATAATGAGGATTTGAAAGCTGCCATTAGGGTGGTGCAGAAACAGGTTTTGAAAGAAGGTGGGCAGCAGGACCATGCGAAAAGCAAAAGGAAGGTTAAAGTGTTAGAAGAAAAACTACGGGTCCAAAGGGTAAGGGTGCGTGCGAAAACCCCAAGAGAACAGCCTATATTTGGGTGGTCATCATCAGACAGTGAGTGGGAGGAGGTTGAAGAAGAAGGGGAGTTAGGACCTATACCTGGGAAAAAGATTAAACCACCTCCTACTGCGCCTTCCCCAATGAACCCCATACGTCACCGGAGGTATCTCGCCCCGGGAGCGGACGCCCGACCAGGAGAGAGGGGTGACTTGGACAGGGAATTCTTTGTAAATTATGATTATAGGAGTTTGAAAGATATGGGGCTGGATTTTGTCATTGGGGCGGGCTGGAGTCGTGTCATTCACTTTTCGTGTTATCCACCCGATTCCAAATCGATGTGGGAGATTGATGCAATTTTCACATAATTGGGCAATTGAGTTTCAGCGTGTGGGAACCCATGGCCCAATTAGTTTTTTCAGTCTGAAACTCGCCTCCGATGACGTCATCATTGCTGCTGCATTTAAGGTCTGCAAGAGGCCTTGCTTCTTCTGCAGACTGCCAACCTTTTGGCCTTTGCAGTGAGAGGGACCTGGAGGCAGAATGAGCAGCAGAAGACCTAAGTCTGCTCCCAGATTTGATGACATCGCCCTGCAAGCTTTGGTGGAGGGAGCAAGAGCTAGTAAGGAGGTGCTCTTCCCTTCTTCAGGGAGGAAGAAGCCTCCCCAGCAGACGAAGGCTGTGTGGGTCCAGGTGGCCCAGGAAATGAACTCGTTGTCCCTCATCCGCAGAACCTGGCGTCAATGCAGGAAGAGGTTTCATGACCTTCTGCGCACTGGAAAAGTGAGTATGACTTTGCCATCACCCTCAATCTGATCCCCATTGCCTCTCCTCACCAGCACTCAGCTTTAGCAACCTCTTCCTCCACATCCCACTTGACACTGACATCCCTGCACCATTACCCATTCCCTCCCTCTCTATGGTCACATTCACCTAATTATTCGACTATGCAGCCCTCACACTCCCTATCACTGTGATGCTATGTAAAGTACTTACAAAACACAGGGAGGGCCCTTGGTCTTGCCAGCTCACTCTATCTTTGTCTACTTCTAAGCATCTATGCTATGGATTCTCTACACTCACTCCTTCATTCTCACTCAAACTCCACTTGTCTCCCTCATTGCAGGAAAAGAGAGCTCACAATAAGAGGGAAAGAGTGACGACAGGAGGAGGGCCACCCTCAGTAGCCTACCTCACCCCTTGGGAGGAGGCAGTACTGGAGATAGTGGGACTCGAGGACGATGTGCAAGTGGGGGATGGATAGACAGGTGCTGGTGACAGAATAGTTTTTCATCTCTCTCATTGACATTGCATGAGTCGCTGATAATGATTCTGAAGCTCTAACAGATGGACTTATGATCATCTGCAATATGCAATGTGCATGTAACCTTGGCCTCACATCTCTGACTCTTTCCTTTACTCCCCCACAGGACCATCGCAAGCACCCGTCCCCACTATCCAGGAGGAACAGCCTGAGTCTCTAGACTCCTCAGAGGAAGCTGCAACCTCTGAGGGCGCAGCGTCAGCAGAGTTCAGCCAACCCAGCACCAGCGCAGACACTCACACCTCGGTGGGACCATCGTGAGATAGAGTAGTGTTGTCACCTGGTGTATCACAGCTCACAAGTGAGCATCAGCAGATTGTGGAGACAGGGACAGCAGTGGAGAGTCCTAGGCAGAGGGCGCAGGACTCTCCCAGCTCGGCTCAGCTGCATGTCGACCCTCTGCCTCTGGGTCCATCCAGAAGAACAGCGTTGCTGTAACTCCAGGAACAGGTGCAGGAGTCTCTGGCAGGTTTTGTCTCCAGGGTCGCTGCGAGTGTGGAGTGAATGGAGGAGTCCATCGCGAACATGAGCAGAGCCTTTGTGGAGTCATTGGCGCATGAACGCAGCACCACAGAAAGGATGGTAACCTCCGTAGTATGGATGGCTACAGTAGATGAGAGGATGGCTACGGCCATGGAGGGGCTAAGTCGCCAGAGTGTAGAAAACATGGTGAGTGTTCAGAATAGACTGACATCTCTGGAGGAGCGATGGTCAGCTATTGAACAGAGAAACCAGACCTTCATGGATGTCCTTCTGAGTAGGACTGCCAGTGCAGATACGGGTCCCCATGGCCCCCCTGATGTGCAGCAAGGTGCTCTCAAGTCACTTGCAAGCACTGAGGTGGATCTGACCCATGAGAGGGATGTTAGTGGCATGAAACAAGGAAGTGGGGGCTCCTCTCCAAGCGCTCACACGACCATGCCACTGCAGAGCCCTTGGTCAGAGCCCCACCAGAGTCCTCACCCAATTGAGATGGGCATCTCAGCCCCTGCACAGCCACAGGAGCAGCAGACTTTTGCCGAGCCCTCACAGCCTCATAACCCCAGAGGACACCCGCCAAAGGTGTCGAGGCAGGAGCAGCATGAAAGTGAGCAAGGGGCCTCCACATCTTCTGAAGCCACAGGGAAAGCACCACGTAGGAGTATGTGTAAGAGGAAGATAAAGCAAAAGTAGTCACAAGGGTAGTCACTTGGGTGTTCTGTTGTGTTTATTTTCAAAAAGCCATCCATGATTTGATGTGATAAGAAAACTTGATGGCAAACTGTTTAAGTAAGTTGTGGCCTGTGTCATTTCACAAATGGGACATCCACTTTGAAGGCTTGGGCGACTTTCAATTGTCAGTATGGTGGTCAGATTGATAGCAATCTGAAGGTTCTTGGCCATTGTTGATGCTCTGTTAATAAGGTGTGAGGCAAAAGTGTTTGATTGAGCAGGCTAAGCAAATCTGGCCAAGGTGAATGCATCCCTTGCATCCCGGGCAGCAATGTGCTCGCGTGCTGCTGCCGCTGGTTGATACGCCTCCGCAAGCTGTTTGTTCTCGCTCTCCTCCTCCTCATCATCCTCATCTGAGCAGGCTATGTGATGAGCCACTTGTACCTCAGCCAGCTGCAAGCCATGATACTGTGTCATGTTGTGAAGTGCACAGCAGACCACGATGATTCTGGAGACCCTGGCTGTTGAGTACTGCAGGGCTCCACCTGATCTATCAAGGCATCTTGTAAGAAGTGGTGTGTGTGGTCAGCTTTGCCTCTGACTCCTTTGAGCGGTTTGAATCGCTCCCACTCCCTTGGTTCTAGACTTTGGACTTATTTGGGTGTTGTAATGAAATTGCAACAGACAACTGAGTTGGTGAAAAGAACTTGGATTTTATTTGAGACAAGAAAATATACACAACACAATAAATCTTATCACTCTAAAAGGGGGAACACTTCAGAACATACGAGGGAGAATAACAATAGGCAGAATACTTCACCCCTCCCAATCCCACTACACTAAATAAGTTGGACTCCAGAGGACCAGGGAAAATGCTCACCAAACGACTTTCTTGACAGTTGTAGAGGTTAGCAATTTTGGGGTTCTCTAGGTGTGGCAGTTGGGACCTGCTGTACCCCGGATGCGGTAGAAGACTTCACCTGCGTTGCTTTTTCAGTCTTCGTGTGTCCGCTGATGCGGTCGGGTGCGTATTGGATCTATCGGGTAAGTACCCAATTTCCTTTGGTCAGGAATAGGGTTTAGAGTCTTTTCATCACAACTTACCCAGGGGTAAGTCAGAATAGTTTGTAGAGTGGAAACAAACTTGCGAATCTTCGGTTTCTTCCAGGTTGGTTTCTTGTTGGTCGCGATGGCCCAATATTACCGAGTTGTTGGTAATATTGTTGGTTGTTTGTTTCTTGGGGCCCTTGGTTGCCGCGATTCCTTTCTCCTTTCCTTTCATTCTCCTTCTGTTGTCCTTCCATCGATTGAATCATGTTCCGATGATTCGCTCTCACCTTGCTGCACTTCAGGTGGCCATGAGGACCCGTTTCTGCACTGGATAGTTGACTCAATAGTTGACCATCGCTCCTCAAGAGATGCCAGTCTATTCTGAACAACGTCCATGTTTTCAAAACTCTGGCGACTTAGCTCCTCCATGGCTGTAGCTATCCTCTCCTCTACCATAGCCATCCTTTCCACGGAGGTTGCCATCCTTTCCATGGTGATGCGTTCATGCACCAATGACTCCACAAAGGCTCTGCTCATGTTCGCGATGAACTCCTCCATTCGCTCCACACTCACAGTGACCCTGGAGACAAAACCTGCCAGAGACTCCTGCACCTGTTCCTGGAGTTCCAGTACCGCTCTCCTTCTGGCTGGACCTGGGTCGACATGCAGCTGAGCCGAGCTGGGAGTGTCCTGCACCCTTTGACGAGGACTCTCCACTGCTGTCCCTGTCTCCACCATCTGCTGATGCTCACTTGTGAGCTGTGATACACCAGGTGACAACACTACTCTATCTCCCAAAGGTCCCACCGAGGTGTGAGTGTCTCCACTGGTGCTGGGTGCACTGAATTCTGCTGATGCTACGTCCTCAGAGGTTGCAGCTTCCTCTGAGGAGTCTTAAATCTTAGGCTGTTCCTCCTGGACAGTGGGGAGGGGGGCTGTCGATGGTCCTGAGGGGGGGGGGGGGTGGTAAAGGAAAGATTTAGAGGTGTGAGGTAAAGTTTGCATACACATTGAATTGTGCAGATGATCATAAGTCAATCTGTTAGACCATCGGAATCATTATCAGTCACTCATGCAATGTCAATGAGAGAGATGCCAAACTATTCTGTCACCAGTTTGCTGTAATGTGCCTGTCTGTCCGTCCCCCACTTGCGAATCTTCCTCAACACCGGCGATTTCCAGGGCCACCTCCTCCGAGGTGGTGAGCTGTGCTACTGAGGGTGGCCCTCCTCCTGTCCTCACTCTTTCCCTTTTATTGTGGGCTCTCTTTTCCTGCAAAGAGGGAGACAAGTGGAGTTGAGAGTGAATGAAGGAGTGTAGAGAATCCATAGCATAGATGCCTAGAAGTACACAAAGATGGAGTGAGGTGCCAAGACCAAGGGCCCTCCCTGTGCATTGTAAGTTGTTGTCATTGCATCACAGTGTGTGTGAGGGCTGCATAGTTGAATAGTTAAGTGAATTAGAACATACAGAGAGAGGGAATGGTCAAGGGTGCAGAGATGTAATTATCAAGTGGGATGTGGAGGAAAAGGTTGGCAAAGCAGAGTGCTGGTGAGGAGAGGTGATGGGGATCAGATTGAGGGTGATGGGAAAGTCACACTCACTTTTCCTGTGCGGAGAAGATCATGAAACCTCTTCCTGCACTACAGCCAGGTTCTGCGGCACATAGAGATTGAGTTGACCGCCTGGGCCACTTGCATCCACACAGCTTTAGTCTGCTGAGGGGGGTTTTTCCTCCCTGAGGAAGGGAAGAGCACCTCCTTATTTGATCTTGCTCCCTCCACCAGAGCTTGGAGGGAGGCCTCATCGAACCTTGGAGCACATTTTGGCCTACTGCTGGACATAGTTGCTGAATGAAGCAATCACAACAATGGGCATAAAGTTTAAAGTCTCCAGAAGAAGTAAGGCTGCTTGCAGGCCTTAAATCCAGCAGCACTGATGACATCATCGGAGGCGACTTTCTGTCTGAAAAGACTCATTGGGCCAGGGGTTTCCACACGCTCGAAATCAAGTGCCCAATCAGGGCAAAATCGCACTTTTTTCCCACTTCACATCGGAGACGAGGCCCTGACATGAAAACCACCTGACACACCTCAGCCCGCCCCCAGTGGCAAAATCGAGCCCTATGTGTCAGGTCAGAAAATTGGTGCAGGTATACCCGGTGAATTCGGGTCTCCACGGGTGAGTACGCACGGGTTACTCACCCGTAAGCCCAATGGAAGTGCCGGTTTCGTGCATGCACTGCGCATGCGCGGGAAACCGGAACTTCCGTTCCCCTGAAAGAAGGGGTTGAGAGGTGGAACGCGTGCGCAGGAGAGGCAGCGCGTGCGCATCGAACTTACGTTTTTTTTGCGGGTTTCTCCGGGAGGGTAAGTCTCCAGGAGTTACACTTTTAAAAAGCAGGCACAAGGCCTGCTTTTAACAAGGTAAGTGGTGAATTAATTAAAATTAAAACAGTTTTCCACAGGTTTATTATTTTTAAATACTTTAAAGAAAGGTAAGTTTATTTTTAGCCCCGTTAGAAAATGCAATAAATTTTTTCAAAAATTTAAATTATTTTTTAAAATAGTTATTTCATGTCATTTATAGTTATTTTAAAAATGTGATTTAAAAAAAAAAATTATTTGAAGATTTAGTGATGTTTTGGGGCTTATAGTATTTATAGGTTTGACAGCTCTTCCTGTCAAACTTATGAATGAAGCATTCCTTGCTACCATTGGCTCTCCATGGCCCACGTGATCCCAGGGAACGTATCGAACTAACTGCGTCCCTGGGATACGCAAGCACTGCGCACCGGCAGTTGGAGGAGGCCCAGGATCGGTATCCCACACGGGCCCACAGCTCAACGGCCGGTGCGGTAGGTAAGTGCAGGTCGGGGGCTTGCACCCGCGGGAAGCCCCCGACCCGAATTTCTGGGCCATTACTGCAATTGGCTGAAGCAGAGGGAAGTCACTCTGTTGGGTTTGGTATTGCATTATCCTGTCCTGCAGGGGAGTGCAACCCCAAGTCCTCTGTTTCGTATAGAAAACATAGAGGTACGTCAGGGCGATCATGTAGTATAGTGAACCCCCAAAGTATGTGGCCCGGGTGGATAGGATCATGTGGGCATAGCGGAACATGCAGGCCCCACTTGTGGGTTTAAATCGGATCAAGGGGCATGGAATTGCAATATGAATATAACTCCGGAGGAGCATTGCCCTGTGAGATCATCATATTGGGAAAGATGGGAATATTGTGTCACCACCATACACCAGGAATACCAGGATGGAAATCTGATCTGTCCTATTGCGATGGGAACATTTTGTTTTACTCCAGTCCGACCTGTACGGATTGGAGCGTGGGTGTTATTAAATGTATATTCACATGACCAACTGACTATTAATAGAAAAGAGGAGTTAAAAGAGCAGTTGCACCAACATGTTGCTAGGTTTGGATACAACATACCACCCCTGCCCGAGTACCTGATGGGGTTCATGAAGCACATTAATCAGTCTCAAAAACATTATTACATTTTGACCCAGAAGAATCATGAGATAAGGACGGAAATACTTAAAGCCGGTGATGATTCATCTTGGTGGGATATCGGCAGGAATATCGAGGTTCATCCCTGGATAAGGATTATTTCCCACGTTCTGGTCATCATACAGTTGATAATTTTGTTGTACCTGTTAACGCCAATGTGTCGTGTCAAGAGACGGCGCAAGCAACAAAAAATAGTCAGGTTAGTGCAAGAAATGCAGGATGCTTTCGAGTAAGTAACTATAACCGCAAACAATTCTGGTGACAGTTACTTGAGGGGGGACTGTGGAAAGTATATACAGACCTTACTTTTTAATTTCGATATATATTGAAATGCTTTGCCAGGCCAAAAGGTTTTTTTCAAAGTGAAATATAAAGTTGTCACTGATAAGGCGACATGGAATTTGCTTTGATAGACAACAGAGATAAACAAACCCCCTTAGATTTGCAGACATCAGGCAGGATTTTCATTGGGCCATGGAGGCGGGATTGGAAGCATGTTGGGGTTAAAATCTCGAAATCGGGGGGCACGAACCCATCCCACCCCAACCCGCCTCCATGCCAGTTTCAAAGAAGGCTGGGAACCGCCTCCCTGAGGCGGGAAGGGGATTAGTGTCAATTAACTGCCTGTTAACAGGTAGTTAACAGGCAGTTTTTAGCCTAATCCCTATTTTTATTGCTGAAGTGTGGAATTCCCGACGGCTCCAAACCACGCCAAGTTAGCGAGGTGGACCGTCGGGCTGAAGGGCTTGGAGGGTTCGAGATGTCCGGTGTTCAGGTGAGTGATGGGTGCATGAGTGCAGAGGTAAGTGTGTTTGGTGTGTGTAAAGTGTTTAAAGAAGTTTAATTTCCTTTACTTACCTTTACAGCCTTCCTTCCTTCAGGTCTCGGGAGTCCCTCATTGTGGTGTATGTAACCGTTCCACCTTTAAGAGAACTATTTTAAGAGATGCACTACTTTATCTTGGCTGCTGTATACTGTAATACCGGTGGTGACCACACCGGTATATAAGTGCTGTGTAATGATTTATTGGGCAGTTCAGCCTGACCTCCGACTAGTAAAGACCTGTTGAATTTACTCTTGTGGTCTGTGTGCAGTGATTCTTATTAACAATAACTAGAACACAGAGACTTAACAGTGGCGACGATGACGATCTTACCCTGCGGCAGAGATATATCCAAGGCAGTTTAACGGGCGTCGAGAAGTGGCATCCGCCCTCATCATCCTGCTGAGAAAAGACTCGGGTCTGAAGAGCAAGGAAGAATCCTGACACGAAGCCTTCCATCAGCAACGGGCAGTGATCATCCCTTCTATCCCGGTGGTGGGTAAGCCGATCAGCGACGAGCAGCAAGTCGGCCACGTTGGCTGTGAAGTAGGGGAGGGAAAAACGGAGGATATAAGGGCGGAGAACTCGACCACGGCCGGGGAAAAGAGCCGGACAGAAGTCGGGGCCAGAGGCGCTGAGACTGGGGCACCGTAAGGCACGGGAGCCGCGGTGAATGCAAACGCAGCCGGTGTAAAAGACCGGGCTGCAAGCGGGCTGGGAGACGCAACAGCGTCGAGAGAGAGCTCGACCGCGACCGGGGAAAAAGGCCGGGCAGCTACTGAGGCCACGAGGTGCAGGATAAAAAATTTTAAAAACCGCGGAGAACTCAGCCGCAGCCGGGGGGAAAGGACCGGACTGCAAGAGGGGCTGGGAGGCACGATTTGAGAACCGCTGGGGAGGGCGAACGCAGCAATACGGCAATCGCCATTACAGCCAGCGGGGGAGAAAGGCAAACGCGGGAAACCGCCATTTTGAAAAATAAATAAATAAATAAAAGAAAAATTTCTTTTTGTTTCTCAAGAAGATTGCGAGGATGCCTAAGCGTGGTAACATCAACGATTTCGATCCCGATGTTGAAGATTGGGCCACGTATGTAGAACGCATAGAGATTTATTGTAAGGCAAATAAAATATCAGATGAAGATAAAGCACTAACCTTACTAAACTCAGTGGGTGCGAAGACATACGGGCTATTGAAGCATCTTCTATCACCAGCTAAACCGGCGGATCAGGCTTTCGCTAATATTGTTGCTGTCCTGAGAAATCATTTGAACCCCACACCGCTGATGTTAGCGGAACGATTTAAATTTTATGCGAGAACGCAACTGAAAGAGGAAAGCAACGCGGAGTATTTAATTGAACTGCGTAAGCTAGCGAAATACTGTCAGTTTGGGGAAAGACTGACAGAGGCACTGAGAGACAAATTCGTGTGTGGATTGTCGAAAGAAGGAACACAAAAGCGGCTGCTTGAAGAGAATGATCTTACACTTGATAAGGCTGTCACTATTGCAGCATCGCACGAAGCCGCAGCGAGAGGCACTGCGGAAATGCAGCTGAAGGCAACGGTACTCAGCGTAGATCAAATGGCTTTGGGTACAACGAAATGTTATCGTTGTGGAAAGACAACACACGATCAGAACCAATGCTGGTTTAAAAATCAGGAATGTAGAAAATGTGGCAAGCTTGGTCACATAGCTAAAGTATGCCGGTCAGGAAAGAAGACCAGCAACAAAAAGTCACCGCAGGAAAAGTGCAGAAAGGTACATAAGGTGGCTGAGAAGAGTTCGGATGAACAGAATTCGGATTCAGACTCCAACAGCAAGGAACTGGGTAGTCTGAGAATTCACAATGTGAGTAAGGAAGCTGACCTACAAACTATCTGGGTCACACTTCAGATAGCAGGAGTCCAAGTGAAGATGGAATTGGACACCGGATCGGCGTTGACGGTCATGAATAAGCAAGATTACAAAAGGTTATTCACACATACTCCCCTGCGGGATACGGAGATAGTATTGCAGACATACACGGGGCAGAGAGTATACCCCATCGGAAAGATAAAAGTCAAGGTGGTACACAAGGGCAAAGAACACCAAGGAATGGACTTATATGTACTACCTGAGGGAGGTCCACCACTTCTGGGACGGGAGTGGATCAGGAAAATAAATATGGACTGGCACTCCCTAAAAGCAATAACGGTAGATTCCGGAAAAAAATATGTCAAACCTGAACGATTGTCCAGAATATTGGATGAGGTTAAAGAGGTGTTCCAACAGGGACTGGGAACACTGAGAGGAATTACGGCAAAAATCAAGATTGCAGAACATGCAAACCCAAAATTTTTCAAAGCCAGACCGGTACCTTATGCGATACGACCTGCTGTGGAAGCTGAGCTGGAAGGGCTAGAACATTCAGGAGTACTGTCTAAGGTGGACTGGAGTGAGTGGGCCACGCCCATTGTTCCCGTCATGAAGCGTTCATCGAGTAACAAGCCAGGGGAACCGGGGAAGGTCCGCATCTGTGGAGACTTCAAGATCACGGTTAATCCGGTGCTTCACACGGTGCAATATCCGCTTCCGCGGATTGAGGATATCTTTGCTTCATTGTCTGGCGGGAAACACTTCACCAAGATAGACCTGGCGCAAGCGTACTTACAGATGGAAGTTGAGTAAGAGTCGCGCCAGTATTTCACAATCAACACGCACAGAGGCTTGTATCGATATAATAGACTGGTTTTTGGAGTGGCTTCGGCTCCAGCAATTTGGCAGAGGGCCATGGAGCAGGTATTACAGGGAATTCCAAGCACTCAATGTTACTTGGACGATATCCTGATTACAGGAGCTGACGATGAGGAACACCTTGCAAATTTGAAACTGGTGCTCACCAGATTGAAGGAATATGGACTTCGAGTTAATCACCAGAAATGTGAGTTCTTTCAGAAACGGATCTCGTACTGTGGTCATGTCATTGACCAGGAGGGGCTGCACAAGTCACCTGACAAGATCGAAGCTGTTGTGAAGGCTCCCGCTCCGGAAAATGTATCCCAGTTGAGGTCGTTCCTAGGGTTGATTAACTATTACCATAAGTTTCTGCCAAATCTATCCACGGTGCTGCACCCGCTGAACGCTCTTTTGCAGAAAGAAGTACCATGGAAGTGGAGCGAGGACTGTAAGAAGGCCTTTCGCAAAAGCAAGGCATTGATCACCTCAGAGGAAGTGTTGGCTCACTTCAGCCCAACGCTACCTATTCGTTTAGCTTGTGATGCTTCTCCTTATGGTATTGGAGCAGTACTCTCACACAAGTGGCCAAATGGCTTGGAAAGGCCAGTCGCATTTGCATCCAGATCATTGACCTCCGCTGAGCGCAACTATGCTCAGATAGATAGGGAGGCTCTCAGCCTTGTGTGGGGAGTAAAGAAGTTTAATCATTACCTGCAGGGCCAGAAGTTTACACTGCTGACAGACCACCAGCCGTTGGTATCCATTTTTAACCCTAAGAAGGGTGTTTCGGTGATGACAGCACAGAGGCTCCAGAGATGGTCCTTTTTCCTAGGGGCACATCAATATCAGATAGAATTCAAAGGTACAAAGCAGCATGGTAATGCTGATGGGCTGTCGCGCCTGCCACTACCTACTGAGGAGGAGGCACCGACGGTTGACCCGGTGGAATTATTTCACTCGACCATCATCGAATGTTTACCTGTCACCAATGCAAATATTGAAAGGGAGACTAGGAATGACCCAACACTGTCCCGGGTCTACGAATTGACAGTAAAGGGATGGCCAGCCCATGGTGATCCACTGTTACCGGCATTCTCAGCAAGACGAGAACAGCTGTCCATCTGTCAGGGAACATTGATGTATGGAACAAGGGTGATTATCCCTCCTAAGTTAAGAGAGAGAGTTCTAAAAGAACTACATGAAGGTCATCTGGGGGGAGTCAAGATGAAAAACCTTGCTAGGGCTTATGTGTGGTGGCCGGGTATCGACCAACAGATAGAGGATCTGATGAAAAGCTGCTCAGGGTGCCAAAAAGTCCAAAATGCACCTCCAATTGCACCGCTGCATCCATGGGAATGGCCTTCAACCCCATGGCAACGTGTACATATTGACTTTGCTGGTCCATTCATGGATTCCATGTTTTTAATTGCGGTGGACGCACATTCTAAATGGCCAGAAGTGATTAAAATGACTACCACTACCTCGGAGAAGACGATCACGGTGCTAAGAACGATATTTGCAAGAAATGGATTGCCAGAGCAAATATGTTCAGACAACGGACCACAGTTCGTGTCAGAGGAATTCCAGAAATTCCTGAAGAAGAATGGGGTGAAACATTATACCTCTGCCCCATATCATCCAGCTATGAATGGGCTGGCCGAGAGGTTTGTACAGACGTTCAAAAAGGCAATAAAGGCCATGAGCGAAGATCAGATTCCACTGCAACACAAGGTGGACAATTTCCTACTGGCATATCGAAACGCCACCCATGCAACAACAAACCAAAGTCCTGCCATGATGTTCTATAACAGGAGGTTGCGGTCCAGGTTGGACTTGTTAAAACCAAATGTGCGGAGGGAAGTCGAAAACAAACAGTTCCAGCATATCAATAACAAGCCCACTCGGAGTTTTGAAATAGGACAACCGGTGTTAGCCAGGGACTATAAAAACGAGAAATGGCAATCTGGAACAATTCGGGCCAGACAAGGACCCCTGATGTACATGGTAGATGTTGGTGAAAATGTAATGCGACGTCATGCTGACCAACTGGTGGGATCGAGAACAAGGGTCGAGCCCATGGTTACGGCAGAGACAACCGTGGAGGAAGTTAGTGAACCTGAAGCATCTACCTCAGAAGTGAATATACCTGATGATGATGTCCTATCCATAGGGGATCAACTAGATGAGTCACCCCAGCAACGAGAACCAGAGACCCCTGAAAGGCGTTATCCGTCTCGGATCAGGAGGCCTCCTCAGAGACTGAATCTGTGAACTGTTTTTACATGAAGTTGTGTATATATGTTATTATGTTATGTTTAATGGGGAATATATACTGTTAAGCTAAAAAGGGAGGATTGTGGTGTATGTAACCGTTCCACCTTTAAGAGAACTATTTTAAGAGATGCACTACTTTATCTTGGCTGCTGTATACTGTAATACCGGTGGTGACCACACCGGTATATAAGTGCTGTGTAATGATTTATTGGGCAGTTCAGCCTGACCTCTGACTAGTAAAGACCTGTTGAATTTACTCTTGTGGTCTGTGTGCAGTGATTCTTATTAACAATAACTAGAACACACAGACTTAACACTCATCTCACTGGCACAGAAAGCAGAATGGCCGTGAGCTGTCAAAAGTTGCAGCATTCAGCTTTCTGTTCTGGAGAGATCTCTAAATCAGCCTGAGAGGAAGGAATTAACTTAGAGTACAGATTGTCAGTGTTTGACAGCTTCAGAGCTGTCAAACACTGATATTTCATTTGTCAAAAGCTCTTGACAGATGAAATATCAATCTGTGACGTCACCTGTTGTCGGATGGCCCTTAATTGGCCGGCTGGGCGGGCTCAACAAGGTCAATCAAGTGACAATCGTGTGGGTTGGCCACAACTCGATGGAGGCGGGACTACAACCCCAAAAGTTGTAGTCCCGCCTCCTACACACCTCCAGTATCAAAATCCAGCCCATCATGTCTCGAATGACTTCTTGGTGGCTAAAGGGGAGAAGTCAAATCTTTGAAGTTTTGAAATGCAGAATACCACGTAACACATGAACTGTAACCCATGTGGTTTTCTGCCACTTTTGTAAACTTTAGGAGTGAATGAACAATTGTGGGCTGTGATAAAGCCAACTAATGGATAGCCAGACAGGATGTGTTAATGTGAATTTCTGACTGCTCAAACAGCTCAGACCAAACATTAAAAGAATATTTCACTATCTCTGAATGGTTGAATTACTGCAAAAGGCAAGGAAAACTGTATAAAACACAGTGGCTAAAGAATATCGGCACTGCAGTCGGAACAAGGGGTTTGGCCAATGATCTCGCCTACGAGGATCAGGTTGCAGTTGGAAGGAGGGGCCTGGTTAGTCTTTTCGCTTACGAGGACCTACAATCAACGCTGGATGGATCATCGGCGGGTGGTTGTATGTATGAGTTCCTGTAATATTATTGGTGGACTGCTCGAAAAGTGGTTGGAGTTTTGAATCTGTCTTAGGAACAATAAAAGGTTAAAGACAGAACCCAGTGTGTCTGGTGCAATTTCTCATAAGTCTCCAGTCCGAACTCTATAACCTGTTGGATGGGGCGAGGGGTAATTTCGCACGTCATACAAAGGGGATATCAGTAAGGTGAGCAGACAGCAGAAACTCCCTGGGTAGATTTGAGGAACAGAAAAAGATGCAAGACTTTGGTGGAGTTATTTATAGGTCTCCTGATAGCATAACTATCCTGGAGCTAAAAGTGTTAAATGATGAGGACAGGTTGCGTGGACTGGGCTTGCATTCCCTTGAGTATTGGAGATTAAGTGGTGATCTAATTGAGGTGTTTAAGATGATTAAATAATTGGCAAGGTTAGATAGTGAGAAACTATTTCCTCTGGTTGAGGGGGGTCTGGAACAAGAGAACGTAACCTTAAAGTTGGAACTAGGCAGGTCAGTGATAATGTCAGGATGCACTTCTTACATAGAAACATAGAAGATAGGAGCAGGAGTAGGCCACTCGGCCCCTCGAGCCTGCTCCGCCATTCAATGCGATCATGGCTGATCATCCAAATTCAGTACCCAGTCCCTGCTTTCTCCCCATACCCCATGATCCCTTTAGCCTTAAGAAATATATCCAACTCCTTCTTGAATATATTTAATGAATTGGCCTCCACTGCCTTCTGTGGTAGAGAATTCCACAGGTTCACCACTCTCTGGGTGAAGAAATTCCTCACACAAAGGGTAGTGGAAATCTGGAACTCTCTCCCTCAAGAAGCTGTTGAGGCTAGGGCAATTGACAACTTCAAAACTGAGCTTGATCATTTTTGTTAGGCAAGGATATTAAGTGATATGGAAGCAAGGCGGCTAAATGGAGTTAAGATGTAGATCAGCCATGATCTAATTGAATGGTGGAACAGGTTTGAGGAGCTGAATGGCCTATTGCTGTTCCTATGTTCCTAACCTGATGATCTATTTCTAATTTTATACCAACAGTGGGAGTTTGGACTGAAGCTGGGGGAATGGAGCAGAAGTAACAGTTGACAGCAATAGCAAACAGCATTAACTGAAGGAATTGCACGGGCCTGGTGCTGCTGTTTGTTTTATTGTCTTTAGCAAAATGGCTCTGCCAGGAGGAAAATAGCCACAGAATAAACAGGCAATGAGATGTAAGTTAGCAAAATAAGTTCCAAACTGTTCGTCTAAGACCTTGTAAAAAGTCTAGTAAATTTGTTTTCTAAAATCTTGTATGAAGCATCAAATGGTTCTGCATGCTTGTGATTTCATCATTTGGTCCCTGAGTATCTCGGTTGCATTGCTAAGTACTTTTTAACAGGAGAAACTGTTAGTGTGTGATGTAAACTGGAACAAAATGATGAGTGTCCATTTCTCCATTGCTGCAGATCTGTGGCCAGAACTGGGTCAAATTTCCTCCTCTTTAACGACCACCATATTGATTTCTTCAGTTGTTTCATTTTTATTAAAATAGTAGCGATTACCACAGGTACCTTTGAACCTGCAATTGAATAAAAACAGCACTGTCATAAAGAATGCACATTAGCTGAAACTTTCCCATTACGTTTCACTGGGTAGATAGAGTCGCTTATTTCATACTAGATTGGTTTTATTTCAGTAATTCTAAAAGGTTGAGAGTCAGGCAGTGTGACAATGGAGTGTGCTATTGTACTAATGCATTACTGTGCCACAGATTGCTAGGAGGTGGGTTGCCCACACACGGGAGTTTCACAAACTCTCCCACACAGTCCTGGGGAGGTTCCAAGGAAATACCAGACGGATCGCTATGGGGAAAATCTTTAATAATCATAGGCTGAGCCACCCAATCTAGTTTTCTGCATCGAGTAGTTGCGGTACTGAAAACAGTTGTCAGCAAATGCCCAAGAAGCTTAACTTTTACTGAGTCTATTCAGTAATGAGGATCTTGGCACATTCAATTGTTCAGCAATGGCTTTTTACACTAGTAAAAATCAAACACAACATCAACCTGCATTTATATAGTGCCTTTAACGTAGAGAAAATTCCACAGTGCTTTGGTTCAACAGTGCTGCCAGGAAATAATAACAAACCATGCTGAGTTGGCAGGGAAGGTGGTAACGCAGACTTTGTACCTGTGGGACCTGCACCTTTCAATCAAGCTCAGGCTGATAGAATAAAATCAATCTCAACTCAGTGAGCAGGGGCACAAGCACAAACTATCCACATTCACCATTAAATGGGCAGGCGAGTAGAAAATGGAAATATCACACTGGTGTAAATGCTAGGCTTATTTTGGCTATAATGGATAATGCCCATTGTCCTGCAGGTGGATCCTCTGTCAGTGTGGCATTGGTTCACTTCTGGATCTGTGCTGAGTTAGGTGATATGAAACATTGGTGGAGGTGTTACCATTAGCCTCAGTGGTCCCTGGCTTGGGAGGGGGGAAATCCAGGGGTCTTGGTCCTGATTGCTACACAGTGATCTCTACTGGAAAGTGTAGGTGTGGTTCTCGATTTGAGAACCAACAGCTAATTACTCATCGCGAGAGCGCGAGAAGCGACGAGAGAGGTGGACCTGCGGGAGACTCGGCGGAGCGGCAGTTTAAAAAGGGCACCAGAGTTCAGGTGAGGTCTCAGAGCGCGAGAAGCTGCAAGAGAGGCAGACCTGCAGGAGACTCGGCGGAGCGGCAGTTTAAAAAGGGCGGCAGAGTTCAGGTGAGGTTTAATAATCTGCAGTCTCCGAGCTCAGAGGGAGAGAAGTAAAAAGTAATCGAAGTGTGACGTCACCAGAAGGCAGGTAGGTGATTGGTTGGTGAGTATTTCTCTCTTTTTAAACTTTAACTCTGTGGTTTATAGTTACTAAGGTCTCTCTGGTGTAGCGGGGATTGTTGGTAAACCATTGAACTGTAGTGTAATTGGTGGGATTGATTGATTTAATTTAATTTCAATTAATTAAAGCGTAAGTCATGGCAGGACAGCCCGGCCACGTGGTATGCTCCTCCTGCGCTATGTGGGAACTCAGGGAAACTTCCTGTGTCCCTGACAACTATGTGTGCAGGAAGTGCATCCAGCTGCAGCTACTGACAGACCGCATTGCGGCGCTGGAGCTGCGATTGGATGCATACTGGAGCATTCGCGATGCTCAGGATGTCGTCAATAGCACGTTTAGGGAGTTGGACACACCGCAGGTAGAGGTTGGACAGGCAGAAAGGGAAGGGGTGACCAACAGGCAGAATACTAGGCGCAGGCAGGTAGTGCAGGGGTCCCTTGTGGACATCCACCTCTCAAACAGATACACCACTTTGAGTACTGTTGGGGGGGATGGCTTATCAGAGGAAAGCAGCAGTAGCCAACTTCCTGGCACCAGGGGTGGCTCTGCTGCACAGGACGGGAGGAAAAAGAGGGGTAGAGCTATAGTAATAGGGGAATCAATTGTAAGGGGAATAGATAGGTGTTTCTGCGGCTGCAAACGAGACTCCAGGATGGTGTGTTGCCTCCCTGGTGCAAGGGTCAAGGATGTCTCAGAGTGGTTGCAGAACATCTTGGAAGGGGAGGGTGAACAGCCAGTTGTCGTGGTGCATATAGGTACCAAAGATATAGGTAAAAACCGGGATGAGGTCCTAAAAGCTGAATATAGGGAGTTCGGAGGTAAATTAAAAAATAGGACCTCAAAGGTAGTAATCTCAGGATTGCTACCAGTGCCACGTGCTAGTCAGAGTAGAAATAGAAGGATATTTCAGATGAATATGTGGCTAGAGGAATGGTGCAACAGGGAGGGATTCAAGTTCCTGGGACATTGGAACCGGTTCTGGGGGAGGTGGGACCAGTTCAAACCGGACGGTTTGCACCTGGGCAGGGCTGGAACCGATGTCCTAGGGGGAGTGTTTGCTAGTGCTCTGGGGGGGGGGGGTTAAACTAAAATGGCAGGGGGTTCGGAACCTGAGCAGGGAGACAGAGGAAAGGGAAACAAGGATAAAAGCAAAAGATAGGAAGGAGAAAAACAAAAGTGGCAGTCAGAGAAATCAACGGTTTAAATCAAACGTGGCCACAGTAAATAATAATTCTAATAGGTCTAAGAGCATTAAAAAACAAGCCGGAAGGCTTTGTGTCTTAATGCGAGGAGCATTCGTAATAAGGTGGATGAATTGGCTGCGCAAATAGGGGTAAACGAATATGATTTGGTTGGGATTATGGAAACGTGGCTCAAGGATGGCCAAGGATGGGAACTCAACATCCAGGGGTATTCAATATTCAGGAAAGATAGGCAAAAAGGAAAGGGAGGTGGGGTAGCATTTCTGGTTAAAGAAGGGATTAACACAATCGTAAGGAAGGATATTAGCTCTGATGATGTGGAATCTGTATGGGTAGAATTGAGAAATACCAAGGGGCAGAAAACGTTAGTGGGAGTGGTATATAGACCTCCAAACAATAAGGTGGAGGTTGGGGATGGCATTAAAAGAGAAATTAAAGAAGCGTGTAATAAGGGCACAGCAGTCATCATGGGTGACTTTAATCTACATATAGATTGGGCTAACCAAATTAGTAACAATGCTGTGGAGGAGGAATTCCTGGAGTGTTTACGGGATGGTTTCCTGGACCAATATGTCGAGGAACCAACCAGAGATCAGGCCATCTTAGACTGGGTATTATGTAACGAGAAAGGATTAATTAGCAATCTTGTTGTACGAGGCCACTTGGGTTGGAGCGATCATAATATGATCGAATTCTTCATTAAGATGGAGAATGAAGTAGTTGACTCAGAGACTAGGGTCCTAAATTTAAATAAAGGAAACAACGATGGTCTGAGGCGCGTGCTGGGTAGGATTGATTGGGGAATGTCACTCAAAGGGTTGACAGTGGATAGGTAATGGCAAACATTCAAAGACCGCATGGATGAACTACAGAATTTGTTCATCCCAGTTTGGCATAAAAATAAAACAAAAAAGATGACTCAACCATGGCTAACAAGGGAAATTAGGGATAGCATAAGATCCAAGGAGAGGACATATAAATTGGCCAGAAAAAGCAATAATCCTGAGGATCGGGAGCAGTTTAGGATTCAACAAAGGAGGACAAAGGGATTAATTAAGAAGGGGAAAATAGAATATGAGAGTAAGCTTGCTGGGAACATAAAAACTGACTGTAAAAGCTTTTATAGATATGTGAAGAGAAAAAGATTGGTGAAGTCAAGCGTAGGTCCCTTGCAGTCAGAATCAGGGGAATTTATAATGGGAAACAAAGAAATGGCTGACCAACTAAATAGATATTTTGGTTCTGTCTTCACAAATGAGGACACAAATAACCTCCCAGAGATGCCAGGGAACATAGGGTCTGATGAAAGGGAGGAACTGAAAGAAATCAGTATTTGTAGGGAAATGGTGTTAGGGAAATTGATGGGATTAAAGGCCGATAAATCCCCAGGGCCTGATAATCTACATCCTAGGGTACTTAAGGAAGTGGCCCTAGAAATAGTAGATGCATTGCTGATCATCTTCCAACATTCAATGGAATCTGGAACAGTACCCATGGATTGGAGGGTAGCTAATGTTACCCCACTATTCAAAATGGTGGTAGAGAGAAAACGGGGAATTACAGACCGGTAAGCCTGACATCGGTAGTGGGGAAAATGCTAGAGTCCATTATAAAAGATGCAATGGCAGAGCACTTGGAAAACAGTGGCAGGATTGGACAAAGTCAACATGGATTCACAAAAGGTAAATTGTGCTTGACTAATCTACTGGAATTTTTTGAGGATGTAACTGGTAAAATAGATAAGGGAGAACCAGTGGATGTGGTGTATTTGGACTTTCAGAAGTCCTTCGATAAGGTCCCGCATAAGAGATTGGCGTGTAAAGTTAAGGCACACGGGATTGAGGGCAAGATATTGACTTGGATAGAGAATTGGTTGGCAGACAGAAAGCAAAGAGTTGGAATAAACGGGTCTTTTTCCGAGTGGCAGGCAGTGACTAGTGGGGTACCACAGGGATTGGTCCTTGGACCCCAGCTATTCACAATATATATATATGATCTGGACAAGGGAACTAGATGTAATATCTCCAAATTTGCAGACGTCACAAAGCTGGGTGGGCATGTGTGCTGTGAGGAGGATGTTGAGAAACACCAGGATGATTTGGACATGTTGGGTGATTGGGTAGAAACATGGAAGATGCAATATAACGTGGATAAATGTGAGGTTATCCACTTTGGTGGCAAAAACAGGAAGGCAGATTATTATCTAAATGGCAATAGATTGGGAGAAGGGGAAGTGCAACGAGACCTGGGTGTCCTTGTGCACCAGTCCCTGAAGGTATGCATGCAGGTGCAGCAGGCGATTAAGAAGGCAAATGGTATTTTGGCCTTAGTAGCGAGAGGGTTTGAGTACAGGAACAAGGATGTCTTGCTACAGTTGTACAGGGCCTTGGTGAGACCACATCTTGAGTATTGTGTGCAGTTTTGGTCGCCTTATTTGAGGAAGGATGTTCTTGCCATGGAAGGATTTCAGCGAAGTTTCACCAGGCTGATACCTGGGATGGCAGGAATTACGTATGAGGAGAGATTGGGTCGATTGGACCTGTACTCGCTGGAGTTTAGAAGAATGAGAAGTGATCTCATTGAAACTTATAAAAGTCTGACAGGACTGGACAGACTAGATGCAGGAAGGATGTTCCCGATGGTCGGGGAGTCCAGAACCAGTGGACACAGTCTAAGGAAAAAGGGTAGGCCATTTAGGACAGAAATGAGGAGGAATTTCTTCACCCAGAGAGTGGTGAACCTGTGGAACTCTCTACCACAGAAGGCGATGGAGGCCAGTTCATTAAATATATTCAAGAAGGAGTTGGATATATTTCTTAAGGCGAAAGGGATCAAGGGGTATGGGGAGAAAGCAGGGACCGTGTACTGAATTTGGATGATCAGCCATGATCGCATTGAATGGCGGAGCAGACTCGAGGGGCCGAATGGCCTACTCCTGCTCCTATCTTCTATGTTTCTATGTTTCTATCATCACTCACCACCCTGTCTCACACATGAAAAAAAGACATTTAGCTCCGAAACTAAGGATGCCATGTGGTAAATCATATTCTATCAGAAGTTACAAGGAGATTGGTCTCATAGAAGCTCATCTCTTGTATGAGAAGCATCTCCTACCAGTAATAATGGTTACCTTTCCCACAATTCCCTATTTGATTCCTTTCAGTGTGTTTTCTGTGCAGCCCACAGCACCGAGATCGATCTGCTTCCGTGGTTGCTTTCTTGGGGCATTATCCTTCCTTGTCCTCCTCACCCTCACTGCAGCATTTGACATGATGGATCATGCCATCTCCATTACTGTCTTCCCTCCATGGCCCACCTCCAGGTTCCTGCTCCAGCGATTGCACTCCTATCTGTCCCGACACAATCAATGTATCTTCAACAATGGCTTCTCCTCCAGTTGTCATGCAGCCTGCATCCGGAATTCCCTGAAGATCCATTATTGGCCCTCTCTTCTTCCTCATCTCCTCCTTCTCTGGGTGATATCATCCATAACATGGAATTAGCTTCCACATGTATACTGGTGACACCCAGTTTTATATTTCTACCACTTCTTGTAACTCCATGACCTCTGCATTATGCTGTCATACTGGCTGTCTGATATTATGTCATGAATGAGTCAGAATTTTTTGCAATTAAACTTCGGGAAGAGTGAAGCCATTGTTTTCTTCCACCTCCAAAACTCCGAACCATTGCCATTGACTTCATTCTCCTCCCTGGCTACTTGCTCAGGTTGAATCAAACTGCACACAAGCTTCGTGTTCTGTTTGAGCCAGAACTGAGTTTGAAATACTGTTGTCTATCCATTATCAAAACTATTTATTCCAACCTCTGCAACATTGCCTGCCTCCACCCCTACCTTACTGTCACTGTCACCGAAACCCCTATCCACAATTTGCTCTCCTCTAGAATCAACTTTTCCAATGCCCTCTTTGCCAGCCTCCCATCCTGCACCCTCCATAAACTCCAAATCATCTAAAGCTCTGCTGTCCACATCCTGTTCTGTACTCAGCCTCACTCAACCATAATCTCGCTTCTTTGCTGAACTATATTGGCTCTCTGTCCCCCAGTGGATTGAAGTTAAAATTCTCAACCTTGTCTACAAATCCCTCCACAGCTTCACTTCACTGTACCTCTTCAATCTTCTCCAAACCAATGTGTCCTCCCACGCTCTCTGGTCGTCTAAACCCAGCCTCCTCTCCATCCCTCTCACCCCACAACTCTCTCCCCAAATACCCCCATCTCTCTGCATCCCTCCCTGTTTTTAAAACACATCTCTTTTCCCAGGCTTTTGATCACTATTCCTAATCCTCTCACAAAGGATGGATGTTTGCTCTTTAGTCTCCTCTATGAAGCACCTTGAGACATTTTCTACATAAAAGCATTGTGTTGTTGTTAAGGACAGAAAACAAAGAAAAAAGCTTGAATCATAAAGACTATACACACTTACCTCTTGATTTTCTGCATCTGGTCAATGGTGTCTGGGAGAGGAATATTGAATGTTTCAGGCAGAAACAAGACCAGAATTGCTGCCAACACTGTCAAACCCCCCATCAGAATAAAAGGCAGAAACTCATGATAAACACCTGTGAAAATATAGATCATACATTGACTGTGAAGCAAAAACCAGCATATCCACATAAAGCCATAGGCACTGTATATAACACAGATCTTGTGGTCAATAAACACCATTTAATGTATTTTCAATGTCCGTACATTCAAATAATGTGCTGTGATATCCCTGGGAGCACCCCAAGAGGGAGGGAGAGCGCTTCCAGTAGCGCCACGCCTCCTTCTTGGGGCGCAACCATTGAATTTTGGGCACGGGGACGCTAACTTTTTTGGGGCACTAAAGTTAGCGTCCCAAAGGGGATGCGACCAAATTTCTTCCCGTTTATTTGTTAACCAGAGAATGTCCTGCATACTGGGCAAATGCAATTATTGCTTTGTTCTTGATTTCATTGATGAAATAAAGTGAGAGTTTGGATACAGAATCCGATACTCCTGACTTTAGCACACAGCCAAGTACTGAATGACACAAAAATGCTGTTTCATTTTGCATGTCCATCTTATGTCTCTTTCTTATAGCAAACTCCTGAGTGTTCAGTTTCCTATGTATAGTACAAACTATCTCAATCCTTTTACAGGTCACTGGCTTGTAATACACAGCAGTTTGGGTGTTATTCTATGCACAATATAAACCATCTCAACTCCTCAATGTGTCAAAGCTTTGTAGCACACTATAGGGGTGATTCTGTGATCCAACAATCCAAGTGAGGGAGTGCATCACAGGAAATCGTGGGGATGCCAGATTGTGAAGTCGCCCCTATATACAGTAGAAGTGTCTCTACATGGTAAACACTTACAATATGAACCAATTACTTTATAGATCCTTCCTTCTTCAGGGCATTCAAATAAGTAGGTGAGGAAATTGCAGATGCTTTTGTCATGATCTTCCAAAACTTTCTTGATTCAGGAAATGTCACTTTGGATTGGAACATTGCCAATGTCAATCCATTATTAAAGAAGGGTGAGAGAAACTTGGAAACTATAGGCCTCTTAGTCTAACATCTGTTGTGGGGAAGTTACTAGAATCTGTCATTAGGGACAGGGTGACTGAGCACTTGGACAAATATGAACTGATCAGAGAGCCAGCATGGATTTGTGAAGGGTAAGTCATGTCTAAATAACCTAGTTACATTTTTTGATGAGGCCACTAACATGGTAGATAAGAGTGTGTCTACTCTTTTAATTGCCAATTAGGATGACATTGTCTTCAGCCAAAATCAAATTAACAAATGTGCCCCCTTTTTAAAGGGGCACAAACAATAAACTCCAAATAAAACAAAAGGAGACTTATCAAATCAGAATATTGTTCCTGGTGTCGACTATGCACTCCAGTCTCTCCAGTGCCCATCAGTCGTGGAAGGCCTCAAGTGCACCAGTGGACACCCGGAGAGGCAGGCAGCCGGATCCAACAACCCCCTCGACTGTGTTCTGCCTGGACCTGTTAATGGCAACCTTGGCTGGGCTCAGGAGCAGACCCATGAGGTGGTCCTCAGATCTGCCCATTCCCCTCCGCACAGGTGTCCAAAGATCAGGAGCGTGGGACTGAAGTGCAGCCGAACATTGAGGAGCACCCACTTCAAATAGTGTAAGAGGGGCTGCAATCTCTCACACTCAATGTATACGTGAAACATGGAGTCATCCAGGCCGCAAAAGTTACAGGCTGCCTGAGAGTCCTTGAATCTACCCAAAAAAGCCATCGAACGGAACTACTCCATGCAAAACTCTCCACACCAGATCCCCAATGGAACAGGGGACGACTCCCGCGAAGAGTGCTGGGGACCCCCACCTCTACAGGGTAGCAAGATGGAATGCCAGGGTGTGTCCTGATGGGAGACGTAGATGATGGAGTGGAGAGTGTGCAGGTGCAGCCATACAGGAAATCCCTCCGCACAGAGTGGAATGGCACGGAGGAAACTTCCTAGCCATGGCTCAAGGTGTGAGCCATGAGCTGGTTCCCGAGGGAGCTTTCGTAAGGGAGTGTCGATGGATGTTATTTATATGGACTTCCAGCAGACATTCAATAAGGTTCCACACAAGAGACTGTTAGAAAAAATGAAAAGCACATGGAATTGGAGGCAATGGTAGGGAATTGGTTACAAGGTTGGAGACAGAGAGCAGGGATAATGGGTATGTACTCAAATTAGCACATGTGACGAGCAATATTTCTGTTAAGCTGCATGACTGTGTGGCTTTTAAATGAAAAAAACACGCATGCACGGAAATTTGAATGGGCTGTGCAGCTCGTTAAAGGGGCTGCGCACCCAAAAGAAAACTAGCGGGAACATTGCTGACTAGTGATGTCCCCCAGATATCTGTACTGGGCCTCAGATTTTCACTCTATTTCTAACTGATTTAGACGAAGGAACAGAGAGCCATATATCGACGTTTGCTGATGACAGTAAGTGAGGTGGCACAGTAAATAGTGCAGACAGGAGCAGAAAGTTGCAAAGGCACATTGATAGATTAAGTGAGTGGGCAAAACTGTGGCAGATGGAGTTCAGAGTGGGGAAGTATGAGGTCATCCACTTTGGACCTAAGAAAAATAGATCAGAGTATTTAATAAATGGTGAATAGCTAGGAACCATGGAGGAGCAGAGGGATTTAGGTGTCCATGTACAGATATCACTAAAATCTAGTGGACAGTTACAAAAAATAATTGAAAAGGCTATTAGAGTTTAGCCTTTATCACAAGGGGTTGGAATACAAAGAGATAAAGTTATGCTACAGCTCTGGTTAGACCCCACCTGGAGTATTGCGTTCAGTTCTGAACACCACACCTCAGGAAGGATATATTGGCCATGGAGGGGGTGCAGCGCAGATTCACCAGAATTATACCAGGGCTAAAAGGGTAAACTTATGAGGACAGGTTCCATAGGCTAGGGCTGGAATTTTCCAGGGGGTCAGTGGAAAATTGGTGGCAGGTCGGGTGGGAAATTTTATTCTTTTTGACAGCAGGTCAGGAACCCACTGTCATCCAACCGCAACATGCCTTTCCCAATGGCACGTCTGTGATCCCGGATCGGACCCGACCCACAGAGGCAGGCGAGCCAATCAAACCAATTATTGGCTTGTTGACAGACGCTTAATAATGGTTTAAACCTCACCTTTTAACTTTAACTGCTCGGCCACAGGGTCCACGAGCAGCGTGGACCCCGTCTGTTAACCTGAGGCGGGAGTTGAATGGCCATTGAATCAGCTGATTAGTTGACATCTTGAAATGTGCTATAACAGCTCCCACCTTATAGCTGTTCACTTTCCAAGTGCAGAAGCTGTTGTTTACTCCATTTGGAACACAGATTGAGCTTTATGCAGGCTGCAAGTGTTTGGAGCAAACTCTCCATCCAGTGTCACCTCATTGGAACAACCTCTCTCACCATTGACAGATTGCTTCTGTCATCTCAACTTCAACTGCTATCTATTCCATCAGCATGGGTGCCATTTATACTGTTTCATCTTGGTCCTCAGAATCTGACCACAATCAGCCTCAACACCAGCAGCACCAACCTTCTCCGCAATCACCTGATGCTGCACAGGACAGAGGGCATCAGCACCCGAGCATATTGCTGCCCGGGAGGCCAGGGATGGCCTCATCATGGCCAGATTTACCTCACTTGATGCTGTACACCCTGGCTGCCACATGATGCACCAGGTTGACACCACCCCACACCAACTCCATAAAGCATCCCTATAATGCCCAAGCCATTCCTTTCACACTCAGCAGCATGGCGGGGGTACCATTATGTCTCACTGCAACTCACAAATCACTTCCAAAGGTGCTCACAAATGTGTCCAAGACCGGAAAGTTTTGAAAATAAAGGTTTCAATGTTTGACAGCACATTAACAGAAACTTTACATGAACATTGGATAAAACACCCAAGTGCCTACCCTTGTGAGTTGTTAGTTGGTATGATTGCACTAGGATGAGGGTGAGTGTGAGGGGTGGCTAGTGAGATGGGGATGTGATAATGTAGATAGAGAGGGGTGGGTGGAGGTGCAAGGTAAGTTGGTGTGAGTAAGGATGTGCAGGGGTAGGGTAGGGAAGGCAGGGTGATGGGGATGTGATGAGAGGCACAGCAGGATGAAGGTGAGTGTGGCTTTGTACTCACGTTTCCTGATTTAATGAGATCATTGAAAGGTTTGCGCCCCTACACCCAGGTCCTCCTGACCACATCCCTGCTTGTGACCTCCTCTGCAATGTGCAACCAGGCTGTCTTGGTCTCCTGGGGAGGTCTCTTCTGCCCATCGGAAGGGAAGAGGACTTCCCTGCGTGCTTGGACTCCCTCCATAACCATATGGAGGGAGTCATGGGAGAACCTGGGTGCAGCCCTACACTGCTGTGCAGTGATTGTCAGTGTTTGCAGCACTTCAAAGCTGTAGAACACTGACAGCACAAATGTCAAAAGTAAGGTGGCCGTGGTCCCTTTAAGGAAACCGGCTCAAGATGCATCATCAAATAATGTCACCAGATCCAGTCCATCTAATTGGGCCGGGAAACGCGCTGGGCGGGCTTAACAAGCCGCATTGAGGTAAGTTCATTTTAGGCAGTGGGATGGAGCCAGCAGTGAGGCCGTGCCCCACCACCGACACCGTCCGCACCGAACCCGCCGAGGTGAGCAAACTCTCGGCCTAGGCTTGTATTCCCTTGAGTATAGACGATTAAGGGGTGATCTAATTGAGGTGTTTAAGATGATTAAAGGATTTGATAGGGTCAATAGAGAGAGAAACTATTTCCTCTGGTGGGGAGTCCAGATCAAGGGGACATAATCTTATAATTAGAGCTCGGCCATTCAGGGGTGAAGTCAGGAAGGAAGTCAGGTGGAAATCTGGAACTCTCCCCAGCAAAATACTGTTGAGGCAAGATCAATTGAAAATTTCAAAACTGAGGTTGATATACTTTTGTTAGGCAAGGGTATTAAGTCATATGGACCGAGATGGATAAATGGAATTAAGATACAGATCTGCCATGCTCTAATTGAATGGTGGAACAGGCTTGAGGGTTTGAATAGGGTGGTGGTATTTGAGTGAAAAGTGAAGTGAATATTCTCACAATGGGAATGTCTGTAAAAGTCTGCGTGAAATTAAATGCTGAATTAATCTCTAGTCTTTCTTTGCAAAGGAAAAGATCATCCATAATCAGTGCAACAAAGTAACAGGGGTGGAGGCATGGCAACCAATAAGGTCTTCAGTAGTCCTGAGGAGGAAGCTCTACAATTCCTGGACCGACACACTGGGGGGCAGTGGGAGATGGAGAGGTTTAAAGAGAGCTGTCAGGTTCAGATTGGTAATGAGATGGTTGACCTGCAATACTGTGAGTGGTTACAATGTTCAGACATTCTGATTAATTGAAAGGACTCCAATCGTTGCTCAGTTACTTCTTCTTAATTACAACATGAATGAAGATATAATTTGTTGAAAATTTACCCAGGTTCCTGCATACATTCATTGTGACAAAGCGTTCATTCAAACGCCACTGCTGTTGGTCTCAGAAAGTAAGATAATAAACAGGGGATGCTGGGAGAGAGATATACAGCTGTGGGGAGGGTGGAGCTGGTGAGGTACCTTGTATATAATTATTGTCTCATTCATCTCTTCACTTACACCAGGTGGTCATGAATGGTGTGCAGTGTCACCCTTCCAGCATTATTTCAGTGTCTGCATGGGTACTCATGTGTTCACTTACTTTAGCCAACCTTGAGAGTTCAATAACACTTTTCTTATGCTGTATTGCCATTCAGGGAGTGGTTGATGTGCACCGACTGCCTTTGTCACTGCTCTCCATACTGCTTGCATCACTTCCTTCCATAATGCCTTCATTTCCCTTTTTTGGGGCTTCCATTCTTGGATTCTAAGTAGCCTTTTTCTCCTTCCCCTTATCTCTGCCAACATTACCTCCACAAATCTTAGAATATTGGGACCATGACCATATCACACATCCCCAAAGCTGGTCCACCTTCTGTCATGCTCCTCTTACTTTGCTCCTGCCTTGTCTCTGCAACAAAACAATTGCTTGCCTTTTGACCCTTTAAGCGGCAGTAGCCTTTCAATTGCTGCAGCTACACTGAATGTCTCTCCCTCCCAGTGGGAGAAAATCATTTAGCAGCTGGATCACCTGGAACTTGCCCTGCCTATCTAATTAAAACCCACCGCCCCTGCTGTCCCGACAATTGCTAATGGGGATCGTGTGGGTAGGTGGAAGCCCTGCCTTATCATGTTTCTTGTGGACCAACGAATATCCAGGTCCCAAGTTGTCTGTTGCATGAACATGAATAGAACACTCAGATCAATAGAATACAAACACAATTTCAGAAAATATAGAGCCAATGTCACTGTACACCATAGTACAACTGCAGCAATTGTGACAGCAGCATCATCGAAAGAAAAAAAGAATTTGCATTTATGTAGCGCCTTTCACAACCTTAAAATGTCCAAAAGCACTTTACAGCCAATTATTTCATTTGCAGTATAGTCATTATTGTAATGTAGGAAATGCGGCAGCCAAATTGTGCATAGCAGAGTCCCACAAGCAGCACTGGGATAATGACCAGATGATCTGCTTTAGTGATTTTGCCAGAGGGATAAATATTGGTCAGGGCAGCGGGGAGAACTCCCCTGCTCTTCTTCAAAATAGTGCCATGGGATATTTTACATCCACTCTGAGGGCAGACACAGCCTCACATTAAGATCTCATCTGAAAGACAGCACCTCTGACAGTGCAGCACTCCCTCAGTACTCTACTGGTGAGTCAGACTATATTTTGTGCTCAAGTGTGTGGAGTGGGACTCAAACTTACAACCTTCTGATGCAGAAGCGAGAGTGCTATCACTGAGCCACGACTGACTTGGATAAAACTATTGAGCTCCAGAATCAGTGAAATCTAGGTCTGTGTGAGAATTTGGGGTGGATAAAAGAAAGGTGTATTCAATTGAACCTGTAGATCATATGAAAGAATGCCAGCACTGACGGCGCAAAGAGTATACCTACGATTTGGGAATGGTCTGTGGATATCAGAATAATGCCAAAAATTCCTTATATTGTAGCTACACATTGAAGTTTAACTGTTACCTTACCAAGAAAAGAAAAGTAAGGCGAGATGATGCTGCCCAGCCTGGAGGCCATCGAACTCACTCCGACACCTGTGCTTCTTATTACAGTTGGGTAGAGTTCAGTAGTGTAGACATAAACCATGGTGAAGGCACATGTGGTCCCAAATTTTCCAAACATCGCCAGCACTGTAGTAAGTATTGAAAGATCTAGAAAAACCACAAGTAACCATAAACTTGGTGGAAGGTGCACTGGTTTGCCAGCGGCTGTCTGTATAATCCAGTCATGCACTCAACACACGGGCTGATTTTCCCAATATATTCTTCTGGCACAGACCCTCGCCAACTTGGAGAACATATTGCAAATTCATGGTGGCCCTCCCTGTCCATTACAATTAATAGATGGAAAAACATGCATCCACAATTTCCCAATATATGTTCCTGGTGGATGAGATTCTGCACTGAAAACACGCATTCATAAAACAGACTCTTAGGGGTCGATTTTCATTGACCCGTGGAGTCGATATTGGAGGCGTGCGGGGGGTTAAAGTCCCGAATTCGGGGGTCCCGACACCATCCCGCCCCCAACCCGCCTCCATGTAAGTTTGAAAGGAGGCGGCTATCCGCCCCACACTGGGACCCGCCTACCCGAGGCGGGAAGGGATTAGTGACAATTAACTGCCTGTTAACAGGTAGTTAATAGGCAGTTTTTAGCCTAGTCCCTATTTTAAAGCTTGAAGTGTGGGATTCCCGACAGCTCCAAACCACGCCAAGTTAGAGGGTTGAAGGACTTGGAGGGGTCGAGATGTCGGTGTTCAGGTGAGTGATGGGTGCATGAGTGCAAAGGTAAGTGTGTTTGGTGTGTCTAAAGTGTGTAAAGAAGTTTAAATTACCTGTACTTACCTTTTCAGCCTTCCTTCCTCTAGGTTTCGGGAGTCCATCATCTAACCGGCACAGAAAGCAGAATGGCTGCGAACTGTCAAAAGTGACAGCCTGCAACTTTCTGTGCTGGTGAGATTTCTAACTGAGTCTGTGTAGAAGGACTCAGGTTAGAAGTAAGATTGTCAGTGTTTGACAGCTTCAAACAGTTGTGAAACACTGATATTTCATCTGTCAAAACGTCTTGACAGATTAAACTTCAGTCTGTGATGTCACCTGTTGCCGGGTGGCCCTTAATTGGCCTGCTGAGCCCGCTGGGTGGGCTCAACAAGGTCAATCAAGTTAAAATCGCGTGGATTGGCCGTATCTCGATGGAGGCGGGACTACAACCCCGAAAGTTGTAGTCCCGCCTCCTTCCCGACTTCTGAATGAAAATCACCCCCTTAATGTTGGTGTTATAAGTACTTGGCTGGAGTAAATGAGGCACATTGTATAACAGTGTGTCACCCATGCTGGCCAGGTTACTTTCCCTTCCAACAACAACTTGAATTTATATAGCACCTTTTAAAAGAGAAAAAGAAACGTTCCAAGCTGCTTCACAGAGACCTATCCAAAAAATGCACACTGAGCTGATGAGTGAGAGATTAGAAAGAAAATTGGTCAAACCAGTGAGCTTTAAGGAAGGTCTTAAAGGACGAGAGGGAAGTGGCGAGTCAGAGGGGTTTATTGAATGAATTCCAGAGCGTGGGCCTAGGTGGCTGAAGGCGTAGCTGCCAATGATGGAGTGAAGAGGTGGGGGATGCATAACAAACTGTGGCCAGATGAACAGAGAGGTTGGTGGGGAGGAGGGTTCTAGACCTGGCGAAGGTTACAAAGTTAGGGAACAGCGAGACCATGGAAGGATTTAATTACAAGGATCAGAGATTTATCTTAGAGGTATTAGGGACTGGGAACCAATATAGGTCAGCGAGGACAAGGGCGATGGGCAAGTGAGACTTGGTGTGGTATAGGATACGGGCAGCAATATTTTGGATGAACTGAAGTTTACAGAGGGTATAGGATGGGAAGCTGGCCAGAGCAACAGTGAAGTAATCAAGTCTGGAGGTGACTAGGGCATGAATGAGGGTTTCAGTGGTAGAAGGGCTGAGATAGGGGCAGAGATGGGCAATGTCACAGAGGTGGAAATAACTGGTCTTTGTGATGGAGAAGATATGTGGTCAGAAGCTTAGCTCGAGATCTAATAAGAAATCAAGGCTTTGAACAGTATGGTTCAGCCTGAGACAGTGGCCAAGGAGGAGGATGGAGTCAGTACCAAGAGTATGGAGTCTGTGGCAAGGGCAGAAGATGATGGCTTTGATCTTTTGAATATTTACCTGGAGGAAATTGGGGCTCATCCAGTATTGGTTGATGAATAAACGGTCTGACAGTACAGAGGCAGTGGAGGGGTTAAGAATGGTAATGGAGAAGTGAGCCAGAATGCTAAAACCTCTGCAGGATGACATCACCTGGATATTTCAATTCATCATGAAATGTTGCTTTAAAATGTTTGTTAACAGAAGACAGGCGAGGATAATTCTAGATGCATTTTAAATACTTACTTGAAGGTACGAGCTGGATGAAGAACAGGACAACTCCACTGAATAAAAGTGTGCCTGAAACGCTGAACTTGCGGGAAAGCTTCTTGAGAAAAATCCAAGCCGCTACGCTGGCCGGAATCTCGGCAGCACCGGAGAAGAAACAGTTCAAATAGTCATCACCATGGAGATTGGGCGTGTTCAAAGACAGGCCAAAGTATCCGATTGCTATAATCATCCTGCAACAAAATGATAAATTCTTCTTGTAAAACTGTTTTTAAAAAAAAATGACTCCCCACTTCATTCAGTTTTGTTTTGCTGGATTTTCTCTCTCTCTCATTTATATCATTACTAGCTGGGGGGGGCCGGCATTGCCAGGGCAGTTTAGAGGGCCGTGCGGTTGACGGCCGGCCGCTGCCGCTCCCCCGCTCTGTGTCTCGGGCCGCGCGGTTGACGGCCACCCGCTGCCGCTCCCCCGCTGTGTGTCTCGGGCTGAGCGGTTGTGAGGCCCAGCCCGAGGAGACCCCAACTCACCTCCCGCTCCGGCGGGCCGACGCAGCTGCCCCGCTCGCTGTTGAGGAAAAGCAGGGGAAAAAATGGCGGCGAAGTTTCGGGAGGCTGCAGGATTAGGTCCTGCCCGTGACGCACCGATTGGTCAACCATCAGGTCACTGAACTGTAGGATTGGTCAACCATCACGTCACTCAACGCTAATGAGCGGTAGGATTGGTCAACCGCTAATGCGCGGATTTTTGAACGTTTTTTGTATACTGTCCGAACAATTTTTGTCTGACCAAAAAGTAAATATGCCTATGACACTCCCCTGATCATCAGCTTTCTATTGATATAACATATGTGTAGGTACGCTCTATAACTTTTGAGTGTATAGCAGACAGACAGACAGACAGAGACAGACAGACAGACAGACAGACAGACATACAGACAAACCAACTGCTTTATATATATAGATTATATCCAATAGAAATTGCTGACTAGTAACGTGTGGCTACTGCGACACTGTTTTAGCCACATCCACTAACGTTAGTAGAAAATTTCTTATTACGCTAGCACAATTAAATAAATTGTGTTGAAATGAATAATTGCCTCAATTCTACATTGTCATCATAGAATCATAGAATTATACCGCACAGAAGGAGGCGATTCAGGCCATTGAGTCTGCGCCGGCTCTTTTGAAGATTAATCCAATTAGTCCCATTCGCCCACTCTTTCCCCATATCCCTGCAATGTTTTTCTCCTTCAAATATTTTTCCAATTCCCTTTCGAAAGCTACCATTGAATCTGTATCCACCACCCTATCAGATAGTGCATTCCAAATCCTAGCCACTCGTTACATAAAAAAGTTTTTCCTCATGTCGCCTACGGTTCTTTTGCCAATCAACTTCAATCTGTGCACTCAGCCATTGGAAAAAGTTTCTCCTTATTTACTCTATCTAAGTCCTTCATGGTTTCAAACACCTCTATCAAATCTCCTCTTAGCCTCCTCTGCTCCAAGGAGAACAACCCCAGCTTATCTTATCTATCCACATAACTGTATTCCCTCATCCCTGGAACCATTCTAGTAAAGCTCCTCTGTACCCTGTCCAAATCTTTCACGTCCTCCCTAAAATGTGGTGCCCAGAATTAGACACAATACTCCAGCTGGGGCCGAATGAGTGTTTTATACAGGTTTAGCATAACTTCCTGGCTTTTGTACTCAATGTCTCTATTTAGAAAACCCAGGATCCCATATGCTTTATTAACACTATCCATAGTCTCTCTATCTCCCGAAACAAGAAAAGGATGGCCAAGCATTTTTGCACAATCATGGTGCTTTTTACAGGTTGAATGCTAAACCTTATTGAGGGTTACTGGCACAAAGGACTTACTGAGACCAACAGTGAAAACAGATGAATAAAACCTGAAGAGGTGGCTCTTGGATTAATGACTATCTCTACAGAAAATATACTTGTACATGCTGTCCAACTCAGAAACTCCCCCAAGCCAATTGCCCTGCTGATGTCGTCATTTAACTTTCAGTGACAGTGAGACTCCATCTTCAAAGGCCAATGGGCTATAGTAAACACATATGTCTGGATCAAAGAAACACACTGAAGCAAGTCATTTGTCTACTTGCCCTCTCAGTCACATAATGTCATGAGGTGCAAAAGGGATCAACAAGAATGGGATTAAAAAATAGACTGAAAACACAAAGAATGCAGCATGCATGCAAAATTTACAAAACATTTGCAGAGGCTGACACAGCCCCTAAAATGCCGATTACTTAAACACTGAGCAATTGAAACACAGCCCTGAATAAATGGTCAGGACCAAGGCTGCTGCTTCAAGGTGACTGAATAAGTTAAATTCCTTTCTGTTAAATTGGATTTTAGGATTTTTATCCGTGTTGTGAGATCACATTTTGTCTTTTTTGTGAAAACTGAATCCTAAAGGTCTCACATATTATAGAAAGAAGTAATTATAACGAGAGTGCAGTGGGTCCCCAACCTGTCATGGCTGAAGCTGTAGCTGTGCCCAATCTTCCATCAGCTGAATTACAGGAAAAAAACACTAAATCCACAATTTTTGCAGTAACTTTTGAAGGGGGAAGTGAGCACTGAGGTGGCAAAATTCATTTCCTAGATGGAATCTGGGACCAACCCACACCAGGATATTTTGATTTCTGACACTTTACTTTAGTGCATTTTCCAGCATTTTGTAGTACACTGAGTAAACTGGAATGATTTTATTATACATTCACGGGCAAGGCCCATCCCTAATTGCCCTCGAGACGGTGGTGGTGAGCCGCCTTCTTGAACTGCTGCAGTCCGTGTGGTGAAGTTACTCCCATAGTGCTATTAAGGAGGGAGTTCCAGGATATTGACCCAGCGATGGTGAAGGAACGGCAATATATTTTCAAGTCAGGATGGTGTGTGACTTCGAGGGGAACTTGGAACTGGTGGTGTTCCCATGCACCTGCTGGCTATGTCCTTCTAGGTGGTAGAAGTTGCAGGTTTGGGAGGTGGCGTCGAAGAAGCCTTGGTGAGTTGTTGCACTGCATCTTGTAGATGGTACATACTGCAGCCACGATGCTCTGGTGGTGGAGGGAGTGAATGTTTAAGCTGGTGGATAAGGTGCCAATCAAGCGGGCTGCTTTGTCCTGGATGGTGTTAAACTTCTTGAGTGTTGGTGGAGCTGCCCTCATCCAGGAAAGTGGAGAGCATTCCTGACTTGTGCCTTGTAAATGATTGAAAGGCTTTGGGGAGTCATGAGGTGAGTTCCTCACTGCAGAATACCCAGATTCTGACCTGCTCTTGTTGCCACAATATTTATGTGGCTGGTCCAGTTAAGTTTCTGGTCAACGGTGAAGCCCAGGATTTTGATGGTGTGGGATTCAACTATAGTATTGCCATTGAAGTTCAAGAGGAGGTGGTTAGACTCTCTCTTGTTGGAGATAGTCATTGGCTGGCACTTGTGTGGCACAAATGTTACTTGCCACTTATCAGCCTTAGCCTGAATGTTGTCCAAATCTTGCTGCATGCGGGCATGGACTGCTTCATTTTCTGAGGAGTTGCGAATGGAACTGAACACTGTGTAGTCTTCAGTGAACATCCCCACTTCTGACTTTATGATGGAGGGAAATTCATTGATGAAGCAGCTGAAGATGGTTGAGCCTAGCACACTTCCCTGAGGAACTCCTGCAGCGATGTAGTGGGGCTGAGATGATTGGCCTCCAACAATCATAACCAGTATCCTTTGTGCTAGGTATGACTCCAGCCAGTGGAAAGTTTCCCCCCTGATTCCCATTGACTTCAATTTTACTAGGGCTCCTTGATGCCACACTTGGTCAAATGCTGTCTTGATGTCAAGGGCAGTCACTTTCACCTCACCTCTGGATTTTAGCTCTTTTGTCTGTGTTTGGACCAAGGCTGTAATGAGGTCGGGAGCTGAGTGGTCTTGGCGGAACCCAAACTGAGCATCGGTGAGCAGGTTATTGGTGAGTAAGTTCCACTTGATAGCACTGTCAATGACATTTTCCATCACACTGCTGGTGGAAGGGGTTGTTGACAATGCTAACAAACGGCACTTTATATACATGTTAAGTATTAAAATAAAGGTTTTGGGTCCTACAACTCTAAAGTCACAGGCATCTTTCTTCTCAGTCGCCATTGGGAGGGGGTGGGCACATTTTCACCCACTTACCATGCCTCAGTGAGTCACCTGGTGCTAATTCCACACTACCATGATCGAAATCCGCTTGGTGAAATTTGCTGAGTTGGTGCCTGGGAGGGAGGATATGATGCAGGTGGCAATCCGGCGGGTGTGGTGGTGGGGGGGGTGGTGGTGTTGGGGAAGAAGTAGAGGTGGTGGAATGAATCACGTGTAAGTGTGGCCTGGGCTCGTCCTCTTCCTCTTCCTCTTCATCATCATCTGCATAAGCTACTTGGGGGAATAAAGCTTCAGGTCCTCTTCTTCCTCCAGCTGAGCTTGTGGTGGTGCCCAGGGAGGAAATGAAGAGCACGGTAGCCCTGGTCAAATCATTGAATTTCTTTTGACACTGTTCTGCAGTCCTGGGAGTGACGGAGTTGGCATTCAGTGCCGGTGCTGCCTCCCTCCAGCCAGCACTCCTGCCATTCCTGGCCGGCTAGGTGGATTGCTGACCTCCTGGCTTCAACCTTTTTTCAGGAGGGCTTGGAGTTCTTCATCAGAGCAGTTTAAAAAAAAAAAATTATTCATTGATGGGATGTGGCCGTCGCTGGCTAGGCCTGCATTTAGTGCCCATCCCTAATTGCCCTTGAGAAGATGGTGGTGAGCCGCCTTCTTGAACCGCTGCAGTCCATATGGTGTAGGTACACCCACAATGCTGTTAGGAAGGGAGTTCCAGGATTTTGGCCCAGCGACAGTGAAGGAACGGCGATACAGGTCCAAGTCAGGATGGTGTGTGGCTTGGAGGGGAACTTGTAGGTGGTGATGTTCCCATGCGTCTGCTGCCCTTGTCCTTCTAAGTGGTAGAGGTCGCGGGTTTGGAAGGTGCTGTTGAAGGAGCTTTGGCGAGTTGCAGCAGTGCATCTTGTAGATGGTACACACTGCAGCCACAGTGCGCCGGTGGTGGAGGGAGTGAATGTTGAAGGTGGTGGATGGAGTGCCAATCAAGCGGGCTGCTTTATCCTGAATGGTGTCGAGCTTCTTGAGTGTTGTTAGAGCTGCACTCATCCAGGCAAGTGGAGAGTATTCCATCACACTCCTAACTTGTGCCTTGTAGATGGTGGAAAGGCTTTGGGGAGTCAGGAGGTGAGACACTCGCCGCAGAATTCCCAGCCTCTGGCCTGCTCTTGTAGCCACAGTATTTATATGGCTGGTCCAATTCAGTTTCTGATCAATGGTAACCCCCAGGATGTTGATAGTGGGGGATTCAGCGATGGTCATGCCATTGAATGTCAAGGGGAGATGGTTAGAGTCTCGCTTGTTGGAGATGGTCATTGCCTGGCACTTGTGTGGTGCGAATGTTACTTGCCACTTGTCAGCCCAATTCTTCTCCTGTAACTCTGCCCTGCTGCCCTTTGGGCACAGATGGCATTTGACTGGTCATAATGCTACCAAAATATAATTGAGATATTTTTAAGATATGCCATAAACTAATTTGAGAAAGAAATGAAAGAGAATGCAGCATTTGTGACTTACCTGTTTGTCTCCCAGAGCGCTGCTGAAAGGGAGAGGCTGAACATCGTTTTAAAAGGCTGTACAGAAGTTTCCTGGTGGATCAGCTGCTTACACTAAGTTTGCCCAGGACTCTTCCGTGCTTCGCAATGTCTTTTTTTAAAGGTGTAATATCCAGTGTAAATCACATTAAGAAGATTTGAGGTCTTTGCACCATCGCAAACAGTGCAAACATGGATCCTAAACGCTGTTGTTGGTGCAAAACGTGGACAGTAAACATTATGGGTTAGAAATCCATTATAGCCAAGAAATGGACAGTGTTTAGATTAAAAGTGGTTAAGTAGCACCAAGTGAAAATTGTCTAGACTGCACACAAAATTCATCCTCACTCCTCATTGAAATGATTGCAGTCATGAATCTAGTCTAAAAACCCACGCTCATTGGCATTACACTGAAAAGATGGACCAATATTGGGTGTAGTCTAAACTCAAGTAAAGATCGCCATTGGCGTATTTCATGATTTAAAGGGGAGGTTCATTGATGCTGCAGCACCTCATTCTCAGCATTGTTGGGTGTGCAGTTGCCTCAACAACCATAAGAAGGAGGACAAGGAGGAGCACTTATTTATAAATCCTGATGGCAGATCGCCACCCCAGGGAGAGAGCCCAGAAGTTTTCCAATGAAACATTGGAGATATTAGCATTAGCCATTGAGAGAAGGTGGGCAGTCCTGCACCAACAGGCAGGAGGCCCTCGCCAGAAGTCTGGCAGACTATGTGGAGGGAGGTGGCACACAACGCATGGGCAGCACTATGCTCCCCAGGTCCCACACCCAGTGCATGAGGAACTTTAACAAGCTCACATGGGCGAGTGAAGGCTTCAACAAATGCTACATACCACCATCTGTACCACAAGCTTCACACACAGCTCAATGCACCACACCCCCAGCATTTACCCACCAACAGTCTCTACCGAGCAACACTCACACCCATATCTCACACCTTGCACACAATGGCAGCTATTTAACTATGGCAGGCACAAGGGGCATTAGTTATTAGAATTCATGTAATGTGTCTGATATGTTTATAGATAAATTTATTAATGGTGTTTGGAATATTTTGTAGTTTCTCATTTCACCTCTGCGCCCAGGAGGACGCTGTGATATAACAATAACAACAACAACTTGCATTTGTATAGTACCTTTAACATAGTAAAACATCCCAAGGTGCTTCACAGGAGTATTACAAGAAAAAAAATTGACACCGAGCCGCATAAGAAGAAATTAGGGCAGGTGACCAAAAGCTTGGTCAGAGAGGTAGGTTTTAAGGAGCGTCTTAAAGGAGGGAAGAGAGGTAGAGGCAGAGAGGTTTAGGGAAGGAATTCCAGAGCTTAGGGTCGAGGCAACAGAAAACATGGCCACCAATGGTTGAGCGATTATAATCAGGGATGCTCAAGAGGGCAGAATTAGAGGAGCTCCGATTTTTCGGGGGGTTGTGGGGTTGAAGGAGATTACAGAGATAGGGAGGGGCGAGGCCATGAAGGGATTTGAAAACAAGGATGAGAATTTTGAAATTGAGGCGTTGCTTAGCCAATGTAGGTCAGATAGCACAGGGGTGATGGGTGAATGGGACTTGGTGCGTGTTAGGACACAGGCAGCCAAGTTTTGGATCACCTCAAGTTTTCATAGGGTAGAATGTGCGAGGCCAGCCAGGAGTGCATTGGAATAGTGAAGTCTAGAGGTAACAAAGGCATGGATGAGGGTTTCAGCAGCAGATGAGCTGAGGCAGGGGCGGAGACGGGCGATGTTACGGAGGTGGAAATAGACGGTCTTAGTTATGCTGCGGATATGTGGTCGGAAGCTCATTTCAGGGTCAAATATGACACCAAGGTTGCCAACAGTGTGGTTCAGACTCAGACAGATGTTAGGGAGTGGGATGGAGTCAGTGGCTAGAGAATGGAGTTTGTGGTGGGGACCGAAAACAATGGTTTCGGTCTTCCCAATATTTAATTATATGGTGCGATATAGGGATGGAATGATGGGGATGTGGTAAGAAATGGGGATCTGGGGTTTCAGTCATTCGAATCACAGTCTGCTGAGTCCGTCACGGACAGCCCATCCGGAAGGCCAATTGTCTCACTGCCTCCACCCTCCCTCCTGTTCCTCGTCCTCTTCCTCCTCATCCTCCTCCTCATCCTCCTCCTCCTCCTGAGGTGGTCCCAGAATCCCTGCTGGCAAGGATCTGCACCCTCATGATAGCCTAGTTGTCGAGCATGCAGCAGACCACTATGAAGTGGGACACCCGCTCTGGCGAGTACTGGAGGGCTCCTCTCGAGCAGTCAAGGCAGCGGAACCGTTGTTTCAATAAGCCAATGGTCTGCTTGATGATGTCCCTGGTGGCAGTATGGCTCTCATTATATGAGCGCTGGGCACACGTGTTAGGGTTGCGGAGGTGAGTCATGAGCCAGCCGGAGAGCGGATAGTCCTTGTCTCCGAGTAGCCACCCTCGACCTTGATGTGGTGGCTGGAAGAGTGTTGGCACACCGGTCTGGTGCAGGATGAAGGCATCACGGCTGCTGTCAGGATAACGGGCATTCGCATTTAGGATTCGCTATCTGTGGTCGCACACCAACTGCACATTACGTTAGTGAGTGATTTTTAGCAAGTGTTGAAACCTTTCAAAAATCATGAGGGAGGTTTGTACTTGCCAAAACACTTCCTGATACCAAAGAACCTTGAAATGTCTGAGGAAAACTCTTCCAGTAGCAGGAACTAGCACAGAGCCACTTAAACCTCAAAACCCTGACAGCTGAGAGTGGTTGGTGAGGATCCCTTTAAATATCATCACTGAAGCCAGCTTCCTGCTGCTGCATGCCACCTGAAGCTGTCGTTGCTTTCTCCAGCTGGTAGGTACCTTGGCTAAAACTAAGTTGGGAGTTCGGGCATCCAGTGGGCGTTGCACACTCACTAACGACATGATCTCCATCATGGCGAGCTCCCTGACGATTGAGGTTACCGACAACACTGATATGGCGAGCGGTGCTGGAACCGGCATCAGCTGTCATTACAACAGTCAATGGCACTTTAGCGCCATCCGTGTGGCACAAGCCACACGTATTTCTCCCTCTATGTGCCTCTCAAGAACCTGTTAAAAGGTACAGTTGCATTGTGGACTAATGATTTGGAAATGTGAGTTCAAATCCCACCACAGCAGCTGGGGAATTTTTTAATTCAATTAAATAATCTGAAAGAAAGGACTACTAAACTACCAGATTGTCGTAAAAATCCATCTGGTTCACTAATGTCCTTTCAGAAAAGAAATATATGACTCCAGACCCACAGCAATTCAAGAATGCAGCGGTTCAAGAATGCAGCTCACCACCATTTTCTCACGGGCATGCCGATTGACGCCACCACGCTGCCATTTTTTTCCAGGGTGCTGCCAGTTATCAGCAGCGCAAAGTAGGAGAGCAATATGGCAGCCACTGCGGGACTGGCCACCAGCTGGCGAAAGAGCGGCGGCCGCCATTTTATCCCCATTTAATTGCGCTATGGAGTGTCGGTAAGGAGATGAATTTCTAGCCATAAAGTACAAAAGCAAGGAAGTTATTCTAAACATTTATAAAATAGTGGTTAGGCCCCAGCTACAGTATTGTGGCCAATTCTGGGTACCACACTTTAGGAAGGATGTCAAGTCGTGAGAGAGGGTAGAAGAGGAGGTTTACTAGAATGATACCATGGAAAAAAGACTTCAATTACGTGGAGAGACCAGAGAAACTGGGGTTGTTCTCCTTAGAGCAGAGAAGGTTAAGGGGAGATTTGATAGAGGTGTTCAAAAAGCAACTTACGGAAACATTTTTTTTTATGCAGCGATTTGTTATAATCTGGAATGCAACGCCTGAAAGGGTGGTGGAAGCAGACTCAAAAATAATTTTCAAAAAGGAATTGGATAAATACTTGAAAAGGAATAATTTGCTAGGCTACAGGGATAGAGCAGGGGAGTGGGACTAATTGGGTAGCCTTTTCAAAGAGCCAGCACAGGCACGATGGGCTGAACGGCCTCCTTCAGTGCTGTACCATTCTTTTCTTTCTTTATTTCTTTCACTTTTTCGTCTATTGTAGAAACAGCAATAAGAGAGCTTTGAGCAGTTGTCAGACCAAAGCTCTGCAGTCCTGTCACATCCAGTTGTGAATGGTGGTGGACCATTAAACAACTAACAGGAGGAGGAGGCTCCATGAATATCCCCATCCTCAATGATGGTAGAGCCCAGCACGTGAATGCAAAAGACAAGGCTGAAGCATTTGCAACCATCTTCAGCCTGACGTGCCGAGCCGATAATCCATATCGGCCTATTCTTGAGGTCCCCACCATCACAGAAGCCAGTCTTCAGCCAATTCGATTCACTCCACGTGATATCACGAAACGGCTGAGTGCACTGGATACAGCAAAAGCTATGGGCCCTGACAAAATCCCGGCTATCGTGCTGAAGACTTGTGCTCCAGAACTAGCTGCGCCTCTAGCCAGGCTGTTCCAGTACATCTACAACATTGGCATCTATCCGACAATGTGGAAAACTGCCCAGGTATGTCCTGTCCACAAAAAGCAGGACAAATCCAATCCGGCCAATTACCACCCCATCAGTCTACTCTCAATCATCAGCAAAGTGATGGAAGGTATCATCAACAGTGCTATCAAGTGGCACTTACTCACCAATAACCTGCTCACTGAAGCTCAGTCTGGGTTCCACCAAGACCACTCGGCTCCCGACCTCATTACAACCTTGGTCCAAAGATGGACAAAGGAGCTGAATTCCAGAGGTAAGGTGAGTGACCGCCCTTGACATCAATGCAGCATTTGACCGAGTGTGGCATCAAGGAGCCCTAGTAAAGCTGAAGTCAATGGGAATCGGGGGGAAAACTCTCCACTGGCTGGAGTCATACCTAGCACAAAAGAAGATGGTTGTGGTGGTTGAAGGTCAATCATCACAGCCCCAGGACATTGCTGCAGGAGTTCCTCAGGGTAGTGTCCTAGGCCCAACTATCTTCAGCTGCTTCATCAATGCCCTTCCCTCCAACATATGGTCAGAAATGGGGATGTTCCCTGATGACTGCACAGTGTTCAGCGCCATTCACAACTCCTCAGATAATGACGCAATCCATGCCCACATGCAACAAGACCTGGACGACATTCAGGCTTGGGCTGGTAAGTGGCAGGTAACATTCGCAGCACAGAAATGCCAGTCAATGACCATCTCCAACAAGCGAGAGACTAACCACCTCCCCTTGACATTCAATGGCATTACCATCACTGAATCCATCACCATCAACATCCTGGGGGTCACCATTGACCAGAAACTTAACTGGACCAGCCACATAAATACTGTGGCAACAAGAGCAGATCAGAGGCTAGATATTCTATGGCGAGTGTCTCACCTCCTGACTCCCCAAAGCCTTTCTACCATCTACAAGGCACAAGTAAGGAGTGTAATGGAATACTCTCCACTTGCCTGGATGAGTGCAGCTCCAACAACACTCAAGAAGCTCAACACCATCCAGGACAAAGCAGCCCGCTTGATTGTACCATCGACAAGATGCACTGCAGCAACTCGCCAAGGCTCCTTCAGCAGCACCTCCCAAACCCGCAACCTCTTCCACCTAGAAGGACAATGGCAGCAGGCGCATGGGAACACCACCACCTCCAAGTTCCCCTCCAAGTCACACACCATTCTGACTTAGAAGTATATCACCGATCCTTCATCGTCACTGGGTAAAACCCTAAAACTCCCTACCTAACAGCACTGTGGGAGTACCATCACCACATGGACTGCAGCGGTTCAAGAAGGCGGCTCACCACCACCTTCTCAAGGGCAATTATGTATGAGCAATAAATGCTGGCTTTGCCAGCGACACCCACATCCCATAAACGAATATAAAAAATGTTGTGCCTCTGTCTTCAAATAAAACTGACCTGTGTATACAACTGACCCACTTCTGAGTGATAGCACTTCAAAGCCCCTTAAACCATCACTATTATCACTGTGGTGTATGATACTGAGTTTCGCAGCATATTTTGGCTTTGGATTGGTGCTGGGGGATCAAGACAATCAAAGCTCTGACTTAAGGCGATCATTGCCAATAAGGCTGTTGCAGCAAATTCCCTGCCAATCCAATCTGATCTGTTGAAAAATAGATGGAGACTGCAAACGAGCTGTGCAGTATAACTCTAATGGAGTCCTTAAAACAATAGCTCGGAAGCTCATATTTATTTGATAAACATGTTTGAGGGTTTTTCTTAGCTCTAATACTTACCACACTAGGAAGTTTATGATAGTGATGGCTCGGATATTACGGGTTTTTACCAAGTGAGTAATTGCAAAAGATTTTGTATTTTTATCCTTTATATCTTTGAGCTGGAAGGAAAACAGAGGATTCAGTATTACTGCAGATTATTAGAAAATATCGGTATTATTATCTATTACTATTAGTTCATATTGTGCATGGATGATCCAGAAAACTTATTTCAAAGGGCCATCATTAGTTCCGTGAATTATTTGGGTAGAGGTTTATAGAAATGTACCATGCACATTGCAAAGATGTCATAGAAAATGTTGTGCCACTTGTGTGTGATATGATCATGCCTCACAGTAGGAAAAATTACAACAACCCCACTTCCGAATCGGAGCAATTTCTTTTCTCTTCCCCAAAATACCAACAATTCCTGCTATTGGAAATTGAATGTCAACACTTTTTGAATCCTATGTTTTTTCATGAGGAATATACAATGAGCTGAATATTCTCTGATTCCACATTTAAATTCAAAATAGACTCTGGACAGATCCAAAATCTGAACGTTGACTAACAGTGTAAACTCCACAAATTCTGAATCTGTGCTTAGAATTCAGCAACTAATTGAAAACAGTGCAGTATAAACTATCACATTGTGGCTTCTTTCCTTCCTCACCCGTTGTTGCCTGTCGTGTTGACCCTGCAACACCTGTAGATAAGAAAAGTGGGTCTCAGTATAAATGTAATAAAAACCCCATTTTATTGATGCAGGGTCATGTCACAGTTGATGAATCTGGCTCAGTCCTCACAGAGGATTGTTTTTCACACCATATCACTCCCAGTCTGTGCTTCGATAGGTATAAAGCTTTTGTGGTTTAATGGTATGCTATATAATTTTTTAAATAGAAATTGTAATGAAGTTATATATTATAGAACGTCCTTCAGTCTCTCTCAGTGTTGAACATGTGGGGAGCAGTGGGCAGGACGTATTAATATTTTTTGTAGTTTGAGCACAATAAATTGACCTTTCCTGGCATGAAAAAAATAGGAATGTTTTGGACAGAATTTACATTTGTTTAAAGTTCCCTGTTGTCATGGTGATATTTTTGGTAAACACTTACCCATAACTGTATAGAGACAAGAGTGCAATGGTGTGATCAGTGACACAATGACATTAGCATCCGACACTATTATTTTTTTAAATCATAATTTTTATAAAAATGGGGGCTGGGACACATTGTAAATGTATGTGCCAAGAAAGATATTCAATCTGCTGATTTGCAGTGGTAGCAACTTTGCAGCATTGTGTTAGTTGTGGACTGTTCGAGGCATCAAACTGGCTGACAAACTCCACAATACCATTTACTTATCAATATGATCTAAATGATACAAAAGCATAATATTGCGGATGCTGGAAATCTGAAATAAAAACAGAAAATGCTGGAAATACTCAGCCGGTCAGTCAGCATCTATGGAGAGAGAAACAGAGTTAACGTTTCAGGTCGGTGACCTTTCCTCAGAACTAAATAATCTAAATGATATTGAGATAAGTACAAGGCTAAATCTGTTTTTTTTTTAAATTATAAGCAGCTACCCTAATGACTAAGTGGATAAAAGCACCACCGGAAGCAATACTGAGCCACACATATAACAAAGGTCTCAAGTTTAATTCTCCACTCTGTGGGTCATTTAGCTGACCTCAGTCAGGGTAATAATGGGGACAAGAAATAGGTTCCGCAGTCCTGGGAGAAATTATTTGTAAGGATGGTTTTGTAAAATTGGTTGGAAAATGCATCCTTGGAAACTAATTTCAAACAATTAAACTATAATTATTAATTAAAATAAAAACAGAAAATGCTGGAAACATGGAGAGAGAAACAGAGTTAACATTTCAGGTCGATGACCTTTCGTCAGAACTGGAAAAGGTTAGAGATGTAACAGGTTTTAAGCAAGTACAGAGGCAGGGAAAGGGGGAGGGGTGGAAAGAACAAAATTATAATTTTACTTATTGTATTGAGTGAATATAAAGCTCTGCTGGTAAATTTGTATGAAAGTATGCGATCAATGCATTATTAGGTAAGAGGAAAGCCCCTGAACACTGTGCAGGGTCCCTGCTATTCCTGTAAATCACATGCCTTTCAGAAGGTTTGCCTTTTGGAGGCTGACCCAGTTTCTTTTCAATAGCAGCCTTCGCCCTGTACACAGGACCACAACATGTCTCCAGGCATGACACAGCTGCTTGTAATCTTTTACAAAAATTGGTAAGTTACAATGACTGTGTTACACTAGAGGGCTCTGCATAGGGTTGTCCACTCTGGTTTCACATATTTCTGGAGCTTTCATCTCATGATCTCCTGCCTCCGACCATCTCGCCCAGTCGAATAGTCTTTTTACCCATCTCCACTATTTTTATAGCTAATAAACAAAAGTGTTCAAACAAAATGTATGAAACACACAATTATTTTTCATGCCGCTATGCACAGCAGTGTCCAGGAGACTAATTGCTGGAGATTCCAGGTCTATGCTGGAGGGTTGGAAACCTGAGCTCTGCTCTGCAGACGGCAGGTGACCAGCTGCATTTGCAATATTAAGCCAAGTGGGGTGTTACTGGAACAGAAGCAAAATACTGCGGATGCTGGAAATCTGAAATAAAAGCAGAAAATACTGGAAGCACTCAGCAGGTCAGGCAGCATCTGTGGAGAGAGGAACAGAGTTAAAAGGGGGAATTTTAACATGGGTAAGCAGATGGGAATGGTTGCGGGTGGGGATTAATTGACCAAAAATTTGAGCTGTGTCGGGAAGCTGGCTCCAACCTGCCACTTCCGGGGTTTACCCGAGGCGGGACAAGATACTGGCAGCCAAACTGCTCCCAGGAGGCAGGTTGGCATTTAAAATATGTTAATAGGCTGGAAGCCTCGGGTTTAACCTGCTGTGCAGATTTTATTGGGGCCAGCCGGGTCCCGGCAGCTGCAGCGAGGTGAGGACAGCTTCGGGGAAAATTCCTTGTGGGCCAAGAGGAGCAGTAGTGTTTCCTCCCTGCTCCGCAAGCTCCCCCACCAGCAGGCCACCCCCTGCAAGCAAACCCTCCCGGGATGACGTATGAGGAGAGATTGGGACGATTGGGCTTGTACTCGCTGGAGTTTAGATGAGAGGGGATCTCATTGAAACTTATAAAATTCTGACAGGACTGGACAGCCTAGATGCAGGAAGGATGTTCCCGATGGTCGGGGAGTCCAGAACCAGGGGTCACAGTCTAAGGATAAGGGGTAAGCCATTTAGGACAGAAAGGAGGAGGAATTTATTCACCCAGAGAGTGGTGAACCTGTGGAATTCTCTACCACAGAAGGCAGTAGAAGCCAACTCATTAAATATATTCAAGAAGGAGTTGGATATATTTCTTAAGGCTAAAGGGATCCAGGGGTATGTGGGACTGGGTACTGAAATTGGATGATCAGCCATGATCGTATTGAATAGCGGAGCAGGCTCGAGGGGCCGAATGGCCTACTCCTGCTCCTATCTTCTATGTTTCTATGGGATCGGACCCACCCCCCCGGGGTCAGGGATCGGAACCTCCTCGGGATCGGACCCCCTCCCCCCCCCGGTCTACTGGCCTCCTCTGGAGCATTCCCGGCCCGACTGGAAGCCAGGCCTGTCAATCAGGCTGGCTTCAGGGCGGAGAACCTGTCAATGACGTAAGACACACGCTGTGAAATTAAATCTCCACAGCATGTAGGGAAACCCAGACTTCCGGATTTCCTGTTAAGGGGCTGTGCGGCCCATTCAAAATGCCGCGCATGCACGTTTTTTCGCTTTGAAAAGCCAGCAAGCCAGCTGCGCGGGAGGTCACCTCACCTATAACCGCCATCTCCATCTTCCACTGTCTGAGGATGAACCAGCCTGTTCAAATTTAAAATTCTAATCCTTGTGCACAAATCCCTCCATAGCCTCGCCTCTTCCTATCTCTGTTATCTCCTCCAGCCTTACAACCCTCCGAGGTCTTTGCACTCCTCCAATTCTGTACCCTTGTGCATCTCCGATTTCCATCGTGCGACCATTAGCAGCTTAGCCTTCAACTGCCTAGGCCCTAAGCTCTCGAATTTCCTCACTAAAACTCTCCGCCTCTCTGCCTCTCTGTCCTCCTTTAAGACACTCCTTAAAACCTATCTCTTTGACCAATCTTTTGTTTACCTGTCCTAATGTCTTTTTAGGTGGCTCGGTTTCAAATCTTGTCTGATTATGCTCCTGTGAAGTGCCTTCAGACATTTTACTACGTTAAAGGCACTATAGAAATGCAAGTTGTTGTGTTGTTTCTTTCAGTGATTATCTTGAATTTGTGCTTCCTTACACTGTCTCACCGACCCGTGAAACAATCTATCACTATTTACCTTATCACAACTTTTTAGAATTTTGGTCACCCCTTTATAACTGTAACCCTTTGTTACAGTTTTACGTTGAACGAAATAACCGAGCGAAGAGGATTAATCTTCGGGTTTTCTTTGTTTTTGTGACTGAATGAGAACAGTACTGTACAAATTCTACCATGCTCTTCCTACTCATTGTCTGGTATGTTTTATCTATTGTGGAATTAAACAGATTACATTTCAAACCAACTTTTGCCTTACCTCGTGTTAATTCAGACCACCTTCAGGGAGATTGAAGGAGTATACGTGCTTAAGACATGGTGATCTAGTTCAGATATAAGGGAACGGCAGTATAGTGGTTATGTTAATGGACTAGTAATCCAGAGCCCTGGATGATCCGGAGACAGAGTTTAAATCCCAGGCAGCTGGGGAATTTAAATTCAGTTAATAAGTAAATCTGGAATAAAAGGCTAGTACCAGTAATGCTGACCATGAAACTACTGGTTTGTCATAAAAACCCATCTGATTCACTAATGTCCTTTAGGGAAGGAAACCTGCCATCCTTACCTGGTCTAGCCTATATATGACTCCAGACCCATAACAATGTGGTTGACCCTTAATTGCCCTCTGAAATGGCCTACCAAACCACATGGACTGCAGTGATTCAAGAAGGTGGCTCACTAACTTCTCAAGGGCAATTAGGGATGGGCAATAAATGTCGGCCTTGCCAGTGACGCCAACATCCCATGAATGAATAAATAAAGGATCACAAGGGAGTTTCATTGTTACACTCCTTGGGCCAAATACTGCACAAGTAGATATATGGCAGTGAGAGTCAACCGCCATAAGGAATAGGCACACAGACTGCTTAAGGGAGTGACTGACCTTACTGAACACAGGAAGGTATCGATGACAGACCCAGATTCATAACACCCTTATCTCTGGTTATATCCTACTGAACCTATGCTGTACATTTTTCATTGCTTTTATATTCCCAAAGCTGGACACAATACTCCAACTAAGGTCTAATTAGGTCTTGTACAAGTTCAATATTACTCCCTTGCTCTGGTATTCTGTACCTCTAGATAGGAAGCTAAGGATTCTGTTCTTTTTATGGGCTTACTACTCATGCTGCCACCTTTAAAGACCCATGCGTCTGAACACTAATGCCCACCTAGTATATTTAAAATCTTACCATTTAAGGTATATTTCCTTTCAATATTCATACTTCTAAAATGTAATCATTCATATTTTTCTACACTAAACTGCATCTGCCCCAATTTGCTCATCCTTGTAGGCTATCTGTCTCCTCCAGCAGTGTTTCACAATAGTGTACTCAGAAATGTCAAGGCTCTAGAGCAAAGTAGAGTTTTGGGTAAAAATAAGCAGAGTGGGTCAGGAAGGGACAGAGAGAGTAACAAAGGTAATAGGGCATCAGTGACTAAGGTGACATAGGAGACTAAGGGAAAAAGAGAAATAAGTCAAAGCTAAAGGCACTAGATCTGACTGCGCAAAACATTCGCAACAAAATAGATGGATTAATATCGCAGATAGAAATTAACAGGTTTGATCTAATGGCCATAATGGAGACGTAGGGCTCGATTTTGCCAGGCCCGAGGAGGCGGGATTGGAGTCGTGAGTTGTTAAAATCGGCAAAAAAGGCGGGCGGGCCCGATCCCGTTTCCATCCCGCCTCCGAGCAATTTTCCCAAATGTGTGTTTTCTGACCTGCTTTCCATCCCGCCTCCAAGAGGCGGGATAGGCCCTTAAGGCCCTTACCAACCACTTAAATGCCTATATAATCCCATTTTGAGAGGCCTTTCCGATTTTAACACATTTCCCCCATCCTACACACCTCCTCTGGAAATGCCGGGTAATGCTGGCGGCCTCACAACTGGATTGCTTATGAACAGTTGCAGCTCCACCATTACAAAGAAGTTTTCACCAATGATCATTTGCAGGTGGCAGAACTTTGTTGTCTCAGGTCTGGGGGAACTTTTAGCATGCATACTCAGTGTTCTGGAAGTTTGGAGCCTGACACCCATCTCCAGTGTGACCTCCTGGGAAACTCCTCTCCCCACCTTGACTAAGTGCTTCCTCAACTGAGGCATATACCAGAAGCATGGCGACCATTTAATTCCTTTCATCCTGGACATCAGATTTGGATGAAGACCAGCCGCAGCAGCAGCAGAACCATGAGCAACAGCAGCACCAACAGCAGGAGCATCAACAGGAGCGCCAAACTGCTAGTCACCCACCTGAAGATGCACAAGCCAGAAGGCGACAGAGCGCCACCATATTGCTGCCCGGGATGCAAGGGAGGCACTCATGTTGGTCACATTTGCTTAGCCTGTAAAATCAAACACTTTTGCCTCACACCTTCTTACCAACGCATCGACAATGAACAAGAACCTGCAGATTCCTATCACTCTGACCACCATAATGACAATTGCAAGTCACCGTAAGCCCTCAATGTGGAAGTCCCATTTGTGAAATGACACAGGCCACAACTTCAACAGTTTAGCTTCAGAATTTTTATTATCACAACAAGCATCTGGTGGCATTTCAAAAATAAACACAACATAACACCCAAGTGACGACCCTTGTGACTAATTGTGCATTATCTTCCACTTACGTGTGCTCCTACGTGGTGCTTCCCCTGTGGCTTCAGCAGATGTGGAGGCCCCTTGCTCACTTTCTTGCTGCTCCTGTCTCAACACCTTTGGTGGCTGTCCTCTGGTATTGCGAATCTGTGAGGGCTCAGTAACAGTCTGCTGCTCCTGCGGCTGTGCAGGGGATGAGACGCCCATCTCATTTGGGTGAGGACTCTGGTGGGGCTCTGACCGAGGGCTTTGCAGTGGCATGGAAGTGTGAGCGCTTGGAGAGGTGCCCCCACTTCCTTGTTGTCTGCCACCAACATCCCTCTCATGGGTCAGCCCCACTTCAGAGCTAGCAAGTGGCTTGACAGCACCTTGCTGCACTTCAGGGGGGCCATGCGGACCCGTTTCTGCACTGGAAGTCCTACTCCAGAAGACTTCCATGAAGGTCTGGTTTCTATGCTCAATAGCTGACCATCGCTCCTCAAGAGATGTCAGTCTATTCTGAACAATGACCATGTTTTCTACACTCTGGCGACTTAGCTCCTCCATGGCCGTAGCCATCCTCTCCTCTACTGTAGCTATCCTTTCCACGGAGGTTGCCATCCTTTCCATGGTGATGCATTCATGCACCAATGCCTCCACAAAGGCTCTGCTCATGTTCGCGATGGACTCCTCCATTCGCTCCACACTCACAGCGATCCTGGAGACAAAACCTGACAGAGACTCCTGCACCTGTTCCTGGAGTTGCAGCACCGCTCTCCTTCTGGATGGACCCAGAGGCATAGGGTCGACATGCAGCTGAGCTGAGCTGGCAGAGTCCTGCGTCCTCTGACGAGGACTCTCCACTGCTGCCCCTGTCTCCACCATCTGCTGATGCTCACTTGTGAGCTGCGATACACCAGGTGCCAACACTACTGTATCTTGCGACGGTCCCACCAAGGTGTGAGTGTCTGCGCTGGTGCTGGGTGCTCTGAATTCTGCTGACACTGCGCCCTCAGAGGTTGCAGCTTCCACTGAGGAGTCTGACTCTTCCTCCTGGACAGTGGGGACGGGGGCTGTCGATGGTCCTGTGGGGGAGTAAAGAAGAGTTAGAGATGTGAGGTCAAGGGGTTACATGAATATTGAATAGTGCAGATGATCATAAGTCAATCTGTTAGAGCATCAGATTCATTATCAGTGACTTATGCAATGTCAATGAGAGAGATGCCAAACTATTCTGTCACCAGCTTGCTGCGATGCGCCCGTCTGTCTGTCCCCCACTTGGGAAAGCTTGGAGGAAGAGGTTGGCAAAGCTGAGTGCTGGTGAGGAGAGGCAATGGGGATCAGATTGAGGGTGATGGGAAAGTCATACTCACTTTTCCTGTGCAGAGAAGGTCATGAAACCTCTTCCTGCATTGCAGCCAGGTTTTGCAGCTCAGCAAAATGGAGCTGACCTCCTGGGCCACTTGTAGTCACACAGCTTTTGTCTGCTGGGGTGGCTTTTTTCTCCCTGAGGAAGGGAACAGCACCTCCTTATTGCATCTGGCTCCGTGCACCAGAGCTTGGAGGGAGGGCTGATTAAATCGAGGAACACACTTTTGCTTGATCGTGGACATTGTCGGCAAATCAGCTCCCCCTTCATACAATTTGCAAAACCTTTGCAGTCTCCAGGGGAAGCAAGTCTGCTTGCAGTTCTTAAATCCAGCAGCATTGATGACGTCGTCGGAGGTGACTTTCTGTATGAAAAGACTAATTGGGCCAAGGGTTCCCACACAGGAAATCAATTGCCCAATTAGGGGAAAATCCCACTTTTTCAACACTTCACTTAGGAGGCGGGGTCCCGACACGATTTCCACCTGAGACGTCCCAGCCCGCCCACACTGACAAAATCCAGCCCGTAGTTGCAAAGTGGCCAATGTTGGGAACTAAATATTCCAGGATACTTAAATTTTAGAAGAGATAGGCAAATTTGAAAAGGTGGAGAGGTATCCTTGATAATAAAGGATGGGATAACGACAGTAGAGAGAAAGGATCTTAGCTCCGAAAATCAAGATGTAGAATCAGTTTGGGTGGAGCTAAGAAACAGCAAGTGGCAGAAAACATTGGTGGGAGTTGTTTATAGACCTCCAAACAGTAGTTATAATGTAGGGCAGAGTATAAATCAGGAAATTAGAGGCGCATGTAACAAGGGTAATACAATGATCATGGGGGACTTTAATCTACATATAGACTGAGCAAACGAAATTTGCAGTAACAGTGTGGAGGACAAATTCATGGAATGTATGCAAGATTGTTTTCTAGATCAGTATGTTGAGGAACCAACTAGGGAACAGGTTAATTTAGATCTAGTATTGTGCAAGGAGAAAGGGTTATTTAATAACCTTGTAGTAAAGGGGCCTTGGGGGAAGAGTGACCATAATATGATAAAATTTTACATTCAGTTTGAAAGTGATTTATTTAAATCCAAAACTAGGGTCTTAAATCTAAACAAAGCAAACAATGTAGGTATGAGAGGCGAGTTGGCTACGGTAGATTGGGAAACTACATTAAAAGGTATGATGGTAGACAAGCAATTTTGTGGCGAGCATTTAAAGAATTAATACATAAATTACAACAAATATACATTCATTTAAGGCACAAAAACCCCACAGGAAAAGTGGTCCAACCATGGCTAACAAGAGAAGTATTAGATCAGAGGAAGATGCTTATAATTTTTTCAAAAAGAGTAGTAAGCCTGAGGATTAGGAGGATTTTAGAATTCAGCAAAGGAGGACCAAGAAATTGATAAAAGGGAAAAAGAATATGAGAGTAAACTAGCGAGAGACATAAAAACAGATAATAAAAGCTTCTATAGGTATGTAAAAAGGAAAAGATTAGCTAAATTAAATGTAGGTCCCTTACAGGCTGAGACAGGGTAGGTTATAATGGGGAATAAGGAAATGGCAGAGGAATTAAACAAATACTATAGCTGCGATTTTGCCGGCAATCAGAGGGCGGGTTTGGAGGTGGGTCTGGAGTTAAAATCAAAATATTTGACGGCGGGTTGTGAACCCTCCGCCATCCCGCCTCCATGCAACTTTACAAAATGTCAGCTCTGCGAGTTCCGATCAGACTTGACACCAAGCGGTGGGAGAGCCACTTAAGGCAGTTAACAGCTTGTTAATTGCCTGGATAATCTTATTTTAAGAGGCTCTTCCCATTTTGCAACATTTTCACGCCAGCTGATTGTGCCGGGTTCAACAACTCGGATTCAGCAACTCGCTGAATAGTTGACAGCTCCACCTGCAGCATAAAAGCTAACCTGTAACACGAGTTCACTTTCAGATGCCAGGACTTTCTGTTTTGAGGTTTTGGAACACATTTTTCAGGTGTATTGAGGTTGTAAGTGTTTAATCTGAGATCCATGTGCACTGTTATCTCTTTGGAATACCCTCTCCCCACATTGACTGAGCACTTATAACATCTCTTCCTCAACTGAGATATATACCAGCAGAATGGGAACCATTAATATCCATATATAAACCATTTATCCTGGTCCTCAGAATTGGAGGAAGAGCAGCCACGGCAGCAGCAGAACCAGGCACAACAGCAGCACCAACAACAGGAGCGGCAACCTTCTCCTCAGCCACCGCATGCTGCACAGGGCAGAGGGCGTCAGCACAGGGCTGCTCCGCAATGCAGGAGATACCCCCAACACAGGGTTTACAGGCAGAGGATGAGCTTTCACAACATGAGTGAGCAGCAGTGCCAAAGGAGGCTGAGACTTTCGCGAAAGGTAGTCGCTGACATCTGCACCAACACCTGGAGCCCAGAGGAGCGGGTGGACACTCCTTACCAGTGGCTGTCAAAGTTACCACCGCACTCAACGTCTTTGCTTCAAGGTCCTTCCAGGGATCAGCAGCAGACATAAGCAGCATCTCCCAGTCGGCCGCATACAGTTCCATCACGCAGATTACAGATGCCCTCTTTGCCAAGTCGCACAATTACATCCACTTCTCCATGGATGAAGCAATTGTTACCATGTGGCAGTTGGCTTTGCAAATATGGCAGGCTTCCCAAGGGTGCAGGGCATCGTAGACTGTACACATGTGGCTGTTAGGGCATCCCATTACAACCCAACTGTATTTGTCAACTGCAAGGGCTTCCACTCCCTTAACGTCCAGCTGGTGTGTAACCACAGGAAGAACATTATGCATGTTTGCACCAAGTTCCCTGGCAGTTGCCATGACTCGTTCATCCTGCGGCAGTCCACTGTACCTCAGCTCTTCAATCTGCCAACCTAACTTTCCGGATGGCTACTTGGAGAAAAGGGCTATCCCCTGAAGACGTGGCTAATGACACCAATGAGGAGGCCATCAAACGAAGCTGAGGAGCGTTACAATGTGAGCCACATTTCCACCAGAAGCATCATAGAGCAAACCATCGGCTTGCTCAAAATGCAATTCAGATGCCTCAACAGCTATGTTGGAGCCCTACAGTATGCACCAGCCAGGGTCTCCAGAAACATCGTGGTCTGCTGTGCCCTGCACAACATCGCACAGCAGCTTGGTTTACTGCTGCCTGAGGAACAAGTGGCTCAGCACACAGCCTCCTCAGAAGAGGAGAAGGAGGAAGAGGAGGAGGTGGCTGATGAGGAAGACCTTGCGGAGGCAACTGTGCCAGTTCTACCAGCACGCGAGCAGATTGCTGGCCGTGAGGCAAGGGATGCACTAATCCATGCCACATTCGCGTAAGTTTATGTAGCAAATACATGTGGCTGGCACATGGAAATGAATGTCTGCACGACCTTCTCAACACACCATCCAGTGTCTGTACAATAAACTGTGGGTTCCTAACACTCTCCTCACCATCAATACAGAAGAAAGGTGCCCTGTCCCTTCACTGTGCAACTTCTATTTCTGAGCACACATAGGCCAACTCTTTGAATCTTTTACATTGCATTTCTTTAATACAATTCAAATAATGATGAGAAACCTAACTTTGTTTTATATTAAAACACCCAAGTGACTACCCTTGTGACTATTTGTGTGTTAACTTTCTCTTACGCGTGCTTCTACATGGTGCTTCCCCTGTGGCTTCAGCAGATGTAGAGGCACCTTGCTCACTTCTCTGCTGTGCCTGCTTAGACGCCTTTGGCAGGTGTCCTCTGGGTTTGGGAGCCTGGGAGGACTCCGCAACAGTCTGCTCCTCCTGCGGTTGTGCAGGGGCTGAGATGGCCATCTCAGTTGGGTGAGGAATCTAGGGCTCTGACCAAGGGCTCCACAGTGGCATGGGAGTGTGAGCACTTGGAGAGGAGCCCACACTTCCTTGTTGTCGACCACCAACATCCCTCTCATGAGTCACCCGCATTTCACTGCTAGCAAATAGCTGGAGAGCACCTTGTTGCACATCAGTGGGGCCATGAGGACCTGTTTCTGTGCTGACATTCCTCATAACAAGGACATCCATGAACCTTTGGTTTCTCTTCTCAATAGATGTCCATCTATCCTCCATAGATGATCATCTATTTAGAAGTGTTACCATGTTCTGCTCTGTCTGGCGATTTATGTCCTCCATGGTGGTAGCCATCCTCTCCATGGCGGTACCTACATTCGCCATTGCGTGCACCACGGTATTGCTCATGTTTGATAAGGACTCCTCCATTCTCTGCAGACTCGCAGTTACCATGGTTGCAAACCCAGTCAGAGACTCCTGCACTTGTTCCTGAAGTTCCAGCACCGCTCTCTTTCTGGATGGCCCCAGAGGCACAGCGTCTACATGCAGCTGAGCAGAGCTAGGAGCATCCAACGCCCTTCGACGAGGACTCTCCTCTGCTGTCCCTGTCTCCACCATCTGCTCATGCTCACTGGTGAGCTGTGATACACCAGGTGATGACACTAATCTATCTCGCAAAGGACCCACCGAGGTGTGCGTCTCTGCACTGGTGTTGGGTGCGCTCATTTCTGCTGACGCTGCTGCCTCAGAGGCCGCAGCATCTTCTGAGGAGTTGTCCGGCTTTCCTCCTGGACAGTGGGGAGGGGGGCTCTCGATGGTCCTGTGGGGGAGTAAAGGCATGTGATATTAACGTAGCAGACACATCCCATTGTGCAGATAATCAGAACTCAATCTGTGTGAATATCAGATGCCATATCAGTCACTCATGAAATCTAAATGAGAGGGTTGCAGATCTATTCTGTCATCAGCTTGCTCTACTGCGCCCATCTCTCTGTCACCCACTTCCAGCTCCTCTGCACCTCCGACGATCTTGACAGCAGCCTCCTCAGCTTTGGTTAAATGTGCCATGGAAGGTGGCCCTCCTCCTGTCTTACCGCCCTCCCTCTTATTGTGGGCTCTCTTTTCCTGCAATGAGGGAGACAACTGGAGTTTGAGCGAAAATGTTGAAGTGAGTGTAGAGAATCCATAGCATAGATACCTAGAGGGAGACAAAGATGGAGTGAGGTGCCAATGCCAAGGGCCCTCCCTGTGCGTTGTAAGTTGTTGTCATTGAATAACAGTGAGAGCGAGTGTGAGGGGTGCATAGTAGAATGGTGAAGTGATTCTGTATATATAGAGAGAGGGATGGTAAAGGGTGCAAGGGATGTAAGGGTAAGTTGAGATATGCAGGAGTAGGTTGACAATGCAGAGTGCTGGTGATGAGAAGAGATGGGGAGCAGATTGAAGGTAAGTGTGATGTAATACTCACTTTTACTGAGCGTAGCAGATCATTGAACCTTTTCCTGCACTGAACCCAGGTGCATGAGTACAAAGACCTGGTGCTCACCTCCTCAGCAATTTGCAGCCAGGCTGCCTTGGTTTACTGAGGAGGCTTCCTCCGTTCATTGGAGGGGACCAGAACCTCCTTACGCCCTCTAACTCCCTCCACAAGAGCATGGAGGGAGAAGCCTTGGTTCTGGCAGCAGTCATCTCATAAACAATACCACTGAGAAGCATCAGAAAGTGAATAAAACCCAAAGGCTGCATGGGCCCCTTAAATGCAGCTGAATCGAAGACATCAGCAGAGGCGAGCAGCAGACCCGAACCCACTAATTGGGACGGGTAAATCGCATGACGGGCTTAATAAGCCCAGTTAACTCCAACTCCTTATAGCAGTGCGGCTGAAACCGGCAGTGGGACTGGAACCCGCCGAGCAGTGAACCGGATGCAAACTCGCCTCCGATGGCAAAATCGCGGCCTTTGTGTTTGTCTTCATGGAAGAAAATGCAAAAAACTTCCCGGAAATGGTGGAGAACCAAGGCTCTAGCAAGAATGAGGAACTGAAAGAAATGAGTATTCGTAAAAAAAGTACTGGAGAAATTAATGGGACTGAAAGCCGATAACTCCCCTGGACCTGATGGCCTACATCCGAGGGTTTTGAAAGAGGTGGCTATAGAGATAGTGGATGCATTGGTTGTCATTTTCCAAAATTCCATAGATTCTAGAATGGTTCCCGTGGATTGGAAGGTAGCAAATGTAACCCCACTATTTAAAAAAGGAAGGAGCGAGAAAACGGGGAACTACAGACCAGTTAGTCTGACATCAGTATTAGGGAAAATGCTAGAGTCTATTATTAAGGATGTGGTAACAGGGCATTTAGAAAATATTGGGCCAGAAATTCGGGTTGGAGGCTTCCCACGGGTGCAAGCCCCCGACCTGCACTTACCTAGCGTGCCGGCCATTGTGCCTTGGGACCGTGTGGGATTCCGATCCTGGGCCTCCTCCAAGTACCAGCGCGCAGTGCTTGCGTATCCCAGGGGTGCAGTTAGTTCGCTGCGTCCCCTGGGATCATGTGGGCCATAGAGAGCCAATCATAGCAGGGAATCTCTATTCATAGATTTGACAGGAAGACCTGTCAAATCTATGAAATAGAGATCGGCCCCAAAACATAACTAAAACTTCAAATAATTTTTTTTTTTAAATCACATTTTTAAAATAACTATAAATTACATAAAATAACTATTTTAAACAATAACTTAAATTTTTGAAAAAAATAATTACAGTTTTTAATGGGGCTAAAAATAAACTTACCTTTCTTTAAAGTATTTAAAAATAATAAGCCTGTGGAAAAAATGTTTTAATTTTACTTAATTCACCACTTACCTTGTTAAAAGCAAGCCTTGTGACTGCTTTTTAAAAGCGTAGCTGCTGGAGACTTACCCTCCCGGAGAAACCTGTAAAAAAACCATAAGTTCCAGGCGTACACGCTGCCTCTCCGGCACATGCGGCGTTTGACCTGTGAACCCCTTCTTTCAAGGGAACGGAAGTTCCGGTTTCCTGCGCATGCGCAGTGCATGCACGAAACCGACACTTTCATTGGCCCTACGTGTGTGTACCCAGCGTGTACTCACCCGTGGGGACCCGAATTTCTGGCCCAATAATAGGATTGGGCAGAGTCAATATGGATTTATGAAAGGGAAATCGTGTTTGACAAATCTGTTAGAGTTTTTTGAGGTTGTAACTAGCAGAATAGATAAGTAGGAACCAGTGGATGTGGTGTATTTGGATTTTCAGAAGGCATTCGGTAAGGTGCCACACAAGAGGTTATTGAACAAAATTAGGGCTCATGAGATTGGGGGTAATATACTAGCATGGATTGAGGATTAATTAACAGAAAGAAAACAAAGAGTAGGAATAAACGGGTCATTTTTGGGTTGGCAGGCTGTAACTAGCCCCAAGAATCAGTGCTTGGGCCTCAAGAATCAGTGCTTGGGCCTTAGCTATTCACAATCTACAGCAATGATTTGGATGAGGGGACCAAATGTAATATATCCAAGTTTGCTGATGATACAAAGTTGTGAGGAGGATGCAAAGAGGCTTCAAGGGGATATAGGCAGGCTAAGTGAGTGGGCAAGAACATGACAAATGGAATATAATGTGGAGAAATGTGAAGTTTTCTACTTTGGTAAGAAAGGTAGAAAAGCAGAGTATTTATTAAATGGTGAGAGATTGGGAAATGTTGGTGTTCAGAGGGACCTGGGTGTCCTTGTACACGAATCACTGAAAGTTAACATGCAGGTACAGCAAGCAATTAGGAAAGCAAATGGTATGTTGGCTTTTATTACATGAGAATTTGAGTATAAGAGTAAAGACATCTTACTGCAATTATATAGGGCCCTGGTGGGACCATACCTGGAGTATTGTGTACAGTTTTGGTCTCCTTACCTAAGGAAGGATATACTTGCCATAGAGGAAGTGCAATGAATGTTCACCAGACTGGTTCCTGGGATGGGGTGATTGTCCTATGAGGAGAGATTGAATAGACTAGGCCTATATTCTATCAAGTTTAGAAGAATAAGAGGTGATCTCATTGAAACATACACAATTCTTACAGGGCTTGACAGGGTAGATGCAGGGAGGATGTTTCCCCTGATTGGGGAGTTTAGAACCAGGGGTCGCAGTGTCAGAATAAGGTGCCGGCCATTTAGGACTGAGATGAGGAGAAATTTCTTCACTCAGAGGGTGGTGAATCTTTGGAATTCTCTACCCCAGAGGGCTGTGGAGGCTCAGTCTTTGAGTATATTCAAGACAGAGATCGATAGATTTTTGAATATTAAGGGAATCAAGGGATATGGGGATAGTTCAGGAAAGTGGAGATGAGGTAGAAGATCAGCCATGTTCTTATTGAATGGCAGAGCAGGCTCGAAGGGCCAAATGGCCTACTCCTGCTCCTATTTCTTATGTTCTTATGTTCATCACACTTATCATTTCCCCCAAGTTGGAGTCATCAGCAAATTTCAATATTATAGAATTATAGAATCATATAGCACAGAAGGAGGCCATTCAGGCCATCATGTCTGTGCCGGGTCCTTGAAAAAGCTATCCAATTAGTCCCACTCCCCGGCTGTTTCCTCATAGCCCTACAAATTTCTCCTTTTCAAGTATATATCTAATTTCTTTTGGAAATTTACAATTGAATCTGCTTCCACCACCTTTTCAGACAGTGCATTCCAGATCATAACAACTCACTGTGTAAAAACAATTCTCCTCATTTCCCCGCTGGATTTTTTTGCCGATTACCTTAAATCTGTGTCCTCTGGTCATTTATGTATAAAGAAGCCCTAATATTTGAAGGAGGTTTTCCCAATTTCCTTTTTAACAGTTGATGCTATTTCTCTGGTGTTCCACTCAAGGTACGGTGGGTGATCGGGAGACCATACCACCCCACCATGGAAATTCATGGCCGTGGTAAATAAGAGTGACCAAAATACAGAACTTTATGGAACATCATTCACTATGTAACATAGAAACATAGAGATAGGAACAGGAGTAGGCCATTCGGCCCTTCGAGCCTGCTCCGCCATTCAATGAGATCATGGCTGATCTTCGTCTGAGATCATAGCTGATCTTACCAGTTCAGTACCCCGTCCCCGCCTTTTCTCCGTAACCCTTAATCCCCTTAGCCTTCAGAAATATATCCAATTCTCTCTTGAAAATATTTATTGAATTAGCCTTCACAGCCCTCTGTGGCAGGGAATTCCACAGGCTCACCACTCTTTGAGTGAAGAAATTCTTCCTCATCTCTGTTTTAAATGATTTGCCCGCTATTTTTAGACTGTGGCCCCTGGTTCTGTGCTCCCCGGCCATTGGAAACATTCTCTCTGAATTCAGCCTGTCCAGGCCTGCCATAATTTTATATGTTTCGATGAGATCCCCTCTCAATCTTCTAAACTCCAGTGAGTACAAGCCCAAACTATTTAATCTCTCTTCGTAGGTCATTCCCGCCATTCCAGGTATCAGCCTGGTGAATCGCCGTTGCACTCTTTCCATGGCAAGAACATCCTTCCGCAGATGGGGCGACCAAAACTGTACACAATACTCCAGATGCGGTCTCACCAGCACCTTGTACAGCTGTAGTAAGGTATCCCTATTCCTATACTCGAACCCCCTTGATATGAAGGCCAACATACCATTTGCCTTCTTAATCGCCTGTTGCACCTGCATGCTCTCCTTCAGTGACTGGTGCACAAGAACACCCAGGTCCCTCTGCACTTCCCCATCTCCCAATCTATTGCCATTTAGATAATAATCTACCCTCCTGTTTTTACCCCCAAAGTGGATAACCTCGCATTTATCCACATTATAGTGCATCTGCCACGTATCCGCCCATTCCCCCAACCTGTCCAAATCGCACTGTAGCCTCCTGACATCCTCATCAGAGCCCACCCCTCCTCCTAGTTTAGTGTCGTCAGCGAATTTGGAAATATTGCATCCAATTCCCTGATCCAGATCATTTATATATATTGTGAACAGCTGGGGTCCCAGGACAGATCCTTGCGGCACCCCGCTGGTCACTGCCTGCCACTCCGAAAACGAGCCGTTTATTCCAACTCTCTGTTTTCTATCCGCCAGCCAGTTCTCTATCCACGTTAATACTTTGCCCCCAATCCCATGAGCCTTAATTTTGCATGATAATCTTTTGTGTGGAACCTTATCGAAGGCTTTCTGGAAGTCAAGGTACACCACATCCACTGGCTCTCCCCCATCTATTTTACCAGTTACTTCCTCAAAAAATTCCAGCAGATTAGTCAAACACGATTTACCCTTTGTAAATCCATGTTGACTCTGTCCGATCCTTTCCCCATTTGTCAAGTGCTCCACTATTTTATCCTTAATAATGGACTCTAGCATTTTGCCCACAACCGATGTAAGGCTTACTGGTCTATAATTCCCTGCTTTCTCTCTACCCCCCTTTTTAAATATTGGGGTAACATTAGCTACCCTCCAATCCACGGGTACTGTTCCCGAGTCAATGGAGTTCCGGAAGATGATCCTTAGAGCATCTGCTATCTCCAGGGCCACCTCCTTAAGTACCCTAGGATGTAGTTTATCAGGCCCCGGGGATTTGTCGGCCTTCAGTCCCCTCAACTTACCCAACACCATATCCCTAGAGATACTAATTTCTGTCAGCTCCTCCCTCTCATTAGTCCCTATGTTTGCTGATATTCCTGGGAGGTTATTTGTGTCCTCCTTTGTGAATACAGAACCAAAGTATGAGTTTAATTGGTCTGCCATTTCCTTATTCTCCATTATATATTCTCCCGAATCGGACTGCAAGGGACCGACTTGGGATTTTACCAGTCTTTTCCTCCTGATATACCGATAAAAGCTTTTGCAGTCTGTCTTTATGTTTGCTGCAAGTTTACTTTCGTATTCTATTTTCCCCTTCCTGATTAATCCCTTTGTCCTCTTTTGCTGTATCCTGTACTGCCCCCAATCTTCCGGTCTGGTGCTTTTTTTTGCCAGTTGATATGCCCTTTTTTTAAATTTTATGCTGTCCCTAATTTCCCTCGTTATCCACGGTTGAGTCACCTTTTTAGGTTTATTTTTATGCCAAACCGGTATAAACATGTTCTGGAATTCTTCCATTCTATCTTTGAATGCTTGCCATTGTCTATCCACTGTCAATCCCCCCAGAAACACCACCCAATCAATCTTACCCAATTCCCGTCTCATACCCTCGTAATTCCCTTTATTTAAGTTCTGGACCTTAGTCTCTGATTCAATTTCCTCACTCTCCATCTCGACTGAGAGCTCGATCATATTATGATCGCTCTGACCCAAGGGGCCTCGTACAAGAAGATTGCTGATAAGTCCCTTCTCATTGCACAATACCCAGTCTAAAACGGCCTGATCTCGAGTCGGCTCCTCGACATATTGGTCCAGATAACCGTCCCGAAAACATTCCAGGAATTCCTCCTCCTCAGAATTTTTACTAATTTGGGTAGTCCAATCAATATGTAAATTAAAGTCACCCATGATGACAGCTGTGCTCTTATCGCACGCTTCTCTAATTTCCCTTTTTATGCCTTCCCTCACCTCCATATTACTATGTGGAGGCCTATATATCACACCCACTAACGTTTTCCTCCCCTTGCTATTTCTCATTTCTACCCATACAGATTCCGTTTCATCCGAGTTAATATCCTTCCTTTCCATTGCATTAATCCCCTCCTTTACCAGCAATGCTACCCCACCTCCCCTACCTTTTTGCCGATCCTTCCTAAATATTGTATATCCCTGGATGTTAAGTTCCCAGCCTTGCCCACCCTGCAGCCACGTTTCTGTAATCCCAATCAAATCATACTTGTTTACCTCTATTTCCACAACTAATTCATCCACCTTGTTCCTAATGCTTCTAGCATTAAGATACAAAGCCTTCAGGCTTGCTTTTTTCACACTCTCATTATGAATTAGTTTGGCCCTTTGTGTTTCTCTCCTTTGCTTATTGCTTCTCACCTTTCTACCATCTATTTCTGACTTCATATGACTTCCCTCTTTTCCACTACCTAGGTTCCCATCCCCCTGCCAAATTAGTTTAAATCCTCCCGAACCGCCCTAGAAAATATTACCCCGAGGACATCGGCTCCCTCACAGTTCAGGTGTAGACCGTCCCCTTGGTACAGGTCACTCCTCCCCAAGAACTGGTTCCAATGCCTCAAGAATTTAAATCCCTCTCCCTTGCACCACTGCTCAAGCCACGTATTTAGCTTATCTATCTTACTCTCTCTAAACTTATTAGCTCGTGGCACTGGTAGCAATCCAGAGATTACTACCTTTGAGGTCCTACTTTTCAATTTAGCTCCTAACTCCCTAAATTCAGCTTGTAGGACCTCCTCCCTCTTTTTACCTACATCGTTGGTACCTACATGTACCACGACAACTGGCTGATCCCCCTCCCCCTTCAGAATGCTCTGCACCCGCTCCGAGACATCCTTGACCCTTGCACCAGGGAGGCAACATACCATCTTGGAGTCTCGGTCTCGGCCACAGAAACTCCTATCTATCCCCCTTACAATTGAATCCCCTATCACTATAGCCCTATCCCTCTTTTTCCCGCCCTTCTGTGCAGCAGAGCCAGTCATGGTGCCCTGAACCTGGCTGCTGGTGCCTTCCCCTGATAAGTCATCTCCCCCAACAGTACCCAAAACGGTAAACCTGTTTTGGAGGGAGATGACCGCAGGTGACTCCTGCACTACCTTCCTGCCTTTACCCTGCCTTTTGGTCACCCATTTACTGTCTGAGCTAGCCTTTACCTGCGGTGTGACCAACTCACTGAATGTGCTATCCACAACATCCTCAGCATCGCGTATGCTCCAGAGTGAGTCCATTCGCAGCTCCAGCGCCGCCATGCGGTCCGCTAGGAGCTGCAGCTGGACACACTTCCTGCACACATAGTTGTCAGGGACAGTGTCTCTGATTTCCCACATGGCACAGGAGGAGCATGACACGGGTCTGAGCTGCCCTTCCATGACTTAACCCTTACAATACCTTTTTATTTACTACGATTTAGCTTAATTATTGAATTCTACTTAGAATAAGTTTGTGAAAGTACTCACCAACCAGTCACCTACCTGTTTTCTGGTGTTGTATTTTCACTGCCGCCTCCTGTCCTGGAACCTTTTCCACCTAGGTTAGGCTCCTGAAATAAAATAAATTGAACCTACCTTTTCAACTTCCCCTAACCCCTAAAAGGTTAGAGGAGGTGGAAGGGTGGGAGACACTACACTGTAGTGTTTCGGGTTTAGCAACAGCTCCACCTATATAAGAGTTACTGGCCTCCTGCTCTCCCGACTGCACCAGCTGCTCCCTGGTGACGTCACACACTGATTACTATTTACCCCTCTCCTCTGCTGTTGATTTGGTACGCCTCGCAACTGCCGCCGGTTTTTAAGCCGGGCTCCTCCTCGCTGCTCTCTGCTGCTCCGAGTGGTCGGGCCTCGCAACTGCCGCCGGTTTTTAAGCCGGGCTCCTCCTCGCTGCTCTCTGCTGCTCCGAGTGGTCGGGCCTCGCAACTGCCGCCGGTTTTTAAGCCGGGCTCCTCCTCGCTGCTCTCTGCTGCTCCGAGTGGTCGGGCCTCGCAACTGCCGCCGGTTTTTAAGCCGGGCTCCTCCTCGCTGCTCTCTGCTGCTCCGAGTGGTCGGGCCTCGCAACTGCCGCCGGTTTTTAAGCCGGGCTCCTCCTCACGGAGGTTCCTATCAAAAAGACTGAGTTCGACTCAGGCAATTAAAACAATGAACTTTAATGAAACGAAACAAGTTTAAACTGGAAACTGCTAGAACACATCAATTACAGGTCTACTCTCCTTGAGGGCTCCACGAGGACTGATCCTCTGGCCAGAAGACTGACTTCATGACGTCATCACGTTCTTCCCGCCATTGGGGCATCACGTGACTAACGGCATGACGTCATCACGTTGAAACCACGCTGTAAAGGTAACTAGACATTGTACAGTCAAACAGTGTAATTAAAGGTACAGACACAGACAGTAACTACATTGCTGTTAAAGGAATTATGTACAACCGCTCTGAGTCCTTTGGTGGCTCTGCCACACGCGCCCCCCCCCAGAATTGTCTTTAACAGAAAAAGTGAGGCAAGGAGGAGGCCTGACAAGCCTGTCCGATCGACTTCGATACCACGGTAGAGGAAGTTGATGACCGGTGGTCGAGTTGGCAGTCGGTTGTGGTTGAGCAGGCGCGGCGAGCGCGGTCGAGTTGGCAGGCGGCTTTGGTTGATTTGGTGCGGTGGCTGCGGGCGGTCAGCCACGTTTGGGTGGTTGAGCGACTATAACAGGGTGGTCCAGGTCCAGTTGAGCCGGCTTCAAGTGGTCCACCGAGATGTGATCCGGCTTCCCTCCGACGTCGACCGAAAAGGATTTGTCTCCTGGTTCGATGACGCGGAAAGGACCAGTGTAAGGGGGCTTGAGCGGATCCCGGTGAGCGTCGTGGCGGATGAATACATACTCCGCATTCTTCAGTCCCGGTGGCACCTAGGAGTTCTGCAAACCGTGATTGGACGTAGGTATCGGAGCGAAGCATCTGGCCGCTTCCTGGTGGCGAACGAGTTGCTGGGAGGCGGACCATGGCTCCGTGGGAGAAGGGAGGAAATCCCCTGGTACACGGAGCGGCTGGCCATAGACGAGTTCAGCTGAAGATGATTGTAGGTCATCTTTGGGCACCGTACGAAGACCCAAAAGGACCCATGGAAGTCGGTCCACCCATCCTGCACCTTGAAGACTGGCCCGAAGAGAGGCTTTAAGCGACCTGTGGAATCGCTTGCAAAGGCCGTTCACCTGTGGATGATAGGTGGTGGTGCGATGAATTTTGATGCCAAGCCCCTGAGCCACAGCGTTCCAAAGCTCCGAGGAAAATTGCGGCCCGCGGTCAGAAGAGATTTCCGCTGGTACCCCGAAACGGGCAACCCAACAGGAGATGAAAGCTCTAGCGACGTCTGCCGAAGTGGTGGAAACCAAAGGAATTGCCTCTGGCCACCTAGTGGTGCGGTCCACTATGGTGAGGAGATGAGTATAACCCTGAGAAGGAGGAAGTGGCCCCATGAGGTCCACATGTACGTGGTCGAAACGATGCTCCGGAACAGTGAACGCAGCCACTGGAGCCTTGACATGACGCTGGACTTTGGCCTTCTGGCATACGACGCAGGTATTAGCCAAGTCACGGACATCGAGGTGCATACCTTTCCAGACGAACTTAGCCGACATAAGCCGTTGCGACGCCTTCATCCCAGGGTGCGACAACCCGTGTATGGCATCAAAAACCTTCCGGCGCCATGCAACTGGCACGATAGGTTGAGGAAATCCCATGGAGACATCGCAAAGGAGCATGGCGCCTGCGGCCTGGAAGATGACGTCGGTCGCTTGGAAGCTAGAGGGAATGGTTCTATATGATTGGACCTCCGAGTCCGAGGCCTGATCTGCAGCCATGAGGGCGAAGTTGATCCCCAGGTGCACCGCGTGGACCGTTGCACAGGAGAGGCAATCTGCCACCAGGTTGTCCTTACCAGACACATGTTGAATGTCCATGGTAAATTCGGAAATGAACGTCAAGTGACGTTGTTGACAAGCGGACCACGGTTCGGCGGTCTTGGCCATGGTGAACGTAAGGGGTTTGTGGTCGACAAAAGCCGTGAAGGGACGCCCCTCCAATAAAAACCGAAAATGGCGAATTGCGAGGAAAAGGGCCAGTAGCTCCCAATCGAAGGTGCTGGACTTTTTTTCATTCTTCCGTAGTTGACGACTGAAAAACGCCAGCGGTTGCCATGTGCCGTTGACCCACTGTTCTTGCACTGCACCAATGGTGTAGTCTGACGCGTCGGTGGTAAGGGCGATGGTAGCACCTGGAAGTGGGTGCGCCAGCATGGTTGCGTTGGCCAAAGCGTTCTTGGTGTCGCCGAAAGCCTGGACCATCTCGGCTGTCCAGCTGATTGGATCTTTACCGGACTTGCCCTTGAGGGCCCCGAACAAAGGTTGCATGAGTTGAGCCGCCTTGGGGACAAAACGGTGATAGAAGTTGACGATCCCCAGGAACTCCTGTAAGGCCTTGACTGTCGACGGCCGCGGGAAAGAGGTAACCGCTTCAACCTTCGTCAACAAAGGGACGGCGCCGTCCGATGTTATGCGATGTCCCAGGAAATCGATCTGTTGCAGGCCGAGCTGGCACTTGGCCGGGTTGATGATTAAACCGTGTTGGCTGAGGCGCGTAAAGAGGGAACGCAAATGGGAGATGTGCTCCTCCTTGCTGGCACTGGCGATGAGTATGTCGTCAAGGTAGACGAAGATGAAACACAGGTCTTGAAGAATGGTGTCCATTAAACGCTGGAACGCCTGTGCTGCATTCTTTAAGCCAAACGGCATCCGCAGGAACTCAAAGAGGCCAAAAGGGGTGATGACTGCGGTTTTCGGGACGTCTTGTGGGTGCACTGGAACCTGGTGATATCTACGGACGAGGTCGGCTTTAGAGAAGATAGAATTTCCCGCCAAATGGGCTGAGAAATCCTGGATATGCGGGATCGGGTATCGATCCAGAGTGGTGGCGTCGTTGAGGCGTCGGTAGTCACCGCATGGCTGCCAGCTGTCGCTTGGTTTTGGCACAATGTGGAGAGGCGAGGACCAGGGACTCTTGGATTGCCGAATGATCCCGAGCCGCTCCATCTTGTCGAACTCCGCCTTTGCAGCTGCGAGCTTGCCGGGTTCAAGCCTTCTAGCCCGCGCATAAACCGGGGAGCCAGTAGTGCTGATGTGATGTTCAACACCATGTTTCGTTGCCGAAGAGGAGAAGGTGGGCCTTGTCAGCTCCGGAAACTCCCCGAGGAGCCGCGTGAAGTCATCCGGAGGAGGGAAAGCACAGGCAATGGAGCGCGACACGGAGGTACCGTGGTAGCACGGAATCGAGTGGAAGGTGGCTGCGTTGATCAGCTGGCGGTGCAGGACATCGACAGGTAGGCTGTTGGCACACAGAAAATCCGCCCCTAGGATAGCCTGTGAGACTGTAGCCGTGATGAATTCCCAAAAGAAGCGCTGACCGCCGAAACAGACTTCGACCCGCCGCTTTCGGAACGTTCGAATTCCTGCGCCATTAGCCGCTACGAGGAAAAAAACGAGGTTCCCAGTCTGCATGTCGAGCTTCGACGCAGGTAGAATGCTACACTGCGCCCCGGTGTCACAAAGAAAACGGCGGCCCGAGAGGGAATCGGTGATATAGAGGAGTTTCCCCGTAGAACCGACGGCCATCGCCACCGCGGAACGCCCGTTAGACTTGGTCATCCGTCGCCAGGGATGCTGCCTGCGCCGCCTTGTTTTTTTTGGGGGCGAAAAGCAGCAGGGGGAACGGCAGCATCGTGCTTTCGCGCCAAAACGGGTGTGGTAGGAGCACCAGCCCGCTGTAGGAGAAACTGGAACCGTGTCTGTGGGGGATGGGCGCCTCGTGGCCGCGCAGCACTGCTGGGTAACCGTGAAAATCTTATCGGCTTCGGCCGCAAGCTCGGCGCAGTCTGTAATGTTGGATTTGGCTAGGGCAGCCTGAACCTGTTCAGGCATTTGGTAGAGGAAAAGCTCCCGGAAGAGGAAACATTCCAGTTCGGCACCCAAAAGCGTGAGCATTTGGCTCATGAGCTCGGACGGTTTGGAGTCCCCGAAGCCGGGCAGCGTGATGAGCCAGCGAGCACGCTCCGACTTTGAGAGCCCGAAAACCTGAAGCAACCGCGCCTTAATTGCATCTTACTTGCTGTCAGTAGGAGGACTACTGAGGAGGCTGATGATCCGTGATGCAGTTGCGCTGTCGAGGGCGGAGACCACGTAACAATAACGGGTCTGATCCGCGATGATGTTCCGAATGGCGAACTGGGCTTCAGCCTGGATAATCCAGGCGTCTGGTTGTTGCTCCCAGAACTGTGGCAGTTTCAGTGTGACGGCGTTCGTGTCCATGTCGAATCTTCCATGAAAATCGTTCGTAGAAGTCGGGGTCACCAATGTAGGAACGGAGGTTCCTATCAAAAAGACTGAGTTCGACTCAGGCAATTAAAACAATGAACTTTAATGAAACGAAACAAGTTTAAAGTGGAAACTGCTAGAACACATCAATTACAGGCCTACTCTCCTTGAGGGCTCCACGAGGACTGATCCTCTGGCCAGAAGACTGACGTCATGATGTCATCACGTTCTTCCCGCCATTGGGGCATCACGTGACTAACGGCATGACATCGTCACGTTGAAACCGCGCTGTAAAGGTAACTAGACATTGTACAGTCAAACAGTGTAATTAAAGGTACAGGCACAGACAGTAACTACATTGCTGTTGAAGGAATTATGTACAACCGCTCTGAGTCCTTTGGTGGCTCCGTCACAACTACATCTTTCCAATATCTTTTATCCATACCTATTGTATTCTGTCCTTGAACCATCTCTCTATCGATGTGGATAAATTCCCCTTCATTCCATTTGCCATAAGTCTCTTACATGGTACCTGGTACCTTAACAAATTATTTTAAAATCGATGCAAGCTACATGAACTGTATGTGGTAAACCACTGTTGTTCAGTGTTGTTCACTCCACTGTTGTTCACTGGTGTTCACTTCACTGTTGTTCACTCTTGCCCATTGCTGTACCTGTCTGTGCATGCCTCAGCTGGCTCCGCCCCTGGCTCCACCCATATGCCCTGGTATAAAGGCGGCTGCTCTGCAGTTCCCCAGGCATTCAGGACCGGTCGACCACTAGAGGCATGCCTTCGTTCTTTAGCTAATAAAAGCCTGTTTGTTACTCTCTTAACTTCCAGTCTTTCTCAGTAATTGATAGCACATCAATTTTATTAGCTAAACTTTTTCTTCGATGGAGCAAATCCTCAAACCAGCACGCCTGGAACTAGACCCTCAAGAGGCGGATTCATCTACCAAGTTCGCACACTGGTTGCGATGCTTCGAATTTTACATAGAAGCCTCCGTCGAAACTGTTCAAAACGATGGCGACAAACTAAAAATTCTGACCTCCAAGGTGAACCACCAAGCTTATTCGTTCATCCAAGATGCGACTACCTACAAGGGTGCTCTCGACCTCCTTAAAGAACAGTACGCACGCCCGGTAAATGAGGTTTACGCCAGACACCTCCTGGGGTCCCGCAAACAGCAACCCGGGGAATCGATGGAGGTATACCTACGGGCGCTGAAGGTGCTCGGCCGGGCCTGCAAATGTAAAGAGGTGTCGGCTGCGGTGTACACGGAGGAACTTGTCTGGGACGCCTTCGTCGCGGGCCTCAGGTCCAACTACACCCGGCAGAGACTGTTGGAGCAGGGCGAACTCGACCTGAAGAAGGCCACGGCCCTCGCACTCTCGCTAGACGTGGCCCACCGGAATATGGACGCCTACTCCCCTGACCGCGCGGCCGCATCGTGGATGGCGCGGGCGCCGCCATCCTGGGACACGGTAGGACCGCCACCCTGCGCCGCGCCACCCCCGAACGGCCCAACTTCTGCAGCGATGTCCCGGGGCTCGAAGTGTTACTTCTGTGGCCAAGCCAAACACCCCAGAGCGCGCTGCTCGGCGAAAAACACTACTTGCTCTGGTTGTGGGAAGAAAGGGCACTACGCCAGCGTCTGCAAGGCTAAACCTACCCCAAACTCCAGCAGTGCCGCGTGTGGGCCGAGCGGGTCGCCATCTTGGATGCCGCCATCTTGGACACCATCTTGTACGCCTCCAGCCGCGTGTGGATCATGGGCGCCGCCATCTTGGATGCCATCTTGGACGCCTTCGACCATGGGTGATCCGTTCCGGCCGCCATTTTTGCAACGGGCCCCCGACTCACCCACCGCCTCACCTGATGACTGCAGCGACACGCCTGACCCTACGCTGGCCTCCGTTACACTGGACCAATCTAGACCTCACCAACTAGCCAGGTCCATGATGGACATTAAGGTAAACGGCCGCGCCACGACCTGCCTTTTTGACTGCGGGAGCACGGAGAGCTTTATCCACCCCGACACGGTGCGGCGTTACTCTCTCCCGGTCCTGCCAGCATGCCACCGGGTCTCTATGGCCTCCAAGTCCCATTCAGCGGACATCGGCGGCTACTGCGTGGTGACCCTTTCGGTGAGGGGCACAGAGTACAGAAACTTTAAACTGCTTGTCCTGCCCCATCTCTGCGCTGCCGTTCTACTGGGGTTGGATTTTCAGTGCCACCTTAAGAGTGTCACGATGGCGTACGGTGGACCCCTTCCCCCACTCACAGTCTGCAACCAGCAGTTTTCAAATTGCCCGCCGCGCACCTTTTGCAGCCTCTCCACGCTTAAAGTCACCCCCCCCCCCGTTGTTCGCTAACCTCGCCCACGACTGTAAGCCCATCGCCACCAAAAGCAGGCGATACAGCGCTGGTGACAGAGTTTTTATTAAATCTGAGGTGGAGCGGCTTCTGAAGGAGGGGATTATTGAAGCTAGCACCAGCCCCTGGCGAGCCCAGGTTGTGGTCGTCAAGACCGGCGAGAAGCAGCGCCTGGTCATTGACTACAGCCAAACAATTAATCGATATACCCAACTGGACGCATACCCCCTCCCCCGCATATCTGATATGGTCAATCAGATCGCACAATACCGCATATTCTCCACCATTGACCTTAAGTCAGCATATCACCAACTCCCTATCTGCTATGAGGACCGCCAGTATACTGCCTTCGAGGCAAACGGCCGCCTCTACCACTTCCTTCGGGTTCCCTTCGGCGTCACCAACGGGGTTTCCGTTTTCCAAAGGGAGATGGACCGGATGGTCGACCAGAATGCGTTGCAGGCCACTTTTCCCTACCTGGACAATGTGACCATCTGCAGCCATGACCTGCAGGACCATGACGCCAACCTCGACAAATTCCTCCGCACTGCCCAACTCCTAAACCTTACGTATAACAAGGAGAAGTGCATATTCCGCACAACCCGCCTCGCTATCCTTGGCTGTGTTGTGGAACACGGAGTCATCGGCCCTGACCCCGACCGGATGCGTCCCCTTATGGACCTTCCCCTGCCCCACTGCCTCAAGGCCCTGAAGAGATGCCTGGGGTTTTTCTCCTACTACGCCCAGTGGGTCCCTAATTATGCGGACAAAGCCCGTCCACTTATCAAGTCCACCTCTTTTCCCCTGGCGGCAGAGGCCGGCTTAGCCTTCCACCGTATCAAAGAGGACATTGCTAAAGCCACCATGCACGTGGTGGACGAGTCCATCCCCTTCCAGGTGGAGAGTGATGCGTCCGACTTTGCCCTGGCCGCTACCCTTAACCAGGCGGGAAGGCCCGTGGCCTTCTTTTCACAAACCCTCCAAGGCTCCGAAATCAGACACTCCTCTGTCGAAAAGGAGGCCCAGGCCATTGTGGAAGCTGTGCGACATTGGAGGCATTACCTGGCCGGAAAACGATTCACCCTACTCACTGACCAGCGTTCAGTTGCTTTTATGTTTAATAACAAGCAGAGGGGCAAAATCAAAAACGACAAGATTTTGAGGTGGAGAATTGAACTTTCCACCTACAATTACGATATCTTGTACCGGCCCGGGAAACTCAATGAGCCCCCGGATGCTCTATCGCGAGGTACATATGCCAATGCACAGGTTGATAGACTGCGGGCCCTCCACAATGACCTCTGCCACCCGGGGGTCACCAGGTTCTTCCATTTCATCAAGGCCCGCAACCTGCCTTACTCCATCGAGGAGGTCAGGACCATGACCAGGAACTGCCAAGTCTGTGCCGAGTGCAAACCGCACTTTTATAGGCCAGACAGAGCACACCTGATAAAAGCCACTCGCCCCTTTGAGCGCATGAGCGTCGATTTTAAAGGGCCCCTCCCCTCCTCTGACCGCAACGCGTACTTCCTCACTATCATCGACGAGTACTCCCGTTTTCCGTTTGCCATCCCCTGCCCAGACATGACCAGTGCTACGGTCATTAAATGCCTGAACGGCCTCTTCGCCTTGTTTGGTTTCCCCAGCTATATCCATAGCGACCGGGGCTCATCGTTTATGAGCGACGAACTCCGCCAGTACCTGCTCGTGAGAGGTATTGCCACGAGCAGGACCACCAGCTGCAACCCCCGGGGGAACGGACAGGTAGGAAGAGAGAACGCGACAGTTTGGAAGGCCGCCCTGCTAGCCTTAAAATCTAAGGGCCTTCCAACCTCCCACTGGCAGGATGTCCTCCCCGATGCGCTCCACTCCATTCGGTCACTGCTCTGTACTGCCACTAACGCCACCCCTCACGAAAAAATGTTCGTCTTCCCTAGGAAGTCCACATCGGGGACCTCGCTACCACCATGGCTGATGTCTCCAGGGCCCATCCTACTTCGGAAGCACGTGAGGACCCATAAAACGGCCCCCCTGGTTGAGAGGGTCAACCTCCTCCACGTCAATCCTCAGTATGCCTACGTTGCGTACCCGGACGGGCGGGAGGCCACAGTCTTCATACGAGACCTCGCACCCTCAGGGGCCCCTGAAACCAACATCACCCACTACCCGCTACCATTGCCCTTCACCGCTACCCACAATGCACCGGCGGCAACGGACCCATACCTAACCCCTGTAGACGGCACGCCGTGGCCCCGTGACCCGTCATTGATCACCAACCAACTCAACACCCATGAGGACGACACGCCAGTGCTCCGGCCCACGCGGGACTCGGCGTCGGAAGCTGCACCACCTCAGCCGTTGCCACGACAATCACGACGGCATACAAGACCCCCAGAAAGACTTAATTATACGAACTTTTAATATACTTCACCCCGTCGGACTCATTTTTTAAGCAAGGGGTGAATGTGGTAAACCACTGTTGTTCACTGTTGTTCACTCCACTGTTGTTCACTGGTGTTCACTTCACTGTTGTTCACTCTTGCCCATTGCTGTACCTGTCTGTGCATGCCTCAGCTGGCTCCGCCCCTGGCTCCACCCATATGCCCTGGTATAAAGGCGGCTGCTCTGCAGTTCCCCAGGCATTCAGGACCGGTCGACCACTAGAGGCATGCCTTCGTTCTTTAGCTAATAAAAGCCAGTTTGTTACTCTCTTAACTTCCAGTCTTTCTCAGTAATTGATAGCGCATCACTGTATTTAATTTATTTCTTCAAAGAATTTTCTACGGTAAGTCAAGCACAACTTGGGAACACTATCGCCTCAAAGTTCCCCTTCAAGTCACACACCATCCTGACTTGGATATACATCGCCGTTCCTTCATCGTCGCTTGGTCAAAATCCTGGAGCTCCCTACTTAACAGCACTGTGGGAATATTTTCACCACCTGGACTGCAGCAGTTCAAGAAGAAGGCTCACCACCACCTTCTCAAGGACAACTAGGGATATGCAGTAAATGCTGGCCTCGCTAACGAACTCCACATCCGAGAATGAAGTTTGCAAAACGGCCTTTAAGAAATCCATGCAAACTGATATGATTAACTTTTGTTTCTCCAACTGCTTAGTAATTTCATCCTGTATTAGAGACTCTGATAGTTTACCAATGGCTAGAGACTAACCGGACTATAATTTCCTGAGTTATCCTGACTCCTTTTCTAAAGAGACATGTCACATTTTCCAGTCTGCACTCATCTGGTACAATTTTCTTTTATGTAAAATTATAGTGATAACATCCACTGTTTCTTCTCTCGCTTCCCTCAGACATAAGCTGTCAGAGCTGTGATTTGTTTAAATTGAGTTTGAGTAACTCCCTTGGTACCATTTTCTCCTTAAAACCTCCACTAACGGTTTTACACCCACCTCTGTTTGTTCTATAATCTCAATATCCAGCTCATCTGTGAAAACTGAGGCAGAATGTTTATTTAGTATCTTTGTCATTCCCTTAGTCTTCTTTGGGCGCAAAATTCAGGTCCATGGTGTGCACGTTCTTTCAGTGCTACGAGTACCCTTAGAGCTCCAAAATGGCATCTGCGGCGTGCGTGCACACTTGTGGGGTGAATCGCGCCAGACACCATATTGGTGAGGGTATTAGTGCACGTGCAGTGAACACCCATTGGAAGTATTCAGAGCAGGCAGATCATGACGTCAATCAGTGTGCAACACTGATTAAAGCAGCGGCAGCGGTGAGAGGATAAAGAGTGGCCTGAGAGCGAACCTGAATTAAAGCAACGGCGAGAAGATAAAGAGCAGCCTGAGAGCGGAGCTGTATTAAAGCAGCAGCAGCGGCGAGAGGATAAAGAGCGGCCTGAGAGCGGAGCTGAATTAAAGCAGCGGCAGCGGCGAGAGGATAAAGAGTGGCCCGAGAGCCGACCTGAATTAAAGCAGCTCCGATTCAAAAATAGTATCAAAGAGTGGCGTCACAGGAGAGCAGGTAGGTGATTGGTTGGTGAGTATTACAGCTCTTTTTTGCTCTAAGTTAGGGAAGGGGGTTAAATTAAGAGCTGAAAAACTGTAACTTGCAAGTACAGGAAACTTTCGATATACCGGCACCTAAATAACCGGAAATCTCGGTTAACCGGCAAAATTCAGGAGTAGGTTCAGGTAACTTTTATTACTTGCCTTCCTCCATTTGTTGCTGTGCAAGGGTGTGGCTGCAGCTGTTGCTAAGCTACAGAGACGCTAGCAACTTGTGGCCATTGTTCTGAAGCTGCAACAGGGTTTGTTGCTTTATATGGAGCTCTCAGCTCTGTATCTTTTACTATAGCTTTCGGTTATCCGGAATTTTTGATGAACCGGCACCACGTCGGTCCCGTCCGTGCCGGATAAAAAAAAGTTTCCTGTATTTATTAAATTAATAACTTAAACTAAATAAAATAAGCAAACAATAAACCTAAAATATCGATTGAATAAAAGCTTTAACTAAATAATTAATAAATAAAACAAGGTTAGAGATGGCAAGGCAGGTGGTGTGTCGTTGCTGCAGCACGTGGGGGTCTGTGGAAAGCATTGCAATCCCGAGCAACCACGTCTGCAGTAAGTGTCTGCAACTCGAGGAACTTCGGCTCAGTATTGTTGAGCTGGAGGACGAGCTGCAGACATTGCGATTCATCAGGGAGGGGGAGGGTTACCTGGACATTTTGTTCCAGGAGGCAGTCACACCCTTTAGGTTAAGTAGTACTTTAGAGTTCATCAGTGATCAGGGACAGGAGGGTGTGGCTGCGAGTCAGGAAGGTATGGGGACCCAGGATGTAGTGATGGAGGAGCCTCAGTCCTGGACCTTGTCCAACAGGTACGAGGTGCTTTCTACCTGTATGGATGAGGAAAAGGACTGCATGGAGGATGCCAAATTGACCACGGCACTGTGGTACAGGGAGCCATCCAAGTGTGAGGAAAAGGAAGGAGTGTGGTAGTAGTAGGGGACAGTATAGTCAGGGGGATAGATACTGTTCTCTGCAGCCGTGATAGAGAATCCAGAAGGCTGTGTTGCCTGCCCGGTGCCAGGGTTAAGGATATCTCCTCGCGGCTGGAGAAGAACTTGGAGTGGGGTGGGGGGGAGAATCCAGTGGTTGTGATCCATGTAGGAACCAACAATATAGGTAGAACTAAGACAGACGTTCTGCTGAGGGAGTTTGAGGAGCTAGGGTCTAAATTAATAAACAGAACCACAAGGGTAATAATCTCTGGATTACTACTTGAGCCACGCACAAATTGGCATAGGGTCAAGCAGATCAGAGAGTTAAATGCGTGGCTCAAAGAGTGGTGTGGGATATAGGGGTTTCAATTCATGGGGCATTGGCACCAGTACTGGGGAAAGAGGAAGCTGTTCCGTTGGGAAGGGCTCACTTAAACCGGGCTGGGACGAGCGTCCTGGCAAATCGAATAACTAGGGCTGTAGAAAGGGCTTTAAACTAAAAAAAAGTGAGGGGGGGAGGGGGTCAGGTGAGTGGAAATTTAGAAATATAAAGAGAAAGGTCAAGGCAGTGTAGTGATTTGGGTAAAAATAAGCAGAGTGTGACAGGAAGGGACAGGGAGTTTAACGATAGCAGTGCAGCAGAGAATAAGGTCAAGGCAGGGTATAATGGTAAAAAATTTAAATTTAACGCTCTTTATCTGAATGCACGAAGCATTCATAACAAGATAGATGAACCAGTGGTACAAATAGAGATAAATATGTTTGATCTAATAGCCATTACAGAGACGTGGTTGCAAGGTTGCCAAGGTTGGGAACTAAATGTTCCAGGGTACTTGACCTTTTGAAAAGACAGGCAGAATGGAAAAGGAGGTGGCGTAGCCCTGATAATAAAGGATGACATAAGGGCAGTAGCTAGAAAGGATCTCGGCTTGGAAGATCAGGAAATAGAATCAGTATGGGTGGAGATAAAGAATAACAGGGGGCAGAAAAGAGTGTTCCGAGAAGTATAGAGGCCCCCTAACAGAAGCTATACCATTGAACAGAATATTAATCATGGAATAGTAGGAGCTTGCAACAAAGGTAATGCAATAATCTTGGGGGACTTTAATCTTCATATAGACTGGACAAATCAAATTGGCAAAGGTAGTCTGGAGGACGACTTCATGGAATGCATTCAGGACAGTTTCCTAGAACAATATGTCATGGAACAAACCAGGGAACAGGCTATTTTAGATCTTGTATTGTGTAATGAGACAGGGCTAATTAGCAATCTCATAGTAAAGGATCTTCTGGGGCAGAGTGATCATAATATGATAGAATTTCACCTTATTTTTGAGTGTGACTTGCCTAAGTCCGAAACCAGAGTCTTAAATTTAAATAAAGCCAATTAAATAGGTATGAGGGGCGAGTTGGCTAAGGTAGATTGGAAAAATAGATTAAAAGGTATGGCAGTAGATAAGCAATGGCTAGCATTTAAAGAAATATTTCATAATTCTCAACAAAAATACATTCCATTGAGAAACAGAAACTCCACGGGAAAAGTGATCCAACCGTGGTTAGCTAAAGAAATTAAGGATAGCATTAAATTGAAAGAAGAGGCTTATAATGTTGCAAAGAATAATAGTAAGCCTGAGGATTGGGAGAGTTTCAGAAACCAGCAAAGGTTGACCAAAAAATTGATAAAAAGGGAAAAAACAGAATATGAGAGAAAACTAGCAAGAAATATAAAAGCAAATTGTAAGAGTTTCTACAAGTATGTAAAAAGGAAGAGAATAGCAAAAGTAAATGTTGGTCCCTTAGAGGCGGAGACAGGAGAAATTATTATGGGGAATAAGGAAATGGTAGAAACGTTAAACAAATATTTTGTATCTATCTTCACAGTAGAAGACAGAAAAAGCATACCAAAAATGATGGGGAACCAAGGGTCTAATGAGGGTGAGGTACTTAACGTAATTAATATAAACAGAGAAAAAGTACTAGAGAAACTAATGGGACTAAAAGCCGAAAATCCCCTGGACCTAACGGCCTACATCCTAGATTTCTAAAAGAGGTGGCTGAAGAGATAGTGGATGCATTGATTTTGATCTTCCAAAATTCCCTAGATTCTAGAATGCTCCCAGCAGATTGGAAGGTCGCAAATGCAACACCGCTATTCAAGAAAGGAGGGAGAAAAAAAACAGGGAACAGCTATCCAGTTAACCTGATATCAGTCATTGAGAAAATGCTGGAATCCATTGTTAAGGAAGTGGTATCAGGGCACTTAGAAAATCATAACATGATTAGGCAGAGTCAACATGGTTTCATGAAAGGGAAATCGTGTTTGACAAATTTATTAGAGTTTTTAAGGATGTAACTAGCAGGGTAGATAAAGGGGATGTAGTATATTTGGATTTCCAAAAGGCATTCGCTAAGGTTCCACATAAAAGGTTATTACAAACGATTAGAGCTCATGGGGTTGGGGTAATATAATAGCATGGATAGAGGATTGGTTAACGGACAGAAAACAGAGAGTAAGGATAAATGGATCTTTTTCAGGTTGGCAGGCTGTAACTACTGGGGTGCCGCAAGGATCAGTGTTGGGGCCTCAGCTATTTACAATCTATATTAATGACCTAGATGAAGGGACTGAGTGTAATGTATCCAAGTTTGCTGATGATACAAAGCTAGGTGGGACAGTAAGCTGTGAGGAGAACACAAAAAGTCTGCAAAGGGATATAGATAGACGAAGTGAGTGGGCAGATGGAGTATAATGTAGGGAAATGTGAGATTATTCACTTTGGTAGGAAGAATAGAAAAACAAAATATTTTTTAAATGGTGAGAAACTTTCAAATGTTGGTGTTCAGAAAGATTTGGGTGTCCTCGTGCAAGAAACACAGAAAGCTAGCATGCAGGTACAGCAAGCAATAAGGAAGGCAAATGGCAGTTTAGCTTTTATTGCAAGGGGGTTGGAGTTTAAGAGTAAGGAAGTCTTGCTGCAATTGTACAGGGCCTTGGCGAGACCACACCTGGAGTACTGTGCACAGTTTTGGTCTCCTTATCTAAGGAAGGATATACTTGCCTTGGAGGCGGTGCAATGAAGGTTCACTAGATTGATTCCTGGGATGAGAGGGCTGTCCCATGATGAGAGATTGTGTAGAATGGGCCTTTACTCTGGAGTTTAGAAGAATGAGGTGATCTCATTGAAACATACAAGATTCTGAAGGAGATTTACAGGGTAGATGCTGAGAGGTTGTTTCCCCTGGCTGGAGTGTCTAGAACTAGGGGGCATAGTCTCAGGATAAGGGGTAGGCCATTTAAGACTGAGATGAGGAACAGGATGCTGCCTGGCCTGCTGAGTATTTCCAGCATTTTCTGTTGTTATTTCAGATTTCCAACATCCGCAGTATTTTGCTAATATATAAAAACATAAGAAATAGGAGCAGGAGTAGGCCATTCGGCCCTTCGAGCCTGCTCCGCCATTCAATGAGATCATGGCTGATCTTCTGCCTCAACTCCATTCACCGGCCCTATCGTCTTATCCCTTGATGCCCTTACTAGTCAGAAATCTATCGACTTCTGTTTTGAATATACCCAATGACTGAACCTCCACAGCCCTCTGGGGTAGAGAATTCCAAAGATTCACTACCCTCTGTGTGAAGAAATTTCTTCTCATCTCAGTCCTGAATGGCCTACCCTTTATCCTGAGGCTGTGGCTCCTGGTTCTAGACTCCCCAACCAAGGGAAACATTCTCCCAGCATCCACCCTATCAAGCCCTGTAATAATTTTGTATGCTTCAAAGAGATGCCTTCTCATTCTTCTGAATTCAAGAGAATACAGGCCTAGTTTACTCAATCTCTTCTCATACGACAGTCCCGCCATCCCAGGAATCAATCTCATGAACCTTCGTTGCACTCCCTCTATGGCAAGTATATCCTTCCTTAGGTAAGGAGGCCAAAATTGTACACAGTACTCCAGGTGTGGTCTCACCAAGGCCCAAATAATTGGAGTAAGACTTCTTTACTCCTGTACTCAAATCCTCTTGCAATGAAGGCCAGCATACCATTTGCCTTCCTAATGGCTTGCTGCACCTACACATTCATTTTCAGTGACTCATGTACAAGGACACCAAGTCCCTTTGAGCATCTGCATTCCCCAATTTTTCACCATTTAGGAAATACTCTGCCTTTCTGTCTTTTCTACCAAAGTGGATAACTTCACATTTATCCACATTATATTCCATCTGCCATGTTCTCGCCCACTCACTGAGCCTGTCGAGATCCCCTTGAAGCTTCTTCACATCCTCTTTGAAGCTGACACTGCCACCTAGCTTTGTGTCATCAGCAAATTTGGAAATGTTACATTTAGTCCCCTCATCCAAATCATTGATATAGATTGTGAATAGCTGGGGCCCAAGCACCGATCCTTGCGGTACCCTACTAGTCACAGCCTGCCATCCTGAAAAAGACCCGTTTATCCCTACTCTTTGTTTTCTGTCTGTTAACCAGTTCTCAATCCATGCTAGTATATTACCCCCAATTCCATGTGCCCTAATTTTATTCACCAAACTCTTGTGTGGGAACTTATCGAAGGCCTTCTGAAAATCCAAATACACCACATCTATCGGTTCCCTTTTGTCTACTCCACTAGTTACATCCTCAAAGAACTGCAGTAGGCTTGTCAAACAGGATTTTCCTTTCATAAATCCATGTTGAGTCTGCCCAATCTTACTATTAGTTTCTAAGTGCCCAGTTTTTGCATCCTTTATAACAGATTCCAGCATTTTCCCAACTACTGATGTGAGGCTAACAGGTCTGTAGTTCCCCGAGTTCTCTCTCCCTCCTTTCTTAAATAGCGGGGTTACATTTGCAATCCTGCAATCTGCAGGAACCATTCCAGAATCTGTAGAATTTTGGAAGATGACAACCAATGCGTCCATTTTTCTAATGGCCACCTCTTTCAAAAGCCTAGGATGTAGGTCATCCGGTCCTTGGGATTTATCGACTTTTAGTCCTGTTAATTTTGCTAGGAGGAATTTCTTCCCTCAGAGGGTTGTGAATCTTTGGAATTATCTGCCCCAGAGGGCTAAGAATGCTGAGTCTTGCAGTATATTTATGGCTGAGATCGATAGATTTTTGGACTCATGGGGAATCAAGAGATATGGAGATCGGGCGGGAAAGTGGAGTTGAGGTCGATGATCAGCCATGATCTTATTGAATGGCGGAGCAGGCTCAAGGGGCTGTATGGCCTACTCCTGCTCTTATTTCTTATGTTCTTATGTTCTTGACACCAGCACTGCCATTTTGGAGCTCAACGTTCCAGCTAACTTAACCTCGCTCAGCTGAACATGCGTTCTGCAGCAGGAAAGACCCTACACCAGCGCTAGTTAAAGGGATCCTCAACAACTTACACGTTAGTTGGTGGTTGATTTCTTCCGGCTGTTGCTACGCTTCTACAAGTGTTTGGTGTTTTCTATAGTGGTTTAAAGTTGCCAAAGTCTACAGGGAGTGGTGTGGCAGGTGCTGAAGACATTTTCCTGACTTCAAGGCTTCTGCACAAACCACATGGGTGCACTAGTAGGAATTCCCCTTGGAATACAGCGTAACTTGTTGGCGTGCTGCCTGCATTACATTGAACGGAAGCCGGGTAATCGCGCATCAAGATCCCCGCACCCGTTTTCAGGGGTTATCGAATTTACCCCCTATGTCTCTTAAAAGATTGACCCTTACCTTCACTATTCTCTTACAGAGAGCCTACAGAAAGCCTTTATACTGGTGAAAACTGTGCTACCTAATCTCTGCATGGAGAGTGTGTTGAATATTAGATGCAATCTCTGAACAGTTAGAATATGTGCAGCATCCCTAAGGATCCAACTAGAATTCCTAATCTAGTGGTTTTCAGATTACACTCACCTCTTGTGGACGTGGCACTTGTGGGTTAATGAAGTCCACCAGACTCAAAAGCTGGACATTTCTATTTCTTCACTATCACGAACAGTACAGCTTGTTCCCATACTTTACCTGGTGTAAATTTCACTAATATCAAGGATATTGAGGAAAAAGCCACAAGAAAATTGCAAGAATTGAAGAGGGAGGAAAGCATAGTGTAAACAGAGAACCTAACCACCTCCTGGGGGTGCTCTAATGCAGTGCATGTCTTTATGAACTGATGGAACAGTGCAAACGTGACCTCATCCCTATATCCTTATAAATTAAGAAAAGGCTTCTCACCGGCTCAATTATTTTATCCAGTGAGTAGTTAAGACATACAGTTCATGTTTGATCTCTTCTTTGTGCAGTTGGTGACACTACAGTTGTCCTAAGAACCCCAGAGAAGCAAAAACAAATCAGCCAGGATTCTCATACCTAATTGCTATGCGGAGAATCCTGCTGGAATGTGCATGTGTGTCTGCTTTTGGGCGAAGACGGAATTGGGCTTGACTGTGAGATCCTTGATGGTCCAATAACCTGATAGCACTCACTATCTGGGCTCATATATGAAGAATAGTCACTTGGACAAGGGAGGTGACTGACACCTGTGGAACCATATCATAGCAGAGAGTCAACACTTTCAGGACAGAAGGGGGATGAGAAACATTTGCAAGGATAAGAGCAGGTCTGTATTAAAGAGCTAAACGACCGCACAGGAAACAAAACAATATTGTGTGCCAGTACCTCAAGGTCACTGAAGATCACTTCTGGTGGAGTGACACCATTTTTCTTTGCAATGAGTCGGATTATTGCTTCAGCCTCCTGTATCCTTCCCTTTAACAGCAGCCAACGTGGAGATTCAGGAATAAACCTGGGATTAAAAGTGTTATGTTAAGAAAAGAGTACTAAAGTCGTACAAAGGACTTGTGAAATTACTATTAATATTAAGATATTCTTTAATAACAGATATTAACATGTAATTGTATTCAACTTTAGGAGTGGATTCAGAAACGATGGGATGGTGTGAACAGTGTTTAATATGGATTTTGATAGGCTTACAGAAATGCTCAGATCATGTGCGCCATTGACAAAGGTATGCAAGGTTTGGACACTCTCGCTGTGACAGTGTGTGTGGTGCAGGGAGAACTGAAGAGGAACAACAAACGGGGGTGAAGGGGAGGTGAGGGATGGCGATTGGTGGCTGGGTAAATAAAAGCAATCAGAATCAGCTAATGGAGAAGGAAGAAATAGATGATAATAATTAAGAAAACAATTTAGCAGAGGGACATGGAATAGAAGAATAAAATCCAATGGACTAGATATAAACAAGCAAAAGACTGGTGAAGGTAGGAGATAGATCAGGCAAAAACATTTTGAGAAAATGAATAGTGTTAAAAAATATAATAGTAGGTTAAAAGGCATGTATTTCAATGCACAGACTGTGGGAAATAAACTGGCGGAATATAAGCCATTATTTTACAGGAAGATCTAGACAATAACATTAAAGGAAATCCAGCTGCAATGAGATAAAAATGGAAAATAAACATTTAAGGACAAAATACATTTAAGAGGGAGAGAAAAGATAAGAAAGGAGATCTAGTGACAATATAGGTTAAAGAAGGGATATATTCTCTTGAGCGGATTGATGTAGACAAGGAATGGGTACAGACAAGAGTCAATATGGTCAGAGCTCAAAGATTAAAAAAAGGGCTTGTTACGTTAGTCGTTACAGACCTCCAAATCATGCAAAGGAAATTGAAGAGGAAATCTGCAGTTAGATTATAGAGACGAGTAGGTGTAACAAAATTATTGTTGTGGGAGATTTTAATGATCTACTTATCGATTGGGACAGAGGGCGAAAAGGGAATGGAATTCTTAAATGTGTATAGGACTCGTTCCTCAAGCAGTATGTTAATAGGCCTATAAGGATAGAGGTATTGCTAGATCTGATGAAGTAGATCAGTTGGATAAGCTAAATGTGAGTGAGCACCTTGGGAATAGTGGCCACAATATAATAAGATTGAAGATCCAACTAGAAAGAGAAAAAGTCAGTAAAATTACTAGAACACCGTCTTGGATTCTGGGCAGATTTTAGGAAGACCTGCAAGCTCGCTAAGGAAAGGTGGAAGGAAGAAATTTGCACATAGGACTGAAGAGCAACAGTGGGATGTTTTTAAAAAACAGGTTGTATAGGCACAGAATCAGTATATTCCATTAAACATAAGGAAACAACTAGTAGTTTTAGGATGCCAAGATAAATAAAGCAGTTAAAAACAATTTAAACTGAAGAGGGCCTATGAAGGTTATAATAATAATAATGAGAAAATAAGAAGAGTTTAAGAGTGGGTTAAGGAAAGTTAAGGAAACAAAATCAAAAAACATCAAAAGGAACAATTAGTTATTTTACAAATACATCAGTAAAAAGAAAATGATTGAAAGTGAGATGGACTCCTGAGAGGAGAGGATTGTCAATTTGTAGAGGATAATCAAATAATGTCAGAGATATTTAATATGTATTTCAGTCTTTACTAAAGAGAAGGATAACAAAGAGGATGTGAATCTTGAAGTGGTTGAGAACGATATGGTGATGGATAAAAGGAAATTGTTGGAAAAGTTAATTAAACCAAGGAATGACAAAATGCCAGGGCCTGACGGGATGCACCGTAGGATCCTGAAGAAGATGAAGGAGTAAATTGCAGAGTTGCTAGAAATTATATTTCAGCTCTCTATTGAGTGTGGGTGTGTGCCGGAAGACTGGAGAGTGTCCAATGTAGTAGCCGTTGTTAATAAGGGAGACGGAGCTAATCCAGGTAATTAAAGTCCAGTTCGCTTAACATCTGTGGTAGGGAATATTTTAGAGTGTTTAATTAAAGATATAATTGCCATGAATCTAGATACAAAGAAAATAATCAATAAATCTAGCTGACACTTTTCAAACCGTTTTAAGAGTGAATGCAGTTCCAGCACCATCTGCTGGAATGTAGCTGAACTTTACAAGTGTTTTGTGTATGAAGATCAACACTGAGAAGAACAACATGCATTTATAATCCACTGCTAACATGTATCTTAGAGTGCTTTCTGGGGGGCACTGGAGAGTACGGAGCAGAAGACAGAGGATTAAACGGGGTGGGGGAAGAGAGAGAAACCAAAGTCACATTTGAAGAGGAAGGTTGTTGATAGGAATTGGAAGGAAGGAAAACTTGTAGCAAAGCATTTTTTATGCAGTATGATTTTTGCCATTCCAATTTGCTACATTTTATCTTTCCTGCCTCTTACAAAAGTACAGGGTGTTCTTTCTATTCCTTCCTCCCCTCCTAACCGCCCCCCCCCACCCCGTCTCTGCACCTGCTTAATATCTGTTACATCTCCAGCTTTTTCCAGTTCTGATGAAGGGTCCCAGACCTGAAACGTTAACTCTGTTTCTCTCTCCCCGGATGCTGCCTGGCCTGCTGAGTATTTCCAGCATTTTCTGTTGTTATTTCAGATTTCCAGCATCCGCAGTATTTTGCTATTATATGTAGCAAGGCGAAGAGGTTTGGGGAGAATCCAAAGGCTAGGGTGCAGTTGTAATGATCAATAACATGTCATTCTAGAGTGGTACACTAGATGGAGCCGTAGAGCTGTATAGAGCTGTATATTTAGCTGTATGTGTTTAAGACTACACTACCCACGATGCACTCGGCTACCCAGAAGGCAGTAGTCAAGATGGCTGCCTGCACACAGAAGTACACATGCTGAATCTCTACAGATGCTGTGCCTAGAGAACGTGCACTGAATAAATGACTAGCTAGAAGCTAGCTGTTCATAATAAGAATGTCTAGTTATTAATGAACATAACAGCAGTGGCTGAAAGTTTGGGAGAAAAGCATTAATTTCGATTCAGAGAAGTGGAGGGTGTGAATGGGACATATAGCTGAAGAAAGGGGATCAAGAATGTGGAGGAATCTGAAGGGCCTTAAAGTTGACATGATGAGGGAGTGGGAACCAGTGAAGCTTGGTAAGGAGAGGGTCCATGTGTGAGAGAGGGCTCAGGCTGCACAGTTTTGGATTAACTGAAGTTTGTGAAGGGTGAAGGAAGAGAGGCCCTTGAGAAAAGCCTTCAGAAATTAAACACTGAGATTCTGTCAGGTAAATGGCAGGCTCTGTGATCGGCAGGTCCCAGTGGTGCAGTGCGAGGAGTCACATTTGTGCCTTTTTTTCTACAAAGGCTCAATTCTTGGTTTGAGCCATTGACAACACTCACCAAATACATTTACCACCTTGATCCCATGGAACTGATCAATTCACAGTAGGTATTGCACTTCTCGCGGATTCAGGTTCCATGAATAGGGAAACTACTTGTGGGTCATTGCACTGTATTTAAAAAATAAACTTTACTTTGATAAAGTACTGTGGTAAACACCTGCCACAGTGATTTTTATTTTATATAATTTTAGTTTTTATTTTACTTTAAAGAATTAACAGATGAGCCGTTATGTTCTTGTTTCCTCTCTTGAAGTACTGACTCATTCTCGGGTATAGTTGCATAAGTGTTGGCCATCCTCTGCTATTTCACTCAAGTAGGCAAAATTCATGTGTGTGCACAGACAGTGATGCCAGCAGAGTATTTGTTGTCTCTTCCGCCAATGGGAACAGTTTCTCTCTATCTACTCTGTCTTGAACCCTCATGATTTTGAACACTTCTTTCAAATCTCCTCTCAATCTTCTCTGCTGTAAGGACAACAACGCCAGCTTCTCCAGTCTATCCACGTAACTGAAGTCCCTCTTCCCTGGAACCATTCTTGTAAATCTTTTCTGCACTCTCTCTAAAGCCTTCACATCCTTCCTAGTGTGGTGCCCAGAATTGGACACAATCCTCCAGTTGAGGCTGAACCAGTATTTTATAAAGGTTCCTCATAATTTCCTTGCTTTGTACTCTATGGGCAGGATTTTCATTGGGCCATGGAGGCAGGATTGGAGGCGTGTGGGGGGTTAAAATCTCAAAATTGGGAGGCATGAATCCATCCCGCCCCCAACCCGCCTCCATGCCAGTTTCAAAGGAGGCGGATACCCGACCTGTGCTGGGAGCTGCCTCCCCGAGGCAGGAAGGGGATTAGTGCCAATTAACTGCCTGTTAACAGGTAGTTAACAAGCAGTTTTTAGCCTAATCCCTATTTTTATTCCTGAAGTGTGGGATTCCTGACGGCTCCAAACCATGCCATGTTAGCGAGGCGGACCGTCGGGCTGAAGGGCTTGGAGGGCTCGAGAAGTCTGGTGTTCAGGTGAGTGATGGGTGCATGAGTGCAGAGGTAAGTGTGTTTGGTGTGTGTACAGTGTTTAAAGAAGTTTTACTTACCTTTATTTACCTTTACAGCCTTCCTTCCTTCAGGTCTCGGGAGTCCCTCATCTCACCGGCACAGAAAGCAGAATGGCCGCGAGCTGTCAAAAATTGCAGCCTCAGCTTTCTGTTCTGGAGAGTTCTCTAAATCAGCCTGAGAGGAAGGAATTAACTTGGAGTACAGATTGTCAGTGTTTGACAGCTTCAAAGAGCTGTCAAACGCTGATATTTCATCTGTCAAAAGCTCTTGACAGATGAAATGTCAATCTGTGACGTCACCTGTTGCCGGGTGGCCCTTAATTGGCCTGCTGAGCCCGCTCAACAAGGTCAATCAAAGTGAAAATCGCGTGGGTTGGCCACAACACGATGGAGGCGGGACTACAACTCCGAAAGTTGTAGTCCCGCCTCCTACACACCTCCAGTATCAAAATCCAGCCCTATGCCTCTATTTATGAAGCCCAGGATCCCGTTCTGTTACTTAACAAAACAAGTAACAAAGGCTACACAGGCATTTCAGTGTAAATTATTACTAACGATACTGAGCACTAACTATATCAGCAACCAAGATATATATTGGTGAGATTACTTTCAGAGTATTTCCTTCGATAGCTGGCATGTCGTACTACCAAATAACTCAAGACAACCTGTGCAATTAACAAAGTTCAGAGCTTACATGACCTTGTCATTATGAGTGGCATTGTTGAGTCATTTTGCTTCCTCACTGGGCACCGGTGTTAGCTTCTGAAGTGTTAATGAAATCCTTTTTGGCAAAAAGATGATGCGTTCCCACTTGGATCTTCGGCTCCAACTGAAGCAACCTTACGTACAAATGACAATATCTGATTTGGCTTCACTCTCACCTCTCTCTGACCTCGAGCACTTATAAAGTTAGTGACTGTAATATTTCACAACTTAGTGCTGGCAGTTAACACCGGTTTCGAGGAAAAAAAGGTGGCTGCCTCGCTTCCGCCACTTCCACGCTAGTCGCCATTTTGGTGAGGGCAATCGCGCGGGCGGAACGAGTGTACATTGGCAATATGCAGAGTAGGCAGATTGTGATGTCAGTCAACGTGTAACACTGATTTGAGGCCGAATGGCCTCCTTCTGTGCCGTAATTTTCAAAATTCTATCACAGTGATTAGTGGATAAGATGTGAGTAGTATCTAAGATGATGTTAAGGACATAGATAGCTAACGCATGCTTTACATGAAATACATGACATACCAAGTCAGATCCATCAATAGCAAAGCAACCAGATTCATTTGTTGCAATGTGCGTTTCTTCAAGGCAAATTATGTCTTCAAGGCAAATTGTGCCGGATAGCGATGGGGCTGTGATTGAATGCTTCACTCTCAACATTAAATTGCCAGATTTGCAGCACCGGGCCTTTGGCCTGAATGCCACATGTCTGGCTAGAAGAATCATCATTGTCATTATTAAAGGATTGTCCATGATCTGAAGATTCTGATTCATTCTGCCAGTTGCATTATCAGCTTCATCGATAAATTGATTAGCCACAGGGGGCACAGTATAAACACTGATATAATGATATTAAATTTATGGTGGAGTACTGCCTAAAATGGCGTCTTCAACCGAGTGCCACAAAGACTGTCCTCTGTCTTTCACTTCCGCAATGTTAGTGCCTCTTGTGAATTTTCTATCATCATAAATGGTTAACTTCTTAAACATGATGCTCACCCTGCTTCCTTGGCTGCTACTCTCCACCAGTCAATACCCACAAAAATGATCTACTGAAACTTCTGAGAAAGTCAAAATCCGAAATATCATAATTGCCAAGCTTGCCGTCTATGCCTCAGGAACAAAGGCTTTACCCTTTACGGTCATCTGCTTTTACACTCTGCTATTCAGTTGCAGAACATTGCACTCTGATTTGGCCTTACTCACCACAAACTGCAAGATAGACTGCATAGCTCCTCAACCTATTCATCGTTCAGATGCTGTAGCAAAATTGGTGAAAGAAAAATTTATATAGTGCCTTTCACGACCTCAGGATGTCCCAAAATGCTTTACATCCAATGATGTAACTATGAAGTGTAGTCACTGTTGTAATGTAGGAAACGCTGCAGGTATATTGTGCACAGCAAGATCCCAGAAGCAGCAATGTGATAATGACCAGATAATCTGTTTTAAAGATATTGGTTGAGAGATAAATATTGGCCAGGACACTGGGGAGAACTCCCCGGTTCAATGGTGAGTAGACATTGTGACAAAATCATGTTGCCAATTCACTCTAATTTGTACTTTCCCATCCACAGCGAGGCACCCAATATGGTCAACGTTTCCTGATTCCATTGATTTTCCTTACCAACTCACTGGCGTGAAGAATGGACAGCAGAGGCTCCTAAAAATCAACACATCATCTTTGATGCTATAGTCCGTCAACCAAGATTCAATTGGTCACGTCCTAGTTGGGTACTTCTCAACCGCTTTCGAACTGGACAGGGACAGTGCGCCTTAAAGCTTCAACTATGTGACAATGACAAATATCCTTGCTGATGAATACAATCATGTTGCATTGTGGTGATTACAATGCTGTCAGATGGCTTTAATTATATGCTGAGTCTGCATATGCTAAATAAATAATTTGCCTAGGGAAGTCATCACAGCTGAGCCCAGGCCTGTTCTCACCTGACATGCAGGAGTCGCTATATAGTAATCAGGAGTTGGAACCTTGGTTGATTTTCTTCTCCCTAACCCAGAAAGGCTAAGTGCAATTGTAGTGCACCATCCCTGTCCAAGATCAGTGCAGGTAACTCAGTATACACCAGGGATTCAATGTGGAACCTTTAATGATTATTTTTTTAAACGCACAGAGACCCTTGATGAATATTTCTCTTTTTTTAGGGAAGGTACCTGAATCTCTGACAGTACTTCAAAGATTTCTGATATCTCTCTCTGATATCACATCAACTGCATTCAGTGCTTAAATCAATTTGGATTCAGCAGAATTTGTAAACCTGACATTCATGCTCAGCCCAGAACACTGCCAAATTCATGTATAGTGTCTTTTCCAAAACGGTAACATCTAAGTATCAACAGAGACATCAGCAATGCATGTTGAGATTAAACACCAATTAGGCCACTAGCCCTAGGTCAACAACGTGACAAACGAGGCCTGCATCAGCAAGGTTTTCTTTACACAAAGGAGTATTCAAGACATGGAATGAGCTTCTGGCCACACCAGTGAAATCATTTAATAAACAGTCGGGTTCTGTGATGGAAAAACTTTTCTGGATGGATGAGCTGGGCTGGACTGAATGGAGGGCAGCACGGTGGCATAGTGGTTAGCACTGTTGCCTCACAGCGCCAGGGACCCGGGTTCGGATCCGGCCTCGGGTAACTGTCTGTGTGGAGTTTGCACATTCTCCCCATGTTTGTGTGGGTTTCCTCCGGGAGCTCCGGTTTCCTCCCACAGTCCAAAGATGTGCGGGTTAGGTTGATTGGCCATGATAAATTGACCATTAGTGTTAGGGGGATTAAAATATGTGGGGTTACGGGGATAGGGTGGGGTATGTGTCGGTGCAGGCTCGATGGGCCGAAATGGCCTCTATCTGCACTGTGGGGTTTCTGTGATTCTGTGTGATTCTGTGACTTTGCCATCTATATCTATCTTCTGATCTTCTAACATCTCAGTTAACATATTAGTAATACATTCCTGGTTCCTTTTAATTGAATAACAATGGGAGTGCTGGAGGGCAGAACCTAATGCATTTTTTACTGGGAAGGGTGACCTCTGCAAATGTTTGAATCTAAAGAAAAAGACATACTCAAAGTACATAAACAATAAAGGAGAAGATGACAAAAAAGAAATATCATGAGTTTAGGAAAAAGGATAAAAAGACAATTAGGAAGGCAAAGAGGAAATATAACATGAAAATATCAAATAATATTCAAAGAAATAGTATTCTATAGGCACATAAGGAACAAAAGGAGAATTAAGATAGGAATAGGGTCACTAAGGGATTTGCAAGATAAACTCATAGATGATACTGAAGGGTTACTTTATAGATACTTTACCTCAGCCTTCATTCAAGAGGCTAACAAAGAGGAAATAACAACTGTAGAAGAAGTCGAGGCATATTACAACAATTCAGAAAGGCAATACTAAACAAACTAGCCAAACTTGAGAGCAAAACCCAGAGTCCAGACGGATTGCACCTGTGGACACTCAAATAATCTAGGGAGGAGAAAGCAGAGGCACGAGTATCCATATATAACAATTCAATAGAAAACAGAATAGTGCCAGAGAACTGGCAAACAGCAGATGTAATTTCTATCTTCAAAAATGGAGATAAACCTATAGCCCAATTAGTTTAATGTCAATGGTAGGAAAGATACTAGAAACCTTGTTAAAAGATCAGATAAAAGAACATCTAGTGATGGCGAAATTAACTCTTTGAAGAAATACCAGAAAAATAGCCAGGGGAAATGCAGTGGATGTGGTATATATGGACTTTCAGAAAGTCTTTGATAAGGTGTCACATAAGAGGCTTACTACAAACATCAGGGTATATGGAGTCATAAGCCAGGTAGCAGAATGGATAGAAAACAGAGGGTGGAAATTAGGAATAGTTTCTCAGACTAGCAGAACGTGTGAAGTGGTATCCCGCAGGGATCCGTTCTGGGACCGCTGTTGTTTACCATATAGATAAATGATTTAGACTCAGAAATTGGTGGTATGTTTTCAAAATTTGTAGATGATACCAAATTGGGGGTATGGCGAATAATGTGGTAGACTGCACCAAAGTGGAGGAAGACATAAACAGGCTTGCAGAGTGGGCAGGTAAAGTTTGAGGTGGCTCATTTTGGTAGGAGCAATAAAGAGGCCACTTATTCCTTGGAAGTAAGAAACTAAACGGGGTTGAGGAGCAGCGTGGGAAGATGTCATTTGAGTAGGAGGAGGTTTGTGTGGAACATAAGAACATCAGAACATAAGAACATAATAAACAGGAGCAGGAGTAGGCTATACGGCCCCTTAAGCCTGCTCCGCCATTCAATAAGATCATGGCTGATCAGCGACCTGAAGTCCACTTTTACGCCCAATCTCCAGATCCCTTGATTCTCCTAGAGTCCAAAAATAATATAATCAAAGACTCAGCATCCACATCCCTCTGGGGCAGAGAATTCCAAAGATTCACAACCTTCTGAATGAAGAAATTCCTCCTCATCTCGGTCTTAAATGGCCAACTCCTTATCCTGAGACTATTTCCCTCTAGTTCTAGACACTCCAGCCAGGGGAAACAACCTCTCAGCATCTACCCTGTCAATCCACTTCAGAATCTTGTATGTTTCAATGAGATCACCTCTCATTTTTCTAAGCTCCAGAGAGTATACGCCCATTCTACACAACCTTTCATCATAGGACAGCCCTTTCATCCCAGGAATCAATCTAATGAACCTTAATTGCACCGCCTCCGAGGCAAGTATATCCTTCCTTAGATAAGGAGACCAGAACTGTACATAATATTCCAGGTGTGGTCTCACCAAGGCCCTGTACAATTGAAGCAAGACTTCCTTACTCTTATACTCCAACTCCCTTGCAATAAAGGCAAACATGCCATTTGCCTTCCTTATTGCTTGCTGTGCCTGCATGCTAGCATTCTGTGTTTCTTGCACAGAGACACCCAAATCTCTCTGAACACCAACATTTAAAAGTTTCTTTTTAATATTTTGTTGTTCTATTCGTCCTACCAAAGTGAATAACCTCATATTTAACTACATTATACTCCATCGGTCACCTTACTGCCCACTCACTTAGTTTATATATATCCCTTTGCAGACTATTTGTGTTCTCCTCATAGCTTACTGTCACACCTAGCTTTGTATCATCAGCAAACCTGGATAAATTACACTCAGTCCCTTCATCTTAGCCATTAATATAGATTGTAAATAGCTGAGGCCCCAGCACTGATCCTTGCGGCACCCCAGTAGTTACAGCCTGCCAACCTGAAAAAGACCCGTTTATCCCTCCTCTCTGTTTTCTGTCTGTTAACCAATCCTCTATCCATGCTACTATATTACCCACAACCCCATGAGCCCTAATCTTGTGTAATAACCTTTTATGTGGCACCTTATCGAATGCCTTTTTGGAAATCCAAATATACTACATCCACTGGTTCCCCTTTATCTGCCCTGCTAGTTACATCCTCAAAAAATGCTAATAAATTTGTCAAACACAAATTCCCTTTCATAAAACCATGTTGACTCTGCCTAATCATGTTATGATTTTCTAAGTGCCCTGATACCACTTCTTTAACAATGGATTCCAACATTTTCCCGACAACTGATGTCAGGCTAACGTTCCTTGTTTTCTCTTTCCCTCCTTTCTTGAATAGCGGTGTTACATTTGCTACCTTCCAATCCGCTAGGAGCTTTCTAGAATTTAGGGAATTTTGGAAGATCAAAACCAATGCATCCACTCTCTCTGCAGCCACATCTTTTAGAACACTAGGATGTAGACTGTCAGGCATAGACCAGTTGGACTGGTCTGTTTCTGTGCTATAGTTCTATCTAATTCTACATTCCGGAATTTGCTACATTGATGATGTTGTCGACTAATGCCATAAGTTAGATTGTTGTGCTTACCGATCCACCAATGACAAATCACGTCACACTTTGCAGGAAAAATAATTACAATACGCTGCAGCGAGCATAGGGCATGGTGGATCGAGATTGGCACGGTCAATGTCTGATAAATATTCAAGGTATGAGAGCCCGACAGAACGGAACAATAGGTTGGTTAACAGGGACATGCTTATTATTAATTGCTCCAATTTGATAACATGGGGTTGGGCCGCCGTATGTACAGACAGAATGTCCAAGTCGGATTTAATTTGATTGACGATTTTGTAATACAACTGTATAAATACATAAATCAGCGTTAAGAAGGGACTCTTATGCATAGAGCTGTCTCCCGAACTGCTGCGATCCCTAGCCATATTTCATTACCGGCTGCAATCCATGCTTAGTGCACGAGCTGAATAAATATTAATATAAAAATAAAATCAGTTGAAGGAAACTCAGAACATACCGGCTGACAAAACACTTGGGGGGAGAAATTCATTATAGCCCAGGAGTGGACGTTAACTTTGGAAAAGTTTGAGATTTAGCGCCAGGCGCTAATGAATCTCACTGCACGCAAAATTCAGTGTCACCGCTCAAAGAAAGGATGGGAGCGCTAAATCAAGCGCTAACGGCCTAGCTCAGTGGTGTTACACTCAAAGCACGAACCAATATCAGGTGCAGTTTAATTGCAAGTCATCATTGCCACAGGCTTTTTCTAGTTTTTAAAGGGAAGCTTCATTCATGCTGCAGAACCTCATTGTCAGCATTGATGCTTGTGAACCTGTGTCAGCAAGCAGGAGCAAGCCAAGTCCAAGGAGCTGGACGACTCAACCAGATGTACTCATGGCAGATCCATGCCCCAGGAAGAGAGCCCGCAGATTTTCGGATCAAGCATTGTAGGAGTTGGTGTCTGCTGTGGAGAAACAGAGGGTGGTGCTCTACCTGTCAAGTGGCAAAAGGCCCTTGCCGCAGGTCTTCCGTGCCATGTGGAGTGAGGTTGCCCATCAGGTCTCGGGCAGCACTGTGTTCCCCAGGCCCTATACACAGTGCAGGAAGAAATTTAATGACCTCACTCGGCTGGTCAGGGTGAGTCAATGCCTCAACAAATGCTGCAATCCACTGTCTGAACCTCAGTCTGCACACACTGTCCAAAGCACCACATCCTCCGCACTCGCCCACCAACAATCTCTACCTACCAACACTCACAGCCACATCTCACAACTTGCACACAATGACAGCTATTCAGCTATGGCAGGCACATCACCCAGACACATTGCTCCACACTCACTCACACACATTCCTTTCTCTTGCAGGCCAAGGTGGCTCACAGCAGGAGGGAACAGGAGCGCACAGGCAGGGGACAAGCCAACACCCAACCACTGTCTGCGCTGGAAAATAGAGTGTTGGAGATTATTGGGTGCCAGGTGGTGGGCGCCGTGGCCACCGGCGTTGGGGACAATAACAGTATGTTCATCACCACTCCTTCTTCTCACATCCCACTTCCCCCTCACCCCACAAGCCTTTCGCACTTTACAGCTAATCATGCTGTATGCATGCATTTCTCCATTCCTGCCCCCCTCCCCTCACCTGAACCCGTCTCTTGTGCCTTTATGCTTTCAGATAATCAGCAAGCACAGGAGCAGCCTGTCCCTGAGGGCACCGTTGAGAGCAATGCGGGAGAAGAGGAGGAGGAAGAACACACTGCATGTCTCACCCGCAGGCACCAGCTCAGATATTACGTAGGATTACATATGATTACACAGAATATACAGCACAGAAACAGGCCATTCAGCCCAACCAGTCCATGCCGGTGTTTATGCTCCACTTGAGCCTCCTCCCGTCTTTCCTCATCTAACCCTATCAGCATAACCCTTTATTCCCTTCTCCCTCATATGCTTCTCTAATCGTCCCTTAAACTGCATCTATACTATTCGTTTAAACTACTTTCCGTGGTAGCGAGTTCCACATTCTCACCACTCTCTGGGTAAAGCAGTTTCTTCTGAATTCCCTATTTGATTTTTTGGTGACTATCTTATATTGATGGCCTCTAGTTTTGTTCTTCCCTGCAAGTGGAAACATTCTCTTTCATGATTTTAAAGACCTCTATTAGGTCACCCCTCAGCCTTCTTTTTTCAAGAGAAAAGAGACCCAGCCTGTTCATCTTTTCCTGGTAGGTTTACCCTCACATTTCTGGTATCATCCTTGTAAATCTTCTCTGCACCCTCTCCAGTGCATTTATGTCCTTTTTATAATATGGCGACCAGAATTGCACACAGTACTCCAACTGTGGTCTAACCAAGGTTCGATACAGGTTTAGCATAACTTCCCTACTTTTCAATTCTATCCCTCTAGAAATAAACCCTAGTGCTTGGTTTGCTTTTTTTATGGCCTTGTTAACCTGTGTCGATACGTTTAGTGATTTGTGTATTTGTACTCCTAGATCCCTTTGCTCCTCTACCCCATTTAGATTCTTATTTTCCAAGTAATAAGTGACCTCCCTATTCTTCCTACCTCACATTTATCTGTGTTGAATTTCATTTGCCAATTATATGCCCATTCTGCAAAGTTATTAATGTCTTCTTGTAATTTGTTACAGTCCTCCTCAGTATTGGCTATGCCCCACAATTTTGGTGCCGTCCGCAAATTTAGAAATTGTGTTTTTGATTCCAAAGTTTAAATCGTTAGTATAAATTGTGAACAAGAGTGGTCCCAGCAATGATCCTTGTGGAACACCACTGACACTACGTGTCCTTTAGAGGCTGGTATAGTAGTGGGATCTGCACAGGGTGATGCACCAGGAAAGAGTGGGCTGCAGCAAGGCCAGGGGGGAAGGGTAGCGCGGGGGCCAGCTCCCTGGAAAGTGAGTTCGCGCACAAGTTCTGTTGCACAGGACGCAGATGAGGCCCTCGATGGGGAGGCCTTTAGAAGAAGGGTGATGGGCATGCACACGGAGATCATAGGTGCAATGGCAAGGGTGCCAGAGAGCCTGTCGGCAATGGTAAGGAGCGTGGAGGAGTCCGCCTCCAACATTGCACAAGGCTCTGCGTACACCATGGAGCCCATCATTTCCAGTCAGGAAAGGATGGTAGATTCCCAGAGAGACTGTGGTGAACCAGACCTGATGCCGTGTGTGATGGGTGATCTGGGAAGCAACGCAACGTTATGGGGGGGTTATGGGGAGCGGGCAGGGAAGTGGCATTGAGCCCAAGATCAGCCATGATCTTATTGAATGGTGGAGCAGGCTCGAGGGGCCAAGTGGCCTATTCCTGCTCCTATTTCTTATGTTCTTATGTTCTAATGTCTTAGTGCTGTAATGCAGTCTATGGTTGGTGCCATTCAATCTCAGACTGCTCTCATGCAGTCTCAGCTTGATGCCACGTCAACCGAAGCATTCACGGTGTCGCAGCAGGCCAGCTGCCACTCCCACATTGCCCTTGTGACTGCATGTCATCCAGCCAGCCCAGACTGCTGCCGCCCATGCTGAGGTGGTGCAGTCTACAGTCGGGTCTTCTAGGCCCAGAGCTGGTCGAGGACGTCCTGCAAGTCCATCTGAAGTCTCCCGCATGGACACTCGGCAACCTTCCACCAGCCGTGCTGCAGCCACTGGTCAACACTTCCTAGAAGCACTAGAGTAAGCAAAGGCACAGTAGCACGAGGCACTAAGGGATTGCACAAGGGTGAATAGTAAATATTGTTTTTGTAAAGATGTGTTCATTGATTATTGATACATTTATTAATTAACTTCGGATATTTTTGTACTCTCTCTCATTTCAGCTGTGCGCTGTGATATGGCAAGTGACAGGGATGGAATGATAAGGATGTGGTGAGCAACAGGGATCTGGGGTTGAATTTACTGAAACCGCAGTCTGATGAGGCGGTCATAGACTGCCCTTCCAGTAGGCCGAATGAGAGGCTGCCTCACCCTCGCTCCTGTTCCTCCTCCTCCTCCTTAACTTACTCATCCTCCTCCTCTCCCTCTTTCTCCTTCTGAGGTGGTCCCATAATCCCTGCTGGCAAGGGTTGGGGCCTCATGATAGCTAGATTGTGGAGCATGCAGCAGACCACGACGAAATGGGACACCCACTCCGGCGACTACTGGAGGGCTCCTCCTGAGTGGTCAAGGCAGTGAGCACCCCAATGGTCTGCTCAATGATGTTCCTGGTGGCAGCATGGCCCTCATTCTTTGTGCGCCGTGCAAGAGTTTTGGGGTTGCGGAGGGGTGTCATGAGCCAGGTGGAGAGAGGATACCCCTTCTCTCTGACCAGCCAGCCGTGAGCTTGATGTGGTGGCTGGAAGAGTGCTGGAACACTGGTCTGGTGCAGGATGAAGCCATCGTGGCTGCTGCCAGGATAGCGGGCATTCACATTGAGGATTCGCTGTCTGTGGTTGCACACCAACTGGACATTTTGAGAGTGGTAGCCTTTATGGTTACGATAGATCTCAGGATTGTTATGCGGTGCCCGCAAAGCCACATTTGTGCAGTCAATGGCGTCCTGCACCATGGGAAATCCCACTATCCTGGCAAAGCCACATATATGCTCGTCCTGCTTCTCTCTGGTGATGGAGATGGAAATGTAATCCCTTCTACTGTAGAGAGCCTCTGTGACCTCCTGGATGCAGCCATGGATGGCGAACTGCAAGATGTTACCTATATCTCCTGTTGCAGACTGGAAGGATCCGCAGGCGAAGAAATTGATGGTAACGGTGACCTTGACTGCCAGTGACAGGGCCGTCCTTGCCCTGATCTGAAGTTCAAGGTCTGGTTGCAGGAGGTGGCAGAGTTCTGTGACTACCTCCTTGCTGAAGCGGAGCCTTCTAATACACTGCTCCTCGCTTAAATAAAGGTAGGAGAATTACTGTCGGAATACCCTTGGAGAGTAAGGCCTCCTGTTGAGAGCCCTGATGGCCCTCCTCCTCCCTCTGGGCAAATGTTCCAATCTTTCTCGCTGCCTCCGCTCCCTCCGCCGTAGATCCTGGAGGGCAAGGTCGACTGCCAATATGTAAGGAAGTGCAGCTTATTGATATTTTGTGAGAATAAATGTAACTAACTTTTAGAAGCCGCAACACTCCAGAGACTAAACAACCTTTGAATGACTGAATTCAACTCTTGAACTATCTCAAACTGATAAGGAAGCAGTGAAAGTCCACTAACTTGACAGCTGTGACTCATGACTAAGGATCCCTTGAAATAGCGTCCTTGGAACCGGCATCCGCCTGATTGACTCCTCCTCTCCCTGTCACTGTCGGGACCAGGCGCTAAGGCAGGGGGTGATACTCAATTTGGTAGATCGGGCGCCCAGTGAACGTTGCACGCTCACTGACGTCACGTTTTGCCTGGCGCTGAAGTCCCCGGCGCTAACTTGTAGCGGTGGCGCGATGAGGGGGGAGCTGAATTTGGCGTGTGGCGCTGGATTCACCTCGCCACAGTGCTACTGCCTCAGCGCCCCGTTAGCACCCCCGCCAGGCACTAACTGGAGGTGCTAAGGTACGGAATTTCTCCCCCTTAATTTATTACTTACTAGCTGGGGGAGCCCGACTTTGCCAGGGCTGTTTTGGGGTGGGGGAGCCCGGCTTTGCCAGGGCTGTTTTGGGGCGAGCGGTTTAAATCGAGTGCCAGGCTTTGGGGCCCTGTCTGTGTCCCTTTGTGAATCTGGTGCTGGGCAACATTTTAAATCGAGTCCCAGGCTTTAGGGCCCTGTCTGTGTCCCTTTGTGAATGTGCTGCCAGGCAAGATTTCTACCTTTTAATACCTTGAAAGATGAAAGTGAAAGTACTTATAAAACGTTTTTGGTAAATCTTATGTTATTTTTAAAAGAGAAACTAACTTTTTCAAAGCTGGATAAGGAGAGTAGTTTGAGCTGCAACCAGTGAAAGAATGGCTGGCAGATCCCTGAGATGAAAACGATTAGTCCCGCCCACACACACACTTAATACCTTGAAAGATGAAAATGAAAGTACTTATAAAACGTTTTTGGTAAATCTTATGTTATTTTTAAAAGAGATACTAACTTTCAAAGTAGTTTGAGCTGGAAGCTGAAGTCATGGCAGCACTGAAACAATGGCTGCCAGATCCCCGAGATGAAAACGATTAGTCCCGCCCACACACACACACACCGATTGGCCAACCATCAGGGGACTGTACTGTAAGATTGATCAATCGTGACGGCACAGGATTGGTCGAACCTTGACGTCAGTCAATCAATGCTAGCAGATAATGAGTTTAATTTTGAAGATTTTTTGCATAAGGCGCGAACAATTTTCATCCGACCGAAAAGTAAACACGCTTACCAGCGTCCCGGAAGCGTAAGCTTTCTTTGGAGGTAACGCGCGCGTAGGTACGCTCTATAACTTTCGAGCGCATAGCCGGACAGACGCACAGGTGAGGACAGACAGACAGACAGAAGGACAGACAGACAGAAAGAAGCATCCGTTTATATATATAGATTTGTTATTACTTAATTGAGGGTTAAGATTTCAATGAAGTTCCTAGAACATGTTAGTAAATATATTACCCTCAGAAAACCTGCTGAACGATTTACTACTTTACTGATTCTGGGCCCGCTCTGTAATGGTCTAAGTGGCTGTGGCAATCACAGTGGTGTTAATTCAGTAAACTTGATCTTGCCATTGATTTTAATGGGGGTGCAGGGAATAGAATTAGCAGTTCAACTTTTTCGGCGAGGGTCTTTGTAGAGCAGCACAAAATTCCCAGCACATTATGGCATGGCGTACGTAATGTCGTAAGTCACTCACCCCATAATTTCCTGAAATTTCTGCACCATAACAATGGCATATGCCACCGACCTTGTGTTGGCAGTTGGCTTTGGGCGGGGATTTTACGCTGAAATGGGTGGGAAATGAAATGGTGGCATGGTAATGTGGATCAGGAGGTAAATTAGCCAGTGTCTAATTTCTGCAGCAGCAGTGGGGTTTCCAATTCCCCACAACACCATCTGCCCAGAAACCAGTCAGAGTTAAAATCAGGGCTCACATTTCCTCCCAGCTTTTCAGGTGCACATTCCAGCCACAGGACTCACTTATGCCTGGACTACACCCAGCCCATGTTGATGGCCCAGGACAGGTTATACCAGTGATTGTGGATCTGGGCAGGAGTAGCAGATTCCAGGTGTGCTGCTCCTGTCTGCACTGGGACAGAAAGGGGTCAGGAAATTGTCTCTGAAGAATTCAGTGTTGGTTTGCAAGGGGTCTACTCAGACCAGGTGCTCCCAGACTTGGGTGCAGTAGTTTGTATCTACCCTTGGCCTGCAGCTTGACATGGAGAATGAGCAGAGGGAGCACAGAGCAGGACAAGCTGCTAGAAGAGGCAGTAGGAGGAGGGGGAGAAGGGCTTTCACCAGGAGGCCATATCAGCCCAAGGGCTTCAGGGAGCAACTCTCCTGCCTCAACCTCAGCGTAGGAACAGTGCATACGGCGTCTCCATTTTACTAAGAAGGTGCTCATTGAAATCTGCCACCTGCAGCATCAGTCCAGGGTGAGGGCGGGCTTGTCAGTGGCTGTAAAGGTGACAGTGGGCTTGAACTTCTTCGCGTCGGGCTCCTTCCAGACTGGAGCAGGCGACATCTCTAACATCTCCCTGTTCGCCGTCCATTCCTGTATAAGGAGGTGAGTGAGGCTCTATATACAAAGAGAGCTGAATACATTTCATTCTCTCTTGCTAGAGAGAAGCAGGTGGAGTGAGCATGTGGCTTCACCAGGGTAGCAGGCTTCCCCATAGTGGAGGGTGACATTGACTGCATACACATTGCTTTCAAAGCTTCAATCATCTCCGATGGACAGGACATGTCGTCCGCATGCCCGATACGAGACTCCCAAAACAAGCGCTCTACTTGGAGCTCTGACACAGCAAGAGAGCTCCAGGTGGGCAGAGGAAACGCTTCAAGACACCCTCAAAGCCTCATCAGTCACCTGAGAACTCATTTTTGGTGTGGAAGCAAGTAATCCTCTGTTCCGAGGGATTGCCTAAGAGAAGAGACACATCGCTTTACGGGCACCACAGCTCAATTCGTAGATCTACTGCAACTAGAAGGGATTCCATTCCCTCAACATACAGCTGGTGTGCGACCATACTCAGCGTATCATGCAAGTGAATGTTCGGTATCCTGGCAGCAGCCATGATGCCTCCATTCTGCAGCTGTCCGCTGTACCAGCAGCATTTGAGCCACCACAACAAACCAGATGGTGGCTACTGGATGACAAGGGCAATCCGCTGACCACCTGGCTCATGGCTCTGCTACGCAACCCATACACACACGTGAGCAGCATGCATAGAACAAAAGCCATGGTGCCACATGGAATATGATAGAGCAGACCATTGGCGTCCTTAAAAAATGCTTCCATTGCCTGAGCCGCCCTGCAGTATTCAGCAGAGTACATCACAAGATTCGTCGAGGTCTGCTACATGCTCCACAGCTGCGCCATCATGAGGGCACAGCCCTGGCCACCAGTCATACGGCGACCAGCTGAGGAGGAGGAGAACGAGGTGGAAAAGAAGGAAGAGATTGAAGAAAAGAAGGAGGAAGCGGAAGAGGAAAAGGAGGAAGTGGAAGGGAGGAGGCAACCCAGGCAGCCCCTTTCTGCCCGGGCTGTCCATGATCGAATCATCCCACCACAGTACCAGTGAATGCAACCCCAATTCCACATTCAAGATGCAGTGCTACCCCAGTGGCTGGTGGTAAGCTGCTGAATTTTAGTGGGGGAGACTGCAGATGGCCTTGCAGGATGACCTCGAGCAATTCTGGGTCTCGTAAGCCCAGCAGCGGACTGCACCACCTCGGCATGGGCAGCAGCTGGCTGGCTGACAGGCAACAGCAAGGGCACTGGTGGAGTGGCAATGGTGGGAGGACAAATGCTGTCATCCTGAGAGAGGACAACAGATCTGTCCTCGATGGAGCCACTGCCATTCCTCCGGGGCAGCGCCACAGCAATCCTAGTAATCTGCTGGAGGACAGATTGCTGGACTACTGTGACACCCTGCAAGTCCCTTTCAACACTGGTAAACCCAGCCATGATGGCAGCAGTCTGTGCTTGCGTGGCAGCAAGCTGAGTTTGCATGGCTTCCATCTGAGCTTCCATTGCAGGACTCAGACGTTGAATGGCTTCTGCTTGTGCTGCAATGGAAGCTGAGACATCGGTCATCAGGTGCTGCATGGTGGTTGGGCCCACAAGTGCGCTAATGGATCTGTCCCTTCCACGCAGGCATGGATGAGCTCCAAGCTCTGAGCAAAGCCCTGTGCAAGTTGCAGTTGGAATCCTTCATGCTCCTTGACATTTCATTCAGGCCTTCTGGCAGGCCTGCCAATGCATCAAGCATTTTGTTGTGCATAGCCATCAGCTTTGTTCTGCAGGCCACCCCATCAAAGTTCCCATCTGAGTCCTGTGCAGCAGAACCCATGTGCAACCTTGCCCTCCGGGACCTGGCACCTGCGCTTCCCTTTCCCCCTGACCTGGCTGCAGATCCCGCCTCTAAGCTACCCTCTAAACTCCGCACAGTGCCAGTATCTGAGCTGGTGGCTGTGACTGTCAGATCAAGTCACGGTGTTGCTTCTTCATCATCACTCTCCTGTTCCTCTTCCATTTGCAACACTGCCTGGCCAGGTTGGATTTCTTGCGTCTCTGAAATGAGAAAGGCACAAGGGTAGTGTTTTGGTGAGGGTCGGGGTGGGGGGGAAGCAAGAGGGTCATGCTTACACTCTGCAGAATTCAGAAGAGATTGTGGGATGAGGGGGAAGTGGGATGTGAGAAGGAAGATTAGATCTGAGATTATCGTCATGTTCAATGGTTTCAGTGCTACCGCTGGCCACAGCCTCAGTCACTGTCACTCCTATTATGACGAGCACTGTCTCCCCGCGTGGGGTCAGGATATGGAGGCATGCCTGTCCCCCTCCAGTTAGCTGCCGCTCCCTACAATTGTGTGCAACCTTTTCCTGCAAGAGAGAGGGAAGTGTGTTAGTGAGTGTGGTTCACTGTGTTTGGCTGATGTGGCTGTCATGGTTGAATAGTTGGCAGTGTGTGCAAGCTGTGAGATGTGGGTGTGAGGCTTACAGCAATGCTAAGTGTGTGAAGGTGAGATGGAGCATATGAATCTGAGGTATGGATCGTGATTGATAGAGATAGGTGAGTAATGGGGGTGTGGTGAATTGAGCAGTGTGTGATGCTAGTGGTGCAGTTTGTGGGATATGGCATTTGAAGATGAAGTCACCGACCTTGACCACTCGTGTGAGGTCATTAAACTTCTTCCTGCACTGCATCCAGGTCCTCGGGGCTACACTGCTGGCATTGACAGCGACGGCTATTGTTGAATCCATAAATCTTAAGGTATGGTGTTCTTCAATAACGAGACGGAGGCTGCAGATTAACAATCAACAGGTGTTTACTGGAGGAGGGTAGTCTAAAGACTAACAGTACAGATGCCTGCTCAAGGCTTATATACAGGTGTGGTCACTGCCGGTACTACAGTATACAGGAGCTGTAAAAGTAGTTCTCTTTTAAAGGTACATACACTACAATTCCTCCCCTTTTAGATTAACAGTACCCATAACATTCAAATAACAGTTAACACTTTAACATGCACATTTAACTGAAATAGTCCATTTATAGATTCAGTCTTTGGGGCGGCTTCCTGATCCTTTCTGGATAGCGCCTTTCCTGAGTGTCTTGTCCTTGGTGTGGAGGCGATTCTGGCCCCCTTTCGTTGGTTAGTTCAGCAGTTTCCGTTGCTACTGTTTCTGGAGTAGATGCTACCGGTATGTCGGGTTCATCCCCAGGTACACGAGACATGGGGTTGACTCGTTCCTGTGACGCTAGGATCTGGTCAACGTGGCGTCTCACAATGTTCTCCCCGACATCCACTGTGTACATTAGTGGCCCCTGCCGTGTGCATATCGTTCCGGGTTGCCATTTCTCTGTTCGGTAGTCGCGGGCCAAGACTGGTTGTCCTACATTCAAGCTCCTTGTCGGCTTCTCATTGATGTGCTGGAATTGCTTATCCTCAACATTTCTTCGCACATTTGGTCTGAGCAAATCCAGACGAGATCTCAACCTTCGGTTAAAGAACATCATGGCCGGGGTCTGGTTGGTAACTGCATGTGTCGCATTTCTGTAGGCTAACAGGAAATTGTCCACCTTATGCTGCAGTGGAATGTTATCATCGCACATGGCCCTTATTGCCTTTTTAAAGGTTTGTACGAACCTCTCAGCCAATCCATTTGTGGCTGGATGATACGGGGCGCATGTGTAATGCCTTACCCCATTCCTTCTCATAAATTTCCAAAACTCTTCGGACACAAACTGTGGTCCGTTATCAGAGCAAACCTGCTCTGGCAAGCCGTTCCTGGCAAATATGGCCCGTAGGACTGCAATCGTTTTCTCCGTAGTGGTGGAGGACATTTTGATCACCTCAGGCCATTTCCAGTGCGCATCCACTGCTATTAAGAACATTGAGTCTATAAATGGACCAGCAAAATCAATATGCACCCATTGCCATGGAGAGGAGGGCCACTCCCATGGGTGTAGAGGGGCATGTGGTGGTGCATTTTGGACCTTATGGCATCCTAAGCAGCTCTTTGTTAGGTCCTCGATTTGTTGATCGATCCCTGGCCACCACACATAAGCCCTAGCAAGGCTTTTCATTTTCACCCCTCCCAGATGGCCTTCGTGAAGCTCATTGAGCACTCTCTCCCTTAACTTGGGTGGAATTACCACTCGGGATCCACACATCACTATCCCCTGGCATACTGACAGCTGTTCTCTTCTGGATGAGAATGCTGGCAACAGTGAGTCGCCATGTGTTGGCCATCCCTTCACCATCAAATCATATACCCGAGACAGTGTCGGATCATTTTGGGTCTCCTTCTCTATATCCGCGTTAGTTACTGGCAAGCGTTCAATTATCGCCGAATAAAATATTTCGATAGGGTCCACTGCTGGTGCTTCCTCCACAGTAGGCAGTGGCAGGCGTGATAGCCCATCAGCGTTTCCATGCTGTTTCGTGCCCTTATACTCTATTTCATATTGGTTCGCCCCTAGAAAAAGCGACCATATTTGTAGCCGTTGTGCAGTCATCACCGGAATGCCCTTCTTTGGATTAAAGATGGAGACAAGTGGTTGGTGGTCAGTCAGCAAGGTGAACTTCTGCCCATGCAGATAGTGGTTGAACTTTTTTACTCCCCATACTAGGCTGAGGGCCTCCCTGTCAATCTGGGCGTCGTTGCGCTCGGCTGAGGTTAGTGACCGAGACGCAAAGGCTACTGGCCTCTCCAACCCGTCTGGGAATTTGTGCGACAGCACCGCTCCAATACCATAGGGTGATGCATCACATGCCAACCGAATTGGTAGTGCTGGGTTGAAATGGGCCAACACCTCTTTTGATGTGATCAATTCTTTGCACTTCTGGAAAGCTCGTTTACATTCATCATTCCACTTCCATGGTACCCCCGTTTGCAGTAGGGTGTTCAGTGGGTGTAATACTGTGGACAAATTTGGTGAGAACTTATGGTAGTAGTTCACCAGCCCGAGGAACGACCTCAGTTGTGACACATTTCCCGGTGCTGGAGCCTTGACTACTGCCTCAATCTTTTCAGGGGACTTATGTAACCCCTCTTCATCAATAACGTGGCCACAATATGAGAGCTGCTTCTGGAAAAACTCGCACTTGTGGCGATTAGCTCGTAGCCCATATTCCTTTAATCTAGTGAGCACCTTCTCCAGGTTGGCAAGGTGATCACTGTCATTTTCGCCCATGACCAGGATGTCGTCCAAATAACACTGGGTCCTTGGAATCCCTTGCAGGACTTGATCCATTGCCCTTTGCCAAATAGCCGGAGCCGATGCTACCCCGAACACCAGCCGGTTGTATTGGTAGAGACCTTTATGAGTGTTGATCGTGAGGTATTGTTTTGAGGCTTCTTCTACCTCCATTTGCAGGTACGCCTGGGCCAGATCAATCTTAGGTGAAGCGTTTACCTCCAGATAGCGAGGCGAAAATATCTTCAACCTGTGGAAGCGGATATTGTACCGTGTGAGGGACTGGGTTCACTGTCACCTTAAAATCCCCACAGATGCGGACCTTCTTTGGTTCCCCAGGCGTATTACTCAACGACCTCTTCATTACAGGAACGATGGGTGTAGCCCACTCGCTCCAGTCCACTTTGGACAGTACTCCTGAACGTTCCAAACCTTCCAGCTCTGCTTCGACGGCTGGTCGGATCGCATAAGGCACCGGTCTGGCCTTAAAAAACTTTGGGCTTGCATTTTCCTCTATTTTAATCGTTGCTGTTATGCCTTTTAGTGTTCCGAGTCCCTCCTGGAACACTTCTTGTTTGTCAGTTAGCATTTTTGACAGTCGTCCAGGTGTGACGTCGTCATCCTTTTTGGCCTCAACCTTCAGTGCCTGTATGGAATGCCAATCTAATTGTATCTTCCGGATCCATTCACATCCTAGTAGTGGTGGTCCTCCATCTGGCAATACATATAGGTCCATTTTTGGTATTTCCTGGCCTTTGTATATCACGTTCACCCTTATTTTTCCTTTGGGGTAGACTTTTTGCCCCGTGTACGTCTTCAAGACAATCTCTGTAGCTTTCAAGTGTATATGTGAGAATAGCTGCTTGTAGTCCCTTCGGTTTAGGACTGTTAGGGCTGATTCTGTGTCCAATTCCATTTTCACTTGGACTCCATCTATCTTGAGCGTGACCCAGATAGTCTGGTGATCCTCCATTTTGCTTACCTTATGTAGTTTCAGACAACCCAGCTCCTTGCTTCCGGAGTCTGTATCACTTTTCTGTTCATCTGAACTACTGTCCATCACCTTATGTACCTTTTTGTACTTCTCCTGTAGAGATTTCTTGCTGCTGGTTTTCTTCCCTGACTTGCAGACTCTTGCTATGTGTCCTGCTTTTCCACACTGTCTGCACACTTGGTCCTTGAACCAACAATCCTTCTGGTCGTGTGTTGTTCTGCCGCAGCGATAACACTTCCCTGCTCCATATGACATTTCATTGGTGCCATATTCTTGCGGTCTCCGTTGTATCTCTGCAGCGCCCCGTGCGGCTGCTTCGTGTGATACTGCCATGCTGAAAGCCTTGTTCAACGTAAGATCCTTTTCTGATAGAAGCCGTTTCTGGGTTCCTTCACTTTGAAGCCCACACACAAACTTGTCCCTTAACGTATCTGCTAGTCCCATTCCAAACTGGCAGTGTTTCGATAGCTTGCGCAGTTCCGTTAAATACTCAGCATTACTTTCGTCTTTATGCTGGATCCTTTTGTGGAACTTAAATCTTTCTGCTATCAGCAGCGGTGTGGGGTTTAAGTGGTCCTGTAGGATTTCCGCTATGCTTTCGAATTCCTTATCCACTGGCTTCTCTGGGGTTATTAGGTTTCGCAGTAAGCCATAAGTTGTTGCACCCATGGAATTCAACAAAACCAGTGCTTTCCTGGCATCTGGCACTTCATTTGCCTTGCAGTACACCTCAATGCGTTCCACATATGTTGCCCAATCTTCGACTTCATTGTCGAACGCAGTGACACTGCCACTCTTCGGCATCCCTGGGTGTGGTTAGACTTTCTAAAATGGCATCTCCCGCGCTTTCCTTTCTTCCCGTGCTCGCCCTTCTTCTCCGCTGCGGCTTCAAAAATGGCATCTCCCGCGCTCTCCCTTCTTCTCCGCGGCTCAAATGGCGCGCTCTCTCTTCTTCTCCGCGGCTCAAATGGCGTCTCCCGCGCTCCCTTTCTTTCCCCGTGGACGCTGCTCAGCCCTTGAGCCCTGGCTGCACTCTGCACGTTCTCCTGTGCGCCTCTCTCGTTGCCGCTGCTCGGTCCTGAACCCCGGCTGTGCTTTACCCTCTCTCTCTTTTTGTTTTCCGTTGACGCCGCTCGGTCTTCAACCCCCGGCTGCGCCCTGTGTGCTCTACCCTCTCTCTTACCTCATCGACGCTGCTCGGCCTTTTCTGTGCTGTCGGTCGGCTCCAGCCGCCGCTGTCCGGGAAGGGTCTGCGCTGTACCTGTTGCCAGTCTGCTGTTGGATCGTCGTGGCTGGAGAACCAAGCCCAGCTCTCAACAGCCTCCCCTGCGATGTTCACTCTCTGCCGGATGACTGGGTGGTTGCTCGTGGTCGACGCCTGTGCTTCTGGCCTCGACTTTCTTCCACCGTCCTCCCGGAGCGAATCCTTGGAAGGAAATGCAGAGTTGCAGGTAGATTCGAATCGACCTTGTCGCCACTGTTGAATCCGTAAATCTTAAGGTATGGTGTTCTTCAATAACTAGACGGAGGCTGCAGATTAACAATCAACAGGTGTTTACTGGAGGAGGGTAGTCTAAAGACTGACAGTACAGATGCCTGCTCAAGGCTTATATACAGGTGTGGTCACTGCCGGTACTACAGTATACAGGAGCTGTAAAAGTAGTTCTCTCTTAAAGGTACATACACTACAGCTATCTGTTCCTTTTCCCTTCTCAGCCTATGTCTGGAGTGCCTCCTGGCCGCCTGAGGATCGAGGACAACTCTCCTCCTGTTCACCTCCTGCCCCAATGCCTCAAATGCTGCATCAGAAAATCTGGGAACCCTCTCTCTGCCATGTGCGCCATCTTCATTCTTCCTGTAGGTCACACACTCCTCTACAATGACTTCCAGCACCTGCTGCAGCCAGAATGAACCTCCCCTATATAAGGTGTAGGCTGGATTGGAGAACTGCAGGCTAGCTTTAATTGGTGCTAGCCTCGTACAAACTTGGGCTCCCTGCTGAGCGTGCAGCCGATGTTTCGCATATTGTCCCTCTCACTCTGTTACAATATGTACCTTGTGGTCTTCTCCATCAAATCTGTGCACTTCTTCTCACATTGAGTCTGTATACCATGTTACATGGCCAGGGTTCTCTGAGGCCAGTTGTTGGATTGAGCTACAGAGTTCTGCTGCTCAAGACCCCTACTGCAATTTCGTTTCTAGTCATCTTAACATTGTTAAACCTCTTTTGGACAAGCTACCAAATTGGTGGAGGTGGTGTTCAACCTCGTACCCAGACCCTAAATCTGCCTTCTGATCCGTGGACTGCTAACCACTTCCACCTTACTTTCTTGACACTGATGGCCAATATTGACTCCGTAAAACACACTTTCCATATTTTCTGTGCTTTAACTTACTGTTTTCCAAAAGGTAGATTTATATTATAGGTCACTGGTGCTTACTGTCTTATAGTTATCAAGAAACTAATTTTCTGCTTATTGAAGTTCTAAACTGTGATTAACATCTCTCTGCCTCAGAATCGTGCTGTTAGAATCCATCCAAGGACACTGAGTGAGATGACTTCGGAGTTGTTGAAATGCACTTGCTAATGGGCATGATCCCATAGCTCAAAAATGTTATATCTTGGTGCAAATTGATGAAAAAAATTGACAACACTCTGAAGTACCATAATGGTGACTGGTATAGAAATGGAAATGTTATGTTGGAACAGCCAATGGTGCACTTCTGAGGGTGGGGTTAAGGAATGTTGGTGGAGCAAATTAGAGGGAGCTTGATGGAAGAGCATAGATGGAGCTTCACTCTGCTGGTAACCGTGCCATTCTTGATTTGTGTGGCCTTTGATGCTGAGACTGGGTGGGGACTGTACTGCCCAGGCAGTGAAGGTGAAAATAACCCCTACTGAATGTCCAGCCTCTCATCACAATACTGGAGATGTTATGAAACCTCTTTAATACACTGCCAATGGTGACCCCCATCCCTACCCTCATCCAAGATGGACTCTCAGTTTCTTTATTTTGGTCAGAATCAGCCCCAGAAGTTAACGGCAATAAAAGTTCCTAATCTACTGATTAAATAGTTTGCTTTTAATTCCTACATACCACCACAAAGGAATGTACAGCAGGCCAACGAGAGACAGGGTGAAAAGCAACATCTTCCAGCTTCGTATGAAGTATGCAACCAAAGGCAGGAACACATAGCCGAATGCAAAAAAAATGCCAACACCCAGTGTAGAGTATGCAAGCCGAATGGATTTCCCAAGAAGTTCTGATCCTGTAAGAAAAGAATAACCAGGTAAAGGACACCGATTGTGAGTTATTTCTTAATTTTATTTCACTACCTATTGTTGCCATTCAGAAAAAAACTTTTCTTTATGTTCTGTTAAAAAAACTTTCAGTAATTAAGTTGAATGCTCTCTGAACTTAACCCACAAACCAAGCTGTGTGAAGGATCCTGAATGCAGATATGGCTGCGGGGTGACTTAATAGAGGCCTTTAAAATTATGAAGCGGTTTGATATAGTAGACATAGAGAAGATTATTTCCACTTTTGGAGGAGGCCAAAACTAAGATAGTCACTAATAAATCCAGTAAGTAATTCAGGAGAAACTTCTTTCCCAGAGAGTGGTGTAATGTGAAACTTGCTACCAGATGGAGTAGTTGAGGCGAATAGTATCGATGCATTTAAGGGGAAGCTAGATTAGTCCATGAGGGAGAAAGGAATAGAAGGATATGCTGGTAAGGTTAGATGAAGTAAGGTGGGAGAAGGCTCGTGAGGAGCATAAACGCCTCATAAGCCAGTTAGGCTGAATGGCCTGTTTCTGTGTTGTAAATTCAATGTTATTCTATGTAAACCATGTTATGTCACTGTTCCAAACTTCACTCATCCCAGCCAGATCCCAGGGCACCCAAAACAAAGAGCAGTGGTGTACAGAGCTGACCTAGCTGCTTAATAAACTGATCACAACCTTAGTTGTGAGAACAACAACAACAACAACTTGTATTTATATAGCACCTTTAACGTAGTAAAATATCCCATGGTGCTTCATCGGAGCGTTATCAAAACAAATTTGACACCGAGCAGCATAAGGAGATATTAGGGCAGATGACCAAAAGCTTGGTCAAAGAAGTAGGTTTTAAGGAGCATCTTAAAGGAGGAAAGAGAATCGAGAGGCAGAGAGGTTTAGGGAAGGAATTCCAGAGCTCAGGGCAACAATAGTTGAAGGCACGGCCACCAATGGTGCAGCGAGTAAAATCGGAGATGCGCAAGAGGCCAGAATTGGAGGAGCGCAGATATCTCAGAGGGTTGTAGCTTTGGAGGAGATTACAGAGGTAGGGAGGGGCAAGGCCATGGAGGGATTTATAAACAAGGATGAGATTTTTTAAATCTCGGCATTGCTTAACCAGGAGCCAACGTAGGTCAACGAGCACAGGGGTGATGGGTGAACGGGACTTGGTGCGAGTTAGGACACGGACAGCAGAGTTTTTGATGACCTCAAGGTTACGGAGGGTAGGAAACAAATACCTGAAGTAACAGCAGCCTTTGGAAAAATGTTCAATGTAAGAACATAAGAATTAGGAGCAGGAGTATGCCATACTCGGGCCTGCTCCGCCATTCAATAAGATCATGGCTGATTTTCAACCTCAACACCACTTTCCTGCCCAATCGCCTTATCCCTTGATTCCCTGAGAGTCCAAAAATCTATCTATTTCAGCCGTGAATATACTCAATGACTGAGCATCCACAGCTCTTTGGGGCAGAGAATTCCAAGGATTCACAACCCTCTGAGTGAAGAAATTCCTCCTCATCTCAGTCTTAAAAGACCGACCCCTTATCCTGAGACTATGAACTCTAGTTCTAGACTCCCAAGCTAGGGGAAACAAATCATTTCTCAGCACCTATCCTGTCATTCCCCTCAGAATTGTATATGTTTCAATGAGATCACCTCTCATTCTTCTAAACTCTAGAGAGTATAGGCCCAATCTACACAATCCCTCCTCATAAGACAACCCTTTCATCCCAGGAATCAATCTAGTGAACCTACGTTGCATCGCCTCTAAGGCAAGCATATCCTTCTTTAGATAAGGAGACCAAAACTGTGCACAGTACTCCAGGTGTGGTCTCACCAGCGTCATGTACAATTGTAGCAAGACTTCCTTACTGTTGTACTCCAACCCTCTAGCAATAAAGGCCAGCATGTCATATGCCTTCCTAATTGCTTGCTGTACCTGCATGCTACCTCTCTGTGTTTCTTTTACTAGGATACCTAAATCTCTCTGAACGCCAACATTTAATAGTTTCTCACCATTTAAAAAATATTCTGCTTTTCTATTCTTCCTATCAAAGTGAATAATCTCACATTTCCCCACATTATATTGCATCTGCCACCTTACTGCCCACTTACTTAACCTGTCTATATCTGTTTGCAGGCTCTTTGCATCCACCTCACAGCTTACTTTCTCACCTAGCTTTGTATTGTCAGCAAACTTCGATACATTGCACTTGGTCCCTTCATCTAAGTCATTAATATAGATTGTAAATAGCCGAGGCCCAAGCACTGATCCTTGCGGCACCCCACTAGTTACAGCCTGCCAATCTGAAAATGACCCGTTTATCCCTACGCACTGTTTTCTGTCCATTAATCAATCTTCTAACCATGCATCCAACCCGAGTGCATTTATATTGTGTAACAACCTTTTATGTGGCACCCCATTGAATGCCTTTTGGAAATCCAAATATACTACATCCACTGGTTCCCGTTTATCTACTCTGCTAGTTACATCCTCAAAAAACTCAAATAAATTTGTCAAAGGGGCCAAATGGCCTACTCCTGCTCCTATGTTTCTATCAAGGGATATGGGGAGGAAGCAGGGACAGGGTACTGAATTTGGATGATCAGCCATGATCTCATTAAATGGCAGAGCAGGCTCGAGGGGCCAAATGGTCTACTCCTGCTCCTATCTTCTATGTTTCTATGTAAACATGCTTTCCCTTCCATAAAACCATGTAGTCTCTGCATAACCATAATATGATTTTCTAATTACCCTGTTACCACTTCCTTAATAAAGGATTCCAGCATTTTCTTGACAACCGATGCCAGGCTAACTGGCCTGTAGTTCCCTGTTTTCTCTCTCCCTCATTTCTTGAATAGCAGGGTTACATTTGCTACCTTCCAATCTGCTGGGACTGTTCTAGAATCTAGGGAATTTTGGAAGATCACAACCAATGCATCCACTATCAATGCAGCCACCTCTTTCACTAGGATGTAGTCCATCATGTCCAGGGGATTTGTTGCCTTCTTCTCCCATTAGTTTCCCAAGTACTTTTTCTCTACTGATAATTATTTTAAGTTAATTACTCTCAATAGTCCCTTGGTTCCCCATATTTTTGTATACTTTTTGTGTCTTCTACTGTGAAGACAGATACAAAGGCCCCGATTTTCGGCTTGTGTGGGAAACGGTCGGGTTTCCCCGAATGTGGGGTTTCTGACACATAAAAAAGTGTCAGCCAGCTCCACGCAATTTTCCCTCAATTGGCCAATTAATTCCCAGCATGTGGGAAGCCTTGCTAATTGTCCAATTCGTGTCAGAAATCCCCACAGTATGATGTCATCATTCGTGGTGCTTTCAAGGTCGATAGCAAGCACTGCATCCTCTGAAGGCTTCCAAACGAACCATACAGGATGGCAGAGGAGCCTGCAGCAGCTGTGGGCAGTGCCAGACCCCGAGCTGCCTCCAAATTCGACGAGGCTTCACTGCAGGCATTATTGGATGGGGTTAGGGCCCACAGGGAGGTCCTCTTCCCTAGGTCAGGGAGGAAGAGGCCTCCCACTGAGACCAATGCTGCATGGATGCAGGTGTCAGCAGATGCCAAATCGCTGGGAGTCACCAGAAGAACCTTGGCATTACATCTCTATCTCCTTCCTTTACTCCCGCACAGTACCATCCAGAGTCCCCGTCCTCACTGTGGAGGAGGAAGAGGCTGTGCAGTCAGACTCCTCAGAGGAAGCTCCAACCTCTGAGGGTGCAGCGTCAGCAGAAGTAAGCGCACCCAGCAGCAGCGCAGACACTCACACCTCGGGAGGACCTTCGGGACATAGAGTAGTGTTGTCACCTGGTGTTTCACAGCTCACAAGTGAGCCTCAGCAGATTCTGGAGACAGCGACAGCAGTGGAGAGTCCTCGTCGGAGGGCGCAGGACTCTGCCAGCTCAGCTCAGCTGTGCTGCATGTCGACCCTCTGCCTCTGGGTCCATCCGCAAAAGAAGAGGTGATGGATCTCCATGCACAAATGCAGGAGTCTCTGGCAGGTTTTGTCTCCAGGGTCGCTGCGAGTGTGGAGCGAATGGAGGAGTCCATAGCGACCATGAGCAGAGCCTTTGTGGAGTCATTGGCGCATGAATGCATCACCATGGAAAGGTTGGCAACCTCCATGGAGGAGATAACTCGCCAGGGTACGGAAAACATGGTGAGTGCACATAAGAGAATGACATCTCTTGAGGAGCATTGGCCATCTGTTGAACAGAGAAACCAGATCCTCATGGAAGTCCTTCTGAGTAGGACTGCCAGTGCAGATACGGGTCCCCATGGCCCCCTAAAGCACAGCAAGGTGCTCTCAAGCCACCTCCAAGCGCTAGCCCCTTCTGGCCTGTGCAGCTTCAGGTGAGTGGGCAGCAGCCTGGTGCTCATCATGCTGTTCCTGGTTCTGCTGCTGCCGCCTCTGCTGCTGGAGATCCTCTAATGGCAAGAAGGGAAGGAAAAAAAGGCACCCCACGCTTCTCGTAGATGCCTCTGCTGAGGAAGCGCTGAGTGAGGGTGGCGAGAGGGGCTTCCCAGGAGATCGCATTGGAGAAGTGTGTGAGGCTCCAACTTTCCACAGCTGTGCCTAAGCCTTGAAGAAGTAGCCCCAAACCTGCAACAACAAGGTCCTTCAACATATAAGTGCTGGCCCTTTAAATCGCAGCTTCTCCTTACCTGCAGCTGACAGCTAGCAAGCTTCATGCCAGCTCTCAGCAGCGGGGTTCCCTGCAGGCGGGTTTCAGGTGGGGAAAGCCCCAAAGTCGCAACGGCACGGGAAAGTCAACTTCAACAAGCAGATAATTGCTTGTTAGTGCTCCGACGACCAGTCCCGCCAGCGGCAGCCGGGACTGAAGCGGGGCGTGGGGAAACGACAGTCCGAAAGTCGGACGGGGCGGGGAATCAGGCGTGGGGGGGGGGTCCCGACCCGCTTTTTCATCGATTTTCGGCCCCCGGCCACATGAAAAGCTGCCCGACGGCGGCCAGAAAATCGGGGCCAAAATATTTGTTTAAAGTCTCTGCCATTTCCTTGTTTCCAATAAAATTTCTCCTGTCTCAGCCTCTAAGGGACCAACACTTGCTTTTGCTACTCTCTTCCTTTTTACATACTTGTAGAAGCTCTTACAATCTGTTTTTCTATTTCTTGCTAGTTTACTCTCATTCTATTTTCTGTGTTTTTATAATTTTTTTGGTCATCCTATTGGTCTGGTTTCTAAAGCTCTCCCAATCCTAAGGCTTACTATTATTCTTTGCAACATTATAAACCACTTCTTTTAATTTAATACTATCCTTAACTTCTTTCATTAGCCACGGATGGATTCCCATGGAGTTTTTATTTCTCAATGGAATGTACATTCGTTGAGAATTTTGAAATATTTCTTTAACTGTTCACCACTGTTTATCTACCATCATACCTTTTAATCTAATTTCCCAATCTACCTTAGCCAACTTACCTCTCATTCTGATGTAATTGGCTTGGTTTAAGTTTAAGACTCTAGTTTCGGACTTAAGAATGTCCGTCTCAAACTCAATGTGAAATTCTATCATATTATGATGACTCTTCCCTAGAGGGTCCTTTACTCTAAGATTACTAATTATCCCCGTCTCATTACACAAAACAAGATCTAATATAGCCTGTTCCCCGGTTGGTTCCATGACATATTGGTCTAGGAAACTGTCTCAAATGCATTCCATGAACTCCAAACTACCCTTGCCAATTTGATTTGCCCAATCTATAAGAAGATTAAAGTATCCTGTGATTATTGCATTACCTTTGTTACAAGCTCCTATTATTTCTTTATTAGTACTCTGTCCAATGGTATAGTTACTGTTAGGGGGCCTATAAACTGCCCCACCACTGTTTCTGCCCCTTGTTAATACTTATCTCCACCCATACTGATTCTACTTCCTGATCGTCTATGCCACGATCCTTTCTCACTATTGTCCTTATGTCATCCTTAATTATAAGGGCTACACCCCCGCCCCCCACCTCCTGTTCCATTTTGTCTTTTCAAAATGTCAAGTACCCTGGAATATTTAGATCCCAACCCTGGTCACCTTGTAACCATGTCTCTGTAATTGCTATTAGATCATTTATCTCTTTTTCTAATTTTCTATCTTGTTACAGATGCTTCGGGCATTCAGGTAAAGGACCTTTACTTTAAACTTTTTACCATTATTCCCTGCTTTCACCTTATTCACTGATACACTATTACCTTTAAACTCTTTGGGCTAGAAATTCATTATAGCCAAGAAATGGGCAGTGTTTAGACTAAAAATGGTTAAGTAGCGCCACTGGAAATGTAATGATCAGTAACCTGTCATTCTGGAATGTACACTAGGTGGTGCTGTATGTATATAAGAGTGGGCTACCCACGATGCACTAGGCTACCCACAAGGCAGCAGTCAAGATGGAGGCCTCTACAGATATTTACCTAGTCCACATGTGCTCAATAAAGTGTCTAGCAAAAGCTAGCTGTTCTTAATAAAAACGACTAGTTATTAATGAACATAACATGGTACCAGGATTGGTAAGATCTGCTGAATATTGTGCAACGCGACATGGAGAATTTGAAGCCACCAGAGCGTTTGAAACTCACAGGAAATGTCGACTACAATTGGCAGACTTTTAAACAACAATTCGAACTCTACATTGCTGCCATCGGGTACGGTACGAAGCCAGACGCAAGGTAAATAGCATTGCTGCTCATGGTTGCAGGCCCACAGGCGATAGAGGTATTTAATACATTTTTATTTAATCCAGGGGAGAACAGAGAAAAATTAGACGATGTGCTAAAGAAGTTTGATACACATTGTTCTCCCAAAAAGAATGAAACCTATGAGAGGTACATCTTCTGTTCTCGGACACAGCAGCAAAATGAGACTTTTGATAGCTTTTTGACTGATCTGAAACTGAAAGCACAGACATGTAATTTCTCTGAGCTGAAAGCATCCATGATTCGTGACCAGATTGTGTTTGGTATTCATGATAAAAAAGTCAGGGAACGTCTGTTGAGAGAAACCGAACATTGGAAATTGCTGTGAAAATATGCCAAGCTAGCGAGCTAGCTCAAAAGCATGCCAAGACTTTCAGTGAAATCAATGATGATGCGATTGCAGTAAGTGCTGCTGTCGGTGCTGTGTCCTACAAGGGGAAGAAACATGGGCAGAACAGAAGTGAAAAGCAATCGGAGGAAGGAATTTTTAATTGTAAACGCTGTGGTTACAAACACCAGTTAAAACAATGTCCAGCATTTGGAAAAATGTGCACAAAATGTCATGGAAAGAATCACTTTGCCAAACAATGCTTTTCAAAAGTAACAACAAAGAAAGGGCAACAAGTCAATATGACTGAGGACACTGATTTAAGTGAGACATTTTTTGTACGAATGGTGTCATGTGACAATGTCAAAAATGATACAGAAAATGTGCAGCCCTCAGATATGGACAATGCTGAACATAATGTTAATGCCGTAAAAGAGGACAAATGGATGATCCCACTGCAGGTAAATGGAGCATTAGTTAAATTGAAACTAGACACTGGGGCAAAAGCAAACTTAATCAGTATGAGTGACATTAAAAACATGAAAGAAAAGCCCAAAATACAGAAAAAGTCAGTACTACTGAAGAACTATAATGGACAGAAAATAGATAGCTTAGGTTTATGCACACTTAAAGTGACAGTCAAAGACAAAGTGCATCATCTCATGTTTTCTGTTGTGGCTGAAGGACTTGATTCACTACTGGGTGACAAAGCTTGTGAGGACTTAGAACTGGTCAAGACAGTCTATTGTATAAACTGTGCCATAAGCAGACCAGATGACTCGGTGGATTCTGTAGTAAATAATTTCCAGGATGTGTTCAAAGGATTTGGAGTTCTACCATTCACTTACAAGATCCAGCTAAAGGAGGATGCTCAGCCAGTGGTACATGCTCCACGAAGAGTTCCAGCACCCCTGCGTGACCGGCTCAAGAATAAACTGGACAGAATGACCACACTAGGAGTCATCAGGAAAGTCGAAGAGCCAACAGACAGGGTTAACTCCATGGTATGTGTAAAGAAAAAGAACAATGATCTAAGAATATGCATGGATCCAAAGGACTTAAATGCAAACATAAAACGTGAACACTACCAGATTCCCAAGCGAGAAGAAATCACCAGTGAAATGTCAGGTGCCAGATACTTTACAAAGCTCGATGCCTCACAAGGATTTTGGCAACTAAAACTGGATGAAGAGAGCACCAAATACTGTACCTTCAACACACCATTTGGCAGGTATTGTTTCCTCAGAATGCCTTTCGTGATAATATCTGCATCTGAAATCTTTCATAGAGCGATGGAACACATAACTGAAGGTCTGGAAGGAGTTCGGGTCTTTGTTGATGACACCATCATCTGGGGCTCCACACTGAAAGAACACAATGAGAGACTGACTAAAGTGCTACAGGGCATACGCCGGAATGGACTGAAGCTCAACAAAGCCAAGTGTCAGTTTGGCGTCCAGGAAGTCACTTTCCTAGGAGATAATCTATCTGGTAAAGGAATAGAGCCAGATATGGAAAAAGTAAACGCCATACTCAAAATGCCCCGACCCACTGACAAAAAAGGAGTGCTACGCATCATGGGGATGATAAACTTCATTGGAAAGTTCATTCCTAACTTGTCAGCCAAGACAGCCTGTCTGCGAGACCTGCTATGTAAAACAAATGAGTTCGCATGGACAGAAAGACATGAACAAGAGTGGATAAACCTCAAAACAGTGCTGACAACCACACCTGTACTCACCTTCTTTGACCCAACAAAAAGAATCAAAGTGTCAACGGATGCATCAAAAGATGGCCTAGGTGCGGTCTTGCTACAAGCAGAGGGTGAAGATTGGAAGCCTGTTGCCAATGCCTCCAGGTCTATGACTGATACTGAGTGTCGATACGCCCAGATTGAAAAGGAATGTCTAGGCTTGGTAGTTGGACAAGAAAAGTTTCATGGCTACATACATGGACTTCCCACCTTCACAGTTGAGACAGACCACAGACCACTGTTTGCCATCATAAAAAAGAACCTGAATTAGATGTCTCCAAGGATTCAACGACTCATGATGAAGCTGCAAAGATATGACTTTGAACTGATCGACACATCAGGCAAATACATAGGCCCCGATTTTCAGGCAGCTGTCGGGCGGCTTTTCATGCGGCCGTGGTCCGAAAATCACGGAAAAAGCGGGTCGGGACCCCCCCCGACTGATTCCCCGCCCCGTCCGACTTTCGGACCGCCGTTTCCACGCGCCCCGCTTCAATCCCGCCCGCCGCTGGTGGGACTGCTCGTCGGAGCACTAATCACCAATGATCACCTTGTTAAGGACGATTTTCCCGTGCCGTTGCGACTTTGGGGCTTTCCCCACCTGAAACATGCCTGCGGGGAACCCCGCCGATGAGAGCTGGCATGAAAACAGCTGGCTTGCTTGCTTGCAGCAGCAGGTCGCTGAGGGCTGAAGAGATTTAAAGAGGCAGCATTTGCAGGCTGCAGGACCTTGTTGATCAAGGCTTCGGGGAACTATTTGAAGCCTCAGGAGCAGCCATAGAAAGTTGGAGCCTCACACACTTCTTCAGTGTGAGCTCCTGGGAAGCCCCTCTCACCACCCTAACTCAGGACCTCCTCAACCGAGGCATCTGCTAGAAGCATGGGAGGCCTTTGGCACCTTCCCTTCCTGGCATTAGAGGATCTCCAACAGCAGAGGTGGCAGCAGCAGAACCAGGAACAGCAGGATGATTACCAGGATCACCAGGCTGCTGCTCACTCACCTGAAGCTGCACAAGCCAGAAGGGGCCAGTGCTTGGAAGTGGCTTGAGAGCACCTTGCTGCGCTTTAGGGGGCCAGTGGGACCCGTTTCTGCACTGGCAGTCCTGCTCAGAAGGACTTCCATGAAGATCTGGTTTCTCTGTTCAACAGATGGCCAATGCTTCTCAAGAGATGTCATTCTCTTATGAGCACTCACCATGTTTTCCGTACCCTGGCGAGTTATCTCCTGCATGGAGGTTGCCAACCTTTCCATGGTGATGCGTTCATGCGCCAATGACTCCATAAAATCTCTGCTCATGGTCGCTATGGACTCCTCCATTCGCTCCACACTCGCAGCGACCCTGGAGACAAAACCTGCCAGAGACTCCTGCATCTGTGCATGGAGATCCATCACCTCTTCTCTTGCGGATGGACCCAGAGGCAGAGGGTCGAGGTGCAGCGCAGCTGAGCTGAGCTGGCAGAGCCCTGCGCCCTCCGACGAGGACTCTCCACTGCTGTCCCTGTCTCCAGAATCTGCTGAGGCTCACTTGTGAGCTGTGAAACACCAGGTGACAACACTACTCTATGTCCCGAAGGTCCCCCCGAGGTGTGAGTGTCTGCGCTGGTGCTGGGTGCGCTTACTTCTGCTGACGCTGCGCCCTCAGAGGTTGGAGCTTCCTCTGAGGAGTCTGGCTGCACAGCCTCTTCCTCCTTCACAGTGAGGACGGAGGCTCTGGATGGTACTGTGGGGGAGTAAAGGAAGGAGTTACAGATGTAATGCCAAGGTTCCTCTGGTGACTCCCAGCGAGTTGGCATCTGCTGACACCTGCATCCATGCAGCATTGGTCTCAGTGGGAGGCCTCTTCCTCCCTGACCTAGGGAAGAGGACCTCCCTGTGGGCCCTAACCCCATCCAATAATGCCTGCAGTGAAGCCTCGTCGAATTTGAAGGCAGCTCGGGGTCTGGCACTGCCCACAGCTGCTGCAGGCTCCTCTGCCATCCAGTATGGTTCATTTGGAAGCCTTCAGAGGATGCAGTGCTTGCCATGGACCTTGAAAGCACCACGAATGATGTGAGTATGGTCACTGCTGCGCTGCCCGTGTCAGACACAAAATCAAAGCAAATAGCAGAAGAAACAATAAAAGATACAGTATTACAAACATTAACAGAGAACATTCATCATGGTTGGCCAAAAGGTTCCTGTCCAAAATATTTTCACATAAGGTCAGAATTGAGTGTCGCAAGTGGACTATTTCTAAAACAGAACAGAATAGTCATTCCACAGGCTCTACGTCAAGACATGCTCAAAAGGACTCATGAGGGACACCTCGGAATTGAAAAATGCAAAAGGAGAGCAAGAGACACTGTTTATTGGCCTGGCATAAATAAGGACATTGAGAACATGATAGGCAAATGTGAGACATGTCAGAAACACCAAAACAAACAAGCAAAGGAACCAATGATAGTAGCTGACTTACCAACAGCACCATGGCAAAAGGTTGGTATGGACCTTTTTCATTTAAATGGTAAAGACTATCTAATAGTGATTGACTACTATTCTAACTATCCTGAGATGGCACTGCTCTCAAGCACCACAGCAAGCAGTGTCATAATGCATGTGAAATCCATCTTCGCCAGACATGGAATTCCCAGGATTGCCGTTAGCGACAATGGTCCGTGCTTCAACTGTAAGGAGTGGCAACAGTTTGCAGCACATTTTGACTTTCAACACATCACATCCCGTTCTTTGTATGCTCAGTCGAATGGTAAGGCAGAGAAAGGTGTTCAAGTTCTCAAGCAGCTACTGAAGAAAGTGACAGAAAGCAAGTCTGATCCTTATCTCGCCCTGCTGGGCTACCGAGCCTCACCTTTAGACTTTGGTTCTTCACCTGCTGAACTCCTAATGGGTCGCAAGTTGCGTACCATGCTACCCTGCTGTGCAAAAGAAAAGCAGAGTAAGGAACTGAGACAGAGACTTCAACTGTTAAAGCTGAAACAGAAATCATACTATGACAAGTCATCCAAAACTCTGAAACCATTGACAAGGGATGATGCTGTCAGGATTGAGGATCCAGATGCATGGAACAGGAAAGCTACAGTTCTTGAGGAAGTAGGACCAAGGTCATACACTGTTACAACTGAGGAAGGACAGATCCTCAGGAGGAACCGCCGTTCCCTCCTAAAAACACAAGAGACTATCGAAGAGCAAATCGATGACAATGCCGCAACTGAATCTTGTCACTCACCACCAGAACAATCTAACACAAATACACATACAGGCTCTCATGAAAACACATCAGACTTACCTGTGCTGAGAAGATCCACACGTGAAGTAAAAAAGCCTGATAGACTTAATCTTTGAGTACAAAGAAAACTACATTGAAAATGTATTGACTGTTGAAGATGTTTATGTTGTTATTGATTGATATTGATTGATACTGATTTTGTTTAACCTCAAAGAAAAGGGGATGTAATGATCAGTAACCTGTCATTCTGGAATGGTACACTAGGTGGTGCTGTATGTATATAAGAGTGGGCTACCCACGATGCACTAGGCTACCCACAAGGCAGCAGTCAAGATGGAGGCCTCTACAGATACTGTACCTAGTCCACATGTGCTCAATAAAGTGTCTAGCAAAAGCTAGTTGTTCTTAATAAAAACAACTAGTTATTAATGAACATAACAGAAAATCATCTAAGATGCACGCAAAATTCATCCGCACTCCTCATTAAAATGATTGTCATTATGATTCTTGGCTAAAATTGCAGGCTCATTGGCATTACACTGAAAAGCTGGACCAATATCAATGGTAGTCTAAATGGAAGTAATGATTGCCACAGGCTTTTTTCACTGCTTAAAGGGGAGGTTCATTGATGCTGCAGCACCTCATTCTCAGCATTGTTGGGTGTGCAGCTGCTTCAACAACCATAAGAAGAAGGACAAGGAGAAGTAGCCCTTAATTACAATCCTGATTGCAGATCGCTGCCCCAGGGAGAGAGCACAGAGGTTTTCCGATGAAGCTTTGGAGGCATTGGTTTTAGCAGTGAAGAGAAGGAGGCGGTCCTGTACCTGGCAACTGGCAGGAGGCCCTCACCACAAGTCCGGCGCACAATATGGAAGGAGGTGGCACACCATGTCACGGGCAGCTCCCCAGGACCCATACCCAGTGCAGGAAGAAGTTTAACAACCTTACACGGGTGGTCAGGGTGAGTGAAGGCTTCAACAAATGCTACATATCACCATCTGTACCACAAGCTTCATACACAGCTCAATGGACCACCCCCCAGCACTCACCAACCAACAATCTCTACCGAGTAACACTCACAACCCACATCTCACACCTTGCATACAATGACAGCTATTCAACTATGGCAGGCACAATGATCATTAGTTATTAGCATTCATGTGATATGTTTATACATAAATTTATTAATGATATCTGTCTGAGGCTGAACCACACTGTTTGCAACCTTGGTGTCATATTTGACCCTGAAATGAGCTTCTGACCACATATCCGCAGCATAACAAAGACTGCCAACTTCCACCTCTGTAACATCACCCATCTCCGCCCTTGCCGCAGCTCATCCTCATCCATGCCTTTGTTACCTCGAGCCTTGACTATTCCAATGCACTCCTGGCTGGCCTGCCACATTCCACCCTACGTAAACTTGAGGTCATCCAAAACTCGGCTGCCCATGTCCTAACTCACACCAAATCCAGTTCGCCCATCTCCCCTGTACTCGCTGACCTACATTCTTGTCCGGTTAAGCAGCGCCTTGATTTCAAAAATCTCATACTTGTTTTCAAATCCCTCCATGGCCTCGCCCCTTCCTATCTCTGTATCCTCCACCAGCGCCACAACCCCCTGAGATATCTGATCTCCTCTAATTCTGACCTCTTGAGCATCCCTGATTATAATCGTTCAACCTTTGTTGGCTGTGCATTCTGTTGTCTTGGCCCTGAGCTCTGGAATTCCTTGCCTAAACCTCTCTGCCTCGCTACTTCTCTTTCCTCCTTTAAGACGCTCCTTAAAATCTACCTCTTTGACCAAGCTTTTCGTCACCTGCCCTAACTTATCCTTATGTGACTCGGTGTCAAATTTTTTGTCTTAAAATACACCTGTGCAGCGCCTTCGGACGTTTTACTACGTTAAAGGTGCTATATAAATAAAAGTTGTTATTGTTGATGTTTGGAATATTTTGTGGTCTCTCTCATTTCAGCTTTGCACCCAGGAGGGCGCTGTGATATCGTGTGAGACAGGGATTGTATGATGGGGATGTGGTGAGCTACAGGGATCTGGCGTTTTATTCATGCGACTCGGAGTCTGATGAGCCGGTCACGGTCAGCCCATCTGGAATGCCTATTGTCTCGCTGCCTTTGCCCTTCCCCCTATTCCTCCTCCTCCTCATTCTCTTCCTCCTCGTCCTCCTACTCCTCATCCTCCTCTGACTTGTCATCCTCCTGAGGTGGTCCTGCAATCCCTGCTGGCAATGGCTGTGCCCTCATGATGGCCAAGATGTGGAGCATGGCAGACCACCATGAAATGGGGCACCCGCTCCGGCGAATGCTGCAGGGCTCCTCCCGAGCAATCAAGGCAACGGAACTGTTGCTTCATTAGGCCGATGGTCTGCTCGATGATGTTCCTGGTGGCAGCTTGGCTCTCATTGTATGAGTGCTGAACTGGAGTGTTGGGGTTCCAGAGGGGAGACATGAGCCAGGTGGAGAATGGATAGCCCTTGTCTCCGAGCAGCCACCCGTGAGCTTGACGTGGCGGCTGGAAGAGTGCTGGCACACTGGTCTGGCGCAGGATGAAGGCATCGTGGCTGCTGCCAGGATAGCGGGCATTGACGTTGAGGATTCGCGTTGTGTGGTCGCGCACCAACTGCACATTAAGTGAGTAATATTTTTTGTGGTTACGGAAGACCTCAGGATTGTTATGCGATGCCCGCAAAGCCACGTATGTGCAATGACTCCCTGCACCATCAGGAATTCCACTATCCTGACAAAGCCGCATGCACACTTGTCCTGCTTCTCTCTGGTGATTGGGAAGCCAATATATTCCCTTCTCCTGCTGTATAAAGCCTCAATGACCTCCCAGATGCAGCGATGGACAGTGAACTGTGAGAGTTAGATATGTCTCCTGCTGCAGACTGGAAGGATCTGCTGGCCACAGTGAACTTGACTGCCACCGAGAGAGCCGTAGTCGCCCTGGTCTGAGGCTGGAGGTCTGGTTACAGGAGGTGGTAGAGTTCTGTGACCACCTCCTTGGTGAAACGGAGCTTCCTAATACACTGCTCCTCGCTTAATTGTAGGTAGGAGAAAGGATGTTGGAAGACCCTAGGAAGGTAAGACCTCCTGTTGCGTGCCTCAATGGCCCTCCTCCTCCCTCTGTGCACATGTTCCCGCCTTTCTTGCTGCCTCCGATATGGTGGACGGTGCTGGAACCGGCATTAGGTGTTGTTAGAGCTCTCAACAGCGTTTTAGCGCCAACTCTGGCGCTAACAGGTGGCGCAAACCGCACAAACTTCTCTCCCTTTGTCCCTTCCTGTCACACACTGCTTATTTTTACCCAATTCACTACACTGCTCTATTGCCTTGACTTTTCTCTTTAGATTACTACATTTCCCCTCACCTGCCCCCTCCCTCCTCCCCTCTTTAGTTTAAAGCCCTTACTCAAGCAACCTACTGAGTCTTTATATATGGAGAGGACTAATTAGTTGTCAACAAAGAGGCACTAGCACAACAAAATAATCTACCTTCATGGAAAACTAAAATATTTACAGAATTTTGATTAATTGTAAACATAATAAATAAACATTAACTCAGAATGACCATCCCACAGGAGCGTGAAACAATGTCCAAAACCTCGGACTTTAACTGAGTCAGCAATAATTTTCTCACAGTGAAGGAATGCCAGGAATGTGCTGGTCAGCAGGACAGACTATGGGCTAGAAATTGCAGTCAGAGGCGTAGCTCCGGAGTACATCTTCAACCTGCGAAACCTTTATGAACCTAACCCCAGACGCCCAGGCTGCGTAGAGTTGCGGCGCCGGGCCTCGAGGCGGAGGGCAGCGTAAAGGCCCACAGATCCCAGGGACACAGGTGGTTCGGAAGTATCCCTGGGATCATGTGGGCCCGGTGCTCCAATCACAAAGGAGGATTCCATTGCAGCCATTTCCAAAGGGAATCCCCTAATGATATGCAATGGAATCCCCAAATAATTATACAATTTTCAGAATTCTAATGATTATAAATGGACTGAATCTCAATTTTATTCATAAATCCCTTCATTGCACCAACTTCAATAAAAATTTAATTTTTTAATAAATAATTTTAACATCTAAGTTAAAGTATATGTGCATCATTTTTGATTTTTAAAAGTTTAATTTAAGGCTTGTATACACCCTTACGCTGATGAAAGCAGGTCCTAGGTCTGCTTTCACCAGACATGAGAGTTTTGTGGATAATTGCAATAGCCCAACTCTGCACCAGCAATACTGATTTTCCACGCGGTTCGGATGATCTGTCAAGGCGTACCTTGACAGATCGCAAGTTCCGGAATTTACAAGCGCATGCGGAAACCCGGAAGTTGTAGCTGCTTTCAAATGGATTATGACAGCGTATTTTCAGAGTACGCCATCAGGGGGACCGCAATTTCAGGACCGTTGTTAATTTTATGGGGTTTCATTGTGGTGGTGGCGGTGGTGATGGTGGTGGGAGTTTGGAATCCTTTGCTGCTGATTGTTAAATTGAAGTGGGTTGTGTTTAATTTTTAATCATGGAAATTAGTCCAGGGACAATGAAAACAACCACCAGCCTATAGAATAATGTGACATTTACAGTGTTTAATTTTTCAAACTACTTAGAGTCAAAGCAAGAGATTCATTCTTCATTCCCATCTGGTACAAAATGGCACATGCATGGCACCTCTACATGAAACTAGTGAAAGGAGGCATCAATGAGCCATATAGTACCAGATGGGAGTGAAGAATGAATCTCTTGCTTTGTGTAAAAGCAAAGCTCGCAGTGCAGTGATTCCTCAGCTTGAGTACCAAGGATGGAAAATTTACCCAAATAGGAAGAATGCAATAAGAACCAAAGTCTTATTAGAATCCAGAGAGTGCAAGATCTGACAGAGATAGCTAACATCTTGATAGGGTGAGATGAAGTAAATAGAGTGGGAGGAAGCCAATAGGGGAGAACATGCACAGTCATTGTGGAGACTAAATCCCGTCTTCACACTGAGGACACCCTCCATCGTGTTGTGTGGCACTACCAGCGTGCTAAATGGGATAGATTCAGAACAGATCTAGCAGCTGAAAACTGGGCATCCATGAGGCGCTGTGGGCCATCAACAGCAGCAGAATTGTATTCCACCACAATCTGTAACCTCAAGGCCCGGCATATCTGTTGTGTATGTACCTTTAAGAGAATAACTGGTCTCAGACTGCAGTACCGGCAGTGACCACCCCTGTATAAAAGGCGCTAGTAAGCCTCTGTAGTTTCAGTTTCCCGATTGACTCCTTTCAGGAAAGACTTGTTTTGTTCAACTCCTGCTGTCCGTGTCTCAATCATACACGGACATAATACTGGCGACGAGCAGATACGAACTTATCTACAGTCTGCACCACCTCCTGGGATCCATTCCTGAAGCGAAGTGAGCAGAGGTCGAGGCCAGAAGGAAGAAAGAAGCAGTAGAAACGGGCGTCGACCGTGGGCATCCGCCCCTGAGTTAGCGGAGTTGAAGATTGCTGGAGAAGCTGTCGAAAGCGGGGCCTGGTTCCTGTCGACGGTGCTTCAGCTAATCGGGCTAGTGGCAGGTAGTACACTGATCCTTCCTGGGCTGCGGCGGTCGCGAACTCGAGCGGGTGGCTTGCAACGGGGCCGAGCAGCGTTGTCAGGAAGAGGAGAGAGGGTGGAGCACACAGGGCGCGGCCGGTGCTACGAAGCCGGGCTGCGTACAGACCCGAGAAGAGGGAGGCAAGAGTCCCACAGGGTTGTTCCACGACAGGAAAATAATAAAAAAAAAATATATATATTAAATGCGCAGGAAACCGCGAGGAGCTGCAGGTTACAATGGAAACCGCGGAAAGCAGCGCTAGCAACAGCGGGGAAGAAGGCAAAGCGCGGGAGGCGCCATCTTAATCAGCGGGAAAGAAGGCAAAGCGCGGGAGGCGCCATTTTGTTAAATCGGGGAAGAAGGCAAAGCGTGGGAGGCGCCATTTTAGATTTGCAAGATGCCGAAGACTGGCTGTATCACTGCCTTTGATAATACAATAGAGGACTGGACCACGTATGTGGAAAGAGCCGAGGTATATTGCGAGGCAAACGAAATAGCCGATGAGAAAAGGGCATCGGTATTGCTAAACTTAATGGGCGCTAGAACGTACAGCCTATTGTGGGACCTGATTACTCCAGCCAAACCGAAGGCGAAGAGTTTTAACGAAATTGTTGCTGTCCTACAGGAACACCTAAACCCTGCACCGCTGCTGATAGCAGAAAGATTTAAATTCCACAGGAGAACTCAGCATAAAGATGAGAGCAATGCTGAGTACCTTACGGAACTACGCAAGCTATCAAAGCACTGCCAGTTCGGAGCAGGACTGGCAGATACCCTACGGGACAAATTTGTCTGTGGACTCCTGAGTGAAGGAACACAGAAGAAGTTACTCTCAGAGAAAGAGCTGACGCTAGATAAGGCTTTCAGCGTGGCAGTATCGTACAAAGCAGCAGCCAGGGGAGCTGCAGAAATGCAACAAAAGCCACAGGAATATGGCACCCATGAAATGACACGGGGATTTGCAAAATGTTATCGCTGCGGCAGAACTAACCATGACCAGAAGGACTGCTGGTCCAAGGACAAAATATGCAGGCAATGCGGAAAGATGGGACACATTGCACGAGTTTGCAGGTCTGGGAAGAAGACCAGCGACAACAAAAAGGCCATATAGGAACCGTACAAGAAAGTACAAAAGATGACGGACAGTAGTTCCGAAGACCAGATGAGCAATAGTGAATCCGGGAACAGGAGACTAAGCTGTCTCAAACTTCACAATGTAATCGCAAAGGAGGATCACCGAACCATTTGGGTCACCCTCATGATAGCAGGGTCCCAAGTTAAAATGGAATTGGATACAGGATCAGCGCTAACCGTCATGAATCGACGAGACTACGAGCGGCTATTCTCACACATACCCTTGAGAGAGACATCCATCGTCTTGACGATGTATACGGGGCAAAAAGGACACCCCAGAGGAAAAATAAGGGTGCCTGTCGAATACAACGGCAAGAAAATACGGAAATTGTATCTCTACATACTGCAAAATGGTGGACCACCGTTATTGGGACGTGAATGGATCAGGAAGATAAGCTTAGATTGGCACTCCATTCATGCAATGACGGTGGACGGTAAAAAGATGAAGACGTCACTCCTGGACGATTGTCAACAATCTTAGCTAATGCCAAAGAGGTATTTCAACAAGAACTGGGCACTCTTAAAGGCGTAACCGCCTCGATAAAAATAGAAGAGAATGCAATTCCCAAGTTTTTCAAAGCAAGACCGGTACCATATGCAATTCGCCCAGCTGTTGAGGCAGAGCTGGAGAATCTGGAGAAGGCAGGCGTGTTGTCTAAGGCCGTCTGGAGCGAGTGGGCGACACCCATCGTTCCTGTCATGAAGAAAACGTTAAGCAATAAGTCTGAGGAGCCAAGGAAGGTTCGCATCTGTGGGGATTTCAAGGTGACAGTGAAACCAGTCCTTCACACAGTACAATATCCTCTTCCAAGGATAGAAGACATCTTCGCCTCACTATCTAGAGGGAAGCGTTTTACAAAAATTGACCTAGCACAAGCATATTTGCAGATGGAGGTTGAAGAATCCTCTAGGAAGTATCTCACGATAAACACTCACAAAGGTCTTTACCAGTATCATCGATTGGTATTTGGAGTAGCATCGGCTCCGGCGATATGGCAAAGAACGATGGAACAAGTCCTGCAAGGGATTCCGGGGACTCAGTGTTACTTGGACGACATCCTTGTGACAGGTGAAGATGACAGTGAACACCTTAACAACCTAGAACAGGTGCTCACTAGACTACAGGAACATGGGCTACGAGCCAACCGCCCCAAGTGCGAGTTTTTTAAGAAACAGATATCGTATTGTGGCCACGTGATTGATGAAGAGGGGTTACATAAGTCCCCTGACAAAATTGAAACGGTTGTTAAGGCCCCAGCACCTGAAAATGCGTCGCAACTGAGGTCATTCCTCGGATTGGTAAATTACTACCATAAGTTTTTGCCGAATTTGTCGACAATTCTGCACCCACTGAACGCCCTACTACAAACGGGAGTAGCATGGAAATGGAGCAATGACTGTGAGCGGGCCTTTCAGAAGAGTAAGGACTTAATCACTTCAAAAGAAGTATTGGCTCACTACAACCCAACACTGCCGATCAGACTGGCGTGTGATGCGTCTCCCTACGGCATTGGGGCGGTACTGTCACATAAATTCCTTGATGGTTTAGAGAGGCCGATAGCTTTTGCGTCACGCTCGTTAACTTCTGCCGAGCGTAACTACGCCCAGATTGACAGAGAGGCCCTCAGCCTAGTGTGGGGGGTGAAGAAGTTCAATCACTACCTGCACGGTCAAAAATTTACTCTACTAACTGATCATCAACCTCTTGTCTCCATTTTCAACCCTCAGAAGGGCGTACCGATAATTACAGCGCAATGGCTGCAGAGGTGGTCCCTTTTCCTAGGGGCACACCAATATGACATCGAGTACAAAGGAACTAAACAGCATGGGAATGCTGATGGATTGTCGCGCCTACCGTTGCCGACGGTGGAAGAAGAAGACCTTGCAGTGGATCCAATGGAGTTATTCCTCTCGACCATAGTCGAATGTCTCCCTGTGACGAATGCAAACATAGAAAAGGAAACACGGAATGACCCGACACTATCACGGGTCTATGATTTAACGGTGAAGGGATGGCCAGCACAAGACGAACCACTGCTGCCAGCATTCTCGCCAAGAAGAGAACAGCTGTCAGTGTGCAGAGGAACCTTGATGTGTGGATCCAGAGTAGTAATTCCACCTAAGTTGACGGATAGAGTGCTCAATGAGCTTCATGAGGGTCATCTGGGTGGGGTAAAAATGAAGAACTTAGCCAGAGCGTTTGTGTGGTGGCTGGGAATCGATAAGAGAAATCGAAGAGATGACCAAGAGCTGTGCAGGATGCCAGAAGGTCCAAAACGCCCCACCAACAAGCTCCTCTACATCCATGGGAGTGGCCCTCATCTCCATGGCAAAGGGTGCACATTGATTTTGCTGGTCCCTTCATGGACTCGATGTTTTTAATTGCGGTGGATGTACATTCAAAGTGGCCAGAGGTAATAAAAATGTCCTCAACCACTACGGAAAAAACTATCACAGTTTTACGAACCATATTCGCCAGAAATGGGCTGCCTGAACAGATTTGCTCTGACAATGGACCACAGTTTGTGTCTGAAGAGTTCCGGAGGTTCTTAAAGAACAATGGTGTTAAGCATTCCACACCTGCCCCATATCATCCAGCCACTAATGGATTGGCCAAGAGGTTTGTCCAAACATTCAAGAAGGCTATCAAGGCAATGTGTAATGAAGATATACCCCTACAACACAAGGTGGACAACTTCTTGTTTGCCTACCGGAATGCGACACATCCGGTTACCAACCAAACTCCAGCCATGATGTTCTTCAATCGAAGACTATGATGCCGCTTGGATTTGGTTAAGCCAAACATCCGAAGAGATGTGGAGAACAGGCAGTTTCAGAATATGAATGAAAGGCCGACCAGGAGTTTTAAGATAGGTCAACCAGTTTTGGCCCGGGACTACCGCAGAGAAATGGCAGCCAGGAACGATTTGTACACGGCAAGGACCTCTCATGTATACCGTGGACATTGGAGAGAGCATTGTAAGACGCCATGCTGACCAGATTCTAGAGTCACTGGAAAACGTCAACTCCACACCACGATCTGATACACCTGGCAATGAAATCGACGTACCAATTGCAGCTACCGCAGAATCGGTGATATTGGAAGCAGATGAACCAAACAACGACATTGATCCCGACTCAACCTTGCCAGAAGAACCTGATACCCCAAAGGGGCATTATCCAGACAGAATCAGGAAGCCTCCTCAAAGACTGAACTTATAATTGTTTAAACTCAACCAATGTATCTAGCAACCGTAATTGTGATTGTAATTAGTTATCATTTAGTTGTTAAATGAATGTTATGTACTGTTTATCTAAAAGGGGAGGAATTGTTGTGTATGTACCTTTAAGAGAATAACTGGTCTCAGACTGCAGTACCAGCAGTGACCACCCCTGTATAAAAGGCGCTAGTAAGCCTCTGTAGTTTCAGTTTCCCGATTGACTCCTTTCAGTAAAGACTTGTTTTGTTCAACTCCTGCTGTCCGTGTCTCAATCATACACGGACATAATAATATCCGTCACTCTACCTTTATCATCAAGCCAGGGGACCAACCCTGGTTCAATAAGGAGTGTAAAAGAGCATGCCAGGAGCAGCACCAGGCGTATCTAAAAATGAGGTGCCAACCTGGAGAAGCTGCAACACAGGACTACATGCATGCTAAAAAGTGGAAGCAGCATGCTATAGACAAGGCGAAGCGATCCCACAATCAACGGATCAGATCAAAGCTCTGCAGTCCTGCCACATCCAGTCATGAATGGCGGTGGACCATTAAGCAACTAACGGGAGGAGGTAGCTTCATGAATATCCCCATCCTCAATGATGGTGGAGCCCAGCACGTGTACAAAAGACAAGGTCGAAGCATTTGCAACCATCTTCAGCCAGAAGTGCTGAGTGGATGATCCATATCGGCCTATCCTGAGGTCCCCACCATCACAGAAACCAGTCTTCAGCCAATTCGATTCACTCCAAGTGATATCAAGAAAAAGTTAAGTGCATTGGATACAGCAAAGGCTATGGGCTCCGACAACATCCTGGTTATTGTGCTGAAGACTTGTGCTCCAGAATTATCTGTGCCTCTCGCCAAGCTGTTTCAGTACAGCTACAACACTGGCATCTATCCGACAATGTGGAAAACTGCCAAGGTATGTCCTGTCCACAAAAAGCAGGACAAATCCAACCCAGCCAGTTACCACCCCATCAGTCTACTCTCTATCATCAGCAAATTGGTGGAAGGTGTCATCGATAGTGCTATCAAGCGACACTCACCAATAACCTGCTCACTGATGCCGAGTTTGGGTTCGGCCAGGACCTCTCGGCTCCCAACCTCATTACAACCTTGGTCCAAACATGGACAGAGGAGCTGAATTCCAGAGGTGAGGTGAGAGTGACTGCCCTTGACATCAAGGCAGCATTCGACCAAGTGTGGCATGAAGGAGCCCGAGTAAAACTGAAGTCAATGGGAATCGGGGGGAAAACTCTCCACTGGCTGGAGTCATACCTAGCACAATGGAAGATGGTTGTGGTGATTGAAGGACAGTCATTACAGCCCCAGGACATCGCTACAGAAGTTCCTCAGGGCAGTGTCCTAGGCCCAATCATCTTCAGCTGCTTCATCAATGACCTTCCCTCCAACATAAGGTCAGAAATGGGGATGTTCGCTGATGACTGCACAGTGTTCAGCGCCATTCACAACTCCTCAGATAAAGAAGCAGTCCATGCCCGCATTCAACAAGACCTGGACGATGTTCAGGCTTGGGCTGATAAGTAGCAGGTAACATTCACGCCACAGATGTGCCAGGCAATGACTTTCTCCAACAAACGGGAGTCTAACCACCTCCCCTTGACATTCAATGGCATTACCATCGCCAAATCCCCCACCATCAACATCCTGGAGGTTACCACTGGCCAGAAACTTAACTGGGCCAGCCACATAAATACAGTGGCAACAAGAGCAGTTCAGAGGCTGGGTATTCTGCAGCGAGTGTCTCACCTCCTGACTCCCCAATGCCTTTCCACCATCTACAAGGCACAAGGAGTGTAATGGAATATTCTCCACTTGCCTGGATGAGTGCAGCTCCAACAACACTCAAGAAGCTCGACGCCATCCAGGACAAAGCAGCCTGCTTGATTGGCACCCCATCCACCACCTTAAACATTCACTCCCTCCACCACCGGGGTACTTTTGCTGCAGTGTGTATCATCTACAAGATGCACTGCAGCAACTTGCCAAGGGTTCTTCAGCAGCATCTCCCAAACCCGCGACCTTTTTCACCTAGAAGGACAAGGGCAGCAGGCGCATGTGAACACCACCACCTCCAAGTTCCCCTCCAAGTCACACACCATCCTGACTTAGAAGTATATCGCCGATCCTTCATTGTCGCTGGGTCAAAATCCTGGAGCTCCCTACCTAACAGCACTGTGGAAGTACCTTCACCACATGGACTGCAGCATTTGAAGAAGGCGGCTCACCTCCACCTTCTCAAGGGCAATTAGGGATGAGCAATAAATGTTGGCCTTGCCAGCGATGCCCACATCCCATAAATGAATTTTAAAAAAACCTTAGTTGATCAATCCGAGTTGATTGTAGGTCAAAGGGTCTGATTCACCTGGCAGGATCCTGTCTTTCTCTTGGCTGCAGTCCCTGTCTTCCTCTTGGCTGCAGTTCCCGGGTTCCTCTTGGTTGCCATTCCCGTCTTCCTCTTGGCTACGTTTCCCATCTGTGTCCAGAGTTCAGATTTCACTACTTTATATAGGGTCTCTGTGTTCATGATCACGCACTGATCTGCTCAGAGATGATTTGGTTAGCAAACCCTTAGGTCACCTCACATTGTGTTCTTCTTCCTTGATCTCAGAGATGATTTGGTTAACATGCAAGACATTAAAAAAGTTGTTAAAGTGGGCAGGGAGTGCAGGGTATGTTGCTGGATGTTTGCACCCACCATCGCTACTTAAAGGGACACACACAACTTTGAGATAAATTGCTTTTTGCTTCTGTACTGGTTCCTGTAAGGTTTATTTGAAAAGTGGTTTGGTGTAAGACATTTAAAAAGTTATTATAGTGTGCAGGGAGTGCAGGGTGTGTTGCTGGACGTTTGCAAGGTGTTGGGTCTTAAAGGAAGGCCTCTGAGAACACCAGTTGCTCCCAAGCCTGCGGGCTCTAGTTACAGTCACCCTTGGGATGCAGCATGACATGGAAATGGAGCAGAAGCAGCAAAGGGGATTGCTCACAGATGGAGAAGGAAGAGGAAGGCTCTCAGCAGGAGGCCTTACACACCTAGATCTTTAGGGAGTACTTCTCCTACCTGCACCTCAGTCAGGAGCAGTGTGTTTGTCGGCTCCGCTTCACCAAGGAGGTGGTTGCAAAACTCTGCCACCTCCTGCAACCAGACCTAGAGCCTCAGAGTAGGGCAAGGACGGTGCTGCCAGTGGCATTCAAGATGACCCCAGCCCTCAATTTCTTAGCCAGCGGATCCTTCCAGGCTGGAACAGGTGACATAGCTAACATTTCGCAGTTCGCCATCCATCACTGCATCCGGGAGGCCACAGAGGCTCTGTGTGCTACGAGAGGGGACTTCATTGTCTTCTCTCTAAACAGAGAGAAGCAGGGGGAGTCTGCACCTGGTTTTGTCAAGATATTGGGCTTCCCCATGCTGCAGGGTATTATCGACTCCACACATCTGGCTTTGCTGGCTCCGCATCTCAATGTTGAGATGTACCGCAACCGCAGAGGCTACCACTCACTTAATGTGCAGTTGGTGTGTGACCACACCCAGCACATCATGGTGATGAATGCCCTCTATCCTAGCAGCAGTCGTGATACCTTCATCCTGCACCATTTTGTTCCAGCAATTTTCCAGCCACCATGTGAAACCCGAGGATGACTGGTCAGCGAAAAGGGCGATCCACTCTACACCTGGCTGCCGACTCCCCCCCACAACCCACCACTCATGGCCAGCACTCATACAATGAGAGCCATGCTGCCACGAGGAATGTCATCGAGCAGCCCATCGGGGTGCTAAACCAGTGGTTCCATTGCCTTGACTGCTCGAGAGGAGCTCTCCAGTACGCGCTGGTCTGCTGCATCTTCCACAACTTGGCCATCGTGAGGGCGCAGCCCTTGCCACCAATGGTTCCGCCACCACATGAGGAGGAGGAGGAAGAGGAAGAGGAGGACAAGGAAGAGGAGGAACACTCAGGTTCCCATCCCCCTGCCAAGCTAGTTTAAACCTTCCCCAACAGCACCAGCAAATCCCTCGTGAGGACATTGTGCGCAGCCAGTATTCCCGCTAATGTGGGCGGCCACACAATGATCTGTAAGGTCCCGCGCGCTCAAATTCACATGCCGCGCACAGTGGAGAGCTGGAGCAGGGGGAGGGGCCCAATGGCCAAAGCGGGAGCGGTTGCAGAGAGCGTGCGGATAATGTGCAGAATTTAATTTGATTGGCTTTCAGCTCTTACGTAGTGCAGCTAGTGTATCTTGATTGGAGAAGATGAACGTGCTTTTGCTATGGCCAGCTGGAGTGTTGTGCTCTATAAGCGTGGTTTCAGAGCAAATGGCTCTTTTTGCAAGTGTATAAAATGCAGACTGAAGGAAGTGAGGGAAAAGCCAGATGTTTTTACTGAGACCTGCCAGTGAGAACACTGCTGCCCAGAGAGCAGCTACTTCGGCAAAAACTGCTGGCACTAAGTCTCAGGCTGCTCCTCCAATGCGCACCCAGCTTCCAGTATCAGATTTTAAAACTCCATCAATTTTACAAACTATTTGTAATAGCTCCGTTTAAAAATTGTGACGCCTAATTTAAATGTTGGAGGGTTTCAAGTAATTCTGATTTTTGCAGTGAGGTGAAAGGATTGTTTATAAAAGGTTGCATTTATTTCCAACACCAGACTTCCCCTCCTCTCTCTCTTCATCTCTCTCCTCCGCCAATCCCCACTCTCTCCCTTCCTCTCTGTCTCTCCCTCCGCACTCTCTGCCCTCTTCCGATCCCCTCTAACTCTCTCCCCCTCTCTTCTGATTGGTCCCCTTGGAGGAAAAGACACACCCAGCAGTTTATCTGGAATGTGTAATTAGATCCTGCCTACCTAAGTAATCAAGTACTTTGCAAAGTGTAATTTGAGCCATTCTGTCTGCCAGTCTCTAGACAGAACAAAGCTCACATAGAACAGACAGAGCTCACCTTCGTGGTTAAGACTTTCTTCCATCTTCTAAACAAGTTCCTGCCATCCCAACAAGTTCCTGACCTAACCCCCTAGTTCCTGACCTTCTCTCCCTGCCCAAGTACCTGACCTCCCCCCACCCAAGGTTCTGACCTCCTCTCCCCATCCAAGTTCCTGACCTTTCACCCGTGGCAAGTTCCTGACCTTCTCCCTCCCCGAGTTCCTGACGTTCTCCCCTGCCCAAGTTCCTGACCTTCTCCCCGCCCCAAGTTCCTGACCTTCTCCCCTCCCCGAGTTCCTGACCTACTCCCTCCCCAAGTTCCTGACTTCTCCCTCCCCAAGTTCCTGACCTCCCCTCCCCGAGTTCCTGACCTTCTCCCCCTGCCCGAGTTCCTGACCTTCTCCCTCCCCAAGTTCCTGACCTTTTCCCCAGCTCAAGTGCCTGACCTTTTCCCCTGCCCGAGTTCCTGACCTTCTCCCCCTGCCCGAGTTCCTGACCCCTGCCCGAGTTCCTGACGTTCTCCCGTGGTCAAGTTCCTGACCTTTTCCCCTGCCCAAGTTCCTGACCTTCTCCCCTGCCCGAATTCCTGACTTTCTCCCCCCACAAGTTCCTGACCTTCTCCCCCCCCGGAGTTCCTGACCTTCTCCCCCCGAGTTCCTGACCTTCTCCCCCCCCGCGTTCCTGACCTTCTCCCCCGCCAAGTTCCTGACCTTCTCCCCCCGCCGAGTTCCTGACCTTTCCCCCCGCCCTGAGTTCCTGACCTTCTCCCCCCACCCCGAGTTCCTGACCTTCTCCCCCGCCGAGTTCCTGACCTTTCCCCCGCCCTCCACCCCCATAGATGGGGCATTGTGTGTGGGTCACGGATTGTTAATAGGTTTACTGGATATGAAGTGAATAGTGACAGTCATGATTTCTGGATTTCGTCCAGTCCAATGATGTCACTTGCCACACACGCACCGAGCTTTCCGAGAAATCAACCAGGTCTAAGGGGAGGAGAGGGAGAAAGTGGTGCAGGGGTAAAGTGGGTGGGGTTGGAGGAACATGATCCATCTTACCATCTGGATCACACTCTCGCTCTCACCCCCCTCTGCTTTAGACCTGGATCATGTTCTTCCCCCATCCCCGCTGTGCTCTTAAGCCCACTCCCGAATTCCTGACCTTCTCTCCCCGAGTTCCTGACCACCACGCCACTCCCCTCCGATCCTTTCTTCCCCCTTCGATTCTCACTCCCCCTCCCTCTCCCCCTCCATCTCTTTCTCTCCCCCTCCTCTCTCTACCATCCTCTCTCCCCTAGAGTCCCTCCCTACCCCTCCAATCCCGTCTGTCACCCCTCCTCTCTTTCTCTCCCCTTCTCTCTCTCCCCCCTCTGATCCACTCTCTCTCACCGCCTTCCTCTCTCTCTCCCCCGTCACTTCCTGCTCCGAACACCTCTCTCTCTCTGCCCTTCAATCCCCCCTCTCTCTCCCCTCTGATCTCCTCTCTCCCTCCCCCCTCCAGTCCTGTCTCCCGCTCCACCCTCTGATCTACTCTCTCTCTCTCCTCTCACTCTCTGCCCCCTCCGATCCCCTCTCACTCCTGCCTCCGATCCCTTCTCTCTCCCCCCTTCAAATCCCTCTCTCTCTCCCCACTCCAATGCCCTCTCTTTCTCCCCTCCTCTCTCCCCCCTCGGATCTCATCTCTCTCTCTTCCCATCGATCCACTCTCTCCCCTCCTTCTGTCTCTCTCCCCTCTCCCTCTTCCCCCCTTTCTCACCCCCTCCGCTCTCTCTCTGCCCCCTTCGATCCCCTCTAACTCCTCTCCTCCTCTCTCTCTCTCTCTCCATCTCTCACCTCCCCCAATCCCCACCCTCCCTCCCCTCCTCTGTCTTTCCCTCGGCTTTCTCTACCCCCGTCCAATCCTCTCTCTCTCCCCCCTCTGATCTACTCTCTCTCACTCCCCCTGTCACTCACCTCTCCGATCCTCTCTCTCCCCTCGCCTCTATCTCCCCCACTCTCTCCCCCCTCTGATTCCCCTATCCCTACCCCCTCTGATCCCCTCTTCCTCTCTCCTCCGATCCACTCTCTCGCTCCCCTTCTTGCTACCCCCTCCGATCCCTTCTCTCTCTTCCCCTCCAATCCCCTCTCACTCTCCCTTCCGATCCCCTCTCCCCCTCTGATCCCCTCTCTCTCACCCCCTCTTCTCCCCTTTATCTCTCCCACTCCTCCCTCTCTCTCTCCCCTCTCCCTCTTTCCCCTCTGATCCCCTCTCTCTTCCCCTCCTCTCTCTCTCTGCCCCCTCTGATCCCCTCTCTATCCTGCCTCCGATCCTCTCTTTTCCCTCTGATCCACTCTCACTGTCCCCTCCCCGATAAACCCTCCGATCCCCTCCATCTCTCCCCCCTTCGATCCCCTCTCCCTTTCACCCCCTTCTCTCTCTCTCCTCTCTCCCCTTTCCGACCCCTTCTAGCTCGCAGCCCTCCAATCCCCTCTTTCTCTTCTCCCTCTGATCCCCTCTCTCCCCCTTCTGATGCCCTCTCTCTCACCACTCCGATTTCCTCCTTCTCTCCCCTTCCCTCTCTCTCCCCTTCCCTCTCTCTCTCTCCCTTCCCTCTCTCACTCCCCTCATCTCTCTCCCCGCTCTGATCCCCTCTCTCTCCCATCCCCTCTCTCTCTCTCCCCTCCGATCTCTCTCTCTCCCCCTTCTCTCTCTCCCTCCCCTCCTCTCTCTCCTCACTCCGATTCTGTGTCCCTCTCCATCCTCTGATCCACTCTCTCTCCGATCCCTTCTCTCTCTCTCCTCTGATCTCCTCCCTCTCTCCCCTTCCCTCTCTCTCCCCCTTCCCTCTCTCCCCTCCTCTTTCTCCCCGCTCCGAACCCCCTGATATGCCTATCAATTAGTCCAATAAAAGGCGACGAGTTAAGAACGTAACTGAAGGTTTTTATTGGCTAAATAACAGAGCCCACCCTCGTGGGTGATCCGATCCAACAGGGAGGAATACTAGCCAGTCAGCTACCTTTATACCTGGGCAGGTAATGGGCGGAGTCGGAGGTGGTCAGCCCAGGTATAACAGTGCGACAAGAGGCGACCTCGTGTAGTGATGTGACAGTGAGAACAGTGAGAACAATATACAGTGATAACTATAACAGTGGTTTACCACATTCACCCCTTGTTTAGATTAGAGTCCGGCGGGGTGAAGTGTATTACCAGCTCTGGTATGTCAGTCTGTCCGGAGGCTTCGTTAGCCTCTCCGATCGTCGCAGCGGCGGTGTTACATTATCCGGTGTTAAAGCTGGTGTCTGCGTAGTTGGCAAAGGCTCGTGGGGTTCCGGCATGCCGTCTACCTCGGCTGGACTCGGGGGGTTGGGAGGGGGGGGTGAGGGTGCGAGGTCTCGTAAGGAGACAGTGTCCTCCCGTCCGTCTGGGTAAGCCACATAGGCGTACTGGGGGTTGGCGTGCAGGAGGTTCACCTTCTCGACCAGGGGGTCCGTTTTATGGGCCCTCACGTGCTTTCGCAGCAAGACGGGTCCCGGAGAGGTCAGCCAGGTTGGTAGGGTGGTTCCCGTAGTCGACTTCCTGGGGAAGACAAACATTCGGGCATGGGGGGTGGTGTTAATGGCAGTGCAAAGTAGTGACCGGATGGAGTGCAGCGCAATCGGGAGGACCTCTTGCCAGCGGGAGGTTGGGAGGCCCTTAGACTTTAAGGCTAAGAGGGTGGCCTTCCATACCGTCGCGTTCTCTCTTTCCACCTGGCCGTTCCCTCGGGGGTTGTAGCTGGTGGTCCTGCTTGCTGCAATACCCCTCTCCAATAGGAACTGACGGAGTTCCTCGCTCATGAAGGAGGCGCCCCGGTCACTATGTATATAGTTCGGGAACCCGAACAAGGCGAAGAGTTTGTTCAGGCATTTAATGACCGTGTTACTGGTCATGTCTGGGCAGGGGAAGGCAAAGGGGAAACGGGAGTACTCATCAACGATGTTGAGGAAGTACACATTACGGTCGGATGACGGTAGGGGCCCCTTGAAGTCGATGCTCAGACGCTCGAAGGGGCGGGTGGCCTTGATCAGGCTTGCTCTGTCCGGCTTATAGAAGTGCGGTTTGCACTCAGCACAGATCTGGCAGTTCCTGGTCATGGTCCTGACCTCCTCGATGGAGTATGGCAGGTTGCGGGCCTTAATGAAATGGTAGAGTCTGGTGACTCCGGGGTGGCAGAGGTCATTGTGGAGGGTCTGAAGTCTATCACTTTGCGCGCTGGCGCATGTAATGCGTGAAAGAGCATCAGGGGGGTCGTTCAGTTTACCGGGCCGGTACAAGATCTCATAATCATAGGTGGAAAGCTCGATTCTCCACCTCAAGATTTTGTCGTTCTTGATCTTGCCCCTCAGCTTGTTATTAAACATGAAGGCAACCGAGCGTTGGTCGGTGAGGAGGGTAAATCGTTTGCCTGCCAAGTAGTGCCTCCAGCGCCGTACTGCCTCCACAATTGCCTGGGCTTCCTTCTCGACCGACGAGTGTCGGGTCTCGGGGCCCTGTAGGGTCCTTGAGAAGAAGGCTACCGGCCTACCCTCCTGGTTAAGGGTAGCGGCTAGGGCGAAGTCGGATGCATCGCTCTCCACTTGGAAGGGGATTGACTCATCCACTGCGTGCATTGTGGCCTTGGCTATGTCTCCCTTAATGAGGGAGAAGGCCGCGCACGCCTCTTCCGTGAGGGGGAAGGATGTGGTTTTCAGGAGGGGTCTGGCTTTGTCCGCATAATTGGGTACCCATTGGGCATAGTAGGCGAAAAGCCCCAGGGTTCTCCTAAGTGCTTTTGGACAGTGGGGGAGGGGTAGCTCCATGAGGGGGCGCATTCTTTCGGGGTCGGGGCCGATGACTCCGTTCTCTACTACACAGCCAAGGATGGCAAGGCGCGCTGTGTTAAACACGCATTTCTCCTTATTGTAGGTGAGGTTCAGCCGTTGGGCCGTACGGAGGAATTTCTCCAGATTCACGTCATGGTCCTGCCGGTTGCGGCCGCAGATGGTGACGTTATCGAGATAGGGGAAAGTGGCCTGTAGTCCGTTCTGGTCAACCATCCGGTCCATCTCCCGTTGGAAAACCGAGACCCCGTTGGTGACACCAAAGGGGACCCTAAGGAATTGGTAGAGGCGGCCATTCGCCTCGAAGGCGGTGTACTGGCTGTCCTCCGGGCTGATGGGGAGTTGGTGGTAGGCCGACTTGAGGTCGATGGTCGAGAATACGCGGTATTGTGCAATCTCATTGACCATGTCCGATATGCGGGGGAGGGGGTATGCGTCCAGCTGGGTGTATCTGTTTATGGTCTGGCTGTAGTCGATAACCAGGCGATTTTTGTCGCCGGTCTTGACTACCACCACCTGGGCACGCCAGGGGCTGCTGCTCCCCTCAATAATGCCCTCTTTCAGGAGTCGCTGCACCTCAGAGCTAATGAAGGCTCTGTCCCCAGCGCTGTACCGCCTGCTCTTAGTAGCGACAGGTTTGCAGTCGGGGGTGAGGTTAGCGAACAGGGAAGGTGGCGGTACCTTGAGGGTGGATAGGCTGCAGGTGTTACGCGGTGGGCGGTTTAACTTTCGCTGGTTGTCGACTGTGAGTGGGGGGAGGGGTCCACCGTATGCTAGGGTTACACTTTGGAGGTGGGATTGGAAGTCCAGCCCTAGTATGACGGCAGCGCACAGCTGGGGGAGTACGAGGAGTTTAAAATTTTTATACTCTGTCCCTTTAACCGACAATGTCACGACACAGTAGCCGCTGATGTCTGTGGCGTGCGACCTCGATGCCATCGAGATGCGGCTGCGCGTTGGCAGGACGGGGAGGGAGTAGTGGCTCACCGTGTCTGGGTGGATGAAGCTCTCCGTGCTTCCGCTGTCGAACAGGCAGGTCGTGGCGTGGCCGTTGACTTTGATGTCCATCATTGAGCTGGCCAGGTGGTGCGGGCGGGCTTGATCCAGGGTCACGGAAGCTAGGGTGTAGATGAGCGCGTCGTTGTCATGACAAGATGGCGGCGAAGATGGCGGCCCCCGTAGTTCACATGAGGCTCTGTTTAAATCGTTTGCCCCGCACAAAGATGGCCGCCCCTGCTGTTCCCATGAGGCTCTGCAGGCTTCGGCTGCCCCGCACAAAGATGGCCGCCCCTGGTTTTCCCATGAGGCTCTGCAGGCTTCGGCTGCCCCGCACAAAGATGGCCGCCCCTGGTTTTCCCATGAGGCTCTGCAGGCTTCGGCTGCCCCGCACAAAGATGGCCGCCCCCAGGGTTCGCATGAGGCACTGCTGGCTTCTGAGGATTTGCTTCTGCAGGCCTTGGAGAAGTGGCCTTTCTTGAGGCAGGTTTTGCAGGTCGAGTTTTTGGCTGGGCAGCGCGACCTCGGATGCTTCTCCTGGCCGCAAAAGAAGCAGCCAGCGGCCCGATCGGGGTTGCCTGATGTCGGGGCCGGTACCGGGGCTAGCGGGCCCGGTCGGATCCGTGATGCAGACGCTGAGGTAGGTCCCGGGGGCAGCGCTGTGAAGGGTGGTGGGGTGGGGGTCGGGCCCGAGTCCCAGGGTCGCGAATAGTACCTGGCAAACGCTTCCTGGTCTTGCTGGGTGGCCTCTAGGGTGAGGGCGAGGGCTTCGGCCTTGTCCAGGTCTATGTCCTTAGCTTCAAGCAGTCTTTGCCGTGTGTAGTCGGAACGTAGGCCTCTCACCAAGGCGTCGCGGACATTGTCTTCCATGTTCGCAGTAGCCGTCACCGCTTTAAAGTCACAGTTCCTGCCGAGTTGTCTCAGCGCTCGTGAAAATTCAGCTATCGATTCTCCTGGCTGTTGCTGGCGAGATCTTAAGAGATGCCTAGTGTACATGTAGTTTACCGGGCTCCGGTACTGCTGTTTCAGTAGGTTGATGGCGTCGTCGTACGTAGTCATGTCCTGGATGAGTGTATATACTCTCGGGCTCGCTTGGGCTTTCAGGACTCTTAGTTTGGATCTCTGAGGGACGACGGCTTCCTCCAGGTACGATTCGAAGCAGTCCAGCCAGTGTTTGAAGTCGTTGGCTGAGTTTGGTGCCTGTGGGTTTAGATCCAGGTATGGTGGTTTCAAGGCTTGCAGCCAAGCCGGCTGGTGTGGCCCGTTGTCTGGAGGCTGCTGTTGCTGTGCTGCTGGGTGAGCTCCTTGCTGTTGCTGTTCATTATCAGACATCTTTAAAATTTAGCCAATAAAATTGATATGCCTATCAATTAGTCCAATAAAAGGCGACGAGTTAAGAACGTAACTGAAGGTTTTTATTGGCTAAATAACAGAGCCCACCCTCGTGGGTGATCCGATCCAACAGGGAGGAATACTAGCCAGTCAGCTACCTTTATACCTGGGCAGGTAATGGGCGGAGTCGGAGGTGGTCAGCCCAGGTATAACAGTGCGACAAGAGGCGACCTCGTGTAGTGATGTGACAGTGAGAACAGTGAGAACAATATACAGTGATAACTATAACAGTGGTTTACCACACCCCCCTCTCTCTCTCTCCCCTCCGATCCCCCCTCTCTCTCCCCCCTCTGATCTCTTCTCTCTCTCCCTCCTCTCCTCTCTCTCCCCCCTCAGATCTGGTCTCCCTCTCCATCCTCCGATCCACTCTCTCTCTCCCACTCCTCTCTCTCTCTCCTCCCCCCTTCTCTCTGCCCCCTTCCGATCCCCTCTAACTCAATTCAATTCAATTCAATTCAATTCAATTCAAATCGCTTTATTGGCATGACAAGTTACATCTTATGTTGCCAAAGCATCAGAAAACGTTCATGTTTGTTCACAAAAATACAGATCTATCCATACAGTGTATAAACAGATATATCCCTGAGTGTATAAATATATACTTTCATATAATTTATATATACTCTTTTCTTATATTTACTGGTTGTCCCTCTGTTTATGGCAAGCTGTAACATAGTGTGCCGCTAGTGTTATGCAATTTCTCTCTTCCCTTAGTAGGTATGGGAGTTTTTGGTCGTCATTCAAATTTCTGAATTCCGGGCATATTTTTGTGAATTTTGGGTAGAAATTCTCCCTTATGCCCTGATATTTTCTACAAGCTGTGAGGAAGTGCATCTCTGTCTCCACCACTCCCTGACTGCAGTGAGAGCATATCCTGTCCTCTCTTGGTAGCCGGGTCTGTCTGTGTCTACCTTTTTCGATCGCCAGGTTATGTTCACTAAGTCTGTACATTGTCAAAGTTTTTCTCAGTTTGCTATCCTTTACCATGGTCAGGTAATCAGCCACGTTGTATTGTCTGTTTAGGGCCAAGTAGCAATTGAGTTTGCTTTGGGTTTTTGTTGTTTCTGCCCAATATGACAGATATTTTTCCTTTTGCTTAGCGACGATTGTGTTGGGTCGAATTCTTTGTGTTACGCTGTCACTGTCCTGGGGCTGGTTATTGTTAGTAGTGTTAGTAGTTACTTCACTGAGTCCCAGGACTAGTTGACTGAGGGTATTCTTCTTTATGGTCCTCTCTTGGCATTTCAGGGCTTCGTAGTGATAGCATTGGGGGTTGCTCATTTCTGGGTGTTTCCAAAATTTGGTGGCTCTTTTTTGGATAGTGATTATTAATGGATATTGGCCTAGTTCTGCCCTGCATGCATTGTTTACGGTTTTCCTTTGAGTCCGGAGTATACTTTTACAGAATTCTGCATGTAGGATCTCAATTGGGTGTTTGTCCCATTTTGCAAATTCTTGTTGTGTTAGCGGTCCCCACACCTCACTGCCATAGAGTGCAATTGGTTCAATTACTGATTTGAAAATTTTGAGCCAAATGCTAATTGGGATTTCTATTTGGATTGATTTTTTAATGGCATAAAAAGCCCTTCTTGCTTTCTCTTTCAGTTCATTCACAGCCAGTTTGAAATTTCCCGTAGAACTGATTTTTAAGCCCAAGTATGTGTAGTTAGTGGTTTGTTCAATTTTGGTTGTTCCTAGTGTGAAATTTATTTTGGGTCCCTGATGTCTGGATCTTTGCTGGAACACAAGGACTTTGGTTTTTTGGGGATTTATTGTCATGGCCCAAGTCTGGCAGTATGACTCCAGCAGATCCAGGTTCTGCTGTAGACCCTCCTTAGTTGGTGACAGCAGAACCAGGTCATCTGCATAGAGGAGGAATTTAACCGTGGATTCATATAGGGTGAGGCCGGGTGCTGTAGATTGTTCAAGTAGTTTTGCCAATTCATTTATGTAAATATTAAAGAGTGTCGGTGAGATTGGCGAGCCCTGCATCACCCCCCGCCCCTGTGGGAAGTATTTTGTTTGTTTGTCTCCAATTTTAACTGCACATTTGTCTCCCCCTACCCCCTCCTTTCTCCTTCCTCCAATCCCCTCTATCTCCCCCCTCCGATCATCTCTCTCTCATCAGTCCAATCCCGTGGATGTCTCCCCCCTCCTCACTCTCTCACCCACTATCTCGCTCCCTCTCCGATCTCCTCTCTCTCTCCCCCCTCCGATCCTCTCTCTCCCCCCCATCAATTCTCTCTGTCCATTCTCCTATCTCTCCCCCCGATCCCCCTCTCTCTATCCCCCCTCTGATCCCCTCTCTGACCCCCTCCCATCCCCTCTCTCTCCATTCTCCTAACTCTCTCTCTCCCTCCCCTCTCTCTCCTCACTCCGATCCTCTCTCTCTCTCCCCACTCCGATACTCTATCTCTACTCCTTCGAACGACTCTCTCCCCCTCCTTCTGTCTCTTTCTCCTCTCCCTCTTCCCCGCTCTGATCCCCTCGATCTCACGCCCTCCTCTCTCTCTCTCTGCCCCCTCCGATCCCCCTTATCTTTTCCCCTCCTTGCTCTCTTTCTCTCCCCTCCGTCAATCCCCACTCTCTCCCCCACTCCGATCCACTCTCTCTCCCTTCCTCGGTCTCTCCCCCTCTCTCTCTGCACCCTTCCGATCCCCTCTAACTCTTTCCCCCTCTCTCTCTCACCCACCTCCGATCCTCTCTCTCTCTCTCTCATCCCTCCAATCCCGTGTCTCTCTCCCCATCTCTCTCTCTTTCCACCTCTCTCTCCCTCTCCGATCCCCTCTCTCTCAGCCCTCCAATCTCCCCTCTCTCTCTCTCTCCCATTTCTGATCCCATCTCTCTCCCCCTCCTCTGGTCCCCATCTCTCCCCCTCCCTCACTATCTCTACCCCTTCTCTCTCCCCCTCTGATCCCCTCTCTCCCCCTCCCTCACTATCTCTACCCCTTCTCTCTCCCCCTCTGATCCCCTCTCTCTACCCTCTGATCCTGTCTCTCTCTCCACATTCCTCTCTCTCCCCCCCTCTCTCCCCTCTCCGATCCAATCTCCCTCTCCACCCTCCACCCTCTGATCCACCCTCGCACCCCCTCCTCTCTCTCTCCCCTCCTTTCACCTCCCTCCAATCCCCTCACTCTCTCTCCCCCTCATTCTCTCCCGCTTCCGATCCCCTCGCTCCCCTCCTTTCACCTCCCTCCAATCTCCTCACTCTCTCCCCCCCTCCGAAACCCTCACTCTCCCGCCTCCGATCCCCTCTCTCCCTCCAATCCTCACTCTCTCACTCTCCCCTCCTCGCTACCCCCCTCCGATCCCCTTTCTCTCTCCCCCTTCAATCCCCCCCCTCTGTCTCACTCCCCTTTCCCTCTTCCCCCCGATACCTTCCTCTCTCTCCTCCTCCTCCTCCTGATCCTCCCTCGGATCACCACACTCTCTCCACTCTTCGATCCCCTCCCTCTCTCCCTCCTCCGATCCCCTCTTTCACTCCCCCTACTAGATCTGGCTCCTCCCATCTCTCCGCCCTCCGATCCCCTCTCTCTCTTCCCCCTCTGATCCCATCTCCCTCTCCCCTCCTCTCTCCACCCACTGACCCCTCTCTCTCTCCCCTGTCCTAACCCCTGTCTCTTGCCACCTCCAATCCGCTCTCACACTCCCCCCGTCTCTCTCTCTCCCCTCCTCTCTCCCCCTCCCTCCCCCCTCCAATGCTCGCTCACGCTTCCCCTCCGATCCTCTCTCTCTCTTCCTCTAATCCCGTCTATCTCCCCCTCCTCTCTCTCTCCCAATCTGATCCCCTTTCACCCTCCCATTTCGACCCCTCCTCTCTCTCCCCCCACCCTCTCTCTCCCCGCTTCTCTCTCTCTCTCTCCCCCCCCCTCCTCCTCTCTCTCTCCCACCCTTCTCTCTCTCTCCCCCCCTCTCTCTCTCCACCCGCCCTCTCTCTCTCCATCCGCCCTCTCCCTTCTCTGATCTTGTCTCCTTCCCCACCCTCGGATCCACCCTTTCTCTCCCGCCTCCTCTCTCTCCCCCCACCCTCTCTCTCCCCGCTCCTCTCTCTCTCCCACCCTTCTCTCTCTCCCCCACTCTCTCTCTCCCCCACCCCTCTCCCTTCTCCGATCCTGTCTCCCTCCCCACCCTCGGATCCACCCTTTCTCTCCCGCCTCCTCTCTCTCCCCCCACCCTCTCTCTCCCCGCTCCTCTCTCTCTCCCACCCTTCTCTCTCTCCCCCACTCTCTCTCTCCACCACCCCTCTCCCTTCTCCGATCCTGTCTCCCTCCCCACCCTCGGATCCACCCTTTCTCTCCCGCCTCCTCTCTCTCTCCCCGCTCCGATCCCCTCTCATCCTCCACCTTCGATCCCCTGTCTCTCTCCCCATCTCTCTCTCTTTCCACCTCTCTCTCTCCCATCCCCTCTCTCTCCCCCTCACTCCCCATCTGATCCCGTCTCTCTCCCCCTTCCTCTCTCTCTCTCTCCTCCTTCTCTCTCCCCCTCTGATCCCTTCTCTCTCTGCCCTCTGATCCTCTCTCTTTCTCCACACTCCTCTCCCTCTGCCCCCCTCCCCACTCCAATCCTGTCTCCCTCTCTGCCCTGCGATCCACCCTTTCTCTCCCCTCCTTTCACCTCCGTCCAATCCTCACTCTCTCTCTCCCCTCCTCGCTACCCCTCTGATACCCTCTCTCTCTTCCCCTTCAATCCCCTCTCACCCCCTCCTCTCTGTCTCTCTCCCCTCTCCCTCTTCCCCCCTGATCCCCTCTCTCTCCCCCTCCTCTCTCCCCCTCCAATCCCCCCTCTCTCCCCTCTCTTCTCCCTCCAACCCTCACTCACTCTTCCTCGCCGATCCCCTCTCTGCCCCTCCAATCCTCGTTCACTCTTCCCCTCTAATCCCCCCTCTCTCTCTCCCCATCTCTCTCTCCACTCCGATCCTTGCTCTCTCTCTCCCCCCTTTCTCTCGCCCCCCTTCGATCCCCTCTCACCCTCCACCTACGATCCCATCTCTCTCCCCATCACTCTCTCTTTCCACCTCTCCCTCTCCCTCTTCGACCCCCTCTCTCTCAGCCCTCCGATTCCCTCTCTCTTTCTCCCCCTCTCTCTCTGCCCTCCGATCCTCTCTCTCTCTCCACACTCCTCTCTCTCTCCCCCCTCTCTCCCCACTCCAATCCTGTCTCCCTCTCCACCCTCCGATCCACCCTCCGATCCTCTCTCTCTCCCCTCTTCTCGCTCTCTCCCCCTCACTCTCTATCCCCTCCGATACCCTCTCCCTCCCGCCTCCGATCCCCTCCCTCTCTCCCCTCCTTTCACCTCCCTCCAATCCTCACTCTCTCACTCTCCCCTCCTCGCAACCCCCTCCGATCCCATGTCTCTCTCCCCCTTCAATCCCCTCTCACCCCCTCCTCTCTGTCTCTCTCCCCTCTCCCTCTTTTCCCCCTAATCCCCTCTCTCTCTACCTCACCTCCTCCTGATCCTCCCTCGGAACACCACTCTCTCTCCCCCCTCAGGATCCCCGTCTCTCTCCCCCCCTTCTCACTCTCCCTCCCACCTCTGATCCTCCCTCGGATCACCACTCTCTCTTCCCCCTCAGGATCCCTTCTCTTGCTCCCTTCTCTGACCCCCTCTCTCTCTCCCCCCTCCTAGATCGAGCTTCCCCATCCCTCTGCCCTCCGATCCCCTCTCTCTCCCCCCTCCGATCCCCTCTCCCCTCCTCTCTCCACCCACTGACCCCTCTCTCTCTCCCCTGTTCAAACCCCTGTCTCTCGCCCCCTCCAATCCGCCCTCACACACCACCCTGATCCCCTCTCTTTCTCCCCCCTCACTCTCGGACCTCTCCGATCCCCTCTCTCTGCCCCCTCCGATCCACTCTCTCTGTCCCCTCCTCACTAACCCCTCCGATCCCCTCTCACTCTCCCCGCTTCGATCACATCTATATCTCCCCCTCCTCTCTCTCCCTTTTCCGACCCTCACTCTCTGTCCCTCGTCTGATTCCCTCTCTCTCACCCCTCTGATCTCCTCTCTCGCTCACCCCCCCATCCCCTCTCTCTCTTCCCCCTCCAATCCCCTCTCTCTCCCCCCTCTGATCTCCTCTCTCTCTCCCCCCTCCCCTCTCCCCAGGAATCTGAAGCCCTCCCTCCTGCACCATCTCTCCAGCCACGCATTCATCTGTTCTATTCTCCTATTTCTATACTCACTAGCACGTGGCACCGGGAGTAATCCAGAGATTACTACCTTTGAGGTCCTGCTTTTTAATCTCTTTCCTAGCTCCCTAAAATCTGCCTGCAGGATCGCACCCCTTTTTCTACCTGTGTCGTTTGTACCAATATGGACCATGACCTCTGGCTGTTCACCCTCTCCCCCTCGGAATGTTCTGCAGTTGTTCAGTGACATCTTTGACCCTGGAACCAGGGAGGCAACATACCATCATGGAATCAAATCTGTGGCCGCAGAAACGCCTGTCTGTTCCCCTAACTATTGAATCCCCTACCACTATTGCTTTACCAATCTCACTTCCACCCGCCCCACCCCCCCACCGCACTGTACAGCTGAGCCACCCGTGGTGCCATGGACTTGGCTCTGGCTGTACTCCCCTAGGAACCATGGTCCTCACCAGTATTGAATACTGGTTTGAGAGTGAGATGCACTCAGGGGACTCCTGCACTACCTGCCTGGTCCTCCTTGTTTGTCTGACGGTCACCCATTCCCTTTCTGCCTGCACACTCTTACGCTGCGGGGTGACCACCTCCTGAAACGTGCTATCCACATAATCCTCAGCCTCACGGATGCACTGCAGTGATGCCAGCTGCTGCTCAAGCTCTGAAACCTGCAGCTCGAGCTCCTCCCGCCGACGACACCTCCTGCATGTGTGGTTGTCCAGGAAATGGGAAGCATCCAGGATTTCCCACATGGCACAGGGTGTGCATTCCGGGGGACTGAGGTGCCCTGCCTTGCCTCTATTTATTCGACTATTAACTAAATTATAGAAATAAACTTAAGACTAAAAGGGGGAAAAATTCAGTTGTTTGCGCCTCCCGTTAGCGCCTTAAGAGGGCGTTAATGGGGCGCAAAGCAACTAGCGCCCGGGCGCGGCGATGTTTGCACCGCTCGCAAAATTAACTAGACATTTTGTGGTGGCGCTAAACACTACCGCCACGATCTCCTGCGCCGGCAGATTGTGACGTCAGTCGAGTGCACAACGCCCCGTTAGCGCCCCGGACTGGATATTGAGTGGCGCCCCCTGCCTTACCGCCTGCCGCTAGCAACGACAGGTTGAGGGGAGCGTTATGCTGTCAGAAAGGGACTAGGGGAGCGCTATTTAAAGGTGACCACTTCCTGCCTTTTGCACCATGCATTCTGAGAGAGAGAGAGCGACTTCTGGAGAGATTCAACGCTGTGTGAAGGAGTTTTGAGTACTGAGCAGCACTTTGCAGGTTTATTTGGATTTGCCCTTCCTTGCTTCGCCAGAGCTCTGAGGTAGCGCCTCGCTCCTCGGCCTTTGCGCCTTAAGACAGGTGTGAAGCGCCTGATTTAGCGCTGCAATCACCTCCAGGGGCGATAAAAGTAAAGTTTGCCGTCGGAGACGATAATTAGCGCCAGGCGCTAAACTTTGCGCACGGCCGATAATGGCGCCCCAAACGGAGCGATACTGAATTTTTCCCCCAAAGTCTTAAAAGTCGGGTCTACCTTTATCTTCGGCCGCTTCTCTCGCTCACTTAGTTAAAGTATTTATTCACACGATTATCTGCAGTTATATTAATTATTTTTTCTAGTTAAGTTCGAGAGAATAAAACACTAACACTCACCCACCAATCACCTACCTGCAGTCCTGTGATGTCACTCCTTGCTTTTGCCGTTCTTTTGGAATTCGGTGGATTTGTATCTGTCTCCTCCGGTGCTGCCGACTCCTTTCAGGTCCGTTATCCTCATCCTGCCGCGCTCTTTATCCTCTGCTTTCTCCAGTGCTGCCGACTCCTTTCAGGTCCGTTATCCTCATCCTGCCGCGCTCTTTATCCTCTCCCTTCTCCAGTGCTGCCAACTCCTTTCAGGTCTGTTATCCTTGTCCTCCCGCGCTCTTTATCCTCTGCTTTCTCCAGTGCTGCCGACTCCTTTCAGGTCCGTTATCCTCGTCCTGCCGCGCTCTTTATCCTCTGCCTTCTCCAGTGCTGCCGACTCCTTTCAGGTCTGTTATCCTTGTCCTCCCGCGCTCTTTATCCTCTCCCTTCTCCAGTGCTGCTGACTCCTTTCAGGTCTGTTATCCTTGTCCTCCCGCGCTCTTTATCCTCTGCCTTCTCCAGTGCTGCTGACTCCTTTCAGGTCTGTTATCCTTGTCCTCCCGCGCTCTTTATCCTCTGCCTTCTCCAGTGCTGCCGACTCCTTTCAGGTCTGTTATCCTTGTCCTCCCGCGCTCTTTATCCTCTGCCTTCTTCGGTGCTGCCGACTCCTTTCAGGTCCGATTTCCTCGGCCTCCCGCGCTTTTTATCCTCTGCCTTCTCCAGTGCTGTTGACTCCTTTCAGGGCTGTTATCCTTGTCCTCCCGCGCTCTTTATCCTCTGCCTTCTCCGGTGCTGCCGACTCCTTTCAGAGTAATGAAGGCGTACGTGTGGCTAAAGGTGTACGAGATCTGTGTTAATTTTGACTTTTGATTTTGCATGAGACGTTAAACTGAGGTCCCGTCTGCTCTCTCTCTCTCAGGTGGACGTAAAAGATCCCATGGCACTATTTCGAAGAAGAGTAGGGGTGTTATCCCTGGTGTCCTGGCCAATATTTATCCCTCAATCAACATAACAAAAACAGATTATCTGGTCATTATCACATTGCTGTTTGTGGGAGCTTGTTGATTACTACCTTTGAGGTCCTGCTAATTATTCTCTTTCCTAGCTCTCTAAAGTCTGCCTGCAGGACCTCATCCCTGTTTTTACCAGAATCTACACTCCTTCAAATCAGAAAAGAGTTTTTCTCATTCGTTTATTTAGTTTATTTAATTTATTTCGTAAAGTCAATTTTCTTAATCTTTCTGTCATAGGCACAGGAGTATTTTAGCTGGACATCAGTATTTAATATAAAGATCAATTGTTAATGCGAGCTTATTTAAGAAGCTAGACTTCCATTCACTTAAACCCACCCCCTGCCCCCTCTTTCCCCCACCGCCCGTGGCTCCATTTAGTGAATGTGCTGTCATTTGAGCTCTTAGATCGCTGCAGTGACAGAATCATCAAAGGTCGTGAGGAAAGGGCTAACAAAACTACAGGATGGCACGGGCACTTACCAAGAACAAAGGCAGCCACGTTATTTGAGATATGTCCAATACCTATCAGGCAATTAACCAGGCAGAATATTTCCCAGTTCGGTGAGAATACTTGAAGCATGCTGAATCCAGTCTGTACAGCCATGGTCCCAAACAGAACTTTCTTCCTCCCGAACCTACAAAGCAGAATCAACTAAAGTTTCAAATATATACAGTACTGAACACCTACTGAAAACATACACATAAACTCATGCATGTAATTATACACATGCTAAATCATGCATCTGTACATACACATGTACACTAGTGCACATGCCAGATATATATTCTCTCAGTTACATAAGCAGTCACGCGCATAAACACAAACACATCCATTTACACTTACACTTGCATAAAAACACACTGGGACAGAAAAGCCATGAGCCGCCTGGCACACTCCTGCCATCACTTTGACGAGGGCGCACTAGAAAGGCTAGAAATTAAGGACCCAGATACTCAGGGTCTTACCTCTGGGATTCTGAGATGACTTGATGGGGGTGTAACCTCTGACTGCTCCAAAGGAAAGCCTTTGGTATAAGAGGGAGCAAGGCTGGAGGTCGGGTTACCCTACATCAAGAATTCCCGCAAACCTGGCCCTGAAAGAGACCCAGTGTAGAATCAGTGGAGATAACGTTTAGTGAGATCAGGCATAACTACCTGTCAAACAGTGGAGGTGGGCCTCACCTAGGGTGCCAGGTTGCGATTCCAGCTTGCACCCTGAAGAAAAGGCTTTCCAATTTTTAAAAAAAAAGTTCAATGTGCCCCCGCTTACAAAAGGGATCACTGTGGAAACCTAAAGATGTTTATGGTTTGGGAAGCAAGTACCCCACCTCCTCTCACCACCTTCCCACCCCCTGATCAGTTACTCTTCTGCTGGCCTTTCTGGTCACTTGGGTGACCAGGTGCCCTAGATGCCCCAATGGCGTGGGCACCCACCATTATCTTGATAATGAAGGAACTGCACTCTGGCAGGGCCAGTGATGGAGGTTTTGGGCAGGTGCTACTCAGCACTCGCAGTGCGATGCATCTCCTCGCTGATTTTCAGCACTAAGCAAGTGTCTTCAGCCAAATGTGCTGAGTATTCAGCCTCCCTCTGATGTGCTCACCATCATAGGTGCCAGGATCCATCCATTTCAGTTCACTCCACGTGGCATTAAGGAATGTCTGACTGCGCTGGGCACAGCAAAGGTTAAGGGCTGAGACAATGTCCTGGCTGTAATGCTGAAGACCCGTGCACCAGTGCTAACGGATCCCCGAGTTAAACTGTTGCAGTTCAGCTGTGACATTGGTAGCTACCCAACAATGAAGAGGATGAAGTTAATGTTGCAGTAGAGGAGGGGGAGTCAAGATATTGGATAGGATAAAAATAGATAGAAAGGAGATACTAAATAGGTTGGCATCATTCAAAGTTAATGAGTCACCCGGTCCAGAAAGGATGCATCTTAAGTTGCTGAGGAAGCTAGGGTGGAGATAGAAGAAGCTCTGACCACAAGTTTTCAATCCTCCTTGGATATGGGAGTGGTGCCAGAGGAATGGAGGATTGCAAATCACAGAATCACAGAAATCACAGAAACCCCACAGTGCAGATAGAGGCCATTTCGGCCCATCGAGCCTGCACCGACACATATCCCACCCGATCCCCGTAACCCCTACACCAACACATATCCCACCCTATCCCCGTAACCCCACGTATTTAATCCCCCTAACACTAAGGGTCAATTTATCATAGCCAATCAACCTAACCCGCACATCTTTGGACTGTGGGAGGAAACCAGAGCACCCGGAGGAAACCCACGCAAACACAGGGAGAATGTGCAAACTCCACACAGACAGTCACCCGAGGCCGGATTCGAACCCGGGTCCCTGGCGCTGTGAGGCAACAGTGCTAACCACTATGCCACCGTGCAAATGTTACACCCCTGTTTGAAAAAAGGGGAGAGGGATAAACCTGGTAACTATAGGTAAGTCAGTCTAATGTCAGTGGTGGGAAAACTATGAGAGACCATTGTCAAGGACAAAATTAATTCCCACTTGCAGAAGCATGGGTTAAATAGAAATTGTGTCTTTTTTTTTATTCATTGATGGGATGTGGGCGTCGCTGGCTGGCTAGGCCTGCACTTAGTGCCCATCCCTAATTGCCCTTGAGAAGGTGGTGGTGAGCCGCCTTCTTGAACCGCTGCAGTCCATATGGTGTAGGTACACCCACAATGCTGTTAGGATGCTGTCTGACTAAGCTGATTGAGTTATTTGATCAAGTGACAGAGAGTGCAGTAGATGTTGTATATATGGACATAGAAAAGACATTTGATAAAATAACGCATAACAGACTTATTCAGAAAATAGAAGCACATGGTATTAAAAGGACGATGGTAACTTGGGCCCAAAATTGGCTAAGGGATAGGAGGCAGAGAGAAGTGGTGAAAGGATGTTCTTCTGACTGGAGAGGAGTATGCAGCCCACCAGGGGTCAGTATTAAGACCTTTGCTCTTCTTGTTATATACAAATGACCTGGGCTAGGGTATAGGGAATACAATTTTGAAGTTTGTGGATGATACAAAACTTGGCAACATAGCCAGAGGTCGTTGTCCATATCGGTACCAATGACATAGGCAGAAAGAGGGATGAGGTCCTGCAGGCAAAGTTCAGGGAGCTAGGAGAGAGATTAAAAAGCAGGACCGCAAAGGTATTAATCTCCGGATTACTGCTGGTGCCACATGCCAGTGAGCACAGGAATAGGAGGATAGAAGAGATAAATGTGTGGCTGGAGAGATGGTGCAGGAGGGAGGGAGGCATTGGGACTGTTTCTGGGGAAGATGGGACCTGTACAAGCCGGACAGGTTACACCTCAACAGAGCTGGGACCAATATACTTGCGGGGAGGTTTGTTAGTGCTGTTGGGGATGGTTTAAACTAGCTTGGCAGGGGATGGGCACCAGCATATAGGAGTAGAAAAGAGGAATAAGTTGCATAAAAGAGTGAGTGTGTTGGATAGTACTAGAGAAGATAGTACTAGAGGCGGTAGTAGTACCATATTAGATAGGAGCTGACTAATAAAGACTACTAAAAATTCAAAAATGGGTTTAGAATGCAGTACATAAATGCACAAAGTGTGGTGAATAAGGTTGGTGAGCTACAAGCACAATTAGCCATGTGGCAATATGATGTTGTGGCAATAACATAGGTAGTTAACAGGCAGAAAAAAGGATTAGTGCCATTTTACCTTCACAGGTGAAGGCTTCCCGACCTCGGAGAACCCCGCCGCATTGGAGGAGACGTGGAGGAGGTCTGCGGCGGTCAGAGGCACCTGGAAGTAAGGTGTAGAGCTGAGTGATGGGTGCAAGTGTGGAGTGGTAAGTATGTAAGATGAGTGATAAGTTTAAAAAAGTGTGCACTTACCTTGTTTTCTTTCTACAGCCTTTAGCTGCACCGAATGGGGAGAGCCGATATTCTCCTTGTCAATTTCACATAATGGCTGTTGGATCCTTCAATCTTACAGACATGTGAAATTTACAAAGTCCTCACCACAAAGCCTCATCAAACTAAAGAGAATGTCAAATGCTGTCATTTCTTCTTTCAAGAAGTCTTGACAGATAGAACATCTGACATTGACGTGATCTGTCAGTGACTTCTTCCCTAATTGGCCTGCTGAGCACGCAGGGCGGGCTTAACAAGCTCAATCAGGGGAAAATCCCTCTGATTGGTTAGGCGAGGATGGAGGCAGGACATTGACACGGCAAGCAGCAGTCCCGCCTCCAACTCGCCTCCATTCACAAAATCCAGCCCATTGTAGTGTTGGAAAGGGAGGATGTTCTTGAGGGGACAAGGACAGAATCCATTTGGTTAGAGTTGAGGAGCAAAAAGGGTATGATCACGCTATCAGTGGGTATTCTATAGGCCTCCAAATAGTGAGAGGGCAGTAGAGGAGCAAATCTGCAGGGAAATCGCAGAGATATGCAATAGCTATAGAGTGGTGATATTGGGGGACTTCAATTATCCAAATATCGATTGGAATAGTGCTAGGGTAAAGGGAAATGAGGGGCAGGAATTTCTGAAATGTGTTCAGGAGAATTTCCTTGACCAATATGTTCGTGGCCCAACTAGGAAGGAGGCATTTCTGGATCGGGTGCTGGGGAATGAGGTGGGCCAAGTGGACCAAGTGTCTGTGGGAGAATTCTTGGGTAAAAGTGATCATCATATCATAAGATTTAGATTAGCAATGGAGAGGAGCAAGGAACAATCTAGAGTGGAACTTCTAAACTGGAATAGGGCTAACTTCAATGGGATGTGAAAGAATCTAGCCAGGGTAAAATGGAACCAAAGACTGACAGGAAAAACTGTAATGGAACAATGGATGATCTTTAAGGAGGAGATGTTGCAAGTACAGGCTCGGTGCATTCCAACAAGAGGGAAGGGTAAGGGAACCAAAGCAAAGGCTCCTTGGATGACGAGGGAGATAGTGAAGATGATGAAACAAAAAAGAGGGTGTATGATGCATGTCAGGTGAATTCTTCAAAGGAGAACCAGAACAAATTGATGTGCCAAATAACTGCCCGAATCCGTGAAGTTAAAGCTTAAGACTGAAGCCTTTTATTAAGTAAGAATCATGGCAGAGTTAACAGAGTTCATCATCGACCGAGCCCTTGGTAGAACATACCAGAAGAGGGGCGGGGCCAGGGAGGAGCATTAGTGGTTCCCCCCGGTGGAACATTCCAGACATTACAAGTAGAAGTACAAATATCAGAACACAGTTATTTCATCACATTCACCCCCTGCTATAGATTCAGTCTGTCAGGAGGTCTGATAATCCTCTGGGAACAACGTAACTCTTCCTGAGGCTCCTCCCAGAGTACTAACTCCGGTTCATTCGAATTCCCAGAATCATCAGTATTTTCCACACTGAGGGTTTGTGTCTCTGAAGGTCCAATACCACGATTGAAAACTCTACTCTCAGAGTCGAACTCTTTTCGAGCTCCAGCAGGTGCAAGATCTTTAATAGAGACCGTATCCTCTCGCCCATCCGAATATTGAATATACGCATACTGGGGATTAGCATGGAGGAGTTGTACATCCTCCACCAGTGGATCAGTCTTGTGGCCTCTCACATGTCTGCGCAACAACACAGGGCCCGTGGTCGTCAACCATGTGGGTAACGATACTCCATTAGTAGCTTTTCTTGGAAAACTAAACATCCTTTCATGAGGGGTGGCATTCGTCGCTGTACACAAAAGAGACCTTATGGAATGCAGCACGTCTGGCAGGACATCCTGCCAGCGAGAGGTCGGCAGGCCTCGTGACTTCAGAGACAGTACGATAGCCTTCCACACTGTCGCATTTTCTTTCTCGACCTGCCCATTACCACGAGGGTTATAGCTGGTAGTTCTACTCGTTGCAATCCCCTTCGATAGCAAAAACTGTCGTAATTCTTCGCTCATAAAGGAAGAACCCCTATCACTATGTATATAGTTAGGCGTGCCGAACAAGGAAAACAGTTGGCAGAGGCATTTAATTACAACAGCACTAGTCACATCCGGACAGGGGATAACAAAAGGGAACCGAGAGTACTCGTCTATAATATTAAGAAAATAGACATTACGGTCGCTCGATGGAAGGGGACCTTTAAAATCGAGAATCAAACGCTCAAATGGTCAAGTTGCTTTAACAAGATGAGCTGGCTCGGACGGCTTATAGAAGCGGGGTTTGCATTCAGCACAAACATGACAGGTTCTGGTCATTGTCCGGACCTCCTCAATAGAGTAGGGTAGATTGTGGGACTTAATGAAGTGGTTCATTCTGGTAACCCCAGGGTGGCAGAGTGCGTCGTGGAGACTTTGAAGCTTATCTGTACCTAGACTAGCACATACTCCTCGTGACAAAGCATCCGATGGCTCATTAAATACTCCAGGCCTGTACTGAATATCATAGTCATATGTTGACAGTTCTATTCGCCATCTTAAAATCTTATCATTTTTGATCTTGCCTCTCTGCTTAGTGTTGAACATAAAGGCCACAGATCGCTGGTCAGTAATGAGCGTAAAACGTTGGCCAGCAAGATAATGTCTCCAATACCTGACTGCTTCAATAATTGCCTGTGCCTCCTTTTCCACTGAAGAATGTCGAACTTCTGGTCCTTGCAATGTACGAGAGAAGAAAGCTACTGGTCTACCAGCTTGGTTAAGAGTTGCTGCCAACGCAAAATCAGATGCATCACTTTCCACTTGAAATGGGATCTTCTCATCCACGGCACATACCACTGCCTTCTCAATGTCCCGTTTGATATTAAGGAAAGCCTCCTGAGCTTCTGCCGATAGCGGAAAAGACGTCGACTTAGTAAGAGGTCGGACTTTATCTGAGTAGCTAGCCACCCACTGGGCATAGTGCGAGAAGAATCCCAGACACCTTCTTAAAGCTTTTACAGTGTGAGGTAAAGGTAATTCCTTAAGTGGGCGTAATCTTTCAGGGTCTGGCCCGATCACCCCATTCTCCACAACGCAACCAAGAATACACAAACGTGTAGTATTGAAGGTACACTTGTTTTCGTTGTAGGTCAGGTTTAACCTCTTTGCAGTCTCTAGGAACTTCACGAGATTTTGATCATGCTCCCGTTGGTCACGCCCACAGATGGTAACATTGTCCAGGTACGGGAATGTTGCTTCCAACGCGTATTCATCCACCATACGATCCATCTCCCGTTGGAAGACGGATACCCCATTCGTCACTCCAAAGGGCACCCGAAGGAATTGGTACAGGCGCCCATTAGCTTCGAAGGCCGTATAAGGTCGGTCTTCTATTTTGATGGGGAGTTGATGGTAGGCAGACTTTAAATCAATGGTGGAGAACACACGGTACTGAGCTATCTGGTTCACCATCTCAGAAATACGAGGCAAAGGATAGGCGTCTAATTGGGTATACAAGTTTATAGTCTGGCTATAATCGACCACAAGTCTTTTCTTCTCATTAGTTTTAACCACCACCACCTGGGCATGCCACGGGCTACCACTGTGTTCGATGATTCCCTCCCGTTGAAGCCTTTCCACTTCCTCTTTTATAAATGTTTTATCTTCTGAACTATACCGTCGACTCTTAGTCGCTATAGGTCTACAATTAGGAGCAAGGTTCGCAAACAAAGAAGGCGGACTTACGTTTAAAGTAGAAAGGCCGCAGACTGTGAGCGGAGGCTGAGATCCACCATACTTAAGGGTAACGCTCTTGTGGTAAACCACTTTTATCGTTCACTATGGTTATCACTGTTTATATCGTTACACTATGGTTATCACTGTTTACACTGTTGTGTCACTACACAAGGTCACCTCTTGTCACGCTGTTATACCTGGGCTGACCACAGCTGACTCCGCCCATGGCTCCGCCTGCTTGCCCAGGTATAAAGGTGGTCGACTGGCTGGTATTCCTCCTTGTTGGACCCGATCACCCGCGAGGGTGGGCTCTGTTATTTAGCCAATAAAAACCTATAGTTACTATCTTAACTCGTCGCTTTTCATTGGAAGCCTAATATTAAGTTCACACACAACTGAGGTAATATGAGGAGTTTAAAGTCCTTATACTCCGTATCCTTAACGGTCAATGTGACTTTACAATATCCAGTTACCTCCGAAGTAAGGGATTTGGACGTCATCGCAATTTCACTTCGAGTAGGATACACCTTCAATGAACAGGAGTTAACAAGGTTGGGGTGTATAAAACTTTCAGTACTGCCACAGTCTATCAAACACCCAGTAGGACAACCATTAATCTTAATGTCCATCATAGATTTTGACAAGGAACACGGTATGGTCTGGTCAACCGTAGCCGAGGCTAGAGTAAAACGATAGGCGGCAGCAGAGAAGACATCGGGTACAGGATTACCCTTACACACTTTACTAAAATGTCCCCGTTTCTTACATTTAAAACAGGTAGCCTCAACACAGTTATTTCATCACACAAATACAATAAGTTGAGAAGGGATGTGAAGATGAAAATAAGATTGGCAAAGAGAGAATATGAGATTAGAATGGCTTTAATATAATAGGGAACCCAAAAATCTTCTACCGGCATGTAAACAGTAAGCAGGTAAATGTAAGAAGTCACACAACACCAGGTTATAGTCCAACAGCTTTATTTGAAATCACAAGCTTTCGGAGCGCTGCTCCTTCTTCAGGTGAAGTGGAGAAATGCATAAAGACACAGCTTATATAGTCAGAGAATCATGTCAGATGTTTACAGGTAACCTTTCCAACTGCCATTTATCACACCTCGGCAGAGAGATAATCACAGCAGTCAAAGGTGTGAATGGTGTCCAAACAGGTCAGTCAGGGAAACATTACATCAAAGAACAATGAGGTGGGGTCACAAGGGGTCAAATATTGCAGATGCTGGGGTCTGTATGAAAAACAAAAAACATTTTTTTTGGCTGGAAATCACAGCAGGTCCGGCCGCATCTGTGTAGAGAGAACAAGCCAATGTCGACTCGAGTCTGGATGACCCTGCATCAGGTGGGGTTACATGTAGCGTGACATGAACCCAAGATCTCGGTTTAGGCCGTCCTCATGGGTGCGGAACTTGGCTATCAGTTTCTGCTCGACGATTTTGCGTTGTCGTGTGTCTCGAAGGCCACCTTGGAGAATGCTTACCCGAAGATCAGAGGCTGAATGTCCTTGACTGCTGAAGTGTTCCCCGACTGGGAGGGAACACTCCTGCCTGGTGATTGTTGCGCGGTGTCCGTTCATCCGTTGTCGCAGTGTCTGCATGGTCTCGCCGATGTACCATGCTCCGGGGCATCCTTTCCTGCAACGTATGAGGTAGACAACGTTGGCTGAGTCACATGAGTATGTACCATGTACCTGGTGGGTGGTGTCCTCACGTGTGATGATGGTATCTGTGTTGATGGTCTGGCATGTCTTGCAGAGGTTGCTGTGGCAGGGTTGTGTGGTTTCGTGGTCGCTGTTCTCCTGAAGGCTGGGTAATTTGCTGCGAACGATGGTCTGTTTGAGGTTAGGTGGCTGTTTGAAAGCGAGTAGTGTGGAGGCGTGGGGATGGCCTTAGCGAGGTGTTCGTCGTCATCGATGACATGTTGAAGGCTGCGAAGAACATGGCATAGTTTCTCCGCTCCGGGGAAGTACTGGATGACGAAGGGTACTCTGTTGGTTGTGTCCTGTGTTTGTCTTCTGAGGAGGTCTATGCAATTTTTCGCTGTGGCCCGTCGGAACTGTCGATCGACGAGTCGAGCGTCATATCCCGTTCTTACAAGGGCGTCTTTCAGTGTCTGTAGGTGTCCATCGCGTTCCTCCTCGTCTGAGCAGATCCTGTGTATTCGCAGGGCTTGTCCATAGGGGATGGCTTCTTTAACGTGGTTAGGGTGGAAGCTGGAGAAGTGAAGCATCGTGAGGTTGTCCGTGGGCTTGCGGTAGAGTGAAGTGCTGAGGTGTCCGTCTTTGATGGAGATTCGTGTGTCCAGGAATGAGACTGATTCTGAGGAGTAGTCCATGGTGAGTTTGATGGTGGGATGGAACGTGTGATTCTTCGCCGTGGGTCCATAGGAAGAAAATGTCGTCGATGTATCTGGTGTATAGCGTTGGTTGGAGATCCTGTGCAGCGAAGAAGTCTTGCTCGAACTTGTGCATGAAGATGTTTGCGTATTGGGGTGCGAATTTGGTCCCCATGGCTGTTCCGTGTGTTTGGGTAAAGAACTGGTTGTCGAAGGTGAAGACATTGTGGTCAAGGATGAAGCGGATGAGTTGTAGGAAGGCGTCTGGAGATTGGCTGTTGTTGGTGTTGAGTACTGAGGCTGTCGCAGCGATGCCGTCATCGTGGGGGATACTGGTGTAGAGTGCCGAGACGTCCATCGTGGCGAGGAGTGTTCCTGGTTCAACTGGTCCGTGGGTGTTGAGCTTCTGTAAGAAGTCTGTAGTGTCGCGACAGAAGCTGGGGGTTCCCTGTACGATGGGTTTCAGGATGCCCTCGACATATCCAGAGAGGTTCTCACACAGGGTTCCGTTGCCTGATGCGATAGGACGTCCAGGTGTGTTGGCTTTGTGTATCTTTGGGAGGCAGTAGAAGTCTCCCACGCGGGGAGTACGTGGGATGAGAGCATGTAGGATGCTTTGAAGGTCTGGATCGAAGGTTTTGATCAGTCTGTTGAGTTGGCGGGTGTGTTCTTTGGTCGGATCTGCGGGTAACTGTCTGTAGTGTTCCTGGTTGTCCAGTTGTCGGTATACTTCTTTGCAATAGTCCGTTCTGTTCTGTATGACGATGGCACCTCCTTTGTCTGCTGGTTTGATGACGATGTTGCGGTTGGTCTTGAGAGCGTGGATGGCGTTGCGTTGTGCTCGGGTGACATTCTGGACTGTCTTGTGAGTGCGGCTGATGAATCTGGCATTGATGCATCTCCTGACAGCTTGAGCATACATGTCAAGCTTAGGGCAGCGACCCTCCGGAGGGGTCCAATTTGACTCTTTCTTCTTCGGTCGCTGCACTGCGGATCCCTCTGTCTGCTGTTCCGGATCATTGATTGTCTCATTGGGTTCGCTGCTGACATCTTGGGATTTGTGGAAGAATTCCCGGAGCCTCATTCTCCTGATGAATTCCTCTGTGTCTGCCGCGAGACCGATGGGGTCCATTTTGGTGGTGGGGCAGAAATTGAGCCCTCGGCTGAGAACTTCAATTTCGTCTGGTTGAAGGGTGTGGTTGGACAGGTTGACGATGGATTTCCCTGTGGTTTCAACCGTGGTACCGGGGGAGGCTTGGTTGCTGCTGCTGGTGATGCCAAGTTTCTCAAGCTTCCTGTTCTTGGTGTGCATGTAGGTAGCGTAGTTCCGTTGCCTTGTTTGCTTGGCGGTGTCTCGTAGCTGGTCTGCTGCGTCCTGAGCACAGGCTGAGAACATGGACTCCATCTCGGTTTCGAGGTTGCGGCGTCTGCTGTAGAGCTGGTGTACGAGATGGTTGAGGAGTGTGCGAGAGGTACGACGGCAGAGTCTCTCAGCGTAGTCTGTGTTGTAGGTCGACTTGAGTGGGTTAGTGATCTGTAGTCCTTTCGGGATCTTGTCTGCTTTCTTGCATCTCTGTAGAAACTTGATGTCTGTGTCGATATGCGCGATCTTCTTGGAGATCCTCTCCACTTTGAGCCGGCAGTTTGTGGTGTCGATAGTAGCCATGGTGTGGCGATGCCGGAGTTGGACTGGGGTGGACAAATGTAAGAAGTCACACAACACCAGGTTATAGTCCAACAGCTTTATTTGAAATCACAAGCTTTCGGAGCGCTGCTCCTTCTTCAGGTGAAGTGGAGAAATGCATAAAGACACAGCTTATATAGTCAGAGAATCATGTCAGATGTTTACAGGTAACTTTTCCAACTGCCATTTATCACACCTCGGCAGAGAGATAATCACAGCAGTCAAAGGTGTGAATGGTGTCCAAACAGGTCAGTCAGGGAAACATTACATCAAAGAACAATGAGGTGGGGTCACAAGGGGTCAAATATTGCAGATGCTGGGGTCTGTATGAAAAACAAAAAAAGACAAAAAACATTTTTTTTGGCTGGAAATCACAGCAGGTCCGGCCGCATCTGTGTAGAGAGAACAAGCCAATGTCGACTCGAGTCTGGATGACCCTGCATCAGGTGGGGTTACATGTAGCGTGACATGAACCCAAGATCTCGGTTAAGGCCGTCCTCATGGGTGCGGAACTTGGCTATCAGTTTCTGCTCGACGATTTTGCGTTGTCGTGTGTCTCGAAGGCCACCTTGGAGAATGCTTACCCGAAGATCGGAGGCTGAATGTCCTTGACTGCTGAAGTGTTCCCCGACTGGGAGGGAACACTCCTGCCTGGTGATTGTTGCGCGGTGTCCGTTCATCCGTTGTCGCAGTGTCTGCATGGTCTCGCCGATGTACCATGCTCCGGGGCATCCTTTCCTGCAACGTATGAGGTAGACAACGTTGGCCGAGTCACATGAGTATGTACCATGTACCTGGTGGGTGGCGTCCTCACGTGTGATGATGGTATCTGTGTTGATGATCTGGCATGTCTTGCAGAGGTTGCTGTGGCAGGATTGTGTGGTGTTGTGGTCGCTGTTCTCCTGAAGGCTGGGTAATTTGCTGCGAACGATGGTCTGTTTGAGGTTAGGCGGCTGTTTGAAAGCGAGTAAGCAGGTAGTAAGAGGCGGGGTGGGGCCTATTAGAGGCAAAGAAGGTAATATATGCTTAGAGGTGCAGGGCAAGGCTAGAATACTCAATGAGTACTTTGTATCGGTGTTTACTAAGGAGGTGGATGCTGACAAAATATCAGTAGAAGTGGAAAAGGCAGAAGCAATGGAAGGGGTGAAAATTGATAAAGATGTACTAGAAAGGCTTAGAGTGGACAAGTCGCCTGGTACAGATGGCTTACATCCTAGGTTGCTAAGGAAATTGGGGGGGAGGTAGCGGAAGGGCTTGCCATAATTTTCCAATCTTCCCTAACTGTGGGGGAGGTGCCTGAGGATTGGAAAGTGGCAAATGTGACACCATTGTTCAAGAAAGGGTGTAAGGGCAATCCTAATATCTACAGACTGGTCAGTTTAACATCAGTGGTGGGTAAAGGTTTAGAAACAATAATCAAGGAAAAAATTAACGGGCACTTGGAGAGGTTTAAGCTAATTAAGGAGAGCCAACATGGATTTGTAAAAGGCAGATTGTGTTTGATTAATTTAATTGAATTTTTTGATGAAGTAACAGAGAGGATTGATGAAGGGAATGCAATGGATGTTGTCGACATGGATTTTCAGAAGGCGTTTGACGAAGTACCACATAGAAGGCTGGTTAACAAAATTGAGGCTCATGGAATAGGTGGGTCAGTGGCAGCTTGGATAAGGAATTGGCTTAAGGACAGAAAACAGCGAGTTGTGGTAAATGGCTGTTTTTTAGACTCGAGGATGGTAAACAGCGGAGAATTAAAGTGACAGGCGACTGGAAGCTCGGGGTCACCCTTACGGACTGAACAGAGGTGTTCTGCAAAGCGGTCACCCAATCTGCATTTGGTCTCCCCAATGTAGAGGAGACCACATCGTGAGCAGCGAATACAGTATACTAGATTGCAAGAAGTACAAGTAAATCGCTGTTTCACCTGGAAGGGGTGTTTGGGGCCTTGGACAGTGGTAAGGGGGGAGGTATAAGGGCAGGTGTTGCATCTCCTGCGCTTGCACGGGAAGGTGCCGGGCGAAGGGGAAGGGGCACTGGGGGTGATAGAGGAGTGGACTAGGGTGTCTTGGAGGGAGCGGTCCCTACGGAATGCTGAAAGGGGAGGGGAAGATGCGTCTGGTGGTGGGATCACGTTGGAGGTGGCGGAAATGGCGGAGGATGATCCGTTGAATGTGAAGGCTGGTGGGGTGAAAGGTGAGGACAAGGGGAACCCTATCGTGGTTCCGGGAGGGAGGGGCAGGGGTGAGGGCAGAAGTGTGGGTGATAGAACGGACACGGTCGAGGGCCGTGTTAACCACGGTAGAGGGGAATCCTCGGATGAGGAAAAAGGAAGACATGTCGAAGAATTGGTGTGGAAGTTGGCCTCGTCGGAGCAGATGCCGCGGAGAGGAGAAACTGGGAGAATGGAATAGAGTCCTTACAGGAGGCGGGTGGGAGGAAGTGTAGTCCAGAATGTAGCTGGATTTGTTTTCATTAGAGCAAGGGAGGTTGAGGGGTGATTTGATAGAGGTGTACAAGATTCTGATGGGCTTGGATAGGCTAGATGGGGAAAGGCTGTTCCCACTAGTTGATGGTACAAGGACTAGAGGACACTGATTTAAGGTTTTTTGCTAGAGATACAGGGGGGACGTGAGGAAAAACCTTTTTACGCAGCGAGTGGTGATGACCTGGAATTCGCTGCCGACGGAAGTGGTGGAAGCGGAGTCACTCAGGCCTAGAAATTGACTATAGCCCCGTTTGGGGCGCCAGCCTCGCCAGGGTGCTAAAAGTAGCGCCCCGGAAGCAGTCGCGGCCGCCCGCCGGAAATTCAGTTGGAGCGCCCCAGAGGGAAGCGCGGCGCTACTGGAGGCGCCCCGCATCCCTCTTGGGGCGCTGCAACTGAATATCGCTGCGCAACGTGCCGCAGCGCCACACGCTGCGGCACGGTGCACTGCGGTACTGCAGGCCTTCCTCCCCTCCCCAGCTGGGCCCCCGAGGATCGCAAGTGCCGGCAAAAGAGCCCGGCACCGAGGAGAAGTGCCGGGCTCTTGGAACGCAGTCGGCACTCCGCAGGGGTGGGGGGGCTCAGGAGGCTGGGGACGGCAGTGCGGAGAGGTGCTGGCAGGCGGCCAGCAACAAAAATGGCCACCCGCACCTCTCCTTTAATTAGTGCCTCTACCGCCGCAGGTAGGCCCCCCTGAACCGGTCGCACATAGCGTCCGGCGTTAATTCAGGGGGCGCATCTAAATATCACAATCGGGGCGTCAGCGGGGCGCTGCGCACACCGATGATGTCATCGGTAGCGGCGCAGTGCTAACGGCTAGCGCCACCATTAGCGTCCCGCTAAATTTAGCGGGAGGCATGGCCAGTGGCTTCTGACCCACTTAGCGCCCTCTTAAGGCACTAACGGGTGGCGCAGCCCACTGAATTTCTAGGCCTCAATGTTTTCATGGGGAGACTGGCTAGGCACTTGAGAGAAATAAACTTGCAGGGCTATGGGGATAGAGCAGGGGAATGTAACTGACTGGATTGCTCTGCAGACAGCGGCACGGACTCGAAGAGGTGAATGGCCTCCTTCTGTGCCATTATGTCTCTGTGGGCTAAAAATTTGGGGCACTAATTTCGCCGGGGCGCTACTTTTAGCGCCCCAGAAAAATTAGCGCCCGCGTGCTGGAACTTGAGTGGTTGCGCCCCAAGGGGGGAGCGGGGCACTACTGGAAGCGCCCTGCATCCCTCTTGGGGCGCTGCAAGTCAATATTGCAGCGTTATGTGCCGCAGCGCCACACACTGCGGCACGTCGCGCCGTGGTATTGCAGGCCTTCCTTCCCTTCTTAAAGGGGAGGGGCCTTGTGCAGCATGACCTGTGGCCCAGCTGGGTCCCCGGGGATCGGGAGTGCGGGCAAAAGAGCCCGGCACTCAAGAGAAGTGCCGGGCTCTTGGAGCGCAGCCAGCACTCCGCGGGGGGTGGGGGTGTTTCAGGAGGTCTGGGACGGGAGCGCAGGCAGGTGCTGGCAGGTGGCTAGCAACAAAAATGGCCGCACCGCACCTCGCCTTTACATTGTGCCTCCCCGGCCGCAGGTACGCCCCCCTGACCCCGTCGGGCATAGCGTCAGGTGGTAAGTCAGGAGGAGCTCCTGAAGATCGTGGCCGGGGCGTGAGCAGGGCGCTGCACATGCCAATGACGTCATCGCCAGCAGCGCAGCGCTGCAGGGCGCTACTGGTTAGCACCACCACTAACCTCCTGCTGAATTTTGCGGGAGGCGTGGGCAGTACCGCGCCCAGGCGCTAGTTGGTTTGCCACCCATTAGCGCCCTCTTAAGGCGCTAACGGGAGGCGCAACCGACTGAATTTTCCCCCCTATGACTCTGACTCAACAGCAAATAGTGAACAGGATAGTAGCAGACTTCAGGAGGACATAGACAGACGGTTGAAATGGGCAGACACATGCCGGATGCAATTTAATGCCTGTATTCTTCATAATTGTCCATACCATTCAATACTTTTATTAGCCCTTTCCTCACTACCATTGATGATTGTGTCGCTCTCAGTATGACACTAAGGGCTAGAAATTCATCATAGCCCAGGAATGGAAGGTATAATTAGAAAATTTGGAGCTAATGCTTTCTGCATGCAAAATTCGTGTTCACTGCTCAAAGAAATGTTTGGAGTCCTAATTCAAGTCTTGAAGCCCAAGCTCATTGGTATTACACTCAAAGGGTCCCTCCGTGCCTTTTCATTCTGCACGGAGGGGTTTTCCTGTACGGGCTGCTCCTGCACACTCTCCAATTTGCCATCTTTGTTTGCCATCTGGACACACCTTGGCGTACCATCTTGCCATCCGGCGGAGGCGGGGGTCCCCAATGGAGGGCTCTCTATGTGGGAGTCCTCCCTTTATCTATTGGGGACTTGGCCTGGAGGGTGTTGCACAGAGCAGTCCCGTGCAATACAGTTTTAAGTAGGTTCACGGACTCCCAAGCTGCCTGCTTTTTCTGCAGCCTGGAGGAGTCCGTGTTCCACATTTATATGGAGTGTGAGAGGTTGCAGCCCCTCTTTCATTATTTGAAGGGGCTGCTTCTCGATTTTTGGCTGTGCTTCAGTCCCACGCTCCTGATCTTTGGTCACCCGGTGAGGAGGGGAGCGGGCAGATCGGAGGACCTCCTCGTAGGACTGCTTCTGGGCCTGGCCAAAGTGGCCATCAACTGGTCCAGGCAGCGGGCGGTCGAGGGGGTCGTTCGCCCGATTGCCTGCCTCTCTACCGCAGTCACGTTCACGCCTGGGTGGCGCTGGAGATGGATCACGCGGTGTAGCCGGCATGATCGAGACTTTCCGCAACCAGTGGGCACCGCAGGGACTGGAGTGCATCATCACCCTGGCCAACCAAATTTCAATTTAATTTGTTAAGTTTCATTTAATGTTTTATTAGTTACAGTTTATTTGGTTTAGTGTGCATCAAAAAGAGTACACGCAAAGGGTGGACCAATATCAGGTGCAATCTAATTGTAAGTCATGATTGCCACAGGCTTTTTCTAGTTCTTTAAAGGGGAGGTTCATGATGCTGCAGAGCCTCAGTCTCAGAATTGCTGGCAGTGCAGCTGCCTCAGTAAGCAGCAGCAGGCCAAGGAGAAGGAGCCGGAGGACTGAATCGGGTGTAATCATGGCAGATCCACGCCCCAGGGAGAGAGCCCGCAGATTCTGCGGTCAAGCATTGGAAGCGTTGGTGTTCGCTGTGGAGAGACGGAGGGCGGTGCTCTACCCAACAAGTGGCAGGAGGCCATCGCTGCAAATCTTCCGCACCATGTGGAGGGAGGTAGCGCAGCACGTCTTTGGCAGCATTCTGGTCCACAGGGCCACACACAGTGCAGGAAGAAATTTAACGACCTCACTCGGGTGGTCAGGGTGAGTCAATGCTTCTATAAATGCTACATACTGTGGTAAACCACTGTTGTTAGTATTGTTGTTCACTGTTAGTACTGTTGTTCACTCTTGCATATTGTTGTACTTGTCTGTGCATGCCTCAGCTGACTCCGCCCCTGGCTCCACCCTCATGGCTGGGTATAAAGGTCGCTGCTCAGAAGCCTCCAGCCCTTTTGGATACCAGGCAACCACAAGAGGCATGCTCTGTTCTTTGGTAATAAAAGCCTGTTTATTACTTTCTCAATCTCCAGTCTTTTGTAGCAATTGATAGTGCATCACATACCACCATCTGAACCACAGTCTTCACACATTGCCCAAAGCACCACACCCCCAGCACTCAGCCACCAACAGCCTCTACCTATCAACACTCACACTCACATCTCACACCTTACACACAATGACAGCTATTCAACTATGGCAGGCACATCAACCAAACACATTCCTCCACACTCACTCACATGCTTTCATTTCTCTTGAAAGCCAAGGTCGCTCACAACAGGAGGGAGCAGGAGCGCACAGGCGGGGGACAAGCCAACACCCAACCACTGTCTGCGCTGGAAACTAGAGCGCTGCAGATTATTGGGCAACAGGTGGTGGGTGCTGTGGCCACCGGTGACGTTGACCCCCTTGGGGACAGCAATGTTATGTTCATCCCTGCTCGGTCTTCTCACATCCCACTTCGCCCTCATCCTACAAGTGTTTCGCACTTTCCAACTAATCATACTGTAAGCATGCATTTCTCCCTTCCTGTCCCCGCTCCCCTCACCATAACCTGACTCTCGTGCGTTTATGCTTTCAGATAATGAGCAAGTACCTGAGCAGCCTGAGGGCACCGTAGAGAGTGAAGCTTGGGAAGAGGAGGAGGAAGAACACACTGGCACTATGCGTTCTTTAGCAGCTAGTATAGTAGCGGGATCTGCACAGGGTGAGGCACCGGGGACGAGTGGGCTGCAGCAAGGCCAGGAGGAAATGGTAGCTCAGGGGCCAGCTCCCCGGATGGCGAGTTTGTGCACAAGTTCTGCTGCACAGGACTCAGATGAAGACCTCAATGGGGAGGCCTTTAGAAGGGTGATGGGCATGCACACGGAGCTGATAGGTGCAATGGCAAGGGTGCCCGAGAGCCTCTCGGCAATGATAAGGAGCATGGAGGAGTCCTCCTCCAACACTGCACAAGGCTCTGCGCACACCATAGAGCCCATCAGTTCCAGTCTGCAAAGGATGGTAGACTCCCAGAGAGACCATGGCGACCCAGACCTCACGCCGTGTGTGATGGGCGATTTGACAGCTTCCACTGCAGCACAGGCGGAAGCGACGCAACGTCGTAGTGCTGTAATGCAGTCTCAGCTTGATGCAACGCAAGCTCTGACTGCAGCCATCGTGGCTGAGTCTACCACCATCGACCGGGGCTTTCACGGTGTCGCAGCAGGCCAGCAATCTGTGCTCCAACAGATTGCTAGGGATGCTGAGGTGCTGTCCTCTCTCAGGATGACGGCATTCCTGCTCCCACTGCTGCCACTCTGCCATTGCCCTTGCTGCTGCCTGTCATCCAGCCAGCCCAGATTGCTGCTGCCCATGCTGAGGTGGTGCAGTCGAAAGCCAGGCCTTCCAGGCCCAGAGCTGGTCGAGGGCATCCTGCAAGGCCATCTGAGGTCTCTCGCACGGGCACTCAGCAGCCTTCCACCAGCCCTGCTGCAGCCATTGGGCCAACACTTTGTAGGAGCACTAGAGTAGGCAAAGGCACAGTAACGATGGCACTAAGGGATTGCACAAGGGTGAATAGTTAATATTTTGTTGTAAATATGTGTTACTGATTATTGATAAATTTATTAATTCAGTTTGGATTATATTATTGTGTCTCTCATTTCAGCTTTGCGCTGTGATATGGTCTTCGACAGGGATGGAATGATAGGGATGTGGTGAACAACGGGGATCTGGGGTTTAATTCATTCGAACCGCAGTCTGATGAGGGGGTCACGGACTGCCCTTCTGGAAGGCCGATTGAGTAGCTGCCTCCGCCCTCGCTCCCGTTCCTCCTCTTCCTACTCCTCCTCTCCCTCTTCCTCCTCCTCCTCTCCCTCGTCCTCCTCCTGAGATGGTCCTGCAATCCCTGGTGGCAGTTGTGGAGCATGTACCAGACCACCACGAAATGCGACACCTGCTCAGCCAAGTACTGGAGGGCTCCTCCTGAGTGGTCAAACCAACAGAACCATTGCTTGAGCACCCCGATGTTCTGCTCGATAATGTTCCTGGTGGCAGCGTGGCTCTCATTATATGAGTGCTGGGCACGAGTGTTGGGGTTGCAGAGGGGAGATATGAGCCAGGTAGAGAGCGGATAGCCCTTGTCTCCGACCAGCCAGCTGCAAGTTTGACATGGTTGCTGGAAGAGTGCTGGCACACCGGTCTGGTGCAGGATGAAGGCATCATGGCTACTGCCAGGATTGTGGGCACTGATATTGAGGATTCGCAGTCTGTGATCACACACCAACTGCACATTGAGTGAGTGGTAGCCTTTTTATGGTTACGGAAGATCTCAGGATTGTTATGTGGTGCTCGCAAAGCCACATGGGGAATCCTGCACCATGGGGAATCCTGCTATTGTGGCAAAGCCACATGCGTGCTCATCCTGCTTCTCTCTGGTGATGGGGAAGGAAATGAAGTCCCTTTGCCTAATGTAGAGAGCCTCTGTGACCTCCTGGATACAGCGATGGATGGCGAACTGCGAGATGTTAGCTATGTCTCCTGTTGCAGAATGTAAAGATCCGCTGGTGAAGAAATTGAGGGCGACAGTGACCTTGACTGCCACTGAGAAAGCCCTGGTCAGCCTGACCTGTAGTTGGAGGTCTGATTGCAGGAGGTGGCAGAGTTCTGTGACCACCTCCTTCGTGAAGCGGATCCTTCTAATACACTGCTCCTCGTTTAATTGGAGGTAGAAGTGCTCTCGGAATACCCTCGGAGGGTAAGGCCTCCTGTTGAGAGCCCTGATAGCCCTCCTCCCCCCTCTGGCCACATGTTCCAGTCTTTCTCGCTGCCTTAGCTCCCTCCGTCGTAGATTCTGGAGGGTGAGGTCGGCTGCCAGTACAGCCCCCATTAGAGTAAATAAGTGCAGCAGTTTGATTTAAAAAAAAATAAATGCAACTACTTTTTAGTTGCCACAACACTCCTGATACTAAATAACCTTGAAATCACGGAATGCGAATGTTGCACTATGTGAAACTGACAAGAATGCACTGAAACTCCACTAACTGACAGCTGCGACTCATTACTGATGGTCCCTTTAAATAATGTCCCTGGAACCAGCTTCCTGGTGCTTCACGCCAGCTCTCCCTGTTGCTGTATCCTCCAGGCGCTCAGGTAGGTGGCGACAATCAATTTTGCAGATCAGGTGGTCAGTGAGCATTGCACGCTCACTGATGTCACGATCCACCGGCATTGGGCTCCCAGCGATAACTGTTAGCAGTGGTGCTGCGGTGGGGGCGGGGGGCCGCGGATTTGGCGTGCGACGCTGAATTCACCTCACCCCAGCGATAATGCTCCAGCGGCATCTGCTGGCACTAATGGGAGACGCTAAGGCACCAAATTTTTCCCCCTAAGTCCTAGTCATTACATGTTGGCCCAGATTTACGTGCAATGGCGAAATTGATGATGTACAACGTGGATCCCGCCATTGCTAACTTGTTCCAAATGTTGCTGGTTTTCTAATTAGAATACGCCACAGTGAGCATAGTGGTGAATCGGGCACTCAACACCGATCTAAGAGCTCAAGTGACAGCACATTCACTAAATGGAGCCACGGATGGGTGGTGGGGGTAAGGGGGGGGGCGGCGACAGGGGGCGGGTTTAAGTGATTGAAACTCTAGCTTCTTAAATATACGTGCATTAACAATTGATCTTTGTATTATATACTGATGTCCAGATAAATTAATCATGTGCCTATGACAGAAAGATTAAGAAAATTGACTCTGCTAAATAAACTAACAAAACACTAAATGAGCGAATGAGAAAAACTCCTTCCTGATTTGAAGGAGTGTAGATACTTGTAGAAAGAGGGATGAGATCCTGCAAGTAAATTCTAGGGAGCTAGGAAAGAGATTAATAAGCAGGACTTCAAAGGAAGTAATCTGTACAAGCTGAACGGGTTGCACCTCATCAGGGTCTGGACCACAATCCTCATGGGGTTTTGCTTGTGCTGTTGGGGAGGGTTTACACTTGCTTGGCAGGGGGATGGGAACCAGAGTGTAAATTCAGAAGGGAGAGAAGCAAAGCTGGAAATGGAAGATAGAAAACTAGTAAGTGAGTTTGGAAGGCAGAGGAAACAAAGGCTAGAAAATAGACAACAATTCAGTTTGGCAGTGCTTAATGGGATATACTTTAAAGCAAGGAGTCTAGTGAATAAGGCAGATGAGCTGAGGGCACAGGTAGACATGTGGAAGTATGATATCATAGCTATTACTGAAACATGGCTGAAAGAAGGGCAGGAATGGCAGCTCAACATTCCTGGTTACAGGGTTTTCAGATAAGATAGAGAGGGGGATAAAAAGGGTAGGGAATCACAATATGGACTAAAGAAACAATTACAGCTGAGAGGAGGGATGATATGTTAGAAGGATCATCAAATGAGGCCATATAGTTTGAACTGAAAAACAAAAACGAGGCAATCACACTGCTGGGAGTGTACTATAGACCCTCAAATAGTCAGAGGGAGATAGAAGAACAAATATGTAGGAAAATTTCTGAGAAGTGCAAAAACAATAGGGTAGTAATAGTAGGGGAATTCAACAACCCTAATATTAACTGGGATAGAATCAGTGTAAAAGTTATAGAGGGTGCAGAATTCTTAAAATGCATTCAGGAGAACATTTTTAGCCAATACGTAGCAAGCCCTACAAGAGAGGGGGCGGTTCCAGACTTGGTTTTAGGTAATGAAGCTGGGCAGATGGAAGGGGTATCAGTGGGAGAGCATTTTGGTGGTACTGATCATAATTCGGTTAGATTTAGCGTAGTTATGGAAAAGGACAAAGATAGACCAGGAATTAAAGCTCTCAATTGGGGAAAAGCCAATTATACTAAGGTGAGATGTGATTTAGCAAAAGTGGACTGGAAACAGCTACTTGAAGGTTAATCAGTGTCAGAGCAGTGGGAGGCATTCAAGGAGGAGATAGTGAGGGTTCAGAGCAAATATGCTCCCACAAAGAAAAGGGGTGGGACTCTCAAATCTAGAGCACCTTGGATGTCAAGGGGCATACAGGGTAGGATAAGGCAAAAAAGTGAAGCTTATGTCAGATACCAAGGGCTAAATACTGCAAAAGCCTAAAGGAGTATAGAAAGTGCAGGGGTGAAATTAAAAAGGAAAATAGGAAAGCAAAGAGAGGCCATGAAAAAATATTGGCAAGTAAAATCAAGAAAAACCCAAAGCTATCTTATAAATACATAAAGAGCAAGAGTACATAAAGAACAATTAGGGCCTATTAGAGATCAAAAAGGTAACCTGTGTGTGGAGATGGAAGAAATGGGAATGGTTCTTAATGAATATATTGTGTCTGTTTTCACAAAGAGAGGGATGATGCAGACATTGTAGTTAAGGAGGAGTGTGAAATATTTGATGATAAACATAGTGAGAGAGGAAATATTAAAGGGTGTAGCATCTTTGAATGTAGATAAATCACCAGGCCCAGATGAAATGTATCCCAGGCTGTTAAGAGAAGCAAGGGAGGAAATAGCAGAGGCTCTGACCATCATTTTGCAATCTTCTCTGGCTATAGGCGTGGTTCCGGAGGACTGGAGGACTGCTAACATTATACCGTTGTTTAAAAAGGGAGAAAGGGATAGACTGAGTAATTACAGGCTAGTCAGTCTAACCTCGGTGGTGGGCAAAGTATTGGAAAAAATTCAGAGGGACAGTATTAATCATCATTTAGAAAGGCACAGATTAATGAAGGACAATCAGCATGGATTTGTTAAGGGCAGGTCAGGTTGGACTAACTTGATTCTATTTTTTGAGGAGGTTACAAGGAGGGTCGATGAGGGTAGCGTGTTTGATGTAGTCTCCATGGATTTTAGCAAGGCTTTTAGTAAGAGGTCACATGGTAGACTGGTCAGAAAAGTAAAAGCCCATGGAATTCAAGGGAAAGCGGCAAGTTGGATCCAAAATTGGCTCAGTGGCAGGAAGCAAAGGTCTATGGTTGACTGGTGTTTTTGTGGCTGGAAGACTGTTTCCAGTGTGGTTCCGCAGGGCTCAGTACTAGGTCCCTTGCTTTTTGTGGTGTATATCAATGATTTAGACTTCAATGTAGGGGGCATGATTAAGAAGTTTGAAGATGATACAAAAATTAGCCATGTGGTTGATAGTGAGGAAGAAAGCTGTAGACTGCAGGAAGATATCAATGGTCTGGTCAGGTGGGCAGAAAAGTGGCAAATGGAATTCAATATGGAGTAGTGTGAGGTCATCTTCTTAGGCAGTCCTTCGCAACCGAGGATGACTTGCTTCCACATTAAAAATGAGTTCTCAGGTGACTTATGAGTCCAATGCGAGACCTACAGTCTCTGTCACAGGTGTGGCAGACGGTGGTTGAAGGGGCGGGTGGGTGGGGTGCTTGGGTTGACGTGCGCTCCTTGCGCTGCTTGTGCTTGGCTTCCACTTACTCCCGGCGAAGAGACTCGAGGTGTTCGGCGCCTTCCCGGATGCTTCTCCTCCACTTTGTGCGGTCTTGGGCCAGGGATTCCCAGATGTCAGTGGGGATGTTGCACTTTTTCAAGGAGGCTTCGAGGGTGTCCTTGAAGCGTTTCCTCTGCCCACCTGGGGCTCTCTTGCCATGTCGGAGCTCCAAGTAGAGCACTTGTTTTGGGAGCCTTGTATCAGGCATGCAGACGATGTGACCCGTCCATCAGAGCTGTTCGAGCGTGGTCAAAGCTGAGCATCAATGGTCTGGTCAGGTGGGCAGAAAAGTGGCAAATGGAATTCAATACGGAGAAGTGTGAGGTAATGCATTTGGGGAGGGCTAACAAGACAAGGGAATACACAATAAATGGTAGGATACTGAGAAGTGTAGAGGAACAGAGGGACCTTGGAGTGCACGTCCACAAATCCCTGTAGGTAGCAGGACAGGTAGATAAGGTGGTTAAGAATGCATACGGGATACTTTCCTTTATTAGCCAAGGCATAGAATATAACAGCAGGGAGGTTATGCTTGAACTGTATAAAATGCTAGTTAGGCCTCAGCTGGAGTACTGCGTGCAGTTCTGATCACCACATTACAGGAAAGATGTGATTGCACCAGAGAGGGTACAGAGGAGGTTTTGCGAGGATGTTGCCTGGACTGGAGAATTTTAGCTATGAGGAAAGGTTGGAGAGACTGGGGTTGTTTTCTTTGGAACAGAGGAGGCTGAGGGGAGACCTTATTGAGTTAGGGCACAGCTAGAGTACTGTGTAAATAAGAACATAAGAAATAGGAGCAGGAATAGGCCATCTGGCTCTTTGAGCCTGCTCCGCCATTCAATAAGATCATGGCTGATCTTCTACCTCATCTCCACATTCCTGCACTATCCCCATATCCCTTGATTCCCATAATATTCAAAATTCCATCGATCTCTGTCTTGAATATATTCAGCGACTGAGTTCCATAGCCCTCTGCGGTAGAGAATTCCAAAGATTCACCACCCTTTGAGTGAAGAAATTTCTCCTCATCTCAGTCCTAAATGGCCGACCATTCTTGACAACTGAGTGGCTTGCTAGGCCATTTCAGAGGGCAGTTAAGAGTCAACTGCATTGCTGTGGGTCTGAAGTCACATAGAGGTGAGACCAGGTAAGGATGGCAGATCTCTTTCCCTAAAAATAGGACATTAGAGAAACAGGTTGGTTTTTTACGACAATTTGGCAGTTACATGGTCACCATTACTGATACTAGCTTTTTATTCCAGAATTAGGACATTATGAGGGGGAAGGGTGAACAGCCAGAGGTCATGGTCCATATCAGCATCAATGACATAGGAAGAAAGAGGGATGAGTTACTGCAGGCAGATTTTAGGGAGCTAGGAAAGAGATTAAAAAGCAGGACCTCAAAGGTAGTAATCTCTGGATTATTCCCAGTGCCACATGCTGGTGAGTATAGAAATAGGAGGATAGAGCAGATGAATGCATGGCTGGAGAGATGGTGCAGGAGGGAGGGTTTTAGATTCCTGAGACATTGGGACCATTTCTGGGCGGGTGGGACCTGTATAAGCCAGACAGGTTGCACCACAAAAGGGCCGGGACCAATATACTTTTTTTAAAATTTGTTTATGGGATGTGGGCATCTCTGGCAAGGCCAGCATTTATTGTCCGCCCCTAATTGCCCTTGAGAAGGTGGTGGTGAGCCGCCTTCTTCAACCACTGCAGTCCGTGTGGTGAAGTTACTCCCACAGTGCTGTTAGGTAGAGAGTTCCAGGATTTTGACCCAGCGATGATGAAGGATCGGCGATATACTTCCAAGTCAGGATGGAGTGTGACTTGGAGGGGAACTTGGAGGTGATGGTGTTCCCATGTGCCTGTTGCCCTTGTCTCTCTAGGTGGAAGAGGTCACGGGTTTGAGAGGTGCTGCCGAAAAAGCCTTGATGAGCTGCCGCAATGCATCTTGTAGATGGTACAAACTGCAGCCACGGTACGCCAGTGGTGGAGGGAGTGGATGTTTAAGGTGGTGGATGGGGTGCCTCGCAGGGGTTGGTGGGGGGGTTGCTGGTGCTGTTAGGGAGGGTTTAAATTGCTTGGCAGGGGAATGGGAACCCGAGAGTAGTTTCAGAAGGGAGAGAAGCAAAGCTGGAATTGGAGGGCAAAAAATTTGTAAGCGAGTCTGGAATGCAGAGGAAACAAAGGCTGGAAAATAGACACCAAGGGAGGTTGGCAGTGCTAAATGGTATATACTTCAATGCAAGGAGTATAGGGAATAAGGCAGATGAGCTGAGGCCAGTGGGAGAATTATATTATAGATATTACTGAGACATGGCTGAAAGAAGGGCAAGAATGGCAGCTCAGCAATCCTGGTTACAGGGTTTTCAGACGAGATAGAGAGGGGGATAAGAAGAGAGATTGGTTCGATTAGGCTTATATTCGCTAGAGTTTAGAAGAATGAGAGGGGATCTCATTGAAACTTATAAAATTCTAACAGGACCAGACAGACTAGTTGCAGGAAGGATGTTCCCGATGGTGGGGGAGTCCAGAACCAGGGGTCACAGTCTAAGGATAAGTGGTAAGCCATTTAGGACTGAGATGAGGAGGAATTTCTTCACCCAGTGGGTGGTGAACCTGTGGAATTCTCTACCACAGAAGACAGTTGAGGCCAATTCATTAAATATATTCAAGAAGGAGTTAGATATATTTCTTAAGGCTAAGGGGATTAAGGGATATGGGGAGAAAGCAGGGACAGGGTACTGAATTTGGATGATCAGCCATGATCGCATTGAATGGTGGAGCAGGCTTGAAGGGCCGAATGGCCTACTCCTGCTCCTATCTTCTATGTTTCTATGTTTCTAAAAGGGAGGGGTGGTCGCAGTATTGATTAAAAAAACAATTACAGCTGTGAGGAGGGATGATATGTTAGAAGGATCATCAAATGAGGCCATATGGGTTGAACTGAAGAATAAAAGAGGGGCAATCGCATTGCTGGGAGTATATTACAGACCCCCAAGCAGCAAGAGGGAGATAGAATAGCAAATATGTAGGCAAATTTCTGAGAAGTGCAAAAACTATAGGGCAGTATTAGTAGGGGATTTCAACTACCCTAATATTAACTGGGATAAAATTAGTGTGAAGGGTATAGAGGGTGCAGAATTCCTAAAATGCATTCAGAAGAACATTTTTAGCCAGTACATGCCAAGCCCAACAAGGGAGGGGGCAGTTCTGGACTTAAGTTTAGGGAATGAAGCTGGGCAGGTGGAAGGATATAAGTGGGAGTGCATTTTGGGGGTAGTGATCATAATTCAGTTAGATTTAGGGTAGTTATGGTAAAGGACAAAGATAGACCAGGAATAAAAGCTCTCAATTGGGGAAAAGCCAATTTTGCTAAGCTCAGATGAGATTTAGCCAAAGTAGACTGGAAGCAGCTACTTGAAGGTAAATCAGTGTCAGAGCAGTGGGAGGCATTCAAGGAGGAGATAGTGAGGGCTCAGCACAAGTATGTTCCCTTAAAGAAAAAGGGTGGGACTAACAAATCTAGAGCTCCCTGGATGTCAAGGGGCATACAGAGTAGGATAAAGAAAAAAAGGGAGGCTTATGACAGTTACCGAGTGCAAAATACTGCAGAAAGCCTAGAGGAGTATAGAAAGTGCAGGGTGAAATTATAAAGGAAATTAAGAAAGCAAAAAGAGAGCATGATAAAATATTGGCAGGTAAAATCAAGGAAAACCCAAAGATGTTTTATAAATACATTAAGAGCTAGAGGATAACAAAAGAAAGAGTAGGGCCTATTAGAAACCAAGAAGGTAATCTATGTGTGGAAGCAGAAGACATGGGTATGGTCCTTAATGAATACTTGGGGGTCAATTTTCTGGCAGCCGTCGGGCGGCTTTTCATGCGGCCGGGGGCCAAAAATCGCGGAAAAAGCGGGTCGGGACACCCCCCCGCCTGATTCCCCGCCCCGTCCAACTTTTGGACCGCCGTTTCTCCATCACCCGCTTCAGTCCCGGCCACCGCTGGCGGGACTGGTCGTCGGAGCACTAATCTCCAATTATCACCTTGTTGAGGAAGATTTTCCGCGGCCGTTGCGACTTTGGGGCTTTCCTCACATCAAACACGCCTGCGGGGAACCCCGCTGCTGAGATCCGGCGTGAAAACAGCTGGCTTGCTTGCTGTCAGCTGCAGGTCAATCGGAGAAGCTGCGATTTAAAGGGACAGCACCTGTATGTTGAAGGATCTTGTTGTTGCAGGTTTGGGGCTACTTCTTCAAGGCTTAGGCACAGCTGTGGAAGGTTGGCGCCTCACACACTTCTCCAGTGCGATCTCCTGGGAAGCCCCTCTCGCCACCCTCACTCAGCGCTTCCTCAACGGAGGCATCTACGAGAAGCATGGGATGCCTTTTTTTCCTTCCCTTCTTGCCATTAGAGGATCTCCAGCAGCAGAGGCGGCAGCCGCAGAACCAGGAACAGCAGGATGAGCACCAGGAGCACCAGGCTGCTGCTCACTCACCTGAAGCTGCACAGGCCAGAAGGGGCCAGCGCTTGGAAGTGGCTTGAGAGCACCTTGCTGCGCTTTAGGGGGCCATGGGGACCCGTTTCTGCACTGGCAGTCCTACTCAGAAGGACTTCCATGAAGGTCTGGTTTCTCTGTTCAATAGATGGCCAACGCTGCTCAAGAGATGTCATTCTCTTATGAGCACTCACCATGTTTTCCGTACCCTGGCGAGTTATCTCCTCCATGGAGGTTGCCAACCTTTGCATGGTGATGCGTTCATGCGCCAATTACTCCACAAAGGCTCTGCTCATGGTCGCTATGGACTCCTCCATTTGCTCCACACTCGCAGCGACCCTGGAGACAAAACCTGCCAGAGACTCCTGCATCTGTGCATGGAGATCCATCACCTCTTCTCTTGCGGATGGACCCAGAGGCAGAGGGTTGACATGCAGCGCAGCTGAGCTGAGCTGGCAGAGTCCTGCGCCCTCTGACAAGGACTCTCCACTGCTGTCCCTGTCTCCAGAATCTGCTGAGGCTCACTTGTGAGCTGTGAAACACCAGGTGACAACACTACTCTATGTCCCGAAGGTCCCCCCGAGGTGTGAGTGTCTACGCTGGTGCTGGGTGTGCTTATTTCTGCTGATGCTGTGCCCTCAGAGGCTGGAGCTTCCTCTGAGAAGTCTGGCTGCACAGCCTCTTCCTCCTTCACAGTGAGGATGGGGGCTCTGGATGGTACTGTGGGGGAGTAAAGGAAGGAGTTAGAGATGTAATGCCAAGGTTCTTCTGGTGACTCCCAGCGAGTTGGCATCTGCTGACACCTACATTCATGCAGCATTGGTCTCAGTGGGAGGCCTCTTCCTCCCTGACCTAGGGAAGAGGACTTCCCTGTGGGCCCTAACCCCATCCAATAATGCCTGCAGTGAAGCCTCGTCGAATTTGAAGGCAGCTCGGGGTCTGGCACTGGCCACAGCTGCTACAGGCTCCTCTGCCATCCTGTATGTTTTGTTTGGAAGCCTTCAGATGATGCAGTGCTTGCTATGGACCTTGAAAGCACCACGAATGATGACATCATACTGTGGGGATTTCTGACTTGAATTGGACAATTAGCAAGGCTTCCCACATGCTGGGAATTAATTGGCCACTTGAGGGAAAATTGCGTGGAGCTGGCTGGCGCTTTTTTATGTGTGTCAGAAACCCCATATTCGGGGAAACCCGACCATTTCCCACACAAGCCGAAAATCGGGGCCTTTGTGACTGTGTTCACAAAAGAGTGAGACGATGCAGACATTGCAATCAGGGAGGAAGAGTGTGAAATATTAGATGAAATAAACATAGTGAGAGAGGAATTATTAAGGGGTTTAGCATTTTTAAGTGGATAAATCCCCAGGCCTGGATGAAATGTATCCCAGACTGTTAAGAGAAGTAAGAGAGGAAATAGCAAAGGCTCTGACCATCATTTACCAACCCTCTCTGGCTACAGGTGAGGTGCCAGATGATTGGAGGACTGCTAACGTGGTACCGTTGTTTAAAAAGGGAGAAAGGGATAGACCGAGTAATTACAGGCCAGTCAGCCTAACCTTGGTGGTGGGAAAATTATTGGAAAAAATTCTGAGGGACAGGATAAATCTTCATTTAGAAAGACACAGATTAATCAAGGACAATCAGCATGGATTTGTTAACGGGAGGTTTTGTCTGACTAACTTGATTGAATTTTTTGCGGAGGTAACAAGGAGGGTTGATCAGGGTTGTGCATTTGATGTAGTGTATATGGATTTTAGCAAGATTTTTGATAAGGTCTGACATGGCAGACTGGTCACGAAAGTAAAAGCCCATGGGATCCAAGGCAAAGAAGCAAGTTGGGTCCAAAATTGACTCAGAAGTAGGAAGCAAAGGTTTATGGACAATGGGTTTTTTGTGACTGGAAGGCTGTTTCCAATGGGGTTCCGCAGGGCTCAGTACTAGGTCCCTTGCTTTTTGTGATATATATCAATGATTAGACTTGAATGTAGGGGGTATGATTGAGAAGTTTGCAGATGATACAAAAATTGGCTGTGCGGTGGATAATGAAGAAGAAAGCTGCAGACTGCAGGAAGATATCAATGGACTGGTCAGTTGGGCAGAACAGTGGCAAATGAAATTCAATCTGGACAAGTGCAAGGTAATGCATTTGGGGAGGGCTAACAAGGCAAGGGAATACACAATAAATGGTAGGACACTGAGAAGTGCAGAGGAACAGAGGGACCTTGGAGTGCATGTCCACAGATCTCTGAAGATAGCAGGACAGGTAGATAAGGTGGTTAAGAAAGCATATGGGATACGTGCCTTTATTAGTCGAGGCATAGAATATAAGAGCAGGGAGGTTATGCTTGAACTGTATAAAACGCTAGTTAGGCCTCAGCTGGAGTACTGCGTGCAGTTCTGTTCACCACATTACAGAAAAGATGTGATTGCACCAGAGAGGGTACAGAGGAGATTTTGCGAGGATGTTGCTTGGACTGGAGAATTTTAGCTATGAGGAAAGATTGGAGAGACTGGGGTTGTTTTCTTTGGAACAGAGGAGGCTGAGGGGAGACCTTATTGAGGTGTATAAAATTATGAGCGGCCTAGTTAAAGTGCATAGGAAGGAACTATTTCCCTTAACAGAAGGGTCAATAACCAGGGAGCATAGATTTAAATAATTGGTCGGAAGTTTAGAGGGGAGTTGCGGAGAAATATTTTCACCCAGAGGGTGGTGGGGGTGCTAGAGGCAGAGACCCTCATCATATTTAAAAAGTACTTGGAGATGCACTTTAAGTGCCCTCACCCAAAAGGCTACAGACCAAGTGCTGGAAAGTGGGATTAGGGTGGATAGCTGTTTGTCGGCTGGCACGGACAAGATGGGCAGAATGGCCTCCTTCTGTGCTGTAAATTTCTATGATTCTAATTAACTCAATTTAAATTCCCCAGCTGTCGTGGTGGGATTTGAATTCTTGTCTCCAGATCATTAGTCCAGGCCGATAATGGATTATTAGTCCAGTAACATTACCACTATACTACCACTCCTGTTATCATGAGAGTATGCCCCCTATTTGGATTTGTTAAAGGCAAATTGTATCTGATTAACCTGATTGAGTTATGTGATTAATTAACAGAGAGGATTGATGAAGGTAGTGCAGTAGATGTTGTACATGTGGACTTAGAAAAGGCATTTGATAAAGTACCACATAACAGATTATTTGGAAAATAGAAGCACACCTGGTATTAAAGGGACAGTGGTAACTTAGGTACAAAATTGGTTAAAGGATAGGGAGACGGAGAGAAGTGGTGAAGGGATATTTTTCTTACTGGAGAGAAGTATGCAGTGAGGCCCTCCAGGGGTCGGTATTAGGACCACTGTTTTTCTTGTTATATACAAATGACCTGGACTTGGGTATAGGGAGTACAATTTTAAAGTTCGTGGATGATAAAAACTTCACAGCGTAATAAATAGTGAACAGGATAGTAACAGACTTCAGGAGGACATAGACAGACTGGTGAAATGGGCAGACACATGGCAGATGCAATTTAATATGGATAAATGTGAAGTGATGCACTTTGGGAGAAACAACATGGAGTGACAGAAAAATCTAAATGGTACTATTTTGAGGGGGGTGTAACAGCAGAGGGACCTGAGGCTACATATTCACAAATCCTTGAAGGTGGCAGGGCAAGTTAATAAGGTGGTTAAGAAAGTGTCTGGGATACATGGCTTTGTAAACAGGGGCATTGAATACAAAAATAAGGAAGTCGTGCTAAACCATTACAAATCACTGCTTAGGCCTCAGCTAGAGTATTGTGTACAATTCTGGGCACTGCACTTTAGGAAGGATGTCAAGGCCTCAGAGAGGGTGTAGAGGAGGTTTACCAGGATGATACTTGGCATGAGGGAGTTCAGTTATATGGCGAGGTTGGAGAATCTGGGACTGTTCTCCTTAGAACAGAGAAGGTTAAGGGGAGACCTAATAGAGGTATTCAAATTATGAGGGGTTTTGATAGAGCAAGTAGAGAGAAACTATGGAATCAGAGTCCATAGGAACTTTGAAAATGCAATTGGACATGTACTTGAAGAAGACTAATTGCAGGGTTATGGGAAAAATGCTGGGGTGTGGGGCTAAATTGGACAGCTCTTTCAAAGAGCTAGCACAGGCACCACAGGCCGAATGGCTTCCTTCTGTGCTGTAAGATTCTATGACTCTATGAGGGAAAAATTCAGTACTTCGCTGGGGCACTACTTTTAGTGCCAGGAAAATGTTAGCACCCCTGCACAATAAATTCAGTGGTAGCATCCCAAGCAGGAGGCGGGGCAATACTGGAAGCGCTCCCTCTCCTTCCTGGGGCGCTACCACTGAATATCGCACCACTACGTGCAACAATGCCACGTGCGTTAGCACATAGCACCGTAGTATTGCGGGTCTCCCTTCCTCCCCTGATTAAGGGGGGGGGCCTAGCTCTGCGCACACTGGGGCCCTGCTGGACCACCAGGCAGCGGGGTGCCGGGAAAACAGCCTGTCACTCAAGAGGAGCACCAGGCTGAGTGACCGCAGCCGGCACTCCGAATGAAAGAGGGGAAGGGGGCAGGTGCTGGCAAGCGGCCAAAAAACAAAATGGCCGCCCAACACCTGCCCCTTTAAATAACACCGGCGCAGCTTCAAAAATGGCACCCTGACCCTGTTGGACATATTGTCCGGCGATAGGTCAGGGGGCGCAGCCGAAATTTGCGGCCGGGGCGCAAGTGAGGCACTGCGCACGGTGATTACGTCATCGCCGGAGGCGCAGCGTCGTGGGGCTGTTAACAGGAGGCGCAAAGCAACCCAATTTTTCCCCCAATGATTCTAATGTGGAAATTTGCCCAGGTATGTCCTATACATAAAAAAGGGTAAATCTTACCCAACTTCAATGGAAATGAAGGTTGGGAAGGATGTATAATGTGTGGCCGATTGATTATTGCCTGATTTATTCCATGGCAGGAAGTTTAAATTACCCCCAGTCACTGGAACATGAACAAACATGTTCACATTCATCAAGCAGACTCACTCATTCATTCACACACTCTCTAATACACACTCAATTTCACACAAACACGTGGGTTCACACAAAAATTCACTCACATATCCATGTCCAGAAAAGTCTGTCAGAGATATGGAAATAAAATTATTTTCACTTTTATTCTTATACAAAAATTATTTTGTAATGTGACAAAGTGAAGCACAAAGGACAGGATCAGAGAGGTGAAATCGCAGTTTGTGATAGTGACATATAAACCTGTTAACTCATTTATTTAAACTGGTTAATGCGTTTGGTAAAATACAGGAGAGGAATTTCATACAATGGCATTCACACAATCAAAGTGGTTTCACTTTACAGAATGTTCTCTGTGTAACCCATGAACTTGTTGATGAAATGTTAAATACGTTTTGAGACAGTCATCTCCTTTACTATATTTGGTGTAGAATATAGTCACCTTGGTCTCTTGAATCATTTGATCTGCCATTTATATGTCCCCAACAGAGGGGTCCACAATCAATAGGCAAGAGTTGAACACTTTCTACAATAAATAAAGAGTTTTTCTAACAGAGTTGAATAAAGGAAATAACTCACCTGTCTGACAACATTCCAGACAAAAAGGAACCAACCAGCACTCCCACGAAGAATACGGACATAGAAAACGGCCCTTTCCAGTCATTGTCACACACCAAGTCCCACTGAAATACAAAGAGAAATGAAAAACTCCAAATATGTGGTCTTGGGCAAAATTACAGGGAAGCGATTTTACTGCACTGGATCAAAGAATGTGCACGCTACGTCATCAGAATGGACAGAAACAGCGCATTACTAGAAAAGCCCATTTGTCTCACCAAGCCGACTATGATGTCAGCCAAGCTCAGTGGCAACAATTTACACCTCAGAGCCAGGAGGTTGAGGAAGATGCAACTCTTGAATGTGTGAGGTTTATTTTCTGGAGGGGTGATGCATTATTCCAGCATTTTGGAGGGCAAGACCGTTACATTTTCTCATAGTGATCCTGAGCTTTTTCCTTCCAAAAACACAGCACCTCAGAGTTCATGGGCACTGTTATATAAAAATTATTATACGACAACAACAACAAGAAGTATTTATGTAGCGCCTTTAATGCAGTAAAACGTTCAAGGTGCTTCACGGGAACATTATAAAACATTTTTTGACACCAAACCATGTAAGGGGATATGAGGGTAGATGACCAAAAGCTTGGTCAAAGAGGTAGGCCTTAAAAGGAGGAAAGAGAGGACGAGAGGCAGAGAGGTTTAGGGAGGAAATTCCAGAGTTTAGTGCCTTAGCAGCTGAAGGCACGGACCCCAATGGGGAACAATTAAATCAGGGATACTCAAGAGGCCAGAATTAGAGGAGCGCAGATATCTTGGAGGGTTGTGGAGCTAAAGGAGATTACAGAGATAGGGAGAGGCGAGACCATGGACGGATTTGAAAACAAGGATGAGAATTGTAAAATAGAGGTGTTGCTTAACCGGGAGTCAATGTAGATCAGCGAGCACAGGGGTGCTGGGTGAACGGGACTTGGTCCGAGTTAGGACACGGGCAGTAGAGTTTTGGAAATTTATATAGCGCTTTTTATGACCACCGGACGTCCCAAAGCACTTTACAGACAATTAAGTATTTTTTGAAGTGTAGTCACTGTTGTAAGGGTAGAACTACTCCATATTTGAATGGCAATAGATTGGGAGAAGGGGAAGTGCAAAGAGGCCTGGGTGTTCGTGTGCACCAGTCGCTGAAGGTAAGCATGCAGGTGCAGCAGGTGGTTAAGAAGGCAAATGGTATGTTGGCCTTCGTAGCAAGAGGGTTCGAGTGCAGGAACAAGGATGTCTTGCTACAGTTATACAGGGCCTTGGTGAGACCGCACCTTGAGTATTGTGTGCAGTTTTGGTCGCCTTACCTGAGGAAGGACGTTCTTGCCATGGAAGGAGTGCAGCGAAGATTCACCAGGCTGATACCTGGGATGGCAGGAATGACGTATGAGGAGAGATTGTGTCGATTGGGCTTACACTCACTGGAGTTTAGAAGATTGAGAGGGGATCTCATCGAAACCAATAAAATTCTGTCAGGCCTGGACAGACTAGATGCAGGAAGGATGTTTATGATGGCCAGGGAGTCCAGAACCAGGGGTCATAGTCTAAGGATAAGGGGTAAGCCATTTAGGACTGAAATGAGGAGGAATTTCTTCACCCAGAGAGTGGTGAACCTGTGGAATTCTCTGCCACAGAGGGCGGTGGAGGCCAGTTCATTAAATATATTCAAAAAGGAGTTGGATATATTTCTTAAGGCTAAAGGGATCAAGGGATATGGGGAGAAGGCAGGGACAGGGTACTGAATTTGGATGATCAGCCATGATCTCATTGAATGGCGGAGCAGGCTCGAAGGGCCGAATGGCCTACTCCTGCTCCTATCTTCTATGTTTCTATGTTTCTATGTGGTAGCAAGTTCCACATTCTAACCACTCTGGGTAAAGAAGTTTTTCCTGAATTCCTTATTGGATTAATTGGTGACTATCTTATATTTATTAACCTAATTTTGAATCCCTCACAAATGGAAACAGCTTCTCTACGTCTACCCTTCAAAGCCCTGCATGATTTTAAAGACCTCTATTAGGTCACCCTTCAGCATTCTCTTTTCTAGAGAACAGAGCCCCAGCCTGTTCAGTCTTTCTTGATACTTATAACCTCTCAGTTCTGGTACCATCCTTGTAAATATTTTTTGCACCTTCTCCAATGCTTCTAAATCATTTTCGACTGATTGCAGTTGCTTGGATGAGTCTTTGGAATACAGTAAACCTTCAAATCAAATGTAATTTATTCAATTTCCAAATCTGAAACCTTATGACATTTAAAATCAAACAATGGCTTAATTTTATCTGCCAATACACTCACAAGAAACTCTTATTTGGACCATTCACTAGTGAAAATACATTTTCATTAAAAGGGAAGGAAAGCCGAGAAGGAGTAGTTTTGTTCAAAATATTCCCCTTTTCACTGAAGAAAATAATAGCTACTGCAGAATTGTTTGTTTGATGCCTCTGTAAAAATGTCAGTGGCATGGAGATGCTTGAATTTGGTATGTTTCTCTTTGCTGAGCAACTATGGAGGCACCCAACCCAGGAGATCATGCTATAGACCTGGGTTACAGAACATTCACCCATTCCAGTTCCTGCCCTGATAAACAAAAACTACTCCTCAATATCCTACCATCAATTCAGCAAGACAGCGACAAGTGATCAAAGCTGCAATGGACCTTGAAGTTTAATCTCCACATTACATTATGGAATCATGCACATGATATATATTTACTATAGACAAGAGAAAGTCACTAACAGAAAAAACACGATATGAGGATTTTTTAAAAGGATACATTGTCAACCGTCAGAAATATTTTTTTCTTTAATTTACAACTGCATTGTCTAATAATGCTATTATCACTGAATATATATTATGAATGGATCTTTTATATTGCACTTTTATTCTGTTGTAAAATGAAGTATTCAATGAAAGTATTACATTTCAGTCTGTAACATCGTGCATTAAAATAGTTTGTTCAGGATGCTATCTAGATATTGTTACCATCGTCAACCATTAAACACTATAGGGCAAAAATTCGTTAGATCACTAATGTCATCTGGGCACTAAATTTAGCGGCCGGCAAAACATAGCGCAGCGATCGCTAACTTCAGTTTTAGTGCCCCAAGTGCGTTCTGCAGCGCTATGCACTGGGCCATGTAGCACTGCTGCATGGAAGGGCTCTTGCCCTCATTAAAGGGAAGGGCCCAAGCCCACAACTCTGCGGGGCCCTACCTGGACCACCGGGGAGCGGGGTGCCGTGCCAGCAGCCTGGCACACAGGAGGAGTGCCGGGCTACCAGATCGTAGCACGGACCCCACGTTGAAAGACGCAATGGACAAGTCGGACTTTTTTTTCCCCACCCGCCATCTCCCCTTTACTTAGCGCCTCGCGAGCCTCCTGCCGCTCCATTCCCACCCCCTGAATCAGTCGCTGTCATTGCCCGGCGCAGATACAGGGGGCGCGGGACAACTTTGCAGGCGGGGTGAAAATGGGGCGCACAGCGGAGCGGGGCGCTACTGGTTACCGCCGCCACTAAACTCCCACTGAATTTAACGGGAGTCGTTAGCGGTGCCGCAACTGGGCAAAATCTGTTTGAACCCTTAGTACCCCCCGGGGGTGCTAATGGGGCGCAAATGTACTGAATGATGTGCCTCAATAATTCCGAGACTCGAAGTTAGCAGAACAAAACAAGGCTTTTATTAACTTAGAACGTAACACGTAAGCGAGAGAGATGTCTTCCTTCTGGAGGCTGAGGCCAGACTGAGCCAGCCTACAAACGGGGCCAGGTATGGGCGGAGCCCTACACACAGCACATTCCAGCACATTCCAGTATACAATACAGCACATTCCAGTACACAATACAATGAGGTCTGGGGGAAGGGAAATGGCACTGAAACCGATCTCAGTCACAGGCAGTGATGATGATGAATATTTTTTCACATTCACCCCTTCTATAGATTTAGTCTGTTCGGGGGTTTGATAGTCCTCTGCGACCGACGTGGCTGTTGCGGTGCCGCGGGTGTCGGCTGGGTGTCCCCGGTAGCCTCCTGGGTCTCTGCCGGGGGTGCCGCCAGGGTTGTTGAAGGGGTAGTTGGTGGGGGTGCCGTTGGTCGGTGTTCTTCCGGGGGTGATGAAAGAGTAGTGGGTGGGTAAGAGTTGCTGTGATCGTCGTTGCCGCTATTGCCGTGGTTGTTGTCGATGCCGGCTGGGGCGACGTCTTTTATGGACACGGTGTCCTCCCTTCCGTCGGCGTGCCGGACATATGCGTATTGGGGGTTGGCGTGGAGTAGGTGTACTGGCTCCACGAGAGGGTCCGTCTTGTGGCCCCTCACATGCCTTCGCACGAGTACCGGACCTGGGGTGGAGAGCCATGACGGCATGGATACGCCTGAGGTGGATTTCCGGGGAAAGACAAACATTCGTTCATGGGGCGTGGTATTAGTGGCCGTACACAATAGCGACCGTATCGAATGGAGCACATCCGAGAGGACTTCCTGCCAGCGGGAGATAGGGAGGCCCTTGGTCCTTAGAGCTAGAGTGACTGCTTTCCATACTGTCCCGTTCTCTCGCTCCACTTGGCCGTTACCCCGGGGGTTGTAGCTGGTGGTACGGCTCGTGGCGATCCCCCTGGACAGCATGTACTGGCGTAGCTCTTCACTCATGAAGGACGCCCCCCTATCCGTATGGATGTAGCTCGGCATACCGAACAGGCAGAACAGGCTGTTGAGGCATTTAATGACCGTGGCGCTGGTCATGTCTGGGCAGGGGAAGACGAATGGGAACCGGGAGTATTCGTCCACAATGTTCAGGAAGTAAACATTGCGGTCGACGGACGGGAGGGGGCCCTTGAAATCTAAGCTGAGCCGCTCAAAGGGCCGTGTAGCTTTGATTAAGTGGGCTCTATCTGGGCGGTAGAACCGAGGCTTGCACTCAGCGCAAGTGCGGCAGTTCCTGGTCAGGGACCGAACTTCCTCAATCGAGTAGGGTAAGTTACGGGACTTTATGAAGTGGAACAGCCGCGTGACCCCTGGGTGGCAGAGGTCGTTGTGGAGGGTCTGTAGCCGATCCCCGGTGGCGCTGGCACACATCCCTCGTGAGAGGGCGTCAGGGGATTCGTTAAGGGCCCCTGGCCGGTAAATGATGTCGTACTCGAAGGTGGAGAGCTCGATCCGCCACCTAAGAATCTTATCATTTTTATTCTTCCCCCTCTGTTTATTTTTGAACATAAACGCTACCGACCGCTGGTCGGTAAGTAGGGTGAAGCGTTTGCCGGCTAGGTAGTGGCGCCAGTGGCGCACTGCCTCCACGATGGCTTGGGCCTCCTTTTCCACGGAGGAGTGTCTGATCTCGGGCCCTTGTAGGGTCCTCGAGAAGAAAGCTACGGGCCGCCCCGCCTGGTTGAGGGTGGCCGCCAAGGCGAAGTCAGACGCATCACTTTCCACTTGAAATGGAGTGTTCTCGTCCACTGCCTGTAGCGTGGCCCGCTCAATATCCTGCTTAATGCTTTTGAAGACGGCGTGGGCCTCAGCAGAGAGCGGAAAAGAGGATGCTTTCAAGAGGGGGCGGGCTTTGTCGGAGTAGTTGGGGACCCATTGGGAATAATAAGAAAATAACCCCAGGCACCTTTTCAGGGCTTTGGGAGTGTTGGGCAGGGGCAGCTCCCGTAGGGGGCGCAATCGGTCGGGGTCTGGTCCGATTTCCCCATTCTCCACCACGCTGCCTAGTATGCAGAGGCACGTGGTGTTGTAAACGCACTTGTCCTCGTTGTAGGTGAGGTTGAGTTTTTGGGCGGTTTCCAGGAACCTCTCGAGGTTCGAGTCGTGATCCTGCTGATTGTGGCCGCAGATGGTGACGTTGTCGAGGTAGGGGAAGGTTGCCTGCAAGTGGTGGTCATCGACCATGCGGTCCATCTCCCTCTGAAAGACCGAGACCCCATTCGTCACCCCAAAGGGAACACTGAGGAATTGGTAGAGGCGTCCGTTCGCCTCGAAGGCGGTGTACGGGCGGTCCTCTGGTCTGATAGGGAGCTGGTGGTACGCTGACTTGAGGTCGATGGTGGAGAACACCCGGTATTGGGCGATTTGGTTCACCATTTCTGATATGCGGGGTAGCGGGTAGGCGTCTAGTTGGGTGTACCTGTTGATCGTTTGACTATAGTCGATTACCATCCGTTTCTTCTCGCTACCCCTTACCACTACCACTTGGGCGCGCCACGGGCTGTTGCTGCGTTCAATAATGCGCTCTTTCAGGAGCCTGTCTACCTCGGTCGCGATAAACCGCCTGTCCTCCCAGCTGTACCTCCTGCTTTTGGTCGCTATTGGCCGGCAGTTAGGGGTAAGGTTCGCGAATAGCGAAGGCGGCTTTACCTTCAGGGTAGCCAGACCGCACACTGTGAGGGGCGGCTGGGACCCACCGTACTTGAGCGTGATGCTTTGGTGGTTGCACTGGAAATCCAGGCCCAAGATCACGCTCGCACATAGGTTCTTCATGATTAATACTTTAAAATTATCATATACAGTTCCGTTAACGCACAATTGTACCGTGCAGTAACCCAGAATGGTCGATGTCTGGGTTTTGTCAGCCATAGAGATGGTACCCTGAGTAGGGACCACCTTTAGGGAGAGTTGTTGTGCCAGTTCTGGGTGGATAAAGCTCTCCGTGCTTCCACTGTCAATTAAGCATTTAACCCGGCACCCGTTTACCTCGATGTCCACCATTGATCTGGATAGCGGGTGCGGCCTGGTCTGGTCCACTGTGACCGATGCCACTGTAGGGCCCTGATCGATACAAGATGGCGTCCACGCTGTCTGCTCACAAGATGGCGGACCCCACGAGGTCGGGCAAGATGGCGTCCAAGATGGCTGCTCCCACGGCGCACACGCGGCGGTGGCGGGTTTTCCGGCGGTTGGTTTTCCGGCGGGGTTCCCTCTGCACACCTTCCCGAAGTGCCCCTTCTTACCGCACTTAAAGCAGGTGGTGCCTTTCGCCGGGCACAGGTTTCTGGTGTGTTTTGGCTGCCCGCAGAAGTAGCAGTTGGGTCCCTGACACGTCGCGGCTCTCGTAGGGCTTCTGGGGGGAGAGCGGGGCCCAGCCGGTGTCGGGCTGTCGGGCGGGGAAGATGCCTTCCAAGATGGCGGCGCCCTCGGTGCACACGTGGCGGCGTGGACGGCGCGGGCTGAAGAGTAGGCGTCCAAGTTTCTCTGGGCCACATCCAGGGATCGCGCGGTGTCCGCAGCCTGTTTCAGGTCCAACCCCGTTTTTTCCAGCAGTCTTTGCCGGATGTAAGTGGAGCTGAGGCCTGTGATGAAGGCATCGCGAACAAGCTCGTCAGTGTACACTGCGGCTTTTACATCTCGGCACTTGCAGTCTTTGCCAAGCATTTTCAGGGTGCTTAGGAACTCCTCCACCGATTCCCCAGGTCGCTGTGCGCGGGTAGCGAGCAGGTGCCTAGCATACACCTCATTCGTAGGCTGCTGGTAATGCGCCTTTAGGATGTCGCAGGCGGCCAGGTACGTCTCGGCATCTTGGATGAGGGGGTAAACCCGGTGGCTTACCCAATTCCGCAGAATTCCGAGTCTCATCCTCGCAGCGTCCGTAGCGTCTTTGACGGCTGCGGAATTGTCCAGGAAGAATTCCATACACTCAAACCAGTGTCCGAAGCGTGCTGATGCGTCCGGAGCATGTTGATCCAAATCCAAACGTTCGGGTTTCAGGAGTTGATCAATAGTGTTGAAAAATAAGTTAATAAAATTGATGTGCCTCAATAATTCCGAGACTCGAAGTTAGCAGAACAAAACAAGGCTTTTATTAACTTAGAACGTAACACGTAAGCGAGAGAGATGTCTTCCTTCTGGAGGCTGAGGCCAGACTGAGCCAGCCTACAAACGGGGCCAGGTATGGGCGGAGCCCTACACACAGCACATTCCAGCACATTCCAGTATACAATACAGCACATTCCAGTACACAATACAATGAGGTCTGGGGGAAGGGAAATGGCACTGAAACCGATCTCAGTCACAGGCAGTGATGATGATGAATATTTCATCACACTGAATTTCTAGCCCTAATTGTACTGTACTTTAAAGCAGTCTTGTGGAGGAAATCAGGGCTGCAACCAAGGTCCTGAAGATAAATCACATATTCTCCACTGGAATGCTGCTTTTTCCTACTATAATTTCACATTCCATAGCTAGAGGAATAAACTTGTCGATATTTATGCTGGTTCAGTGGATCATTGGCTGCTTGACGATTATTATTGCAGCACTGTCATTATTGGCTAAATCTTTTTGTTGCCATTAACAAAGGGGATGAGTTTCATTCTCACTTACATCGGTTGGATGGTGGGCCTCATTTACCTGGAACTGGCGAGCTGCCCGCATGTTTCCACCGCTGAAAGGCAGCTTGCCAATTGAGGGCGGCAAATCCGACAGAGCTTAGCCAGCAGAGGACCCTTCAACAAAATGGCCAGGCTGAAGGGAGAAAAGAGACGGTGGAAGATTAGGCACCAGTGGGCTGGATTTTGTGGAGGTGCAGACCATTCTGCCCCTAAAAAATCTTCCACAAGCCTGAATTTTGACCTTTTCTGAGCAATGTCCAAGCATCCCTTTAAGAGCTGCTGGTTTGGCCACTCAGTATCAGTGGGTGGGGCTATGCATTTTCAGTTCAATATTACATCATGGTCCTATGCACGTCATAGGACTCTGATTTGCATACCGTAATTAGGCTCCTGGTTCCTTCTGTTGGGAGCCCAAGCTGTCTATTTCGCGGATTATTCCAAAATCATAGTTGGTGCAAAGATGGCAGAAAGTTCCTCATTACGATTTTGGTCGTTACTTTTTAAAAATTTATTCTGGGGATATGGGCCTCACTAGCAAGACAGGCATTTATTGCCCATCCCTAGTTGCCCTTGAGAAAGTGGTGATGGGCCTTCTTCTTGAACCGCTGCAGTCCATGTGTGGAAGGTGCTCCCACAGTGCTGTTTGTTGGGAATTCCAGATTTTTGACACAGTGACCATGAAGAAACGACGATATATGTTCAAATCAGGATGGTGTGTCATTTGGAGGTGAACTTCGTGGTGCTAGTCTTCCATGTACTTGCTGCCTTTGTCCTTCTAGGTGGTGGAGGTTGCAGGTTTGGGAGGTGCTATCAAAAAAGCCTTGACAAGTTGCTGCAGTGCATCCTGTATATCATAAACATTGCAACCAAGGTACGCTGGTGATGGAGGGAGTGGATGTTTAAGGTGGTAGATCGGCTGCCAATCATGCGGACTGCTTTGTCCTGGATGATGTCGAGCTTCTTGTGTATTGTTAAAGCTGCACCCTTCCAGGCCAGTGGAGAGCATTCCAAGACACTCCTGACTTGTGGTGGAAAGGAATTGGGGAGTAAGGAGGTGAGCCACTTGCCGCAGAATACTTAGACTCTGATCTGCTCTGGTAGCCATGGCATTTATGTGGCTGGTCCAGTTGAGTTTCGAGTCAATGCCGCCCTCCCAGGATGTTGATGGTGGGTGATTCAACAATGGTAATGCCATTGACTGTCAAGGGGAGGTGGTTAGACTCTCTCTTGTTGGAGATAGTCATTGCCTGATCCTTGTGTGGAGCGATTGTTACTTGCCACTTATCAGACCAAGCCTGGATGCTGCCAGATCTTGCTGCATGCAGGCATCGACTGCTTCATCATCTGAGGAACTGTGAATGGAGCTGAACACTGTGTATAGAAACATAGAATAGTACAGCACAGAAGGAGACCATTTGGCCCATCGAGCCTGTGCCGGCTCCTTCAAGTATTTATCCAATTCCCTTTCCCTTTTGAAAGCTACTATTGAATCTGTATCCACCACCCTATCAGGCAGTACATTCTAAATCCTAACCACTCATTGCATAAAAAAGCTTTTCTTCATGTTGCCTCTAGTTCTTTTGCCAATCACCTTAAATCTGTGCCTTCAATCTTAAACTGAAGACTTTAGACAGTCTACTTTTATTGTACAAGGTTGACAGACTGCCCCGTAAGGATAACAGTGGAGAGGGGAAAGGAAAGAGTGCTTTCAGTATAAAGTACTTTCCCATTTGGATGATACAAAATAGTAATTAAAGCTCATTTTAACCCAAGAAAAATATAATCTCCTCACGGGTGAAGAGCAGCCACAGTGAATCTGAAAGGATCTGCTCAGATGTGGCAAATCATCACTAAGGAGCTCTCAAGGCATCAGCCTAGAGACCGATAGTGTTCACAACTGCAGAGCACTGTCGCTCTTGTTTTGTTTCTTCACTCAAGTGATTCAGCAGAGTCCACAGATAAACATATCCAGAAGTTTTATCTCCTTCATGGCTGTAGACACAGCCAATTGATGAAACTCAGCCTCAGTTAGCCCGCGGAAGGAAGGACATTCTGTCTCCTCCTGCTTCACAATATTGGTGATCGTGTCACTAAGTGAATTACCGTACACATGGTAGGTATGGTGAATATGAGAAAAGATATATACTACCTCCCCAATGCGCTGTAAACAAAACGTATCCAATTTTCAGTCGCCCTTCGCCACATTACCAGCCAACCAACCTCTGCTCTCCTCCGACAGACACCAATGAGGTCATTGGAAGGAAGCTGAATGTGAACATTCTGATCCCACCTCCTCCCCGATCCTCATTGTTTCATTTTTACAGTCTGCAATTTTTCAAAGATCTTCTCCAAAGAATAATTGGCCAATGCTTCGCGAATCCCCTGGAACGTCTCCGCAGACCCCCAGAAGTCCGGCGACCCCAGCTTGAGAAACAATAACCTAGAAAGACAAGGGTAGCCAAGGGCAAGTTCCCCTCCAAGTCACACACCATCCTGACTTGGAAATATATTGCTGTTCCTTCACCGTCGCTGGGTCAAAATCCTGGAACTCCCTTCCTAACAGCACTATGGGAGTACCTTCACCACACGGACTGCAGCGGTTCAAGAAGGCATTTCACCACCACCATCTCAAGGGAAATTACAGATGGGCAATAAATGCTGGCCTTACCAGCAACGCCCACATCCCATGAATGAATAATAAAAAAATAAGCTTGAAGCATAAAAGTTTAGAGTTGCACTTACCTTGGCAGCCACTGGCAAGTTTGCACCTGACTTGGAAACTGGCTATAAATCTGCTGGTGGCATGTGCAACAACTTTATTACTGCTTCCTTGGTGAATCTCAGCTTTTACAAACACTGTTCCTCTGAAAAGGGCCCAGATATTGCAGTCAGCAGCGAAGTGATGGGGCTCGAAAAAAGCTGCCAACAAAGAGCTAACGATCTCTGTGGCATCAATTTCCCCTTTCCTGATGATAATTTCATTATGGTGCCAAGCCTAGGGGATCTGTAATACTGTCCATGGTGGTAAACTTGACTGAATCTAAAAGTGACCAAATGCACCGACAAGCTTTGAGGCAAGAGACTGCTTGGCTAAAAACATGATGTGCCGGTATTTTTCCTTCAAAAGATAGGATCTTGAAAGTTCTGCGAGAACCACGAGTCAACAACCTGCAATTGTAAAAACAACGACTCTCTCCAATCCTTGAATGTCTGGCCTTGGTTGACTTAGCGTCAAAACAGATAGAAGGAAAGAGGGAGAAAAACAACGTTAATCACACAGTTTGGGAGACGAATGCTGTGGGCGAGTTGTGAAGTTTTGGGGTATAAGTGATATTGACATTCGGGGCTATAGTCGATGGTGACCTGGTCAGTTGCCAGTCAGTCATACGTCTAGTCATCGTTGAATTGACCTCTCATCTGGTGTTAGTACGTATGTGGTTTTGCTTATAATCACCTGACCTTAAAGTAAATGATTTTAGATCCTTGCTTGTAAAAAGTACAGATAGTTGAGTACTGTTTGTATTCTGGTAATTACTTGTAACCTCTTATTGATTTTTAAGTAAACAAAGTTTCACAGATTCATTGGGTTTTGTGTTGTCTGTTCCACAGGTCTGAACTCTATAAACTGTTAGACAATCAGAACGTCTTACAGATCTCCAGTGCCCAGCAACAGTGATGTCATTGAAGAATTCTCACAGGCAGCAAACCAGGAAGCTCTAAGGAGAACAAATCCAGTTTTTCTACTTTCTCCACATAACTGAATTCTTTCATTCCTGGTATTTTTCTAGTAAATCTCCTTTGCAACCTTTCTAAGGCCTTGGCATCCTTCCTAAAGTGTGATGTCCAGAATTGGCCACCATACGCCAGCTGGAGCCTAACCAGTTTCTAAAAAGATTTTAGCATAGCTTCCTTGCTTTTGTACTCTATGCATCCATTCATAAAGCCAAGGATCCCATATACCTATTTAACACATTTCTCAACTAGCCCTGCCACCTTCAAAAACTTGTGTACTGTAGAAACATCCCCAGCTTGCTCTGTTCCTGCACTCCCTTTAAAATTGTACCATTTAGTTTATGTTGCCTCTCCTCATTCTTGCTACCAAAATGAAATACATCACACTTCTCTGCATTAAATTTAATCTGCCATGTGTCTGCCTATTTCACCTGTCAGTCTATGGCCTCCTGAAGTCTATTACTATGTTCCCCACTTTTGCTACATTTTCGAGTTTCGTGTCACCTGAAAACTTTTGAAATTATGCTCTGTATACCCAAGTCCAGGTCATTAATATATATCAAAAAGAGCAGTGGTCCTAATACTGAACCATGGGGACAGCATTATATACTTCCCTCCAATCTAAAAAAACAACTGTTCTTCACTACTGTCTGCTTTCTGTCTCTTAGCCAATTTTGTATCCACGCTGCCACCGCCCCTTTAATCCCATGGGCTTCAATTTTGCTAACAAGTCTATTATGTGGCACTTTATCAAACACCTTCTGAAAGTCCACATATACAACATCAACTGCACTACCCTCATCAACCCTCTCCATTATTCATCAAAGAACTCAATCAAGTTAGTGAAACATGATTTACCTTTAACAAATCCGTGCTGGCTTTCATTTATCAACCCATATTTTTCCAAGTGCCAATTAATTTGTCCCAGATTATTGTGTCTAAAAGTTTTCCCACCACTGTCGTCAGGCTAAATGGCAAGTAATTTCTGGATTTATCTTTCTCCACTGTGAACAGGAGCAAGGCTTCTCTGAAAGAGAAAAGAGTCAAAAAAATAGCAGGCACTGTGTTGAATTTGATGGCAGGTTTACTGGTTTCCACAGAAACCAACGGTGGGTGCTGATGGTGTAATTGCTCCATGGTGTTGGCCCTAGGATGAGACCTTGTTGTGGATTGCCAACTGTTGCTGAAAAGTCAGATGTTTGCACACTCTATTTGTAACTCTTCCCGCCGAAGAGTACGTTATATTGTGTGTTTTTTAAAAAATCTGGAGTATTTTTAAAGTGACAGAAATATTTTAGATGCCACAGAATTCTTTACTAGGTGAGGTCTGCCAATGGAATGAAGAGATGTATAAGAGGAAGCTGGGACCTGTTCTTCCTGAACAGTTTTATTTGAAGTTCTGTAGTATTGATTTGTTATTACCAAAACTGCTGAATACAAAAGTTAATAGCAAACATACTAGCGAAGTTAGCAAGTGAGAATCCCAGTTAATTAAAATGAGGTAATGCAAATTTAATGAAAATGTAACAGATACATGACAGGCAGTGAACTATGGGGTAAAGAGTTATCATAACTTATAGAAAACTTGACCAGGATCATCTCTGGGCTTGGCAGAGGAAATTCAAAGGGTGCATTTGCCCAATAACTGCAGTTATCGTGTAAAAGCAGCCTAAGTCCCGAGTCAGAATCCAACCTGACACCAGAGCAAAGAGGAGGATGTTGTCCCATTTCTGTTCATTTTGGAGTCAGTTTGGGCCTTTGACATCTGAAACCATTTTTCATCGATGTCAAACTATGTACTGCATTACCAGCTCAGACAAGTAGTTGCAGAATGTCATTATAATGCAGGTGGTGTCTAGCCTGTCAGGGTAGGGCTCTCTGTGAATGTGCTTGCATGCACACGCAAGCTCTGCTCTGTAATGAGAAAGGATTAATTAGCAAATTTGTTGTGCAAGATCCCTTGGGGAGGAGCGCACATAATATGATAGAATTCTTCATTAAGATGGAGGGTGAAGTAGTTGATTCAGAGACTTGGGTACTGAATTTAAATAAAGGAAACTATGATGGTATGAGGCGTGAGTTGGATAGGATGGATTGGGGAATGTTACTTAAAGGGTTGATGGTGAATAGGCAATGGCAAACATTTTAAGATCGCATGGATGAACTACAGAATTTGTTCATCCCTGTTTGGCATAAAAATAAAACAAAAAAGGTGACCCAACATTGGCTAACAAGGGAAATTAGGGATAGCATAAGATCCAAGGAGAGGACATATAAATTGGCCAGAAAAAGCAGCAAACCTGAGGATTGGGAGCAGTTTAGGATTCAGCAAAGGAGGACAAAAGGATTAATTAAGAGGGGGGAAATAGAGTATGAGAGTAAGCTTGCAGGGAACATAAAAACTGACTGTAAAGGCTTCTATAGATATGTCAAGAGAAAAAGATTGGTAAAGTCAAGTGTAGGTCCCTTGCAGTCAGAATCAGGGGAATTTATAATGGGGAACAAAGACATGGTAACCAATTAAATACATACTTCGGTTCTGTCTTCACAAAGGAGGACACAAATAAACTCCCAGAGATGTCGGGGAACATAGGGTCTAATGAGAGGAGGAACTAAATGAAATCAGTATTTGTAGGGAAATGGTGTTAGGGAAATTGACGGGATTGAAGGCTGATAAATCCCCAGGGCCTGATAATCTACATCCTAGGGTACTTAAGGAAGTGTCCCTAGAAATACTAGATGCATTGCTGGTCATCTTCCAAAATTCCATAGATTCTGGAACAGTTCCCATGGATTGGAGGGCAGCTAATATAACCCCACTATTTAAAAAAGGTGGTAGAGAAAAAACGGGGAATTATAGACCAGTAAGCCTGACCTCGGTAGTGGGGAAAATGCTAGAGTCCATTATAAAAGATGTAATAGCAGAGCACTTGGAAAACAGTGACAGGAACAGACAAAGTCAACATGGATTTACAAAAGGTAAATCATGCTTGACTAATCTACTGGGATTTTTTGAGGATGTAACTGGCAGAATAGATAAGGAAGAACCAGTGGATGTGGTGTATTTGGACTTTCAGAAGGCTTTCGATAAGGTCCTGCATAAGAGACTAGTGTGCAAAGTTAAAGCACATGGGATTGGGGATAAGGTACTGACTTGGATAGAAAACTGGCTGGCAGACAGGAAGCAAAGAGTTGGAATAAACGGGTCTTTTTCCAAGTGGAAGGCAGTGACTAGTGGGGTACTGCAGTGATCGGTGCTAGGACCCCAGTTATTCACAATATATATTAATGATCTAGACGAGGGAACTAGATGTAATATCTCCAAGTTTGCAGACAACACAAAGTTGGGTGGGCATGTGTGCTGTGAGGAGGATGCAGAGAAACTCCAGTGCGATTTGGACAGGTTGGGGGATTTGGCAGATGCATGGCAGATGCAGTGTAATGTGGATAAATGCGAGGTTATCCACTTTGGTGGCAAAAACAGGAAGGCAGATTATTATCTGACCGGCAATAGATTGGGAAAAGGGGAAGTGCAACGAGACCTGGGTGCCCTTGTGCACCAGCCGCTGAAGGTAAGCATGCAGGTGCAGCAGGCGGTTAAGAAGGCAAATGGTATGCTGGCCTTCATAGCGAGAGGATTCGAGTACAGGAGCAAGGATATCTTGCTGCAGTTGTGCAGGGCCTTGGTGAGACCACACCTTGAGTATTGTGTGCAGTTTTGGTCACCTTATCTGAGGAAGGATGTTCTTGCCATGCAGGGAGTGCAGCAAAGATTCACCAGACTGATACCTGGGATGGCAGGAATGACGTATGAAGAGAGATTGGGTTGATTAGCCTTATATTCGCTAGAGTTTAGAAGAATGAGAGGGGATCTCATTGAAACTTATAAAATTCTAACAGGACTAGACAGACTAGATGCAGGAAGGCTGTTCCCGATGGCGGGGGAGTCCAGAACCAGGGGTCACAGTCTAAGGATAAGGGGTAAGCCATTTAGGACTAAGATGAGGAGGAATTTCTTCACCCAGAGAGTGGTGAACCTGTGGAATTCTCTACCACAGAAGACAGTTGAGGCCATTTCATTAAATATATTCAAGAAGGAGTTAGATATATTTGTTAAGGCTAAGGGGATCAAGCGATATGGGGAGAAAGCAGGGACAGCGTACTGAATTTGGATGATCAGCCATGATCACTTTGAATGGTGGAGCAAGCTCGAGGGGCCGAATGGCCTACTCCTGCTCCTATCTTCTATGTTTCTGCTCTCTGGCTGGTAAATTTTCACTGTTTTGAGAGAGTGAGCAGCAGTGGTAACTTTATCAAAATGTTAAAAACCTCACAAATAAGGTATATAAAGTGCCCAGGTGGCCAACACCCAACAACAACTAACATTTTTAACATAGATAAAAACATCCCAAAGTGCTTCACAGAATTATAATCGGACAAAAATGTATGCTGATTCAAAAGAGATATTGGGAGGGGTGAAGACAAGCTTGGTCAAAGAGGTGAGTTTTAAGAGGTGATATAGGGAATTCCAGAGTGTAGCACCCAGGCGGTTGAAAACATATCTGAATGGTGGGGAGAAGGGACTGGGGATTGCACAAAGGGCCAGCGTGAGAGGAATGCAAAGTTCTTGTAGGGCTGGACGAGGTTACCAGGATAGGGAGGGGCGAAGCCATGAAGGGATTTAAACATGAGAATGAGAATTTTAAGTTTGAGGCTTTGGTGGATGGAAGCCAATGTAGGGCAGCAAGGACAGGGGTGATGGGCGAGTGGGTCTTAATGCAGGATAGGATTCAGGCAGCAGAGTGTTGGATGAACTAAAGTATCCAGAGTGCGGAGTTGGGAAGCTGGCAAGGAGAGCATTAAATTAGTTGAGTGCGAAGGAGACAAAGGTATGGATGAGGGTTTCAGCAGCAGATGGGCTGCGGCAGGGGCGGAGGCGGGTGATGTTACGGAGGTGGAAGTAGGCAATCTTTATGAAGGAGAGGGTATGGGGTTGGAAGCTCAGATCTTGTTCAAATTGTATACTGGTGTTACAGTCTGGTTCAACCTGAAACAATGGCTGGGGAGAGGAGGTAGAATTGGTATTGAGGGGATGGAGTCGTGGCTGATGACGATGGCTGGGGTCTTCACAATGTTTAAGTGGAGGAAATTGCAGCTCATCCAGGACTGGATGTCAGATAAGTGGTCTGACAACCAAAGTGAAGAGGTTGACCGAGGTGTTGGAGATGTGGAGCTGGGTGTTGTCAAAATGGATAATGTTGCCTAAGGGGCAGCATTTAGATGAGGGAGAGGAGGGGTCCAAGGATAGATTCCTGGGGGACTCCAGAGGTTACTGTGAGGACAGGAAGAGAAGCCATTGCAAAGGTGCTCTGGCTAAGTTTGGATAGGTAAAAGTGGAACCAAGAGAGGGCAGTCTCACTGACTGGACAGTGAAAGAGAGATGTTGGAGGAGGATGGTGTGGTCAACCATATCAGGTATAGAGGCGAGAGGTTTAGGGAGTGAATTCCAGAGCTCTGGGCCTTGGCAGCTGAAGGCACGGCCGTCATTGGTAGAGCGATTAAAATCGGGAATGCGCTAGTGGCTTGAATTGGAGGAACGCCGTGATCTCAGAGGGCTGTAGGGCTGGAGGAGGTTATGTTCCGGAAAGAGTAACGATCGAAAGCAGAGCGAAGCCGGCCTGCGAGTGAGGCAACGGCGGGGCCACCGATCCACCTACTGCTCCTATTTCTTATGTTCTTATGTCAGTAATCAGTTAGTGACGGGCGAATGCGCTTCCTGTCCAGGAGCAAAGGTCGCGGAATGAGCTTCCTCTCCGGGAGAAAAGGTCAGTGAGGGCCAGTTGGGGAAAAAATAGCAACTCGTGATTTCTATACCAAATCTTATGATTTTTAAGAGTGTCTCTCCTTATTTATTAGGCGGTGGGGTTGGCAACACTCTATTCAGCTTGCTTCTCTACTGAATTATGAACCTAACATTTATCATAAGCCATGACCATTATGATGAAAGATCATCGACCTGAAACGCTAACTCTGTTTCTCTCTCCACAGATGCTGTCTGACCTGCTGAGTATTTCCTGCATTTTCTGTCTTTATTTCAGATTTCCAGCATCCACAGTATTTTGCTTTTGCATTTATCATAAGCCTCTTTTTTCTGTTTAATTTTAATCTCTATGCCCCAGAATTTGGATAAGGATCGAAAACAGGCGTGGGCAGTGCAAAGAGCTATGTGCCCACCCAAAGTGGTGCTGCCTGCTCATTATAATGATTGCAGTGCTGATCTCAGCGCTAAACATGCTGCTGATTGGCTTTGCGCTGAGGAGGTGGGGGGGGGGGAGGGGCAATATCAGGTGCAGTCTACCAGCCAATAAAGTTTGACTTCGGATCGCTGCACTACTTAAAGGGGAGGCGCTTTGTTGCAGAAGCACCTCATTGTCATTGTGGAGAGATTCATGGCCCAATAGCCAGATGAAAGATTGAGGAGATTTTCAGGTATGGCACTCGAGGTCTTGGTCCTGGGGGTTCAAAGACGCTGTTAGGTCCTTTACCCGCAGGGGGGAAAAAAACCTTCAAGGCAGAACACCAGAAGGCTGTAGGAGGACATCGCTGAAGCCATCACTGTGACGAGAGTTGTCCCAGGACCTGGATCCAGTGCCGCAAAATGTTTAATGACTTCACACGAGTGATCAAGGTGAGTGAATACAACATCAAATGCCATATTCCATGATCTGCACCACAAGCCTCAGACACTGCTCAATGCACCACACCCCCATCACTCACCTACCAAAATTCACTAGCAATCATCACTCATACCTCACGATCATAGCTTCACTTCACCCTCACACACTTACCACTGTTGCAAGACTCACACCCATATCTCAGACCTTGCACACACTTCCAGCTATTCAACCATGGCAGGCACACCACTCAAGCACATTACACCACACTCACTGACACACTTCCTTTTCTCTTGCAGGCAAAGGTCGCTCATAACCGCCAGGATCAGCAGCAGACGGGTGGAGAGGAAGCCCGTCTGCAGAACCTGACGGTGTTGGAGGAAGCAGTTCTGGACATCATTGGAGGGGCAGTCACAGAGTCCATGGCAAGCAGGGAAGTTGAAAGCATTGCTGATGATGACGGTATGCTCGTACCTAATCCTTCTTCCCACCTCCAGCTTTCCCATCATCCCACAATCTTTTCTCACTTATAAGCTGCTGATGGTGTATGCATGTATATCTTGCTTTGCCCCCACTCCCTCACGGCAACCTAACTCTTGTGCCTTTCTCCTTTCAGATACCCAAGAACCCCAACCTGGCCAGCCAGTCACCAAAGTGACGGTGGAGGGCAATGAAGGAGGAGAAGACACACCGTCACTGCATCTGACACTCGCAGGCACCAGCACAGAAAATGGCACTGTGCGGTTTTAGAGGGTAGTATAGAGGCTGGATCTACTTGTGGTGAGTCACTGGGCACAAGTGGGCTGCAGCCATGCGAGGGGGAAAGGGTAGCTTGAGTGCCAGCTCCCCAGAGGGCGAGTTCATGCACGTGTTCAGCAGCCTTCAGAAAAAGGGTGATGGGCATGCACACAGAAATCCTAGATGCAATGGCAAGCCTGCCAGAGAGCCTCTTGTCAGTGTCAAGGAGCATGGAGGAGTCCGGCTCCGACATTGCACGGGGCTTTGTGCGGAACTTGGCGCCCACGAATTCCAGGATGGAAACGATGGCTAACTACATGAGAAACCTTGTGGACTCAGTCATGATGCTGCATGTGATGGGCGATGTCGCAGCGGCCATTGCAGCACAGACGGAAGCGACCCAACGTCTTACTACTGCAGTGGAAGCTCAGACTGCTGGCATCATGGCTGGGTTTATGAGTATGGAATGGGGATTGCAGGGTCTCACAGCACTCCAGCAATCTGTCCCCCACCAAATGACTAGAAATGCTGAGGCGCCACCTCAGGGGAGTGGCAGTGGCTTCATGGAGCGAGAAACTGCTGTCCACTCTCAGGATGACAGTATTTCTACTCCCACCACTGCCACTCCGCCACTGCCCTTGCTGCTACCTGTCATCCAGCCAGTCCAGTCTGCTGCTGCCCATGCCGAGGTGGTGCAGTCTACATACGGGCCTTCTAGGCCCAGAGATGCTCGAGATCGCCCTGCAAGGCCATCAGCAGTCTCCCCCACTGGAAGTCAGCAGAATTCCACCACTCATAAGGGAACGGTAGCGTAGTGGTAATGTCACTGGGCGAGTAATCCAGAGGCCTCGACTAATGATCCAGAGATGTTAGGTCAAATCCCACCATGGCAGCTGGAGAATTTAAATTCAATTAATTAAATAAATCTGGAATAAAAAGCTAGCATTAGTAATGGTAACCATGAAACTATCGGATTGTCATAAAAACCCATCTGGTTCACTAATGTCCTTTAGGGAAGTGATGTGCCAAATAACTGCCTGAATCCAAGAGGTTAAAGCTTAAAACTAAAGGGCTAGATTTTCAGTATAGACAGTTTTGGGGCGCTAACCTTAGCGCCCGCCCGAAGTTAGCGCCCGCCCCAAAGTAGCGCCCCGTTGCCGGAAATTCAGTGGCTTCGCCCTAAGAGGTTGGTGGAGCGCTAAAAGAGGCGTTCCACTACTATCTTTAGGCGCTAAGCCGGCGGTGCAGAGCGCAGCGCCCGAGTTCGGGCGCAGCGCACAGCAGACACTCTGGTGCCAGTGAGCTCTTAAAGGGGAAGGGTGCATGTGTTGTTTTCAAAGGCAGAGTCTGGGGGGAAAAGAGGAGGAGGAGGAGGAGGAGGAGGAGGAGGACGGAAACATAAATACGCCATTCAGAACAACACACTGCATCCTTCCACACAACACATGCAGACTGCCGTTTATAGTGCAGGAGGAGTGCCCTTTAATTTGCGCTCCCCAGGGTGTGTTGCGTTCCATTTTACAAACGCTCTGGACGCCAGCCGCACAATGGGGCGGTCCGACTGAAGTTTGGATTCGGGGCGGCCAAAGGGCGTTGCACGAGGATGTGACGTCATTTTCTGCGTGCGCATCCGGGCGGCCGCTAAACTTTGCGCCGGCGCTAACGGGCAACTTAATTTGGGGCGGGGCGCAAACTGCGCTGCGCCCGGGCCCTACACGCATAGCGCCCGAAAATCACTTCTCTTAAGGCACTAACTGCTGGCGCAAGCAACTGAAAATCTAGCCCACGGGCTTTTATTAAGTAAGAACATGGCATCGAGTTAACACAAGGCAGCCATCATTCATCGCCGACCCAGCCCTTATGAGTAAGACTCACACCAATCCGGAGGATCCAGAGGGGCGGGGCTAGGGAGGAGCATTAGTGGTTACATCTGTAGAACATTCCAGACATTAGCAAGTACAATAACAACAGACAATACAAATGCCAGAACACAGGGTTATTTCATCACATTCACTCCCTGCTATAGATTCAGTCTGTCAGGAGGTCTGATAGTCCTCTGGGAATGACGTAACTCTTGCTGAGGCTCCTCCCAGAGTATTAACTCCAGTTCATTCGAATTCCCAGAATCATCAGTATTTTCCACACTGAGGATTTGTGTCTCTGAAGGTCCAATACCACGATTGAAAACTCTACTCTCAGAGTCCAACTCTTTTCGAGCTCCAGCAGGTGCAAGATCTTTAGTAGAGACCGTATCCTCTCACCCATCCAGATATTGAATGTACGCATACTGGGGATTAGCATGGAGGATTTGTACTTCCTCCACCAGTGGATCAGTCTTGTGGCCTCTCACATATCTGCACAACAGCACAGGGCCCGTGGTCGTCAACCATGTGGGTAACGATACTCCATTAGTAGCTTTTCTTGGAAAGCTAAACATCCTTTCATGAGGGGTGGCATTCGTCGCTGTACACAAAAGAGACCTTATGGAATGCAGCACGTCTGGCAGGACATCCTGCCAGCGAGAGATCGGCACGCCTCGCGACTTCAGAGACAGTACGATAGCCTTCCACACTGTCACATTTTCTTTCTCGACCTGCCCATTACCACGAGGGTTATAGCTGGTAGTTCTACTCGTTGCAATCCCTTTTGATAGCAAAAACTGTCGCAATTCTTCGCTCATAAAGGAAGAACCCCTATCACTATATATATAGTTAGGCATGCCAAACAAGGAAAACAGTTGGCAGAGGCATTTAATTACAACAGCACTGGTCACATCCGGACAGGGGATAACAAAAGGGAACCAAGAGTACTCGTCTATAATATTAAGAAAATAGACATTACGATCGCTCGATGGAAGGGGACCTTTAAAATCGAGAATCAAACGCTCAAATGGTCGAGTTTCTTTAATAAGATGAGCTGGCTCGGACGGCTTAAAGAAGCGGGGTTTGCCTTCAGCACAAACACGACAGGTTCTGGTCATTGTCCGGACCTCCTCAATAGAGTAGGGTAGATTGTGGGACTTAATGAAGTGGTTCATTCTGATAACCCCAGGGTGGCAGAGTGCGTCGTGGAGATTTTGAAGCTTATCTATACCTAGACTAGCACATACTCCTCGTGACAAAGCATCCGATGGCTCATTGAATACTCCAGGCCTGTACTGAATATCATAGTCATATGTTGACAGTTCTATTCGCCATCTTAAAATCTTATCATTTTTGATCTTGGCTCTCTGCTTAGTATTGAACATAAAGGCCACAGATCGCTGGTCCGTAATAAGCGTAAAACGTTGGCCAGCGAGATAATGTCTCCAATACCTGACTGCTTCGATAATCGCCTGTGTCTCCTAGTCCAGTGAAGAATGTCGAACTTCTGGTCCTTGCAATGTACGAGAGAAGAAAGCTACTGGTCTACCAGCTTGGTTAAGAGTTTCTGTCAACGCAAAATCAGATGCATCACTTTCCACTTGAAAAGGGATCTTCTCATCCACGGCACATACCACTGCCTTCTCAATGTCCCGTTTGATATTAAAGAAAGCCTCCTGAGCTTCCACTGATAGCGGAAAAGACGTCGACTTAATAAGAGGTCGGACCTTATCTGAGTAGCTAGCCACCCACTGGGCATAGTACGAGAAGAATCCCAGACACCTTCTTAAAGCTTTTACAGTGTGAGGTAATGGTAATTCCTTAAGTGGGCGTAATCTTTCAGGATCTGGCCCGATTACCCCATTCTCCACAACGCAACCAAGAATACACAAATGTGCAGTATTGAAGGTACACTTGTTTTCGTTGTAGGTCAGGTTTAACCTCTTTGCAGTCTCTAGGAATTTCACGAGATTTTGATCATGCTCCCATTGGTCGCGCCCACAGATAGTAACATTGTCCAGGTACGGGAATGTTGCTTCCAATGCGTATTCATCCACCATACGATCCATCTCCCGTTGGAAGACGGATACCCCATTCGTCACTCCAAAGGGCACCCTAAGGAATTGGTACAGGCGCCCATTAGCTTCGAAGGCCGTATAAGGTCGGTCTTCTATTTTGATGGGGAGTTGATGGTAGGCAGACTTTAAATCAATGGTGGAGAACACGCGGTACTGAGCTATCTGGTTCACCATCTCAGAAATACGAGGCAAAGGATAGGCGTCTAATTGGGTATACAAGTTTATAGTCTGGCTATAATCGACCACAAGTCTTTTCTTTTCATTAGTTTTAACCACCACCACCTGGGCACGCCACGGGCTATTACTGTGTTCGATGATTCCCTCCCGTTGAAGCCTTTCCACTTCCTCTTTTATTAATGTTTTATCTTCTGAACTATACCGTCAACTCTTAGTCACTATAGGTCTACAATTTGGAGCAAGGTTCACGAACAAAGAAGGCGGACTTACTGTTAAAGTAGAAAGGCCGCAGACTGTGAGTGGAGGCTGAGATCCACCATACTTAAGGGTAATGCTCTCATGCTGACACTGGAAGTCCAAGCCTAAAATTAAGTTCACACACAACTGAGGTAATATGAGGAGTTTAAAGTCCTTATACTCCATATCCTTAACGGTCAATGTGACTTTACAATATCCAGTTACCTCCGAAGTAAGGGACTTGGACGCCATCACAATTTCACTTCAAGTAGGATACACCTTCAATGAACAGGAGTTAACAAGATTGGGGTGTATAAAACTTTCAGTACTGCCACAGTCTATCAAATACCCAGTAGGACGACCATTAATCTGGATGTCCATCATAGATTTCGACAAGGAACACGGTATGGTCTGGTCAACCGTAGCCGAGGCTAGAGTAAAATGATAGGCGGCAGCAGAAAAGACATCGGTACAGGATTACCCTTACACACTTTACTAAAATGTCCCCGTTTCTTACATTTAAAACAGGTAGCCTCTCTGGCTGGGCATCTTTGCCTGGGGTGTTTAGATTGGCCACAAAAATAACACTTAGACCCATGGGGTACAGCCGCAACAATAGGATTAAGTGGAGGCTCCATTGGTGTTATGGATGCCTCCATACTCGGAACACACGAGGCTGAGAGAGACGCATGGGCTGATGCATACACTTCCAAATTCTTCTGGGCTACATCTAACGATCGAGCAGTAGCAACGACTGTTTTTAAAACTAATGAGTCGTTCTCGAGGAGTCTCTGTCTAATATAATTAGATCGGAGGCCAGATATGAAAGAATCGCGGAAGGCTTCTTCCTGATACACTATGGCAGAGACAGCCTTGTAGTTGCAATCCTTAGCCAAAGCCTTAAGGTCCTGCAGGAAATTGTCCAGGGATTCCTGCGAGTAGACAAAAGATACCTGGCGTATACTTCATTAACCGACTTAAGGTACTGGGCCTTAAGAGCTGCGAGGGCCTCTTCATATGTAGTAATATCTGCAATTATAGAGTAAGTTTGATGACTTGCCAAGTTGGTTAGAAGACCCAACTTGTTAACCGTCGGATTGATCGATGCAATGAAGTGTTCAAAACATCGAAGCCAATGTGTAAATTTCTTCGACGCATCTGCCGAATGGGGATCGATATCCAGACGCTCTGGTTTCAAAAATCGATCCATCTTCCAAAAGTTGTTACTTAATAAAATTGTTGTGCCAAATAACTGCCTGAATCCAAGAGGTTAAAGCTTAAAACTAAAGGCTTTTATTAAGTAAGGACATGGCATCGAGTTAACACAAGGCAGCCATCATTCATCACCGACCCAGCCCTTATGAGTAAGACTCACACCAATCCGGAGGATGCAGAGGGGCAGGGCTAGGGAGGAGCATTAGTGGTTACATCTGTAGAACATTCCAGACATTAGTAAGTACAACAACAACAGACAATACAAATGCCAGAACACAGAGTTATTTCATCACAGGAAGGAAATCTGACATCCTTACCTGGTCTGTCCTATATGTGACTCCAGACCCACAGCAATGTGGTTGACTCTTAACTGCCCTCTGAAATGGTCCAGAAGTCACTCAGTTGCAACTAACTGCTACGAAACATAATCAGAGTGAAACCGGACGGACCACCTGGCATAGAGCTCAGCACTGGCTACGGACACAGCAACGGAAGGTAGGAGTAGGCCATTCGGCCCCTCGAGCCTGCTCTGCCATTTAATGAGATCATGGCTGATCATCCAAATTCAGTACGCTGTCCCTGCTTTCTCCCCATATCCCTTTAGCCTTAAGAAATAAATCTAACTCCTTCTTGAATATATTTAATGAATTGGCCTCAACTGCCTTCTGTGTTAGAGAATTCCACAGGTTCACCACTCTCTGGGTGAAGAAATTCCTCCTCATCTCTGTCCTAAATTGCTTACCCCTTATCTTTAGACTATGACCCCTGGTTCTGGACTCCCCCACCATCGGGAACATCCTTCCTGCATCTAGTCTGTCTAGTCCCTTTAGAATTTTATAAGTTTCAATGAGATCCCCTCTCATTCTTCTAAACTCCAACGAATATAAACCCATTCGACCCAATTTCTCTTCATATGTCATTCCTGCCATCCCAGGTATCAGTCTGGTGAATCTTTGCTGCACTCCCTCCATGGCAAGAACATCCTTCCTCAGATAAGGTGACCAAAACTGCACACAATACTCAAGGTGTGGTCTCACCAAGGCCCTGCACAACTGCAGCAAGATATCCTTGCTCCTGTACTCGAATCCTCTCGCTATGAAGACCAACATACCATTTGCCTTCTTAACCGCCTGCTGCACCTGCATGCTTACCTTCAGTGACTGGTGCACAAGGACATCCAGTTCTCGTTGCACTTCCCCTTCTCCCAATCTATTGTCATTCAGATAATAATCTGCCTTCCTGTTTTTGCCACCAGAGTGGCTAACCTCGCATTTGTCCACATTATACTACATCTGCCATGCATCTGCCCAATCACCCAACCTCACCAAATCATGCTGGCGTTTCTCGGCATCCTCCTCACAGCACACACGCCCACCCAGCTTTGTGTCGTCTGCAAACTTGGAGATATTACATCTAGTCCCCTCGTGTAGATCATTAATCAACAGATCAGATCAAAGCTCTGCAGTCCTGCCACATCCAGTCGTGAATGGTGGTGCACCATTAAACAACTAACGGGAGGAGGAGGCTCCATGAATATCCACATCCTTTTTTTAAATTCGTTTATGGGATCTGGGCGTCACTGGCAAGGCGAGCATTTATTGCCCATCCCTAATTGCCCTTGAGAAGGTGGTGGTGAACCGCCTTCTTAAACCTCTGCAGTCCGTCTGGTGATGGTATTCCCACAGTGCTGTTAGGTAGGGAATTCCAGGATTTTGACCTAGCGACGATGAAGGATCGGCGATATACTTCTAAGTCAGGATGGTGTGTGACTTGGAGGGGACTTGGAGGTGGTGGTGTTCCCATGCGCCTGCTGCCCTTGTCCTTCTAGGTGGAAGAGGTCGCGGGTTTGGGAGGTGCTGCCGAAGAAGCCATGGCGAGTTGCTGCAGTGCCTCTTGTAGATGGTACACACTGCAGCCACGGTACGCCAGTGGTGGAGCGAGTGAATGTTTAAGGGCTGCTTTGTCCTGGATGGTGTTGAGCTTCTTGAGTGTTGTTGGAGCTGCACTCATCCAGGCAAGTGGAGAGTATTCCATCACACTCCTTACTTGTGCCTTGTAGATGGTGGAAAGGCTTTGGGGAGTCAGGAGGTGAGACACTCACCGCATAATACCTAGCCTCTGACCTGCTCTTGTTGCCACAGTATTTATGTGGCTGGTCCAGTTAAGTTTCTGGTTAATGATGATCCCCAGGATGTTGATGGTGGGGGATTCGGCGATGGTAATGCCATTGAATGTCAAGAGGAGGTAGTTAGACTCTCGCTTGTTGGAAACAGTTATTGCCTGGCACTTCTGTGGTGCGAATGTTACCTGCCACTTATCAGCCCAAGCCTGAACGTCGTCCAGGTCTTGTTGCATGCGGGCATGGACTGCTTCATTATCTGAGGAGCTTGAATGGTGCTGAACACTGTGCAGTCATCAGCGAACATCACACTCTTGACTTGTTCCTTGTAGATATTGGAAAGGCTTTGGGGAGTCAGGCGGTGAGACACTCGCCGCAGAATACTGAGCCTCTGACCTGCTCTTGTGGCTGGTCCAGTTATGTTTCTGGTCAATGGTGGCAAGCCGATTGGTGAGGACGAGCTCAAGTGCATTTTTCCCTCGTGTTGGCTCTCTCACCACCTGCCACAGTCCTAGTCTGGCAGCTATGTCCTTCAGGAATTGGCCAGCTCGGTCAGTAGTGATGCTACCGAGCCACTCTTGGACATTGAAGTCCCCCACACAGGGTATATTCTGTGCCCTTGCTACCGTCAGTGCTTCTTCCAAGTGGTGTTCAACATGGAGGAGTATTGATTCATCAGTTAAGGGAGGGCGGTAAGTGGTAATCAGCAGGAGGTTTCCTTGCCCATGCTTGACCTGAAGCCATGAGACATCATGGGGTCCGGAGTCAATGTTAAGGACTCCCAAGGCCACTCCTTCCCGACTGTATACCACTGTGCCACCACCCCTGGTGGGACAGGACATACCCAGGAGGAGTTTGGGACATTGGCTGAAAGGTATGATTCTGTGAGTATGACTATGTCAAGCTGTTGCTTGACTAGTCTGTGGGACAGCTCTCCCAATTTTGGCACAAGTCCCCAGATGTTAGCGAGGAGGACTTTGCTGGGTCGACTGGGCTGGGTGTGCCGTGGTCATGTCTAAAGCCCGTGCCGAGGTCGATGCCCGATGGTCTGTCCAGTTTTATTCTTGTTATTGTTTTTCGTAGCGATTTGTTACAACTGAGTAGGCCATTTCAGAGGGCAGTTAAGAGTCAACCACATTGCTGTGGGTCTGGAGTCACATATAGGCCAGGCCAGTTAAGGACAGCAGATTCCCTTCCCTAAAGGATAATAGTGAATCAGTTGGATTTTTACAACAATCCGATAGTTTCATGTTCAAGTTACTGATGCTAGCTTTCTATTCCAGATTTATTTAATTAACTGAATTTAAATTCCCCAACAGCCATGGTGGGATTTGAACTCATGTCTCTCAGATCATAAGTCCAGATCTCTGGATTACTAGTCCAGTAACATAACCACTATGCCACCATCCCCGGTAGCTAGCTGGCTCCTCCTCCTCCTCCGGAGGTGGTCCCGTAACTCGTGGTGCAAAGGGCTGCGCCCTCATGATGGCCAAGTTGTGGAGGGTGCAGCAGTTCTCCACGAAATGGGACACCCACTCCGGTGTGTACTGGAGAGCTTCTCCTGCGCGATCAAGGCAGCGGAACCATTGCTTGAGCACCCTGATGGTCTGCTCGCTGATGTACCTCATAGCAGCATGGCTCTCATTATATGAGTGCTGGCCACGAGTAGTGGGGTTGCGGAGGGGAGTCCTCAGCCAGGTGTAGAGCAGATAGCCCTTGTCTCCGATCAGCCAGCCTCGGGTTTGACTTGATGGCTGGAAGATTGCTGGCACACCAGACTGGAGCAGGATGCAGGCATCATGACTGCTGCCAGGATACTGGGTATTCACCATCATGATGCATCGGGCGTGGTCACACACCAACTGCACATTAACTGAGTGGTAGCCATTGCAGTTACGGGACTTCTCAGGATTGGTATGCGATGCCTGCTAAGCCACGTGTGTGCAGTTGGTAGCATCCTGTGCCATGGGGAAGTTGGATATCCCAGCAAAGCCACACACGCACTCCTCCTGCTTCTCTCTGTTCAGAGAGAAGACAATGATGTCCCTTTGCCCAGAGTACAGAGCCTCTGTGACCTCCCGGATGTAGCGATGGACAGCAAACTGGGAGATGTTAGCTATGTCTCCTGCTCCAGACTGGAAGGATCCGGTGGTGAAAAAATTAAGGGCCACGATGCACTTGAGCACCACTGGGTGAGCCGTTGTTGCCCTGCACTTATGCTGCAGGTCTGATTGCAGGAGGTGGCACAGATCTGTGACCACCTCCTTGATGATGCGGAACTTCCGAATATACTGCTCCTGACTTACGCGCAGGTAGGAGAAGTGCTCTCAGAAGACCCTAGGTGGGTAAGGAGTCCTGCTGAGAACCCTCCTGCCCATTCTCCTCCCCGCCCCGTGAGCATCTTGTCCTCATCTTCGCTGCCTCCGCTCAATCTCCCTGTCATACTCGAGTGCAAGTAGAGCCCCATGACTGGGAGCAAGTGGTGTGAGCAGAACTCTTTAAATGAGAAGCAAGGCGTTCTCCACTTGCAGCAACACTCCCCGTTACCTCAGCAACTTTAAACAACTCTAGAAAGCTCCAAACAGTTGTACAAACTGTTGATGATCCCTTTAAATAGCGCTGGTGGGGGGTCTTTCCTGCTGCTGAATGCATGGTCAGCTGGATATGTTATTGAGAGGGCATTAAATGGAGCGGTGACGTCTAAAATGGCAGATCATGCATCAAATCAGCATTGTACACGCATTGATGTCACGACCAGCCTCACTTCTATTTCTGCAGCGAGCACAGGCAACGGCAGCGCTACCAACCTTCCCAAAATGGTGGCCGCCACAGGACCCACCAGAAGCGGGCAGAAGCTAGGCGGCCGCCATTCTTTCTTGGATGGGAAGCGTTATTATCTGTTTCTAACCTTGTTGTGGAATGTGTAGGAGACATCAGATGGGTGCTGGGCTTGAGACAGTGAAATTGATTGGCAAACGGACCCAAAGCAGGCTAAAGGCCCTACAAGAATTGATAACTGAGCACCTTCACACGGACTGCAGCGGTTCAAGAAGGTGGCTCACCACCACCTTCTCAAGGGCAATTAGGGATGGGCAATAAATGCTGGCTTTGCCAGCGATGCCCACATCCTATAAAAACAAATTTTAAAAAATGTATATAAGTCGTGACTGAGATTGTATATGCTATAATATTATTGGAACGAAGACTGGACCATTGAAGTGGTAGCAAGGCCATTCGACTTTGATCACCTTGGAACCTTGTCAGTGTAAGGTTGTATCTCAATGTCTTGTTAGAATGTTATAATCATACTATTGTATCTTTATTTCTTGTAATATAGCTTCTTAGTAAACCTTCCAGAACAGAAACACCTTCCAGCCTCTTTGTTTAGAGACTGAAACTTAAACAATTTTTTTCCAAAGCTGCATATAAAGCCCACAAATCCTGAAGTTAATTAATATAGACTTTGGATATAATGATTTATGTCAAATCATCTTAGGGTCTTATCGCATTGTTGAAATAATTTGGAACACTGTAATTACTGCACAATATACAGCTACTCATTCCTGAGGATCACCTGCAGTACCACCAAAAGCTGGTGGAGTTAAACGCCTTCCAAAGTTGACCCCTTCAAGTCCCCTTCTTTCTTAAAGTTCATAAATGATGGAAGAGAAGCTAAAAGTTAAAGAAAATTCAAGGACTCGCCCTGGCTGCCCTCAGCCTGTTTCACCTCAAAATCAAGTAAATACACCATATGGTGTGGTACTGAGCCAAACAGGTCAAGAACATCTCAGGTTTGATTCTTTGTTAATCTTGAGTTTTCTAATCTCTGTCATGTTAATGATGCAGTACTCCAATTGGTACAGTGTTAGGTGTCAGCCTTTGGCTCAGTTTTAGCACTCTCCCCAGAGTCAGAGGGTCATGAGTTCGAGCCCCACACCAGAGGTTTAAGCACATAATCCAGCTGACACTTCAGTACAGAACTGAGGGAGTGCTGCACCATCAGAGGTGCTTTCAAATGAGAGGTTAAGCTGAGATGCTGCCTGCTCGCTCAGGTGAACATAAAAGAGTCCATAGCACTATTCGAAGAATAACAGGGAGTTCTTCTGGTCTCAGACAATTATTATCCCTCAACCAATATCACTTTTTTTAAATTGCTGTTTGTGGGATCTTGCTGTGCACAGATTGGCTGCTGCTTCTCTACACTATTCCAGTGACTACACTTGAAAAAGTACTTCATTTGCTGTGAAGCACTTTCGGATGACCTGAGGTTGTGAAAGGCGCTATATAAATGCAAGTTCTTTCTTACTTACTGGGCTAAGGAAGAAATAAATCGGTCAGTATTCTGATTCTTGATTGCTCTACAGTTACTCTACTGGAAAGTGTGTGCATGGACACTGATTGAGAACAGGCTTGTCTGTGATGTTTGCCCCACAGTCTACTTGCTAAGAGTCATTATCTAGGTCCAAGTGTCAAAAATGCCCCCTTGGATGAGGACTCCCAAATTCCATGAAATTGTAATCACTTGCTATACATTGCACCACCTGCGCTGCTCAAACTGCCATGGTGGCAGTGTGGTCCTTAGCACCAAATCTCACCTTGGTCTGTCTCCTATTCCTCTGGCATTTTCTCCTATTTTGTGCACCTCACCTTGTTCCAACCCGCTCACCTCTCCTTGAAAATCGTTGGTCCCTATCACCCACCCAAGCCCCACCCCAAGTTTCTCACAAAGCAAGGTGGTTGTGGTGATTGAAGGTCAATCATCACAGCCCCAGGACATCGCTGCAGGAGTTCCTCAGGATAGTGTCCTAGGCACAAACATCTTCAGTTGCTTCATCAATGACCTTCCCTCCAACATAAGGTCAGAAATGGGGATATTTGCTGATGACTGCACAGTGTTCAGCGCCATTCACAACTCCTCAGATAATTAAGCAGTCTATGCCCGCATGCAACAAGACCTGGATGACGTTCAGGCTTGGGCTGATAAGTGGCAGGTAACATTCGTGCCACAGAAGTGCCAGGCAATTAATATCTCCAACAAGCGAGAGTCTAACCACCTGCCCTTGACATTCAATGGCATTACCATCACCGAATCCCTCACCATCAACAGCCTGGGGGGCCACCACTGACCAGAAACTTAACTGGACCAGCCACATAAATACTGTGGCAACAAGAGCAGGTCAGAGGCTAGGTATTCTGCAGCGAGTGTCTCACCTCCTGACTCCCCAAAGCCTTTCCACCATCTACAAGGCAGAAGTAAGGAATATGATGGAATACTCTCCACTTGCCTGGATGAGTGCAGCTCCAACAACACTCAAGAAGCTTAACACCATCCAGGACAAAGCAGCCCGCTTGATTGGCACCCTATCCACCACCTTAAACATTCACTCCCTCCACCACCGGCCTACCGTGGCTGCAGTGTGTACCATCTCCAAAATGCACTGCGGCAACTCGCCAAGACTTCTTCGGCAGCACCTCCCAAACCCAGGACCTCTTTCACCTAGAAGGACAAGGGCAGCAGGCGCATGGGAACACCACCACTTAGAAGTATATCGCCGATCCTTCATTGTCGCTGGGTCAAAATCCTGAAACTCCCTCCCTAACAGCACTGTGGGAGTACCTTCACCACACTGACTGCAGCAGTTCAAGGTGGCGGCTCACCACCATCTTCTCAAGTGCAATTAGGGATGAGCAATAAATGCTGGCCTTGCCAGCGACGCCCACATCCCATAAAAAAAATAAAAGAATATTCTCTCTCCTTTCCTCCCTCAGTATCTGAACTGAGTAACATCTCATCCTCGGCGATTTCAACCTCCATCTCACTCACCTTGCCCTTGGATGTCTGAGTTCACTGCCCTCCTGTCCTCCCTTAACCTCTCCCTCCATAATAAACACTCCTACCTATATTCACGGCCACTTCCTCAACCTTGCCATCTCCCATAGCCTCTCTATTCCTATCATCTCAATCACAGACAAGGCCTTCTCTGATCATAACTTTGTATCCCTCACCACTCACTTCCCCCTTCCTTCTGCATCTGAACCCTGAAAAAATTCTCCCGGTAGTAACTTACAATGGCAGTTTCAAACTCCCAACTGTTTAGCCCTTGACCCTCCATTCACTTCAATACTTCTGCAGCTATCAATCTGCTCAATCACACCCGCACCTATGCTTTTGATGCCCATGTCCCCAGCAAAACCCTAGTCAGACCCTATCTTCGAATCATTAAGTCCAAGGGGTGCAGTCATGAATGTATGTGGCACACAATTGGTTTAGCCATTCATTGCCACATCTGGCTGTATCGCATTTAGCACATTCGGGCCCTCTTGCCACCCCTACACCTTCCACCCTCACCTCCAACAGCAAGTGCAAGGAGCGCATGGACTTCTTTGTCACAGTGCTGAGGGAGTGCTGCACTGTCAGAGGCGCCGTTTTTCGGATGAGATGTTAAACTGAGGCCCCGTCTGCTCTCGCAGGTGAACGTAAAAGATTCCATGACACTATTTCGAAGAAGAGCCGGGGAGTTATCCCCGGTGTCCTGGCCAATATTTATCCCTCAATCAATATAACAAAAAAAAACAGATTATCTGGTCATTATCACATTGCTGTTTGTGGGAGCTAGCTGTGCGCAAATTGGCTGCCGCGTTTCCCACATTACAGCAGTGACTCCACTTCAAAAGTTCTTCATTGGCTGTAAAGCACTGGAGATGTCTGGTGGTCGTGAAAGGCACTATAGAAACGCAAGTCTTTCTTTTTTTAAGATTGACACCATCTGTTCAGCTGCCTCTGCCACTAAGTCAAGATTCCCCAAAGGTTCTCCCCTGCCCTAGCCCTGAACTCGTATCCTTCTCTAGGTTCTCACCTATCTCCCATCATTCCCTCTCCAAGCTCATTTTATCCATGAGAACCACCTCCTGCTCACTTGACCTTATTCCCACTAAACTGCTGACCACCCAAATTCCCTTCCTTGCCCCCATTTTAGTTGATATTGTAAACGGTCCCCTCTCCTCAGGTACTTTCCCCATCCCATTCAAATCTTCAGTCATCAACTTCCTCTTCAAAAGAATCACCCTTTAACACTCTGTCCTGGCAAACTATTGCTCCATCTCCAGCATCCCTTTCCTCTCCAAAGTCCTGGAATGTGTTATCGACTCTCAAATCCCTGCCCATCTTTCCCTCAACACCATGTCTGAACCTCTCTAATCAAGTTTCCTCCCCAGCCACAGCACTGAAACACCCGAATCAAAGTCACCAATGAAATACTCTATGTCTGTGACCATAGTGCACCATCCCACCTCATTCTTCTCACCTTCTCTCCAGCCATTGACATGGTTGACCACACCATCCTCCTCCAGTGCCTTTCCTCTGTCATCCAGCTGAGTGGAACTGCACGCGTCCCGTTTAACTATTACCTATCCAGTCATAGCCAGAGAATATCCTGCAATGGCTTCTCTTCTTGCCCCGCACCATTACCTCTTGAGTTCCTCAAGGATCAATCTTTGGTGCAGTCCAATTGCTCATCTACATGCTGTTCCTCGGAGACATCATTGGAAGATATGACATCAGGTTCCACATGTACGCTGATGACACTCAGTTCTGCCTTACCACCACCTCTCTCGACCCCTCCTGTTGTCAGACTGCTTGGCTTGTCCGACATCCAGTCCTTTGGGAAGACGAAAGCCATTATCTTCGGTCTTCCTATTTGACCTTCCAAAACTATATCCTCTCCATCACAAAGACCGTTTGCTTCCACCTCCATGACATTGCCCGTCTCGACTTCTGCCTCAGCTTATCTGCTGCTGACATTCTCAGCCATGCTTTTGTCAACTTCAGCCTCGACTATTCCGATGCTGTCCTGGCCGCCTCCCATCTTCCACCCTCCATAAACTTAAGCTCCTTCAAACTTTGCTGCCCGTATTCTAACTCACACAAATTCCCACTCACCCAGCACCCCTGTGCTCGCTGATCTACATTGGCTCCCAGTCCACCAACATCTCAAATTTAAAATTCTCATCCTCATGTCCAAACCCCTCCATGGCCTTACTCCTCACTATCTCTGTAACCTCCTCCAGTCCTACAACCCTCCGAGAACTCTGCGTTCTTCCAAGTCTAGACTCTTGTGCCTCCCTCACTCTCGTCACCACACCATTGGCGTCCGTGCCTTCAGCTGATTATGCTCTAAGCTCTGCAATTCCCTCCCTTAACTTCCCCATCTCTCCGCCTCTCCCGCTTCCTTTAAACTTACCCCTGACCAAGCTTTTAGTCACCTGCCTTAATATCTTCTTCTTTGGCTTGGTGTCAATTTTTGTTTTATCACGCTCCCGTGAAGCTCCTTGGGACATTTTTCTACATTAAAGTTGTGTAACGGCAAGTAGTTGTTGCTTGTATCCATGTATGACATCCTATGTGACTGTGACCTTGGTAACCTATCCCTCCAACCAGTATTTTGTTCTGAGTACTGCTAAGGGAGATGGATCATCTGGGGAGTGCAGCCAGAGTCAAGTTCCAAGCACCATGGGTGGCTCAGCTACACGGGGCCGGGGGGGGAGAGGAAAAAGAGTGGAAGAGCAATAGTGGTAGGGGATTCAATAGTTAGGGGAGCAGACAACCGTTTCTGCAGCTGTAGACGTGACTCCAGGATGGTATGTTGCCTCCCTGGTGTTAGGGTCAAGGATGTCACTGAGCAGCAGCAGGACACTCTGAGGGGGGAGGGTGAACAGCCAGAGGTTGTTGTCCATATCGGTACCAACGACATAGGCAGAAAGAGGGATGAGGTCCTGCAGGCAGAGTTTAGGGAGCTAGGAGAGAGATTAAAAAGCAGGACCTCAAAGGCAGTAATCTCTGGATTACTCCTGGTGCCACGTGCTAATGAGTACAGGAATAGGAGGATAGAACAGATGAATGCGTGGCTGGAGAGATGGTGCAGAAGGGAGTGCTTTAGATTCCTGAGGCATTGGGACGGTTTCTGGGGAAGGTGGGACCTCTACAAGCCAGACAGATCACACCTCAACAGAGCCGGGAACAATATTCTCGCGGGAAGGTTTGTTGGTGCTGTTGGGGAGGGTTTAAACAGATTGGCAGGGGGATGGGCACCAGCATATAGGAGTAGAAAAGAGGAATAATGTGCATAAAAGAGTGAGTGTGTTGGATAGTACTAGAAAAGATAGTACTAGAGGTGGTAATAGTACCACATTAGATAGGAGCAGACTAAGAAAGACTATGAAAAATTCAAAAATGGGTTTAGAATGCATGTACGTAAACGCACAAAGTGTGGTGAATAAGGTTGGTGAGCTACAAGCACAATTAGCAATGTGGCAATATGATGTTGTGGCAATAACGGAAACAAGGCTTAAAAACGGTAAGGACTGGGCACTTAATATTCAAGGGTACAAGGTGTTCAGAAAAGATAGGGAAGGAAAACAGGAAGTTAGGGTGGCAGTGCTGATTAAGGAAGACATTGTAGTGTTGGAAAGGGAGGATGTTCTTGAGGGGACAAGGACAGAATCCATTTGGTTAGAGCTGAGGAGCAAAAAGGGTATGATCACGCTATCGGGGGTATTCTATTGGCCTCCAAATAGTGAGATGGAGGTAGAGGAGCAAATCTGCAGGGAAATCGCAGAGATATACAAAAGCTATAGAGTGGTGATATTGGGGGACTTTAATTACCCAAATATCGATTGGGATAATGCTAGGGTAAAGGGAAAAGAAGGGGAGGAATTTCTGAAATGTATTCAGGAGAATTTCCTTGACCAATATGTTCTTGGCCTAACTAGGAAGGAGGCATTGCTGGATCTTGTGCTGGGGAATGAGCTGGGCCAGGTCAGCCAAGTGTCTGTGGGAGAACACTTGGGTACGAGTGATCATCGTATCATAAGACTTAGATTAGCAATGGAGAGGAACAAGGAACAATCTAGAGTAGAACTTGTACGAAAGACTGGTATTAGAGATTCTTAGTAGATGGGAATCATATATGTATAAATTCAAGTGTAGCCATTGACCAGCTAATCTTACCCATGATTCTCTGTGAGTATGGAAATGTTAAAGACTGTTTGAATGTAGCCACAAAGACAGTTAAAAAGCCGTTTTGACTAAGCTCAGATAAAAAAATGCCACAGGCTGCGAGTGAAGGTTAAATTGTTAAATAACATATTATAGCACTAATAACATATTGGCCCGCATTTTCCGATCCCTACGGGTGTGTACGAGCTGTGTACACACCCGTAGGGACATCGGAAATGCTGGTTTCAGGCATGCACAGCGTATGTGCTGAAAACCTGCATTTCCGATCTGTCAAGCATCCTCTTGACAGGTCGGACGCTTGCCCTGGAGAAGGGCCTCTGCGGGTGGGGAGAGTTCCGCTTTCTGCAGAAACTCCGCTCGCTGAAATCACTTAGAAATCTTACGCCTGTTTAAAAAAGTAAAAAATTTTAAAAAAATTCCACTCATTTATACTTTAAAAAATACTTTTAAAAAAGGTAAGTTTATTACGTTAAATGGTATTTTTTTTTAATTAAATTTTTGTTTAAAATATTTAATTTAATGTAATTTTAACTCATTTTAAAAATGTGATGTTTTAAAAAAAAATAATTTAATGTTTTGATGTCTTTTTTCAGTGATCCCCATTCATACTTTTGACAGGTCTATCTGTCAAAAGTATGAAGGGGGATTCCCTTCTCCCATTGGCTGGCCTGGCCCACGTGATCCCAGGGACGTTTGCGAACCGCATGCGCCCCTGGGATACGTGGGCCCTGCGCATTTCGACTGTGGAGAGACCCAGGATTGGAAATGGCCGCACCTCGGGAGCCCTCAGGCAAGGGCAGAGATTTTTTCCCGATAGGAGGCATCCGCACACAGGAAGCCTCCTATCGGGAAATTACGGGCTATCATAACGCTAAGTAGGAATTAGAGTTCGCTTAACAAACTCATTGCAAAGATATCTGAAAGATAATTAATATAAAAGATGTAAAATGAAAGAGATCTAGTTAAAGTATCCATTTGGTAGATCAAAGTGAGATAGTCTGAACACTGTCAAGATAAGGGAGACAGCTCTGGCATTGGCCCCTTGTTAATAGGCCGTATACTGCTTGTACTGGAAGATAGAATAAGAGAGATAAGATAAGTTTCAATAAAGTGAAGAAACGTATAATCAAGATAATGATGAAACAGAGTAGAGTTATTGGAAAAGTTACTGAGCCAGGAGGAGTCAAGATGCTACTCTTAGTCTGAGTGACAGATGGTATTTTGACCATTAGAACCTATGAAAAAAGGTGATATGGACACTGGCCAAATGAAGTATTGATAAGAAAAGGCTTAAAACCCCGATACGAAAAGAATAACTTCACACAGAACTATTGCGAAGGCAAAGGAACAGATTGATGACGACGTCACCTGTGTCCGAGGGGTGCCCGAGACCAAGGGCTGCGATGCGAGCTACGCGTTAAAACTATCGCCTTTTGTTAAGTATATTTACGCTGTAAGCTTAATAAATCTTGATCTATTGCTCAAACATAATGGCCCAGAAATTAGTGTCCCAACGCGCGAGTAAGCACCGTGTGCTCACGCGTGGGACTGATGGAATTGCCGGTTTTCTGCATGCACAGCACATGCGCGGCAAACTGGCATTTCCGATCCTCTGAACCAAAGGGTTCAGAGGTCGAACGCGTGCGCGTATGAGGCAGCGTGTGCGCGTTGAACTTCCTTTTTTTTTCCAGGTTTGCCCGTGCGTGAAGGCCTCCACTTTTTACACTTGAAAAAAACAGACGTAAGGACTTAATTTTAAAAGGTAAGTGGTCTATTAATTAAAATTAGAATTCTTTTTCCACAGGTTTATTATTTTTAAAGACTTTACAGTAAGGTAAGTGTATTTTTAGCCCCGATTTTTTATAAAATAATATTTTTCAATAATTTAAATTATTGTTTAAAATAGTTATTTAAAGTTATTTATAGTTCATTTAAATAGTGTGATTTTTTTTAAATTTTATTTCAAGTTTAAGTACTGTTTGGGCACCCGGAGTTTTCATGAGTTTGACAGTTCTTACTGTCAAACTCATGAATGAACTTTTGCATCCTCCGATTGGTTGCCCAGTGCTCACATGATCCCAGCCGACGCATCGCACTAAGTACGCCGCTGGGTCACGCAGGCACAGCGCGCCGGGAGCTGAACCGGGCCACAGACAGGAAATCCACGCAGGCCCAGGCTTCAACTGCCGGCGCGCTAGTTAAGTGTAGGTCGGGGGCTTGCACCCGCGGGAAGCCCCCGACACGAATTTCTGGGCCAATGGATGCTGTATATTTGTGTCTTGTCCAAAAACTCTGATGGATCGTTTAAGATCTTACAAACTTCTAAACTGGAATAGGGCTAACTTCAATGGGATGCGAAAGGATCTAGCCAGGGTAAAATGGAACCACAGACTGACAGGAAAAACTGTAACAAAACAATGGGTGATCTTTAAGGAGGAGATGTTGCAAGTATAGGCTAGGTACATTCCAACAAGAGGGAAGGGTAAGGGGACCAAAGCAAGGACTCCTTGGATGACGAGGGAGATGGAGAAGATGATGAAACAAAAAAAGAGGGTGTATGGTGCATGTCAGGTGAATTCTTCAAGGGAGAACTAGAATAAATACCATAAGTTGAGAAGGGATGTGAAGTTGGAAATGAGATTGGCAAAGAGAGAATATGAGAGTAGAATGGCAGTTAACATAAAAGGGGACACAAACATTTTCTACCGGCATGTAAACAGTAAGTGGGTAGTAAGATGGTTGTGCTGGTTGAAGGTCAATCATCACAGCCCCAGGACAGCGCTGCAGGAGGTCCTCAGGGCAGTGCCCTAGGCCCAACCATCTTCAGCTGCTTCATCAATGACCTCCAACATAAGGTCAGAAATGGGGATATTTCCTGATGACTGCACAGTGTTCAGTGCCATTCACAACTCCTCAGATAATGAAGCAGTCCATGCTCGCACGCAACAAGACCTGGACGACTTTCAGGCTTAGGCTGATAAGTGGCAGGTAAAATTCACGTCACAGAAGTGCTAAGCAATGAATATCTCCAACAAGTGAGAGTCTAACCACCTCCCCTTGACATTTAATGGCATTACCATCGCCAAATCCCCAACCATCAACATCCTGGGGATCACCATTCACCAGAGACATAACTGGACCAACCACATAAATACTGTGGCAACAAGAGCAGGTCAGAGGCTAGGTATTCTGCGGCGAGTGTCTCACCTCCTGACTCCCCAAAGCCTTTACACCATCTACAAGGCACAAGTAAGGAGTGTGATGGAATACTCTCCACTTGTCTGGATGAGTACAGCTCCAACAACACTCAAAAAGCTCGACACCATACAGGACAAAGCAGCTCGCTTGATTGGCACCCCATCCACCACCTTAAACATTCACTCCCTCCACACCAGCGCACCGTGGCTGCAGTGTGTACCATCTACAAGATGCACTGCAACAACTTGCCAAGGCTTCTTCGGCAGCACCTTCAAAACCCGCGAACTCTTCCACCTAGAAGGACAAGTGCAGCAGATGCATGGGAATACCATCACCTCCAAGTTCCCCTTCAAGTTACACACCATCCTGACTTAGAAGTATATTGCCAATCCTTCATTGTCGCTGGGTCAAAATCCTGGAACTCCCTCCCTAACAGCACTGTGGGAGTACCTTCACCACACGGACTGCAGCGGTTCAAGGTGACGGCTCACCACCACCTTCTCAAGTGTAATTAGGGATGGGCAATAAATGCTGGCTTTGCCAGTGACGCCCACATCCCATAAACAAATTCAAAAAAAGAGACGGGGTGGGGCCTAATAGAGAGACAAAGAAGGCGATATATGCTTAGAGGCGCAGGCCAAGGATAGAATACTCAATGAGTACTTTGTATCGGTGTTTACTAAGGAGGTGGATGCTGACAAAATATCGGTAGAAGTGGAAAAGGTAGAAGCAATGGAAGAGGTGAAAATTGATAGACAGGATGTACTAGAAAGGCTGTGTATGCTTAGAGTGGACAGGTCACCTGGTCTACATTCCACATGGCTTGCATCCCAGGTTCCTAAGGGAATTGGGGGAGGAGATAGCAGAATGGCTTGCCATAATTTTCCAATCTTCCCTAGATGTGGGGGAAGTGCCTGAGGATTGGAAAGTGGCAAATGTACACCATTGTTCAAGAAAGGGTGTAAAGAGAATCCTAGTAACTACAGGCCGGTCAGTTTAACATCAATAGTGGGTAAAGTTTTAGAAACAATAATCAAGGAAAAAATTAACGGGCACTTGGAGAGGTTTAAGCTAATTAAGGAGAGCCAACATGGATTTGTAAAAGGCAGAACATGTTTGATTAATCTAACTGAATTTTTTGATGAAGCAACAGGGAGGGTTGATGAAGGAAATGTAATGGATTTTGTCTACAGTACATGGATTTTAGGAAGGCATTTGACAAAGTACCACATAGAAGGCTGGTTAACAAAATTGAGGCTCATGGAATAGGTGGGTCAGTGGCAGCTTGGATAAGGAATTGGCTTAAGGACAGAAAACAGTGAGTTGTGGTAAATGGCTGTTTTTCAGACTGGAGGATGGTAGACAGTGGTGTTCCCCAAGGGTCAGTGCTGGGGCCACTACTTTTTTTGATATATATAAATGAACTGGATGTTGGAATACAGAGTAGAATTTCTAAATTTGCTGATGACACCAAACTTGGGGGTGTGGCAAACCGTGAGGATGATACCAATCGACTACAACAGGACATAGAAAGGCTAGCAGAATGGACAAACAAGTGGCAGATGGAATTTAATACAGAGAAGTGTGAGGTGATGCATCTTGGCAGAAGGAAAAGGGAGAGGCAATATACACTTAATGGCACATTTTTAAAGAGCATGCAGGGACAGAGGGACCTGGAAGTTAATGTGCATAGGTCCCTGAAGGTGGCAGGACATATTGAGAGTGTGGTTAACAAAACATATGGGGTCTTGGGCTTCATAAATAGAGGTATTGAGTACAAAAGTAGAGAAGTTATGCTGAACCTTTATAAAGCGCTGGTTAGGCCACAACTGGAGTATTGCATCCAGTTCTGGTCACCACAGTTTAGGAAGGATGTGAAGGCCCTTGAGAGGGTGCAGAGGAGATTTACCAGAATGGTTCTGGGGATGGGGGATCTTAGCTACAAGGGCAGGTTGGAGAAGCTGGATTTGTTTTCATTAGAGCAAAGGAGGTTGAGGGGTGATTTGATAGAGGTGTACAAGATTATGATGGGTTTGGATAAGCTAGACGGGGAAAGGCTGTTCCCACTAGTTGATGGTACAAGGACTAGGGGACACAGATTTAAGGTTTTGGGCAAGAGATACAGGGGGGATGTGAGGAAATAAAATGTAACGCCGCGAGTGGTGATGACCTGGAACTTGCTGCCGACAGAAGTGGTGGAAGTGGAGACAGTCAATGTTTTCAAGGGAAGACTGCATAGGCACTTGAGGGAAATAAACTTGCAGGGCTACGGGGATAGAGCGGGGGAATGGGACTGACTGGATTGCTCCATAGAGAGCCGGCACGGACTTGTTGGGCTGAATGGCCCCCTTCTGTGGCGTTATGACTCTATGGGCTAAAAATTCAGTTTGGGGCGCCAAGCTCGCCTGGGCGCCGGAATTACCGCTGCGCGCGGAGCCACTTGCGCCATCGGGATATTCAGTTTCTGCGCCCCAAATGGAAGTGGGCCGCTAAACGAGGCTTCCCGCGCCCCGCTTGGGGCGCTGAAACTGAATATCGGCGTGCAAAGTGCCGCAGCGCCACCCGCTGCGGCACGGCACGCTGCGGCACTGCAGGCCTTCCTCCCACTGTTAAGGGGGAGGTGCCTGCAACAGCGCGATCCCCGCTCGCGAGTGCCGGCAAATGAGCCCGGCACCAAGGAGAAGTGCCGGGCTCTCGGGAAACAGACGGCAATGCCGCGGGGGGGGCGGGTGTAGGAGGCCGGGGACGGAGGTGCGGGCAGGCGGCCGCCGAAAAAGCGGCCGGCCGCACCTCCACCTTAACTAGCGCCACTACCGCCACAGGTTGGCCCCTGTGTACCGGTCGCTATTTGCGGCCGGCGCGGAAGAGGCGGGCGCGACCTAATATGGCGTTCGGGGCGGTAGCGGGGCGCTGCGCACACCAATGACGTCATCGGTGGCGGCGCAGCGCTACAGGCTAACGCCGCCATTAGCGCCCCGCTAAATATCGCGGTGGTTGTGGCCAGTGGCGCTAAAGCCTTTGAGTGGCCTCTTTGGGCGCAAACTGGTGGCGCAGGCCACTGAATTTCTAGGCCTATGACTCTATAACTGGAGCAAGATTAAGGTTGGAGGGGCAAAAGGTTAGAGACAGGTGTTAAGGTTCAAATTTCTATTGTTTATAGACCCAAAGAAAGATATTAAAATATATCTGGTCCGAGGCCATGCAAGAGAAATAATTGCAACTGCCTGGTCATGTTTGGATTAAAATGTACGTGTTCATTTTATTTTGAAAACATCTGAATATATTCCAGTGATCCTCACAAACTATTCTCAGGCTAACTATTGCCGGTGTGACCACTGCACCCCTTCAGACACATACCTCGGTGACGATGGTGGAGATGTACTGCTCCTTACTGTACTCCCATCCATCCAAACAGGGCTCCTGTTCTACCTCAGACATATTGAAGGAATCTGCGTCGGGAAATGTCTCCGAAAGATTCATTATCACGTCCAACCGGTACCGTCTGCATTTGCTGTACTGGAGTTTGCCTCTTTCTTGCACCAGAGGGATCGTCCGATTCATCCACGCTTCACTGAGATTGAGATTCCCGGGAATTAAGCAGCGATGCTCTGGAACGTCCCCGACGAAAACTATGGACACTCCACCGAAACCATTGGGAAAGACACTGAGGCTCAAAAGGAAGAAGATGAGCTTCTGGAAGGGTCCCCATTCTCCCAGAAAAGCGGTAATTTCATCGTAATCCCGCATGTTAGTTGCAGCGGGAGGACAGGCAGCGATTTTCTTCCGTAAAACTGCAGCAATTGGCCGAAGGAGGGCAGACCAGAAACTTGCAGAACTGCTTTATTTCAAAGTCTAAATAGTAATCCAATCTTCACCCGACACTGTCTCCGCCCTGTACTCTTAAAGCGGAATCCTTTAGTAAACAACCTGTTTCAGCACTGAAATGTTCTTATTCTTTAGGCAGGAGAAGCTATTTGTTTTTCTCTATGAAACAGAAATTATCACAAAGTGCAAATTCTGTTTACATATTTACTGCTGACAAGAATTTATTCAATTAAATGCTTGTTGCATTAAATATATCTGTTGGGCGTGGTGTGCGTGGGATATGCAGGCAGCCAAATCATTCCATCAATGCAGGTGCGATATTCAATATATATAACAAAGTACATGGTCCATGTCTCTGAGACATACAGCAGGGCGGGTATTGTGGTGTATGTAACCGTTCCACCTTTAAGAGAACTATTTTAAGAGTTGCACTACTTTACCTTGGCTGCTGTATACTGTAATACCGGTGGTGACCACATATAAGTGCTGTGTAATGATTTATTGGGCAGTTCCGCCCTGACCTTCGCCTAGTAAAGACCTGTTAAAAGTTACTCTTGTGGTCTGTGTAGTAATTCTCATTATAACACACAGACTTAACAGTGGCGATGAGTACGATCTTACCCTGCGGCAGAGATACATCCAAGGCAGTTTAACGGGCGTCGAGAGGAGGCATCCGCCCTCATCATTCTGCTGAGAGAAGACTCGGGTCTGCAGAGCAAAGGAAGAATTCTGACACGAAGCCTTCCATCAGCAGCAGGCAGTGATCATCCCTTCTATCACGGTGGTGGGTAAGCCGATCAGCGACGAGCAGCAAGTCGGCCACGGTGGCTGTGAAGTAGGGGAGGGAAAAACGGAGGATATAAGGGCGGAGAACTCGACCACGGCCGGGGAAAAGAGCCGGACAGAAGTCGGGGCCAGAGGCGCTGAGACTGGGGCAGCGTAAGGCACGGGAGCCGCGGTGAATGCAAACGCAGCCGGTGCGAAAGACCGGGCTGCAAGTGGGCTGGGAGACGCAACAGCGTCGAGAGAGAGCTCGACCGCGACCGGTGAAAAAGGCCGGGCAGCTACCGAGGCCACGAGGCGCAGCGACCGGGTCAGCGTAAGGCGCGGGAGAAAATTTAAAAAACCGCGGAGAACTCAGCCGCAGCCGGGGGAAAGGACTGGACTGCAAGAGGGGCTGGGAGGCACGATTTGAAAACCGCTGGGGAGGGCGAACGCAGCAATTCGGCAATCGCCATTACAGCCAGCGGGGGAGAAAGGCAAAACGCGGGAAGCCGCCATTTTCGTAGGCGGGGGAAGAAGACAAGCGCGGGAAACCGCCATTTTGAAAAAAAAAATAAAAGAAAAATTTCTTTTTGTTTCTCAAGAAAGTTGCGAAGATGCCTAAGCGTGGTAACATCAACGATTTCGATCCCGATGTTGAAGATTGGACCACGTATGTAGAACGCATAGAGATATATTGTAAGGCAAATAAAATATCAGATGAAGATAAAGCACTAACCTTACTAAACTCAATGGGTGCGAAGACATACGGGCTATTGAAGCATCTTCTATCACCAGCTAAACCGGCGGATCAGACTTTCGCTAAAATTGTGGCTGTCCTGAAAAATCATTTGAACCCCACACCGCTGATGTTAGCGGAACGATTTAAATTTTATGCGAGAACGCAACTGAAAGAGGAAAGCAACGCGGAGTATTTAATTGAACTGCGTAAGCTAGCGAAATACTGCCAGTTTGGGGAAAGCCTGACAGAGGCACTGAGAGACAAATTCGTGTGTGGATTGTCGAAAGAAGGAACACAAAAGCGGCTGCTTGAAGAGAATGATCTTACACTTGATAAGGCTGTCTCTATTGCAGCATCGCACGAAGCCGCAGCGAGAGGCACTGCGGAAATGCAGCTGAAGGCAGCGGTACTCAGCGTAGATCAAATGGCTTTGGGTACAACGAAATGTTATCGTTGTGGAAAGACAACACACGATCAGAACCAATGCTGGTTTAAAAACCAGGAATGTAGAAAATGTGGCAAGCTTCGTCACATAGCTAAAGTATGCCGGTCAGGAAAGAAGACCAGCAACAAAAAGTCACCGCAGGAAAAGTGCAGAAAGGTACATAAGGTGGCTGAGAAGAGTTCGGATGGACAGAATTCGGATTCAGACTCCAACAGCAAGGAACTGGGTAGTCTGAGAATTCACAATGTGAGTAAGGAAGCGGACCGACAAACTATCTGGGTCACACTGCAGATAGCAGGAGTCCAAATGAAGATGGAATTGGACACCGGATCGGCGTTGACGGTCATGAATAAGCAAGATTACAAAAGGTTATTCAAACATATTCCCCTACGGGATACGAAGATAGTATTGCAGACATACACGGGGCAAAGAGTATACCCCATCGGGAAGATAAAAGTCAAGGTGGTACACAAGGGCAAAGAACACCAAGGAATGGACTTATATGTACTACCTGAGGGAGATCCACCACTTCTGGGATGGGAGTGGATCAGGAAAATAAATATGGACTGGCACTCCCTAAACGCAATAACGGTAGATTCCGGGAAAAAAGATGTCAAACCTGAACGATTGTCCAGAATATTGGATGAGGCTAAAGAGGTGTTTCAACAGGGACTGGGAACACTGAGAGGAATTAAGGCAAAAATCAAGATTGCAGAACATGCAAACCCAAAATTTTTCAAAGCCAGACCGGTACCTTATGCGATACGACCTGCTGTGGAAGCTGAGCTGGAAGGGCTAGAACGTTCAGGAGTACTGTCTAAGGTGGACTGGAGTGAGTGGGCCACGCCCATTGTTCCCGTCATGAAGCGTTCATCGAGTAACAAGCCAGGGGAACCGGGGAAGGTCCGCATCTGTGGAGACTTCAAGATCACAGTTAATCCGGTGCTTCACACGGTGCAATATCCGCTTCTGCGGATTGAGGATATCTTTGCTTCATTGTCTGGCGGGAAACGCTTCACCAAGATAGACCTGGCGCAAGCGTACTTACAGATGGAAGTTGAGGAAGAGTCGCGCCAGTATCTCACAATCAACACGCACAGAGGCTTGTATCGATATAATAGACTGGTTTTTGGAGTGGCTTCGGCTCCAGCAATTTGGCAGAGGGCCATGGAGCAGGTATTACAGGGAATTCCAAGCACTCAATGTTACTTGGATGATATCCTGATTACAGGAGATGACGATGAGGAACACCTTGCAAATTTGAAACTGGTGCTCACCAGGTTGAAGGAATATGGCCTTTGAGTTAATCGCCAGAAATGTGAGTTCTTTCAGAAACGGATCTCGTACTGTGGTCATGTCATTGACCAGGAGGGGCTGCACAAGTCACCTGACAAGATCGAAGCTGTTGTGAAGGCTCCCGCTCCGGAAAATGTATCCCAGTTGAGGTCGTTCCTAGGGTTGATTAACTATTACCATAAGTTTCTGCCAAATCTATCCACGGTGCTGCACCCGCTGAATGCTCTTTTGCAGAAAGAAGTACCATGGAAGTGGAGCGAGGACTGTAAGAAGGCCTTTCGCAAAAGCAAGGCATTGATCACCTCAGAGGAAGTGTTGGCTCACTTCAACCCAACGCTACCTATTCGTTTAGCTTGTGATGCTTCTCCTTATGGTATTGGAGCAGTACTCTCACACAAGTTGCCAAATGGCTCGGAAAGGCCAGTCGCATTTGCATCCAGATCATTGACCTCCGCTGAGCGCAACTATGCTCAGATAGATAGGGAGGCTCTCAGCCTAGTGTGGGGAGTTAAGAAGTTTAATCATTACCTGCAGGGCCAGAAGTTTACACTGCTGACAGACCACCAGCCGTTGGTATCCATATTGAACCCTAAAAAGGGCGTTTCCATTATGACAGCGCAAAGGCTACAGAGGTGGTCCCTTTTCCTAGGGGCACACCAATATGATATAGAATACAAAGGATCAAAACAGCATGGGAATGCTGACGGTTTATCGCGCCTACCGTTGCCAACGGTAGAAGAGGCGCCTACAGTGGACCCAGTGGAGATGTTCCACTCAACCATAGTGGAATGTCTACCAGTAACAAATTCTACGATCGAAAAGGAAACAAGAAATGACCCGACTCTCTCACGAGTCTACGATTTAACGGTGAAGGGATGGCCAGCACATGGCGAACCACTGTTGCCAGCATTCTCGCAAAGAAGAGAACAGCTGTCAGTGTGCCGAGGAACTTTGATGTGTGGATCCAGAGTGGTGATTCCACCCAAACTCCAGCATAAAGTGCTAAAGGAGCTTCACGAGGGGCATCTGGGTGGAGTGAAAATGAAGAACCTAGCCAGAGCGTTTGTGTGGTGCCCAGGTATCGATGGAGACATCGAAGAAATGACCAAGAGATGTCTAGGATGCCAGAAGGTCCAAAACACCCCACCACAAGCTCCTCTACATCCATGGGAGTGGCCCTCATCTCCATGGCAAAGGGTACATATCGACTTTGCTGGTCCATTTATGGACTCAATGTTCTTAATCGCGGTGGATGCACACTCCAAGTGGCCGGAGGTAATAAAGATGTCCTCCACCACCACGGAAAAAACCATCACAGTATTAAGGACCATATTTGCCAGGAATGGGCTGCCTGAACAGATCTGTTCTGATAATGGACCGCAATTTGTGTCCGAAGAATTCAGGAAGTTCTTAAAAAACAATGGGGTTAAGCACTACACGTCCGCCCCATACCATCCCGCCACCAATGGATTAGCTGAAAGGTTTGTCCAGACCTTCAAGAAGGCCATAAAGGCCATGGGTAAGGAAGATATAAATCTACAACATAAGGTAGATAACTTCTTGTTGGCGTACAGGAATGCAACACATGCGGTTACAAACCAAACTCCCACCATGATGTTTTTCAATAGAAGGCTAAGATGCCGGCTGGATTTGATCAAGCCAAACATCAGAAGGGATGTAGAGAACCGGCAATTTCAAGGCATGAATGAAAGGCCAACTAGAACCTTCCAGATAGGTCAACAAGTTTTGGCCCGGGACTACCGTACCGAGAAATGGCAGCCTGGAACTATTTGCACACGACTAGGACCGCTGATGTATACCGTGGACATTGGTGAAAGCATAATAAAGCGCCATGTTGACCAGATCATAGAGTCATCTGAAAAGGGACAACCTACTCCACAACTCTATACGCCTAATGATGAAACAGAGATACCCATAGGATCTAACTCCGATCCGGTGATACTGGAATCAGATGAACCCGACACTGGCATTCAAGCCGAATCGACCTTGCCAAAAGAACCTACTACACCACCGAAAACTACTACACCACGAGGCGTTATCCGGACCGAGTCAGGAAGCCTCCAGAGAGACTGAATCTGTGAACTGTTTTTACATGAAGTTGTGTATATATGTTATTATGTTATGTTAATGGGGAATATATACTGTTAAGCTAAAAAGGGAGGATTGTGGTGTATGTAACCGTTCCACCTTTAAGAGAACTATTTTAAGAGTTGCACTACTTTATCTTGGCTGCTGTATACTGTAATACCGGTGGTGACCACACCGGTATATAAGTGCTGTGTAATGATTTATTGGGCAGTTCCGCCCTGACCTTTGACTAGTAAAGACCTGTTAAAAGTTACTCTTGTGGTCTGTGTAGTAATTCTCATTATAACACACAGACTTAACAGGTATCACTGCTGCTCTGTAGACCATGAGCTTGGTGCCGGGTTTGAGGTCCTGGTCTTCAAACACTCTCTTCCTCAGGTGACCGAAGGCTGTACTGACACACTGAAGGCGGTGTTGGACTTCGTCGTCGACATCTGCCCTTGTTGACAGTAGGCTCCCGAGGTATGGAATGTGGTCCACGTTGTCCAAGGCCTTGTCGTGGATTTTGATAATCGGGGGGCAGTACTGTGTGGCGGGGGCAGGTTGGTAGAGAACCTTTGTCTTACAGATGTTTAGTGTAAGGCCCATGCTCTCGTACGCTTCGGTGAAGGTGTTGACGATGGTTTGGAGTTCGACCACCGAGTGAGCGCAGACGCAAGCGTCGTCTGCATACTGTAATTCGACGACGGAGGATGGGACAACCTTGGATCTGGACTGGAGGCGACGGAGGTTGAACAGTTTCCCGTTTGTTCTGTAAATTAGCTCCACTCCAGTGGGGAGCTTACTGAGGGTGAAATGGAGCATTGCAGCAAGGAAGATCGAGAAGAGCGTTGGTGTGATGACACAGCCTTGTTTGACCCTGGTTCGTATGTGAATTGGGTCTGTGGTGGAACCGTTGGTCAGGATCACGGCTTGCATGTCATCGTGAAGCAGGCAGAGGATGGTGACAAACTTTTGAATGCAGCTGAATTTGAGGAGGACACTCCATAATCCCTCATGGTTGACAGTGTCGAAGGCCTTTGTGAGATCAAAAAGGGCCATGTACAGTGGTTGGTGCTGTTCACTGCATTTCTCTTGTAATTGACATGCGGTGAAGATCATGGACCATGTACAGCAGGCACCTCAAAGCACTGGAGAGGTACCACCAATGCTGCCTCCGCAAGATCCTGCAAATCCATTGGCAGGATAGGCGCACCAATGTCAGTGTTCTTGCTCAGGCCAACATCCCCAGCATCAAAGCTTTGACCACGCTCAATCAGCTCCGATGGATGGTTCACATTGTCCACATGCCCGATACGAGACTCCCAAAACAAGTGCTCTACTCGGAGCTCCGGCACGGCAAGAGAGCCCCAGGTGGGCAGAGGAAACGCTTCAAGGACACCCATAAAGCCTCCTTGAAAAAGTGTAACATCCCCATCGACACCTGGGAATCCCTGGCCCAAGACCGCACAAAGTGGAGGAGAAGTATCCGGGAAGGCGCCGAACACCTCGAGTCTCTTCGCCGGGAGCAAGCGGAAGTCAAGCGCAGGCAGCGCAAGGAGCGCATGTCAATCCAAGCACCCCACCCACCCGCCCCTTCAACCACCGTCTGCCCCACCTGTGACAGAGACTGCAGGTCCCGCATTGGACTCATCAGTCACCTGCAAACTCATTTTTAATGCGGAAGCAAGTCATCCTTGGTTCCGAGGGACTGCCTAAGAAGAATATATAACAAGTGGTATTTATGTAGCACCTTTTACCGAGTCCCAGGGCAATAGGAGCATTTCAAACAAAATTGACACTGAGCCACATATGGAGATATTACGACAGGTAACTAAAAGCTTGGTCAAAGTGGTCGGTTTAAAGGAGTATGTTAAAGGAGGTAGAGAGGCGGAGAGGTTTAGGGAGGACATTTCAGAGCTGAGGGCTGAGACAGCTGAAGGTAAGTCTAGAGGTACAAAGGCATGGATGAGGGTTTCAGCAGCAGATATGCTGAGGCAGGGGCTGAGACCTGCGATGTTATGGAGGTGGAAGTAGGTGATATGCCATCAATAACTCAAAGACAAGGATTCAACTGAAGGCTTTTAATCACTAAGAACATTGCAGCATTGCAGGTCTTCCCACATCGGGTTCGTCTGGTAGGAATGACTCATACAGCTCTTGAGACCTTTATATGGCAAAAGACAGGGGCGTAGCCAATACACACAATAGGAACAAAAGGGGGCGGTTCACACAATACAAGCAGGTAAAACACATGGGCTGATGAAGGCATATATTTCATCACAGTAGGCAGTCTTGATGATGGAGCAGATATGGGGTCAGAAGCTCAGCTCAAGGTCAAACAGCATTCCAAGGTTACGAACAGTCTGGTTCAGCCTCAGACAGTGGCCAAGGAGAGGGATGGAGTCAGGCTTGGTATTTCTTCCTGGAATGATCCCAAGCATCATGTGTCTCAGATGCCGATGGTGAATGGCATCCCAAATCAAACTGATGACAGAATAGTGCATTTTATTTTTCATGATTAAGCTGGAGCCTTTCCTGCATGTTATTTGATATTTCTGATTGTCTTCCAGTCGAAACATCTGATTTGTTTTCAGTTTTCCCTGTCTTCCCTGTCAGAAGTGTAGGCAGCAAATTAAATTCTTTATAAACTTCTTCCAAATGCTTCCCTATCCCTTCCTCCCAGGTAACCTAGATTTTTCAATTGAATGTAGATCCATACATTAGTTTATAAACATGCTTGCATTTATAACTGGAAAGTAACCACACAAGTGCCCAGTAATGACCATCTCCAACAGGAGAGTCTAACCACCTCCCCATGACATTCAATGGCATTACTATCACCACATACCCCATCATCAACATCCTGGTGTTCTCCATTGACCAGATACTCAACTGCAACTAACCACATAAATGCCATGGCTACTAGAGCAGATCCGAGATTGGGTATTCCACGGCAAGTGGCTCACCTCCCAGTTCTGATTCCTTAAAGCATGTTCCACCTACAAGGCACAAGTCAGGAGTGTGATGGAATACTCTCCACTTGCCTGGATGGCTGCAGATCCAACAACACTAAAGAAGCTCGACACCATCCAGGACAAAGCATTTCTCTTAATCGGCAGCTCATTTACCATCTTAAACATTCACTACTAGTGCTGCACACTGTCTTCAAACTGTAAAAAAAAAAGCACATCGGATATTAGGTGTTATAGATGGAGATATCGGGTACAAAAGCCATACAAATTATGAGTTAGGCTGAAGTTAGACTATTGTGCTCAGTTTTAGGCACCTTATTTTAGAAAATCTTCGGGTGGCTTCTGGTCCCTTTTTCTGGTCTCTTCCTCTTTATGGCAACAACGCTACTAACGAGTGCTATTGTGGTGTATGTAACCTGTTCCACCTTAAGAGAACTACCTTAAGAGATGTACTACTTTCTCTTGGCTGCTGTATACTGTAATACCGGTGGTGACCACACCGGTATATAAGTGTTGTGTAGGGATTTGCTGGGCAGTTCAGCCCTGACCTCTGAATAGTAAAGACCTGTTAAAGTTATTCTTGTGGTCTGTGTCCAGTGATTTATAATAAGCATAACTGGGACACACAGACTTAACAGTGGCGACGAGTCCGATCTTACCCTGTGGCAGTTTTACATCCAAGGCAGCTTCGTCCTCAGAACGCGCGTCGAGAAGAGGCATCCGCCCTCATCATCCTGCTGAGCATCATCACACGGGAGGCATCGAGAACCCGGGTTAAAAAGAAAAATTCTGACCACGAAGCCCTCCATCAGCGACAGGCAGTCCCTTCTACCACGGTGGTGGGTAAGCCAATCAGCGACACGAGCAGAAAGTCGATCAGCGACATGAGCAGAAAGTCGGCCGCGTTGACTGTGGAGTGGGGGGAGGGAAAACAGAGGAAAAAGGGCGGAGAACTCGACCACGGCCAGTGAAAAAGGCCGGGCTGCAATCGAGGCCGAGAGGCGCAGCGACTGGGGCAGCTTAAGGCACGAGAGCCGCGGAGAACTCAAATGCAGCCGGTGTAAAGGACCGGGCTGCATGCGGGGCTGAGAGGCGCAACAGCAGGGGAAGCGTGAATGCCCACGGGAACCGCGGGGGAGTAAAAGCAGCGTCGGGGAATTGAGAACCGCTGGGGAGGCGAGAACGGCAGCAGCACGGCAATCGCCATTGCAGCCAGCGGGGGAAGAAGACGAGCGCGGGAAAGACCGCCAAGCGTGGGAAGCCGCCATTTTAGTAGGCGGGGGAAGAAGACAAGCGCGGGAAGCCGCCATTTTGAGAAAAAGAAAAATTAAAAAACTTGCAAGGATGCCTAAACATGGGAACATTAATACCTTTGATAGCGATATCGAAGATTGGACCACGTATGTAGAACGCATGGAAGTTTATTGTAAAGCAAATAAGGTACCAGATGATGAGAAAGCACTAACCTTATTAAGCTCAATGGGTGCGAAGACATACGGGCTATTGAAGCACCTTCTGTCACCAGATAAACCGGCGGATCAGACTTTCGCGAATATTGTTACTGTCCTGAAAAATCATTTAAACCCCACGCCGCTGATGATAGCGGAACGATTTAAATTTTACAGAAGAACGCAGCTGAAAGACGAAAGCAACGCTGAATTTTTAATTGAACTGCGTAAGCTATCAAAGTACTGTCAGTTTGGAACAGGACTAGCAGATGCGCTGAGAGATAAATTTGTGTGTGGATTGTTAAAAGAAGGAACACAAAAGCGACTGCTTGAGGAGAATGATCTTACGCTTGATAAAGCTGTCACTATTGCAGCATCGCACGAAGCTGCAGCAAGAGGCACTGCGGAAATGCAGCTACGGTCACCGGAACTCAGCACCAATCAAATGGTCTTGGGTACAGTAAAATGTTATCGTTGTGGAAAGACAACGCACGATCAGAACCAGTGCTGGTTCAAAAATCAGGAATGCAGAAAATGTGGCAGGCTTGGTCACATAGCTAAAGTATGCCGGTCAGGAAAGAAGACCAGCAACAAAAAGTCACCGCAGGAAAAGTACAGAAAGGTACACAAGGTGACAGAGAACAGTTTGAACGAACAGAAGTCAAATTCAGACTCCAGCAGTAATGAACTGGGTAGTCTAAGAGTACACAATGTTGGTAATGAAGCAGACCTCCAAACAATCTGGGTCACACTTCAGATAGCAGGAGTCCAAGTGAAGATGGAATTGGACACTGGATCGGCATTGACGGTCATGAATAAGCAAGATTACAAAAGGTTATTCCCACATATTCCCCTACGGGATACGGAAATTGTATTGAAAACATACACGGGGCAAAGAGTATACCCCATCGGGAAGATAGAGGTAAAGGTGGTCCACAAGGGCAAAGAAAGCTGAGGAATGGACTTATATGTGCTACCTGAGGGAGGTCCACCACTACTGGGATGGGAGTGGATTAGGAAAATAAATATGGACTGGCATTCCTTAAAAGCACTAACGGTAGATTCTGGTAAAAAAGATGTCAAACCTAAACGATTGTCCAGAATATTGGACGATGCTAAAGAGGTGTTCCAACAGGGACTGGGAACACTGAGAGGAATTATGGCAAACATCAAGGTTGAAGAACAAGCAAACCCGAAATTTTTCAAAGCCAGACCGGTACCTTATGCGATACGACCTGCTGTGGAAGCTGAGCTGGAAGGGCTAGAATGTTCAGGAGTACTGTCTAAGGTAGACTGGAGTGAGTGGGCCACGCCCATTGTCCCCGTCATGAAGCGTTCATCGAGCAACAAGCCGGGGGAACCGGGGAATGTTCGCATCTGTGGAGATTTCAAGATCACTGTTAATCTGGTGCTTCACACGGTGCAGTATCCGCTTCCGCGGATTGAGGATATCTTCGCTTCGTTGTCTGGCGGGAAACACTTCACCCAGATAGACCTGGCGCAGGCGTACTTACAGATGGAAGTTGAGGAAGAGTCACGCCAGTATCTCACGATCAACACGCATAGAGGCTTGTACCGGTATAATAGACTGGTTTTTGGAGTGGCATCGGCTCCAGCAATTTGGCAGAGGGCCATGGAGCAGGTATTACAGGGAATTCCAGGCACACGATGTTACCTGGACGATATTCTGATTACAGGAGATGATGACGAGGAACACCTTGCAAATTTGGAACTGGTGCTCATCAGATTGAAAGAATATGGACTTCGAGTTAATCGCCAGAAATGTGAGTTCTTTCAGAAGCGGATCTCATACTGTGGTCATGTCATTGACCAGGAGGGGCTTCATAAGTCTCCTGACAAGATCGAAGCTGTTGTGAAGGCTCCCGCTCCGGATAATGTATCCCAGTTGAGGTCGTTCCTCGTGTTGATTAACTATTACCATAAGTTTCTGCCAAATTTATCCACGGTGCTGCACCCGCTGAACGCTCTTTTGCAGAAGGGAGTACCATGGAAGTGGAGCGAGGACTGTAAGAGGGCCTTTCGCAAAAGCAAGGCATTGATCACCTCAGAGGAAGTGTTGGCTCACTTCAACCCAACGCTGCCTATTCGTTTGGCTTGTGATGCTTCTCCATATGGTATTGGGGCAGTACTCTCACACAAGTTGCCAAATGGCCTGGAGAGGCCAGTTGCATTCGCATCCAGATCATTGACCTCCGCTGAGCTCAACTATGCTCAGATAGATAGGGAGGCTCTCAGCCTTGTGTGGGGAGTAAAGAAGTTTAATCATTACCTGCAGGGCCAAAAGTTTACGCTTCTGACTGACCACCAGCCCTTGGTATCCATTTTTAACCCTAAGAAGGGTGTTTCGGTGATGACAGCACAGAGACTCCAGAGATGGTCCCTTTTCCTAGGGGCACATCAATATCAGATCGAATTCAAAGGTACAAAGCAGCATGGTAATGCTGATGGGCTGTCGCGCCTGCCACTACCTACAGAGGAGGAGGCACCGACGGTTGACCCTGTTGAGTTATTTCACTCGACCATCATCGAATGTTTACCAGTCACCAATGCAAGTATTGAAAGAGAAACCAGGAACGACCCGACACTGTCCCGGGTCTACGAAGTGACAGTGAAGGGATGGCCAGCACATGGTGATCCACTGTTACCGGCATTCTCAGCAAGACGAGAACAGCTGTCCGTCTGTCAAGGAACATTGATGTATGGAACAAGGGTGATTATTCCTCCTAAGTTAAGAGAGAGAGTTCTAAAGAAACTGCATGAAGGTCACCTGGGGGGAGTCAAGATGAAAAGCCTTGCTAGGGCTTATGTGTGGTGGCCGGGTATCGACCAACAGATAGAGGATCTGACGAAAAGCTGCTCAGGGTGCCAAAAAGTGCAAAATGCACCTCCGATTGCACCGCTGCATCCATGGGAATGGCCTTCAACCCCATGGCACGTGTACATATTGATTTTGCTGGTCCATTCATGGACCCCATGTTTTTAATTGCGGTGGACGCACATTCTAAATGGCCAGAAGTGATTAAGATGACTACCACTACCTCGGAAAAGACGATCGCGGTGCTAAGAACGATATTTGCAAGAAATGGATTGCCAGAACAAATATGTTCAGACAACGGACCGCAGTTCGTGTCAGAAGAATTCCAGAAATTCATGAAGAAGAATGGGGTGAAACATTATACCTCTGCCCCATATCATCCAGCTACAAACGGGTTGGCCGAGAGATTTGTACAAACGTTCAAAAAAGCAATAAAGGCCATGAGCGAAGATCAGATTCCACTACAACACAAGGTGGACAAATTCCTACTGGCATATCAAAACGCCACTCATGCAGTGACAAACCAAAGTCCTGCCATGATGTTCTATAACAGGAGGTTGCGGTCCAGGTTGGACTTGTTAAAACCAAATGTGCGGAGGGAAGTTGAAAACAAACAGTTCCAGCATATAAATAACAAGACCACTCGGAGTTTCGAAATAGGACAACCAGTGTTAGCCCGGGACTATAAAAACGAGAAATGGCAATCTGGAACAATTCGGGCCAGACAAGGACCCCTGATGTACACGGTAGATATTGGTGAAAATGTAATACGGTGTCATGCTGACCAACTGGTAGAATCGAGAACAAGGGTCGAACCCGGGGTTACAGCAGAGACAACCGTGGAAGAAGTTAGTGAACCTGAAGCATCTACCTCAGAAGTGAATGTACCTGATGATGATGTCCAATCCATAAGAGACCAACTAGATGAGTCACCCCAGCAACAAGAATCAGAGACCCCTGAAAGGCGTTATCCAACTCGAATCAGGAGGCCTCCTCAGAGACTGAATCTTTGAACTGTTTTGCATGAAGTTGTATATATATATATGTTATTATGTTATGTTAAATGGGGATATAACTGTTAAGCTAAAAAGGGAGGATTGTGGTGTATGTAACCTGTTCCACCTTAAGAGAACTACCTTAAGAGATGTACTACTTTCTCTTGGCTGCTGTATACTGTAATACCGGTGGTGACCACACCGGTATATAAGTGTTGTGTAGGGATTTGCTGGGCAGTTCAGCCCTGACCTCCGAATAGTAAAGACCTGTTAAAGTTATTCTTGTGGTCTGTGTCCAGTGATTTATAATAAGCATAACTGGGACACACAGACTTAACAGCTATGACAAATAAAATTGAATTGAATTGAGCTAGGAAATAGGTTGGGGTCACTGCAAAGTTGGGGCAATAGTGGAAGTCCCACTCCAACCCTCCTCTAGCTGAAAACCTGTCCCAGAGGAAAATTTGGCCAGTGTGTCTTCTGAAAGCCCCACCCTTCTCGTTCTGACAGGGACTGAGATCTGCACACCTCAAATGTTGATATTTGGGGAGGCATGCTAATCTATTTCACTTCAAGAGGGAGGGTTCATCTTAATGTTGCAATTTCTGGAGGGTGCTGATAATGATAGAAATGTGGAATTCAATGTTCCCTGTAATTTTTGGGGGCCGCGCGGCCCTTTATCGAGCTGCACAGCCCATTCAACACTTTGCACTTGCGCGGTTTTTTCAATTGAAAAGCCAACGGGAGGCGGAGTTGTAAGATTCGAAATTTTCAGCAATAATCACGCAAGAAAACCGGATAAAATAAGACTGTTTATTGACCAAAGTAAGCTTGCACAGAAAAACCTTTGATAAAAGGGCATACAAAATGGCCGCCGGGCCTCGTGATCAGTTTTCTGGACCATTTTATTTCTGTTACTGCAAGCCAGACAGGCTTGTGGATTGAAGACAGTAAGCCCGCGAAAGCCAGTATCTGGGAACCGAAACTCAGGGAAACAGCATACATATTCAATGGATTCGAAGTACAGGATGGGGCCTGTGATGAAATATTCATCATCATCACTGCCTGTGACTGAGATCGGCTTCAGTGCCATTTCCCTTCCCCCAGACCTCATTGTATTGTGTACTGGAATGTGCTGTATTGTACACTGGAATGTGCTGGAATGTGCTGTGTGTAGGGCTCCGCCCATACCTGGCCCCGTTTGTAGGCTGGCTCAGTCTGGCCTCAGCCTCCAGAAGGAAGACATCTCTCTCGCTTACGTGTTACATTCTAAGTTAATAAAAGCCTTGTTTTGTTCTGCTAACTTCAAGTCTCGGAATTATTGAGGCACATCAATTTTATTAACTTATTTTTCAACACTATGGATCAACTCCTGAAACCCGAACGTTTGGATTTGGATCAACATGCTCCGGACGCATCAGCACGCTTCGGACACTGGTTTGAGTGTATGGAATTCTTCCTGGACAATTCCGCAGCCGTCAAAGACGCTACGGACGCTGCGAGGATGAGACTCGGAATTCTGCGGAATTGGGTAAGCCACCGGGTTTACCCCCTCATCCAAGACGCCGAGACATACCTGGCCGCCTGCGACATCTTAAAGGCGCATTACCAGCAGCCTACGAATGAGGTGTATGCTAGGCACCTGCTCGCTACCCGCGCACAGCGACCTGGGGAATCGGTGGAGGAGTTCCTAAGCACCCTGAAAATGCTTGGCAAAGACTGCAAGTGCCGAGATGTAAAAGCCGCAGTGTACACTGACGAGCTTGTTCGCGATGCCTTCATCACAGGCCTCAGCTCCACTTACATCCGGCAAAGACTGCTGGAAAAAACGGGGTTGGACCTGAAACAGGCTGCGGACACCGCGCGATCCCTGGATGTGGCCCAGAGAAACTCGGACGCCTACTCTTCAGCCCGCGCCGTCCTCGCCGCCACGTGTGCACCGAGGGCGCCGCCATCTTGGAAGGCATCTTCCCCGCCCGACAGCCCGACACCGGCTGGGCCCCGCTCTCCCCCCAGAAGCCCTACAACAGCCGCGACGTGTCAGGGACCCAACTGCTACTTCTGCGGGCAGCCAAAGCACACCAGAAACCTGTGCCCGGCGAAAGGCACCACGTGCTTTAAGTGCAGTAAGAACGGGCACTTCGGGAAGGTGTGCAGAGGGAACCCCGCCGGAAAACCAACCGCCGGAAAACCCGCCACCGCCGCGTGTGCGCCGTGGGAGCGGCCATCTTGGACGCCATCTTGCCCGACCTCGTGGGGTCCGCCATCTTGTGAACAGACAGCGTGGATGCCATCTTGTTTCGATCAGGGCCCTACAGTGGCATCGGTCACAGTGGACCAGACCAGGCCGCACCCGCTATCCAGATCAATGGTGGACATCGAGGTAAACGGGTGCCGGGTTAAATGCTTAATTGACAGTGGAAGCATGGAGAGCTTTATCCACCCAGAACTGGCACAACAACTCTCCCTAAAGGTGGTCCCTACTCAGGGTACCATCTCTATGGCTGATAAAACCCAGACATCGACCATTCTGGGTTACTGCACGGTACAATTGTCCGTTAACGGAACTGTATACGATAATTTTAAAGTATTAATCATGAAGAATCTATGTGCAAGCGTGATCTTGGGCCTGGATTTCCAGTGCAACCACCAAAGCATCACGCTCAAGTACGGTGGGTCCCAGCCGCCCCTCACAGTGTGCGGTCTGGCTACCCTGAAGGTAAAGCCGCCTTCGCTATTCGCGAACCTTACCCCTAACTGCCGGCCAATAGCGACCAAAAGCAGGAGGTACAGCTGGGAGGACAGGCAGTTTATCGCGACCGAGGTAGACAGGCTCCTGAAAGAGCGCATTATTGAACGCAGCAACAGCCCGTGGCGCGCCCAAGTGGTAGTGGTAAGGGGTAGCGAGAAGAAACGGATGGTGATCGACTATAGTCAAATGATCAACAGGTACACCCTACTAGATGCCTACCCGCTACCCCGCATATCAGAAATGGTGAACCAAATCGCCCAATACCGGGTGTTCTCCACCATCGACCTCAAGTCAGCGTACCACCAGCTCCCTATCAGACCAGAGGACCGCCCGTACACCGCCTTCGAGGCGAACGGATGCCTCTACCAATTCCTCAGAGTCCCCTTTGGGGTGACGAATGGGGTCTCGGTCTTCCAGAGGGAGATGGACCGCATGGTCGATGACCACCACTTGCAGGCAACCTTCCCCTACCTCGACAACGTCACCATCTGCGGCCACAATCAGCAGGATCACGACTCGAACCTCGAGAGGTTCCTGGAAACTGTACAAAAACTCAACCTCACCTACAACGAGGACAAGTGCGTTTACAACACCACGCGCCTCTGCATACTAGGCAGCGTGGTGGAGAATGGGGAAATCGGACCAGACCCCGACCGATTGCGCCCCCTACGGGAGCTGCCCCTGCCCAACACTCCCAAAGCCCTGAAAAGGTGCCTGGGGTTATTTTCTTATTATTCCCAATGGGTCCCCAACTACTACGACAAAGCCCGCCCCCTCTTGAAAGCATCCTCTTTCCCGCTCTCTGCTGAGGCCCACGCCGCCTTCAAAAGCATTAAGCAGGATATTGAGCGGGCCACGCTACAGGCAGTGGACGAGAACACTCCATTTCAAGTGGAAAGTGATGCGTCTGACTTCGCCTTGGCGGCCACCCTCAACCAGGCGGGGCGGCCCGTAGCTTTCTTCTCGAGGACCCTCCAAGGGCCCGAGATCAGACACTCCTCCGTGGAAAAGGAGGCCCAAGCCATCGTGGAGGCAGTGCGCCACTGGCGCCACTACCTAGCCGGCAAACGCTTCACCCTACTTACCGACCAGCGGTCGGTAGCGTTTATGTTCAATAATAAACAGAGGGGGAAGAATAAAAATGATAAGATTCTTAGGTGGCGGATCGAGCTCTCCACCTTCGAGTACGACATCATTTACCGGCCAGGGGCCCTTAACGAATCCCCTGACGCCCTCTCACGAGGGATGTGTGCCAGCGCCACCGGGGATCGGCTACAGACCCTCCACAGACCCTCCACAACGACCTCTGCCACCCAGGGGTCACGCGGCTGTTCCACTTCATAAAGTCCCGTAACTTACCCTACTCGATTGAGGAAGTTCGGTCCCTGACCAGGAACTGCCGCACTTGCGCTGAGTGCAAGCCTCGGTTCTACCGCCCAGATAGAGCCCACTTAATCAAAGCTACACGGCCCTTTGAGCGGCTCAGCTTAGATTTCAAGGGCCCCCTCCCGTCCATCGACCGCAATGTTTACTTCCTGAACATTGTGGACGAATACTCCCGGTTCCCATTCGCCTTCCCCTGCCCAGACATGACCAGCGCCACGGTCATTAAATGCCTCAACAGCCTGTTCTGCCTGTTCGGTATGCCGAGCTACATCCATACGGATAGGGGGGCGTCCTTCATGAGTGAAGAGCTACGCCAGTACATGCTGTCCAGGGGGATCGCCATGAGCCGTACCACCAGCTACAACCCCCGGGGTAACGGCCAAGTGGAGCGAGAGAACGGGACAGTATGGAAAGCAGTCACTCTAGCTCTAAGGACCAAGGGCCTCCCTATCTCCCGCTGGCAGGAAGTCCTCTCGGATGTGCTCCATTCGATACGGTCGCTATTGTGTACGGCCACTAATACCACGCCCCATGAACGAATGTTTGTCTTTCCCCGGAAATCCACCTCAGGCGTATCCATGCCGTCATGGCTCTCCACCCCAGGTCCGGTACTCGTGCGAAGGCATGTGAGGGGCCACAAGACGGACCCTCTCGTGGAGCCAGTACACCTACTCCACGCCAACCCCCAATACGCATATGTCCGGCACGCCGACGGAAGGGAGGACACCGTGTCCATAAAAGACGTCGCCCCAGCCGGCATCGACAACAACCACGGCAATAGCGGCAACGACGATCACAGCAACTCTTACCCACCCACTACTCTTTCATCACCCCCGGAAGAACACCGACCAACGGCACCCCCACCAACTACCCCTTCAACAACCCTGGCGGCACCCCCGGCAGAGACCCAGGAGGCTACCGGGGACACCCAGCCGACACCCGCAGCACCGCAACAGCCACGTCGGTCGCAGAGGACTATCAAACCCCCGAACAGACTAAATCTATAGAAGGGGTGAATGTGATGAAATATTCATCATCATCACTGCCTGTGACTGAGATCGGTTTCAGTGCCATTTCCCTTCCCCCAGACCTCATTGTATTGTGTACTGGAATGTGCTGTATTGTATACTGGAATGTGCTGGAATGTGCTGTGTGTAGGGCTCCGCCCATACCTGGCCCCGTTTGTAGGCTGGCTCAGTCTGGCCTCAGCCTCCAGAAGGAAGACATCTCTCTCGCTTACGTGTTACGTTCTAAGTTAATAAAAGCCTTGTTTTGTTCTGCTAACTTCGAGTCTCGGAATTATTGAGGCACATCAGGCCCCATCAAGATATGGGCGGACAATGCAAAAACACTTATACCCATTTATTGTACAAAGGAGAAACCGTTTAACAGCCATCAAGGAAAATCTCCGGACCGATCAATATGCGAACCGAGTCGCGATGACAATGTAAAAGACATTAAAAGACATTATCAGCCAGGAAGGCCAGTTAAGTTATCACCGGCTCCCATTACAAGACAAAGCGCCCCTGCAGAGATTTCTGCCCGCCAAAATTAATACAAAGACAGGACTATGATTTGGCGGGAGATAAGACTGTCCCAAAAGAGTATAACTATGGATTGAAAGTCCATCTAAGTTACTTCACTACTGCGGCTTCTTCTTGGACGATTTTAGACTTCTACTTCTTCAAGAACTTCTTCTACAAGGAACGAACGGATGAATGAAGGACGGACGGTGCCAGGATCGGCGCCTCTTCCACCTCGGTAGCTTCGGAATCGATGAAGACGCTTCGTCTTTTTAAAGACGCTTCGGACGGACAATTTCGGTGAAAAAGACAACGTGGTCGGTGTTTAGCCAGACAAGGCTCGGCCACGACGAGAAGACGACGAGGGTGGCCCGGGTACTGGGGTCGGGAGATCATCGATGACCCAGGCCGAAGGAGAAGAAACCCTCTGGAAAACCGACAATCCAGGCCGGAGAGATTCTCCCATGTGCAGGCAGTTCTTCAACAGCCTGTAGCTGATGGTCTGCTCCATGAACCCAAATCCACAATAGTGGATCTCAACCTTGACGAGCGCTCATCGAGGCTGTGTCTACCCCACCGCCTCGAGGGAGAGAGAATATCGACTGCGCCAGAAGTTTCCAAATCCACGTGACGACGGAAAGCGGTGCCAAAAGGCTGCGAACCCCCTTTTTCGCGATTTCGAGAGTGGTGAGCATGATCCCAAGTTCCCCAGGTCGAAACTTAGTTTAGGTATAGGGGAGGGAGTTAAGTGTAATCGTAATGTGTTTTCCCTTTTACGATGTGCCGTGTGTTCCCCATTTCCATAGAGTCAAGTTCATAAATTTGTGCATGATTGTAGTTACTTTAATCTGTGCCTATGACATGTATTTTGTAATGCTTCAAACTGTTTAAAAATAAAAGCATCCATTTCATGCTATTCAACCTGGTCTATTGAGTCCTTTCTCTGCACTACTGTTCTCTGCATCTAAGTCCAAGGTCTAGAACCGTAGGGGGAGTGGGTCGAACCACTCAAGGGTAATTATTGCACAAAGCCTGGCAGGAGACCAGAACGAGCAAGAGAAACCCCCTACAGAGTCTCCATGAACATCCCATCCTCAAAGATGGCGGAGCCCAGCATGTGAGTGAAAAAAACAAGGCTCAAGCATTTGCTACCATCTTCAGCCAGAGGTGCTGAGTAGAATATCTCGGCCTTCTCCTGAGGACCCCACCATCACAGACGCCAGTCTTCAGCCAATTCGATTCATGCCATGTGATATCAAGAAACTGGCTGAGCGCACTGGATACAGCAAAGTGTATGGGCCCGAAAGTATCCTGGCTGTCATGCTGAAGACTTGCTCCAGAACTAGGTGCATCTCTAGCCAAGCTGTTCAAGTGCAGCTGCAAAAACTGGCATCTACCCGGCAATGTGCAAAATTGCCCAGGTATGTCCTGTCCACAAAAAGCAGAACAAACCCAATCCGGCCAGTTATCGCCCCCTCTGTTTACTCTCAATCATCAGCAAAGTGATGAAAGGTGTCATCAGCAATGCTATTAAGTGGCACTTACTCACCAATAATCTGCTCACCGATGCTCAGTTTGGGTTCCGCCATGACCACTCGGCTCCAGATCTCATTACAGCCTTGGTCCAAACATGGACAAAAGAGCTGAATTCCAGAGGTGAGGTGAGAGTGACTGCCCTGGACATCAAGGCAGCATTTGACCGAGTGTGGCATCAAGGAGCCCTAGTAAAATTGAAGTCAATGGGAATCAGGGGGGAAAAACTCCACTGGCTGGAGCCATACCTAGCACAACACAACAATAAAAACTTTTATTTATATAGCACCTTTAACATAGTAAAATGTCTCAAGGTGCTTCACAGGAGTATTATAACACACAAAATTTGACACTGAGCCACATAAGGAGAAATTAAGGCAGGTGACCAAAAGCTTGGTCAAAGAGGTAGGTTTTAAGAAGCATCTTAAAGGAGGAAAGAGAGGTGGAGAGGTTTAGGCAGGGAATTCCAGAGCTTTGGGCCTGGGCAACAGAAGGCACATCCACCAATGGTTGAGCGATTATAATCAGGGATGCGCAAGAGGGCAGAATTAGAGGAGCGCAGATATCTCGGGGGGTTGTAGGGCTGGAGGAGATTACAGAGATAGGGAGGGGCGAGGCCATGGAGGGATTTGAAAACAAGGATGAGAATTTTGAAATCGAGGCGTTGCTTAACCGAGAGCCAATGTAGGTCCGTGAGCACAGGGATGATGGGTAAATGGGACTTGGTGCGAGTTAGGACATGGGCAGCCAAGTTTTGGATGACCTCAAGTTTGGGCTCCAGAGCCCAAAGAAGCTTCATGACTTCAGACCACTGGTCAAGGTCAGTGTCAGTGAATGCATCTTTAAAAGCCGTCTCCTACCAACTGAATCACTAGCCTCACACACTGCTCAATGCACGACCCTACCCCCAATCACCTACCAACAATCTGCACCAATCACAATGCACATCTCCCATTCATAGCCTCACTTCACCCCATTGGAGCAGACGGCGAAGGCCATTCTTGGCAGGGGCATGGCTGAGCCTTTGGCCAGCGGCGGGGCTGAAAGGATAAAAGATGTGGGTATGCTCATACGTAATCCTCCTTCTCGCATGCACCTCTTGCTTTCCTGTCCTCCCTTCACCACAGTACCACCCTTGCGCCTTCCTCATTTCACACACCCAGGAAATGCAGCCTGCCCAGCCAGTGGTTGGCCAAGAAGAGGGAGAGGAGAGTGAAGAAGAACAAAAAGAAGAAGATTGATTTGACACTCCCAGCCAGCAGCTTCTCAAGGCCGCCCAGCAAGCCCATTTGCAGTATCCCTCACTGAAAGTCAACAGCTTTCCACTAGCCATGCTGCAGCCACTGGGGTAGCACCGGGTGACATCAGTAGGATAGACAAAGGCACACACAAGACAGTCACTAAGGAAATGCATAAGGGTGATGAGTTGATTTCTTGATGTTATATTGGATGGATACATGTATAAAGTTAGATTGGAAGGTTTGCTTTGAGGTGGCTTTTATTTCAGCATTGTGGTCAAGAGGACGCTGTGATGGTCAGTAACAGAGGGAAGGGAAGATGTGGGACTAATGTTGAAAAGGGAGTTGGGGTTGTGGTCACTGGGACCACAGACGGATGATTTCATCTCAGATATCCCGGCCACAATGGGTCTGTCCAGGATGCATTCTTCTGGCTGCTTCCTCCTCTTATGCTTCTTCCTCTTCAGCTTCCTCCTCTTCTGCTTCTTCTTCCTTCTGCTTTTTCCTCTTCCCTCTGTGAGCGGATGCTTTAAATCTGAAATGCCAGCCTAACATGCTGGATATACTCAGCAGCTCAGGCAGCATCTTGACCTGAGACGTGAACTCTCTCTCTCCGCAGATGTTGCCTGACTGTTGAGTATTTGCAGCATTTTCTGTTTTCTCAGAGGTCTTACTTTACCATCCGAGGCCTTGAAAGCATCCAGCAGCACTCCCTACACACTTAAAAAAAGCTTTTAACATCTATTGCAGCAAACCACTGCTTCAACAAAATAATAAAGAATCCAGTCCAAAAGCTTAAATGCAAACTTACCTAAAAAATGTATGGGTCCCTTTAAGAGGTGCTGCCAGCATCTCTGTTAGTCTCTGTACAAGCTGGGTTTCCCTGGCGTGGTTATGACCCAGCACTGAACTCAGTGCTAGGGTTGAAGTTGGCCATGGTAACGTTAAGTCGGGGTTGCACACCGACTGATGTCACCAATCCACCATTTTTTTTTGCAGTGTGTTAATATTTATCGGCAGCATTATAGAGAGGAGCAAAATGGAGGACGCCGGGGGACCCACCACCAGCTGGCGAAAGAGCGGTGGCTGCCTCTCTTTTGCCATTTTTTGTAGGTAACGGGTGGTGTTAAGCACCCGAATTTTTAACCCATTGACTTTCGGAAGGACAGCCAGAATGCTTGCTGTGGGACCTTGGAGCAGAAGGCTGTTCTGCAGCTTCAATGCACCTCCCCTTTAAGAACTGGAAAGAGCCTGTGGCAATGATGACCTGTGATTAGACTGCACCTGATATTGGTCAGCGTTTTGAGTGTAGCGCCACTGAGCTAGGCCAATAGCGCTTGATTTAGCGCTCCCATCATTTCTTTGAGCGGTGAGTCTTAATTTTGCATACAGTGTGATTCATTAGCACCTGGCGCTAATTCTCAAACTTGTCAAAAGTTACCGCCCATTACTGGGCTATAATGAATTTCTCCCCCTCAGACTGTAGTAATTTACTGACAACAGATGTTAGATTAATTGGCCTATAATCCCTGGCTTCCTTCTCTCACCTTTCTTAACTAGTGGAGTGACATGTGCAATTTTCCAATCGAAAGGAACAGTTGCTGAATCGAGAGAACCTTGGAAGATTATAGTTAGAGCATCTACAATCTTCTCACCTACTTCTTTTAAATCCCTGAGATAGAAACCATTCAGTCCTGGGGATGTGTCACTCTTTAATGCCATTATTTTTTCATTACTGTTATTTTGTTTTGTTAATTTTGGTGAGACAACATCCCTGATTAAATATTAGATTCCTTGGGATGTCTGGCATGCTATCCTCTTCCTCTACTGTAAATACTGATGCAAAATAATTATTTAACATGTCCGCCATTTCCTTATTTTCATTTACAATATCACCGTTATCAGTTTTCAAGGGGCCCACATTGCTCCAGACCACCTTCTTTTTCCCAACATAATTGTAAAAAAAAGTGTTGATTTTGATATCCCTTGCAATTTTCTTTTCATACTCCCTTTTTGTAGCTCTTACTATATGTTTTGTCACATTTTGTTGTTCTTTGTATTTCTCCCAGTCACCAGGATCTGTGCTATTTTTTACATTTTTGTAGGTTATGTCTTTTAGTTTTATGTTGTGCCTTCCCCCTTTTGACCCCCAGGGCTGTTTTCCTTGGCAAGTAGAGCTCTTGTCCCTTAGGGCTAAAAACTGGTTTTGTATCACGTTAATTTCATTTTTGGGTACCTCCCACTGATCTTCTGTCAATTTATCCACTAACAGGTTTGCCCAAAATAAAAACAGAAAATGCTGGAAATACTCAGCAGGTCAGGCAGCATCTGTGGAGAGAGAAACAGAGTTAATGTTTCAGGTCGATGACCTTTCGTCAGAACTGGAAAAAGCTGGAGATGGAACAGGTTTTTAAGCAGGTGAAGGGGCAGCGAAAGGGGGGAGGGTAGGAAAGAACAAAAGGGAAGGTCTGTGATAGGATGGAAGGCAGGAGAGATTAAGAGACATTAAGAGATGGAGCAAGGCAAAATGGCAGGAATGACATATGAAGAGAGATTGGGTCGATTAGGCTTATATTTGCTAGAGTTTAGAAGAATGAGAGGGGATCTCATTGAAACTTATAAAATTCTAACAGGACTAGACAGACTAGATGCAGGAAGGATGTTCCCGATGGTGGGGGAGTCCAGAACTGGGGTCATAGGCTAAGGATAAGGGGTAAGCCATTTAGGACTGAGATGAGGAATTTCTTCACCCAGAGAGTGGTGAACCTGTGGAATTCTCTACCACAAAAAGCAGTTGAGGCCAATTCATTAAATATATTCAAGAAGGAGTTAGATATATTTCTTAAGGCTAAAGGGATCAAGGGATATGGGGAGAAAGCAGGGGCAGGATACTGAGTTTGGATGATCAGCCATGATCTCATTAAATGGCGGAGCAGGCTTGAGGGGCCGAATGGCCTACTCCTGCTCCTATCTTCTAAGTTTCTGTGTTTCTTAAAGAAGATGTTTATGGGACAAGTTAAGAAACAAAGGATGGCTCTAGATGAAGTATAAATGGCAATGGCAGAATGAAAGACAGCTGCCATGTGGGAGAGAGAAAAAAATATATAATAAATAAAACAAATGGAGAAAAAAAAGATAGGAGACTAAACTGAATGAAGCTGTTGCACAATGTCAAACTGACAAGCAAGCAGTGAAACAGCATTAATCTGACCTCTGCGATTCATTACTCATGATCCCTTTAAGTAGCGCCCCTGGAGCCAGCATCCACCTGCTTGACCCCTCCTCTCTCTGTCGCTGTCGGAGCGAGGCGCTAAGACAGGGGGCGACAATGAATTTTGCAGATCGGGTGCCCACTGACGTCACGGTCTGCCTGGTGCTGAGGTCCCCGGTGCTAACATTTAGTGGCGGCGCAATGGGGGGAGGGGGGCAGATTTGCCGTACATCACCGGAATCACCTCGCTGCGGCACTACTGCCTCAGCGCCCCATTAGCGCCCCCATCAGGCACTAACTGGAGGTGCTAAGGTACCGAATTTCTCCCCCTATAATTAAGGATAGAGTGACTGAGCACCTTGAAAATTTTCAGCTGATCAGAGGCAGCCAGCATGGGTTTGTAAAGAATAGGTCATGACTGATTTTTGTAGAGGTGACTAAAGTAATGAACAGGGGAATATCTATGGATGTTATTTATATGAACTTCCAGAAGGCATTCGATAAAATCCCTCATAAGAGACTGTTATCTCAAGTTGAAGCTCATGGAATTGAAGGCAAATTATTGAACTGATCAGGAAATTGACTGAGTGGCAGGAGACAGAGATTAGAGATACTGGGCAGATACTCTAATTGGCAGGATGTGACTAGTGGTGTCACACAGTGGTCACACAGCGGTGTTGGGGCTCAACTATCCACCATATTTATTATCGACTTCGATAACGGGATAGAGAGCCACATATCCACGTTTGCCGATGACACAAAAATAGGCAGCATTGTAAGCAGTGTAGATGGAAGCATAAAATTACAAAGAGTTATTAATAGATTGAGTGAATGGGCAAAAATGTGTTAAATGAATTTCAATGTAGACAATTGTGAAGTCATCAACTTCCAACCTAAAAAGGATAGATCAGAGTACTTTCTAAATGGTGGCGCCCTAGGGCAGGATTTTCATTGTGCCGTAGAGTCGGGATTGGAGGTGTGGGGGGGGGTTAAAATCCTGAAATTAAGGGTACCGACCCGATCCCGCACCCAAACCCACCTCCATGCCAGTTTCAAAGGAGGCAGGTACCCGCCCCGCACTGGGACCCGCCTACCCGAGGCGGGAAGGGATTAGTGCCAATTAACTGCCTATTAACAGGCAGTTTTTAGCCTAATCCCTATTTTGAAGGTTGAAGTGTGGGATTTCCGACAGCTCAAAACCATGAGAAGTTAGAGGAGTCGGGCCGTTGGGTTGAAGGACTTGGAGGGGTCGAGATGTCAGTGCTCAGGTGAGTGATGTGTGCATGAGTGCAAAGGTAAGTGTATTTGGTGTGTCTAAAGTGATTAAAGAAGTGTAAATTACCTTTTCTTACCTTTTCAGCCTTCCTTCCTTTAGGTCCCGGGGTCCCTCATCTCACCGGCACAGAAAGCAGAATGGCTGCAAACTGTCAAAAGTGACAGCCTGCAGCTTTCTGTGCAGGAGAGATTTCTAACTGAGTCTGTGGAGAAGGACTCAGGTTAGAAGTAAGACTGTCAGTGTTTGACAGCTTCAAACAGCTGTGAAACACTGGTATTTCATCTGTCAAAACCTCTTGACAGATGAAATTTCCGTCTGTGACATCACCTGTTGCCGGGTGGCCCTTAATTGGCCTGCTGAGCCCACTGGGCAGGCTCAACAAGGTCAATCAAGTTAAAACCGCGTGGATTGGCCGCATCTCGATGGAGGCGGGACTGCAACCCCAAAAGCTGTAGTCCTGCCTCCTACCCGACTCCTGAGTTAAATTCCTGCCCCTAGAATCAGTGGAGGTCCAAAAAGAGTCCACGTACATAGATCATTAAAATGTCATGGACAGGTACAAAAAATAATCAAAAAGGCTTCTGGAATACTGGCCTTTATATCTAGAGGACTAGAATATAAGGGGGTAGAAGTTATGCTGCAGCTATACAAAACCCTGGTTAGACAACATCTGGAGTATTGTGTTCAGTTCTGGGAACCACACCTTAGGAAGGATATATTGGCCTTGGATGGAGTGCAGTGTAGATTTACCAGAATGATACCTGGACTCCAAGGAATAAATTATGAGGAGAGGTTACACAAACTAGGGTTGAAATCCTCGGAATTTAGAAGTTTAAGGGGTGATTTGATCAACGTTTTCCAGATATTAAGAGGAACTACTAGTGTAGATAAAGAGAGAAACTATTTCCACTGGTTGGGGATTCTAGGATTAGGGGGCGTAGCCTAAAAATTAGAGCCAGATCTTTCAGGAGTGAAGCGAGGAAACATTTTTACACGCAAAGGGTAGTAGTTTGGAGCTCTCTTCCACAAAGAGCAGTTGATGCTGGGTCAGTTGTTAATTTTAAATCTGAGTTCAGAGGGAAAGTAAAAAAGGAAATAAGAGGGACAAAGAGAGAGTATGAGAATAGACTGGCAGCTAACATAAAAGGGAATTTAAAAGTCTTCTATATGCATATAAATAATAAACAGAGAGTAAGAGGAGGGGTGGGGCTGATTAGGAACCGAAAAGGAGACCTACGCATGGAGACAGAGGGCATGGCTGAGGTCTAAATGAATAATTTGCATCTGTATTTACCAAGGAAGAAGATGTTGCCAACATCATAGTGAAAGAGGAGGTAGTTGAGATACTGGGTGGGACAAAAATTGATAAAGAGGAGATACTAGAAAGGCTGTCTGTACTTAAAGTAAATAAGTCACCAGGACCAGATGGGATGCATCCTCGGATGCTGAGGGAGGTAAGGGTGGAAATTGTGGCGGTCCTGGTCATAATCTTCCAATACGCCTTAGATACAGGGGTGGTGCCAGAGGACTGGAGAATTGCAAATGTTACACCCTTGTTCAAAAAAGGCTGTAAGGATAAACCCAGTAACTACAGACCAGTTAGGTTAACCTTGGTAGTGGGGAAGCTTTTAGAAATGATAATCCAGGACAAGTGTGGATTAATTAAGGAAAGCCAGCATGGATTTTTCAAAGGCAAATCATGTTTAACGAACTTGATTGAGTTTTTTGATGAGATAACAGAAAGGGTTGATGAGGGCAATGCAGTTGATGTGGTGCACATAGACTTCCAAAAGATGTTTGATAAAGTGCCACATAATAGGCTTGCCAGCAAATGTGAAGCCCTTGGAATAAAATGGACTGTGGCAGCATGGATACAAAATTGGCTAAGTGACAAGAAACAGAGAGCAATGGTGAACGGTTGTTTTTCAGACTGGAGGAAGGTATACAGTAGTGTTGCCCAGGGGTCGGTACTAGGACCAGTGCTTTTCTTGATATATATTAATGATATTGGATTTGGGTGTACAGGGCACAATTTCAAAATTTGCAGATGATAAAAAACATGGAAGTATAGTGAACAGTGAGGAGGATAGTGATAGATTTCAAGAGGACATAGACAGGCTGGTGGAATGGGTGGACATATGGTAGGTGAAATTTAACACAGACTTTCATGGGCTTTTTTTTCTCAGAGGCCGGTGTCGGGAGCAGCAGGAGAGCGGCGGTACAGTGAGTATTAAAAGTCACTTTTGCGGGCTTCTTTCCTGAGAGGCCGGTGTCGGGAGCAGCAGGAGAATGGTGGTACAGTGAGTATTTAAACTCACTTTCAAGGGCTTTTTTCCTCAGAGGCTGGTGTCGGGAGCAGCAGGAGAGCGACGGTACAGTGAGTATTTAAACTCAACTTCGCGGGCTTTTTTCCTCAGAGGCCGGTGTCAGGAGCAGCAGGAGAGTGGCGGTACAGTGAGTATTTAAACTCACTTTCAAGGGCTTTTTTCCTCAGAGGCCGGTGTCGGGAGCAGCAGGAGAGCGGCGGAACAGTGAGTATTTAAACTCACTTTCAAGTGCTTTTTTCCTCAGAGGCCGGTGTCAGGAGCAGCAGGAGAGCGGCGGTATAGTGAGTATTTAAACTCACTTTCAAGGGCTTTTTTCCTCAGAGGCCGGTGTCAGGAGCAGCAGGAGAGCGGTGGAACAGTGAGTATTTAAACTCACTTTCAAGGGCTTTTTTCCACAGAGGCTGGTGTCGGGAGCAGCAGGAGAGTGGTGGTACAGTGAGTATTTAAACTCAACTTCGCGGGCTTTTTTCCTCAGAGGCTTACCAATCTCGCAGATTGGCGGTGGTGTTCCAGAGCCATGTCACGATTCAAAAAGTGGGCAAGAGGAAGCAGCTGATTGGGTGAGTACTTATACTACTCTATAGTTGGACAGTTAAGGTTATCAGTTTATAAAGTTTAGTAGGTCTTAATTTTTGTGGTTATAGTTTCTAAGGTCTCTGTTGTGTAGTGGGGAGTGCTAATAAAAAAGAGCCCTTGAGTATATCATTAAATTGTAGTGTAATTAGTGGTATTGATTTGATTAAATTTAATTTAAATTAATTAAAGGGTAAGTCATGGCAGCACAGCTCGGCCCCATGGCATGCTCCTCCTGCACTATGTGGGAAATCAAGAACACTTTCTGTCTCCCTGACAACCATGTGTGCGGGAAGTGTATCCAGCTGCAGCTACTGGCAGACCGCATTGTGGCACTGGAGCTGCGAATGGATACATACTGGAGCACTCGTGATGCTGAGGATGTCGTGGATAGCACGTTTGGTGAGTTGGTCACACCGCAGGTAAAGGCTGCACAGGCAGGAAGGGAATGGGTGACCGCCAGGCAGAGTAATAGGTGCAGGCAGGTAGTGCAGGGGTCCCCTGTGGCCATCCCCCTCTCAAACAGCTATACCACTTTGGATATTGTTGGGAGAGATGGCTTATCAGGGGAAGGCAGCAGCAACCAACTTCCTGGCACCATGGGTGGTTCTGCTGCGCAGGACGGGAAGAAAAAGAATGGGAGAGCTATAGTGATAGGGGATTCTATTGTAAGGGGAATAGGTAGGCATTTCTGCGGCCGCAAACAAGACTCCAGGATGGTATGTTGCCTCCCTGGTGCAAGGGTCAAGGATGTCTCGGGGCAGCTGCAGGGCATTCTGGAGGGGGAGGGTGAACAGCCCGTTGTTGTGGTGCATATAGGTAACAACGATATAGGTAAAAAATGGGATGAGGTCCTAAAAGCTGAATATAGGGAGTTAGGAGGTTAATTAAAAAATATGACCTCAAAAGTAGTAATCTCAGGATTGCTACTAGTGCCACATGCTAGTTAGAGTACAAATAGAAGGATATTTCAGATGAATACGTGGCTAGAGGAATGGTGCAAGGGGGAGGGATTCAAATTCCTGGGACATTGGAACCGGTTCTGGGGGAGGTGGGACCAATACAAACCAGACGGTTTGCACCTGGGCAGGACCGGGACCAATGTCCTAGGGAGAGTGTTTGCTCATGCTGTTGGGGAGGGTTTAAACTAAGATGGCAGGGGGTTGGGAACCTGTGCAGGGAGGCAGAAGAAAGGGAAGCAAGGATAGAAACAAAAGACAGGAAGGAAAAAAGCAAAAGTGGAAGGCAGAGAAATCAAGGGGGTAAACCAAACAGGGCTATGGTAAATAATAATTCTAAAAGGACTAAGGGGGAAAAATTGGTGAGTGGCGCCACCTGTTAGCGCCTAAAGAGGCAGTCAGTGGCTGCAGCGCCACTGGCTGCGCCTCCCGCGGTATTCAGCAGGGGCGCTAATGGTGGCGTTAGCCATTTGCGCTGCGCCACCACCGATGACGTCATCGGTGTGCGCAGCGCCCCATTCGCGCCCCGAATGCGATATTTGGTAGTTGTAGCGCCATTTGCTACCCGCGCCCGGTTCACGGGGCCTTGCTGCGCTGGCAGAGGCGCAAGTTAAGGTGGAGGTGCGGGGTGGCCGCTTTTTCGGCGGCTGCCTGCCAGCACCTCCGTCCCCGGCCTCCTGGTCCCCCCCCACGGCATTGCCGGCTGTTTCCCGAGAGCCCGGCACCTCTCCTTGGTGCCGGGCTCTTTTGCCGGCACTCACGATTGGGGTTCATGCTGTTGCAGGCCCCTCCCCTTTAACAGTGGGAGGAAGGCCTGCAGTACCGCAGCGTGCTGTGCCACAGCGTGTGGCGCTGCGGCACGTTGCGCTGCGATATTCAGTTTCAGCGCCCTAAGAGGGATGCGGAGCGCCTCGAGCCTCACCCCATCTCCCTCTAGGGGCACTTCAACTGAATTTCTGACGATCGCTACAGCTTTGAATGCTGCGCAAAAACCAGCGCCCAAGCGAACTTGGCGCCAGTTTGGCACCTCAACCCAATTTCTAGGCCTAAGAGTGTTAAAAAAACAAGCCTGAAGGTGAGGAGCATTCGTAATAAGGTGGATGAATTAGCTGCACAATTAGATGTAAACGGATAGGATATAATTGGGATTACAGAGACATGGCTCCAGGGTGACCAAGGCTGGGAATTCAACATCCAGGGGTATTCAATATTCAGGAAGGACAGCAAAAAAAGGAAAAGGAGGTGGGGTGGCATTGCTGGTTAAAGATGAGATTAACACAATAGTAAGGAAGGATATTAGCTCTGATGATGTGGAATCTGTATGGGTAGAGCTGAGAAATACCAAGGGGCAGAAAACGTTAGTGGGAGTTGCATACAGACCCCCAAACAGTAATGCTGAGTTTGGGGATGGCATTAAACGGGAAATTAGAGACACATGCAATAAGGGCACAGCAGTTATCATGGGTGACTTTAATCTACATATAGATTGGGCTAACGAAGTTAGTAACAATACTGTGGAGGAGGAATTCCTAGAGTGTATACGGGATGGTTTCCTGGACCAATATGTCGAGGAACCAACTAGAGATCAGGCCATCTTAGACTGGGTATTATGTAATGAGAAAGGTTTAATTAGCAATCTTATTGTGCGAGGCCCCTTGGGGAGGAGCGATCCTAATATGATGGAATTCTTTGTTAAGATGGAGTGTGAAGTAGTTGACTCAGAGATTAGTGTCCTGAATTTAAATAAAGGAAACTACTATGATATGAGGTGCAAGTTGGCTAGGATGGATTGGGGAACGTTACTTAAAGGGTTGACGGTGGATAGGCAATGGCAAACATTTAAAGATTGCATGGATGAACTACAAAATTTGTTCATTCCTGTTTGGCATAAAAATAAAACAAAAATGGTGACTCAACATTGGCTAACAAGGGAAATAAGGGATAGCATAAGATCCAAGGAGGGGACATATAAATTGGCCAGAAAATGCCGCAAACCTGAGGATTGGGAGCAATTTAGGATTCAACAAAGGAGGACAAAGGGATTAATTAAGAGGGGCAAAAGAGAATATGAGAGTAAGCTTGCTGTGAACATAAAAACTGACTGTAAAAGCTTCTATAGATATGTGAAGAGAAAAAGATTGGTGAAGTCAAGCATAGGTCCCTTGCAGTCAGAATCAGGGGAATTTATAATGGGGATCAAAGAAATGGCTGACCAATTAAATACATACTTTGGTTCTGTCTTCACAAAGGAGGACACAAATAACCTCCCAGAGGTGTCGGGGAACATAGGGTCTAATGAGAGGGAGGAACTTAATGAAATCAGTATTTGTAGGGAAATGGTGTTAGGGAAATTGACGGGATTGAAGGCCGATAAATCCCCAGGGCCTGATAATCTACATCTTGGGTACTTAAGGAAGTGTCCCTAGAAATAGTAGATGCATTGCTGGTCATCTTCCAAAATTCTATAGACTCTGGAACAGTTCCAATGGATTGGAGGGTAGCTAATGTAACCCCACTATTTAAGAAAGGTGGTGGAGAGAAAGCGGGAATTATAGACCGGTAAGCCTGACATCGGTAGTGTGGAAAATGCTCGAGCTTATTAAGAAAGATGTAATAGCAGAGCACTTGGAAAACAGGGACAGGATCGGACAAAGTCAACATGGATTTACAAAAGGTAAATCATGCTTGACTAATCTACTGGAATTTTTTGAGGATATAACTGGTAGGATAGATAAGGGAGAACCAGTGGATGTGGTGTATTTGGACTTTCAGAAGGCTTTTGATAAGGTCCCGCCGAAAAGATTAGCGTGCAAAGCTAAAGCACATGGGATTGGGGGTAAGATACTGACTTGGATAGAGAACTGGTTGGCAGACAGGAAGCAAAGAGTTGGAATAAACGAGTCTTTTTCCGAGTGGCAGGCAGTGACTAGTGGGGTACCGCAGGGATCGGTGCTAGGACCCCAGCTATTCACAATATATATTAATGATCTAGATGAGGGAACTAGATGTAATATCTCCGCAAAGCTGGGTGGGCGTGTGTGCTGTGAGGAGGATGCAGAGAAACTCCAGTATGATTTGGACAGGTTGGGTGATTGGGCAGATGCATGGTAGACGCAGTACAATGTGGATAAATGCGAGGTTATCCATTTCGTTGGCAAAAACAGGAAGACGGATTATTATCTGAACGGCAATAGATTGGGAAAAGGGGAAGTGCAATGAGCCCTGGGTGTCCTTGTGCACCAGTCACTGAAGTTAAGCATGCAGATGCAGCAGGCGGTTAAGAAGTCAAATGGTATGTTGGCCTTCATAGCGAGAGGATTCGAGTACAGAAGCAAGGATGTCTTGCTGCAGTTGTACAGGGCCTTGGTAAGACCACACCTTGAGTATTGTGTGCACTTTTGGTCGCCTTATCTGAGGAAGGATGTTCTTGCCATGGAGGGAGTGCAGCGAAGATTCACCAGACTGATACCTGGGATGGCAGGAATGACGTATGAGGAGAGATGGGTCGATTAGGCTTATATTTGCTAGAGTTTAGAAGAATGAGAGGGGATCTCATTGAAACTTATAAAATTCTAACAGGACTAGACAGACTACATGCAGGAAGGCTGTTCCCAATGGCGAGGGAGTCCAGAACCAGGGGTCACAGTCTAAGGATAAGGGGTAAGCCATTTAGGACTGAGATGAGGAGGAATTTCTTCACCCAGAGAGTGGGGAAGCTGTGGAATTCTCTACCACAGAAGGCAGTTGAGGCAAATTAATTAAATATATTCAAGAAGGAGTTAGATATATTTCTGAAGGCTAAAGGGATCAAGGGATATGGGCAGAAAGCAGGGATAGGGTACTGAATTTGGATGATTAGCCATGATCTCATTAAATGGCGGTACAGGCTCGAGGGGCCGAATGGCCTACTCCTGCTCCTATCTGCTATATTTCTATGTAAAAGTGCAAAGTGGTACATTTTGGTAGGAAGGACGAGGAGAGGCAATATAAACTAAAGAGTACAATTGTAAATGGGGTGCATGAACAGAAGGACCTGGGGATGTATGTGCACAAATCTTTGAAGGTGGCAGGGCAGGTTGATAAATTGGCTGCGGAGATGGGCACCAGCATATAGAAGTAGAAAAGAGGAATAAGGTGCATAAAGGAGGGCGAGTGTTGGATAGTACTTGAAAAGGAAATATTGCCATATTAGTTCGGAGCAGACTAAGAAGGACTACAAGGAATACAAAGAGAGGTTTGGAATGCATGTATGTAAACAGACAAAGTGTGGTGAATAATTCTTCATGTGGGAATATGATGTAGTGGCTTAAACATGGTGAGGACTGGTGCTTAATATTCACGGATACAAGGTATTCAGAAAAGATAGGGAAAGAAAAAGAGGTGGGGTGTCAGTACTGATTAGGGAAGACATTGTAGTGTTGGAAAGAGAGGATGCCCTTGAGAGGGCAAGGTCAGGATCCATTTGGTTAGAGTTGAGAAGCAAAAAGGGTATGGTCACGCTATTGGGGGCATTCTATAGGCCTCCAAATAGTGAGAAGGAGGTAGAGGAGCAAATCTGCAGGGAAATTGCAGAGATGTGCAAGAACTATAGAGTGGTGATATTGGGGGATATTAATTACCCAAATATCGATTGGGATAATGTTAGAGTAAAGGGAAAGGGGGGGGAGGAATTCCTGAAATGCGTTATGGGGAACTTCCTTGATCAGTATGTTCTCGGCCCAACTATGAAGGAGGCATTGCTGGATCTGGTGCTGGGGAATGAGGTGGGCCAAGTGGACCAAGTGTCTGTGGGAGAACACTTGGGTAAGAGTGATCATCGTATCATAAGGTTATGTTAGTAATGGAGAAGAGCAAGGAACAATCTAAAGTAGAACTTCTAAATTGGAAGAGGGCTGACTTTAATGGGATGAGAGGGGATCAAGCCAGGGTAAAATGGAAACAAAGATTGATCGGAAAAACTATAACGGAACAATGGGTGATCTTTAAGGAGGAGATGTTTCAGGTAAAGGCTAGGTGCATTCCAACAAGAGGGAAAAGTAGGGGGACCAAAGCCAGGGCTCCTTGGATGATGCGGGAGATAGAGAATATGATGAGACGAAAAAAGAGGGTGTATGATGCATGTCTGGTGAATTCTTCAAAAGAGAACCAGACCAAATACAATGAGACAGGTTTTCCGACCCCCATGGGTGCGTACGAGGTGTGCACGCACCCATATGGGGCCACGCAAGTGCCAGTTTCAGGCATGCGAAGCGCATGCGCTGAAACCCGGCACTTGCGATCTGTCAAGAATTCTCTTGACAGATCATCCACCTGCCCAAGAAAAGTGCCTCTGCGGGTGGAGAGTTGCGATTTTTGCAAAACTTCCGCCCACTGAAAGCCTGTCAAATTCTTACGCCTGGTAAAAGCAGGCGTAAGGCCTGTTTTTACCAGCGTAAGATTTTTAAAAAATTGAAAAATAAAATTTGATCACTAATTTATAAATTAAAAATACTCTTAAAAAAGTAAGTTTATTTTTAGCCCCATAAAAACATTTAATTCTTTTTCAAAAAATGTAATTTTTCTTTAAAATATTTAATTAAATGGCATTTTAAGTCATTTTAAATGTGTAATGATTTTTTTAAAATGTATTTAATGTTTTAGTGTGTTTTTAAATGTGATCCCCATTCATACTTTGACAGTTCTGTCCATAGGGAACTGTCAAAAGTATAAATGGGGATTCCCTTGTTTCATTGGTTCGCCTGGCCCACGTGATCCTAGGGGCGCTTGCGAACCACATGCGCCCCTGGGATACGTGGGCCTCTATGCATTTCAAAGAGGAGAGACCCAGGATCGCAAGCCTCGGGATCTACGGAACCAGCAGGTAAGTTCAGAGATAGTTTTCCGATCGGAGGCATCTGCCTGTAGGAAGCCTCTGATCAGAAATTCAGGGCCAATAAGTTGAGAGGGGAAGTGAAGAGGGAAAGGAAGAGGATGCTGACAAAATATCAGCAGAAGCGGAGATGGTAGAGGTAATGGATGGGGTGAAAATTGATAGGCAGGATGTACTGGAATACTTAAGGCTCGATTTTGCCATTGGCGTCGGGCTGTGGCGTGTCAGGTGGTTTTTGTGCCAGGACCCCAACTCCGAAGTGAAGTGGGAAAAAAGTGCGATTTTCCCCTAATTGGGTACTTGATTTTCAGCGTGTGGGAACCCCTGGCCCAATTAACCTTTCCATCCTGAAAGTTGCCTCCGATGATGTTATCAGTGCTGCTGGATTTAAGGCCTGCAAGCAGCCTTGCTTCTTCTAGAGACTGGAAACGCTTTGGACATTGTATGAAGGACTTCATTTACCTACCATGTCCACTAGCAAGCAAAAGTCTGCACCTCGCTTTGATGAGCCCTCCCTCCAAGCTCTGGTGCAGGGAGCAAGATTCCTCAAGGAGAAAAAACCCACCACAACAGACTAAATCTGTGTGGCTGCAAGTGGCCCAGGAGGTCAGTGCCATCTCTTTGTGCCGCAGAACCTGGCTGCAGTGCAGGAAGAAGTTTAATGATCTTCTCTGCACAGGAAAAGTGAGTATGACTTTCTCATCACACTCAATCTCATCCCCATCGCCTCTCTTCACCAGCACTCTGCTTTGCCAACCTCTTCCTCCACATCCCACTTGACACTGACATCCATGCACCCTTACCCATTCCCTCTCTCTATGGTCACATTCACTTAACTATTCGACCATGCCACTCCCTATCACTCTGACGCAATGACAACAACTTACAACACACAGGGACGGCCCTTTGTCTCCTTCTAAGCATCTATGCTATGGATTCTCTACACTCACTCCTTCATTCTCACTCAAACTCCATTTGTGTCCCACATTGTAGGCAAAGAGAGCCCACGATAAGAGGGAAAGAGCGAGGACAGGAGGAGGGCCACCCTCAGTAGCCCAGCTCACCACCTCGGAGGAGGTGGCCCTGGAAATTGCCGGGATCGAGGAGGATTCCCAAGTGGGGGACGGACAGGCGGGCGCATCACAGCAAGCTGGTGACAGAATAGTTTGGCATCTCTCTCATTGACATTGCATGAGTGACTGATAATGATTCTGATGCTCTAACAGATTGACTTATGATCCTCTACACAATTCAATGTGCATGCAAACTTTACCTCACATCTCTAACTCTTTCCTTTACTCCCCCACAGGACCATCAAGGGCCCCCGTCCCCACTGTCCAGGAGGAAGAGCCTGAGCTTCCAGACTCATCAGAGGAAGCTGCAACCTCTGAGGGCGCTCCATCAGCAGAATTAAGCACACCCTGCACCAGCGCAGACACTCACACCTTGGTGGGACCTTCGGGACATAGAGTAGACTTGTCACCTGGTGTATCACAGCTCACAAGTGAGCATCAGCAGATGGTGGAGTCAGGAACAGCAGTGGAGAGTCCTCGTCGCAGTGGAGATGACGCTCCCAGCTTGGCTCTGCTGCATGTCGACCCTATGCCTCCAGGTCCATCCAGAAGGAGAGCGGTGCTGGAACTCCAGGAACAGTTGCAGGAGTCTCTGGCAGGTTTTGTCTCCAGGGTCGCTGCGAGTGTGGAGCGAATGGAGGAGTCCATCGCTAACATGAGCAGAGCCTTTGTGGAGTCATTGGCACATGAACGCATCACCATGGAAAGGATGGCAACGCCTTTGGAAAGGATGGCTACCTTCATGGTAAGGCTGGCTACGGTAGAGGAGAGGATGGCTACGGTAGAGGAGAGGATGGCTACGTCCATGGAAGATCTTAGTCACCAGGGTATGGAAAGCATGGTAATTGTTCAGAATAGGCTGACATCTCTTGAGGAGCGATGGTCAGCTAGTGAGCAAACAAACCAGACCTTCATGCAAGCCCCCTGGAGTAGGACTTCCAGTACAGAAACGGGTCCTCATGGCCCCCCCTGCAGTGCAGCAAGCTGCTGTCCAGCCACTTGCTAGATCTGAAGTGGGGCTGACCCATGAGAGGTGGCATACAACAAGGAAGTGGGGGCTCCTCCAAGCACTCACACGACCATGCCACTGCAGAGCCCTCGGTCAGAGCCTCACCAAAATCCCCACCCAGGCGTCTCAACCCCTGTGCAGCCGCAGCAGCAGCAGACTGTTGCCGAGCCCTCACAGGTTCGCAACCCCAGAGGATGCCCGTCAAAGGTGTCGAGACAGGAGCAGCAAGAAAGTGAGCAAGGGGCCTCCACATCTGCTGAAGCCACAGGGGAAGCACCATGTAGGAATATGCGTAAGAGGAAGATAATGCACAAGTAGTCACAAGGGTAGTCATTTGGGTGTAATGTGTTTAATTTTGAAAAGCCATCAGTTGCTTATTGTCATAAAAAATTCTGATGGCAAACTGTTGCAGTTGTGGCATGTGTCATTTCACTAATGGGACTTCCACATTGAGGACTTAGGGCGACTTGCAATTGTCAGTATGGTGGTCAGAGTGATAGGAATCCGCAAGTTCTTGGCCAAATGTCGATGGTCTGATGAGAAGGTGCGAGGCAGAAGTGTTTGATTGTGCAGGCTAAGCAAATCTGGCCAAGATGAGCATGTCCCTTGTATCCCAGGCAGCAATGTGGTCACGTGCTGGCGCCTTCTGGCCTGTGCAGCTTCAGGTGGGTGAGCAGCAGCTTGCCGCTCCTGTTGTTGCTGCTGCTGTTGGTGCTGCTGTTGTTCAGGGTTCTGCTGCTGCCACGGCTGGTCTTCGTCAGAATCTGATGTCCAGGGGGAAAGGAAATAAATGGTTCCCATGCTTCTGGTATATACCTCAGTTGAGGAAGCGCTCAGTCAAGGTGGGGAGAGGGGTTTCCCAGGAGGTCACACTAGAGATGGGTGTCAGGCTCCAAACTTCCACAACAATGAGTAGGCCGCTAAAAGTTCCCTCAGACCTGAGACAACATTTGCCTCTTGCAAATGATTATTGCTGAAAATTCCTTTTTAATGGTGGAGCTGCAGCTGTTAGTAAGCCATCCACTGGTGAGGCCGCCAGGATTAACTGGCATGTTCCAGAGGAGACATGCAGCATGGGGGACATGTGGTAAAGTCAGAAAGGCCTCTCAAAATGGGATTATAGAGGAACTTAACAGGCTGTTAAGGGCCTTAAGGGCCTATCCCACCTCTTGGTGGCAGGATGGAAACAGGGTCAGAAAACGCGCATTTGGGAAAATTGCTCGGAGGCAGGATGGAGGCGGGATTGGAGCCGCCCGCCATTTTTTGCGATTTTACCACCTCACACACCTCCAATCCCGCCTCCTTGGGCCTGGCAACATCGAGCCCTTAGAGTGGATAAATCGCCTGGTCTGGATGGCTTGCATCCAAGGTTGCTAAGGGGAGTGGGAGTGGAGATAGTGGAAGGGCTTGCCGTAATCTTCTAATCTTCCCTAGAAACAGGGGAGGTGCCTGAGGATTGGAAAGTGGCAAATGTGACACCCTTGTTCAAGAAAGGGTGTAAGGACAATCCTAATAATGACAGGCCGGTCAGTTTAACATCAGTGGTGGGTAAGATCTTAGAAACAATAATCAGGGAAAAAATTAATAGGCACTTAGAGAGGTTTAAGTTAATTAAGGAGAGCCAGCACAGATTTGTTTGACTAACCTAATTGAATTTTTTGATGAAATAACAGAGAAGATTGATGAAGGGAATGCAGTGGATGTTGTCTACATGGATTTTAAGAAAGCGTTTGACAAAGTACCACATAAAAGGCTGGTTAACAAAATTGATACTCATGGAATAGGAGGGTCAGTGTCAGCTTGGATAAGAAATTGGCAGTTAGCAGGTAGTTTTTAGCCTAATCCCTATTTTTAATGCTGAAGTGTGGGATTCCCGACAGCTCCAAACCACGCCAAGTTTGCGAGGCGGGCCGTCGGGTTGAAGGACTTGGAGGGGTCGAGATGTCGTTGTTCAGGTGAGTGATGGGTGCCTAAGTGCAAAGGTAAGTGTGTTTGGTGTGTCTAAAGTGTGTAAAGAAGTTTAAATGACCTTTTCTTACCTTTTCGGCCTTCCTTCCTTTAGGTCTCGGGAGCCCCTCATCTCATCGGCACAAAAAGCAGAATGGCTGTGAACTGTCAAAAGTGACAGCCTTCAGCTTTCTGTGCAGGAGTGATTTCTAACTGAGTCTGTGGAGAAGGACTCAGGTTAGAAGACTGTCAGTGTTTGACAGCTTCAAACAGCTGTGAAACACTGATATTTCATCTGTCAAAACCTCTTGACAGATGAAATTTCAGTCTGTGACATCACCTGTTGCCGGGTGGCCCTTAATTGGCCTGCTGAGCCCACTGGGCGGGCTCAACAAGGTCAATCAAGTTAAAATCGCGTGGATTGGCCGCATCTCGATGGAGACGGGACTACAATCCTGAAAGTTGTATTCCGCCTCCAACCCGACTCCTGAATGAAAATCTAGCCCTGTGACTCTAACGGAATTAAAAAAGCCTACAGGATCCTGGGCTTTATAAATAGAGGTATAGAGTACAAAAGCAAGGAAGTTATGATGAACCTCTATAAAACACTAGTTCGGCCTCAACTGGAGTATTATGTCCAATTCTGGGCACCACACTTTAGGAAGGATGTGAAGGTCTTAGAGCGGGTGCAGAAAAGATTTACGAGAATGGTTCCAGGGATGAGGGACTTCCGTTACGTGGATAGACTGGATAAGCTGGGGTTGTTCTCCTTAGAGCAGAGAAGGTTGAGAGGAGATTTGACAGAGGTGTTCAAAATCATGGGCGGTCTAGACAGAGTAGATAGAGAGAAACTGTTCCCATTGGCGGAAGGTCAAGAACCAGAGGACACAGATTTAAGGTGATTGGCAGAAGAACCAAAGGTGACTTAAGGAAGAACCTTCTTACGCAGGGAGTGTTTAGGATCTGGAAAGAGTGGTGGAAGCAGATTCAATCGTGGCTTTCAAAAGGGAATTGGATAAGTACCTGAAGGAAAATAATTTGCAGTGCTACAGGGAAAGGGCGGGGAAGTGGGCCTAGCTGAAGCACTCTTGCAGAGAGCTGGCACAGGCTCGACAGGCCGAATAGCCCCCTTCTGTGCTTCTATGATTCTATGGGATTGATAGATGCTTGTTAAGTAAAGGTATTGAGGGATAAGGGGGAAGGGTGGGTATATGGAGTTAGGTCACAGATCAGCCATAATCTCATTGAATGAGATCAAGGAACAGACTTGAGGAGCTAAGCGGCTTACTCCTGTTCCTATGTTCCTATGTATAGTACTTACAATCTGCAACTACGCTGATGGCTTCGGCTCTCTGTTACTGTGCATGTCAGTAGAATAACTAGTGTCTATGATACTGTGTAGTGGTTTGGGATTGATCCTGTTACAGTGGATGAATAAAGGATCCATAGTCCCTTTAATACTTAATAGCAACGTGTTACAGGGTCCCCTCATGTCAGTGGCACATGGTGCTAGGGTACCCTGGCAATGATTCGGCTTGTCAATCCCAATTGGCTATAACAAGGCTTTATTATAACATTAGCAGAATAAATCATAAACACAGTATTCAAGCAACAGTTAACAGAATCAAGGTCGGTGTAACCCGGTTGAGCCTCTGGACAGCAGCGCCGTTTGGTAGGTCTTGTTCAAATCTGCTGTGTTTTGTTCTGTTCACGTTCTTTCATTTATACCCCTGTCCTTATGGCTCTGTGGTGCAGGCATGCTCTTGCATCAGCCGAATCTCATTGGTTCCACTCTGTTTAGTTTCAACCAGCCCTTATCTTACACAGGCCACTGTGTCCTTGTTTGTTTGGAATTAGGTGTGACCGCCCTCTAATCAGTTGTCGAAACATGCAATTAATAAGTTGTATCATAAGGACATCTAACAGTTAATGAGGTATCGTACACATTCTGATTGGCTCCACTCTGTCTAGCTTCAACCATCTTACAGTTAACGAGGTTATCTAACAATGATTTAAAAGAGGTAATGCTTTATATTTCAATGGTATAAAAATGGTTAATTCATCATATTTCAACACTCCACAACTTGAGGGAGAACGACTTGTTCTGATACATCATTATTATCACTATTATCGTTCTCTTAATAATGTTAACCACTAAACTGAACATATGGTAGGTAGTGTTTCTTATTTGTTGTAATATAATACATTCCTCTCTCTGAATAAACAATATCCTTTTTGAATTGAATAGTACAATTAGGGATTCTTCATCCAAGGCAAAACCATTCCTAACAATGGGTTGTGCAGCACATCGCAGCTGTATAGGCAGGAACACTTAATCGCCTTTGAGATCAGTTGTTCTAATTGATCACTGTTATCCCTAACCTGTCCTAATCTTTCTGCTTTTTCTTTTATTAAAACCAGGAACTCTCCTTGTTCTGATATAACATGCCCTGTCTGCCTATTCATTCCTTTAAGGAATTCCTCTAATTGCTGGTGCATTGTTTTACCATGTTCCCATTGCCTCTATGTGAGTTCACCTAAATGTCTTCTCGAATTGTGCTTAGTAAAAATTTCTCTAAGCACTGTATGATAAAACTCTACATATATTCAATTACATAATGCAGATGACAAAAGATACAGAAGGAAAACTTTAACAGCGTAGGAATAATTTCAAATCATAAATTTTTATCAAAAGCTTCATGTGCTCGCATCATTCATTCGTTCATAGTTCCTTCATGAACACAGTTTGCATCATTTCCTGCACCTCCCATTTTAAAGTATTAATTGCGTTAGTGTCAGTTTTTAGAACAAACCTACGCTGTCTGCACTCAGGCCTGCGTGCAGAGAAACATCCATCATACCCTCGCGTCTGTGCAGAAAAATGGAATGTTCAAAAGTTCTTACACCCCATTGTTCCTTAAGCGTATCCTCATACGTAATCTCCACTTCGCCAAAGTTTTGCCATCCAAGGTGTCAATAGTACACTTTCCTTTTCACAGCCTTTCTTAAAGAATGCCACATCCAGATATGTCTGTAGGTCTTGACCAGAAATAAAAAAGACAAGAACCAGTGGTCTCCGCAAGCTACATTGCCCGAATATTGTAGTCAGCGGCGAAGTGACGGTGGTTGCCGCTGACCCACCAATCTCTGTGGCATGGATTTCACCTTTCCTGATGTTAGTTTGATTCTGGCGCCAACTCTAGCTTATATGGATTTCAGCAAGGCTTTTGATAAGGTCCCGCATGGCAGACTGGTCACGAAAGTAAAAGCCCATGGGATCCAAGGCAAAGTGGCAAGTTAGATCCAAAATTGGCTCAGAGGCAGGAAACAAAGTCGAAGAGTGTTTTTGTGACTGGAAGGCTGTTTCCAGTGGGGTTCCGCACGGCTCAGTACTGGGTCCTTTGCTTTTTGTGGTATATATCAATGATTTGGACTTGAATGTAGGAAGTATGATTAAGAAGTTTGCAGATGATACTAAAATTGGCCGTGTGGCTGATAATGAAGAAGAAAGCTGCAGACTGCAGGAAGATATCAATGGACTGGTCAGGTGGGCAGAACAGTGGCAAATGGAATTCAATCTGGAGAAGTGTGAGGTAATGCATTTGGGGAGGGCTAACAAGGCAAGGGAATACACTATAAATGGTAGGACACTAAGAAGTGCAGAAGATCAGAGGGACCTTGGAATGCATGTCCACAGATCCCTGAAGGTAGCAGGACAGGTAGATAAGGTGGTTAAGAAGGCATACGGGATACTTGCCTTTATTAGCCGAGGCATAGAATATAAGAGCAGGGAGGTTATGCTTGAACTGTATAAAACATTAGTTAGGCTGCAGCTAGAATACTGTGTGCAGTTCTGGTCACCGCATTACAGGAAGGATGTGATTGAATTAAAGGGGGTGCAAATGAGATTTATGAGGATGTTGCCTGGGCTGGGGAATTTTAGCTATGAGGAAAGATTGGAGAGACTGGGGTTGTTTTCTTTGTAACGGAGATGGCTGAGGGGAAACCAAATTGAGGTGTATAAAATTATGAGGGGCCTAGATAGAGTGGATAGGAAGGGCCTATTTTCCTGAGCAGAAGGGTCAATAACCAGGGGGCATAGATTTAAAGTAATTGGTCAGAGGTTTAGAGGGGATTTGAGGAGAAATGTTTTCACCCAGAGGATGGTGGGGGTCTGGAACTCACTGCCTGAAAGGGTGGTAGAGGCAGAGACCCTCATCACATTTAAAAATTACTTGGATATGCACTTGAAGTGTCATAACCTACAAGGCTTCGGACCAAGTGCTGGAAAGTGGGATTAGGGTGGATAGCTCTTTGTCAGCCGGCATGGACAAGATGGGCCGAATGGCCTCTTTCTGTGCTGTAAATTTCTATGAATCTAGGGGATCTCCGGCGTCTAGCAACAGAGATGCCATAAAGGAGGTTAAGCAGCTAATCACATTGAAGAATTCTCACAGACAGCAAATCAGGAAGCAAAATGCATTGATTATCATTGACCTTTTATAAATTTTATAGAGAGCGAAATAAAGATTGGGAAATGCATATGGGATTAAGGTAGAAGGTGAAATATCATAAACAAACTTTAAAAAATATAATTTTTATTATATTAAAAACCTATGGAATTTTTATCACAATGGAAAAATTTGACATTCCACAAATATAGAATTAGTTTTTCAGGGCCAGAGAGGTTGTTCAGCAGCAGTTATGACTTAGTACATTGTTAAAAACCCAATTACATCTCATTCAGAAGGCTTAGCTTTTTGGGGGGGTTTTAACAGCGATATTACAGCATAAAAGGGGAAGTTCACATCAATTCAAGTGATTTCTAAAGATTGCCATCTGCCGGGACTTCAGCAGCGCACCTTGTGAGGAGCAGGGAATCACTGACAGCAACTTTTGGATTTTGTGTTCAATTGCGCATGTGCGGATGCCAGAAGTTGCTGTTAGTTTCATAGAGTAAAGACGACGAATGATGACAGTTTTACCATCAGCAAAATCCAAGCCATTATAAACGAAGCTCCAGACCTTCTCATTCTTGACCTGCATAGATGCCTGCCACTTCTGGCCATCCTGCATCCACTGCTAGGTTTAGAAGTATCGTACCTGTGAAAACAGGTTCTAGGAACCCCTGATGAATTTAGTCGAGAGTACCTTTAAATGCTGTCAATCATTAAGGGATATTTATTAATGGCTGACTTGCCATTGTCTAATAATATCATGGACTGTGAATTAGGAACTACAAAAATCACAGGGCCATTATGTATGTCACTGTTTTTATTAAAGGCCAATGGAACTGTTTGTACAGTGACTGCTCTTTTCATTCAAAAGCAGATTGAAGTGCTGAAAGCTAAAAGGTGCGAGGCCAACTTCTTAAAAACTAGTACTAGATTACAACATAACAAAAACAGACTATCTGGTCATTATCACATTGCTGTTTGTGGGAGCTTGCTGTGCGCAAATTGGCTGCCGTATTTCCCACATTACAACAGTGACTCCACTTCAAAAATCCTTTATTAGCTGTAAAGTGCTTTGAGACGTCCGGTGGTCATGAAAGGCGCTATATAAATTTAAGCCTTTCTTTCTTTACTAGCACATAATTACATCCAGCAATGCAATGCAATGTGGCAACCTGAAGTAAGTGTTAATTACTTTTCGCTTGTGCAAGCCTTAGGGGTTGGGAGTGGAGTCAATCACACAATAGCAGTTTCCTGATTCTCTTGAAAAAGCTGTTTGCACATGAAAAAAATGCGTATTTAACAGTGGTATTTCAGTCAAAATAAATCCTCACGACGCATCTTTAATTTAAAATGTATGAAGCCAATTTTTAAAGTTTTTAGCTTTTACCTACCATTGCTACCTTAAGAACATAAGAAATAAGAGCAGGAGTAGACCTAACGGCCCCTTAAGCCTACATTCAATAAGATCATGGATAATCTTCTACCGCAAAATATTTCAAAGAGTAAATTCATTATATTACAATGGTATAAAAATGGTTACTTCATTATATTGCAACTCTCCCCAAATTGAGGCAGAAGAACTTCTTCTGATACATCACTCTTATCAGTATTAACGTTCCCTTAATAAAGCTACCATTTCATGTCTATCTACGTTCTTATTTAAGTGTTTTATAACATCTCTAAGACAACATACTAAAATGAGCGGCAATTAAAAATTCAGAGAACAAGGGGTACCATGGATGCTGGCCTGCATTATACACTGTCTCCCACCATGACTGTTTTCCTACTTGTTGGATTTGTCACTCGGTTGCCTCATTGTCCTGAACCGTGTATAGGCGTTCTAGGTTATACCATACAGACCATACCTTGAAGGTGAAGAAAAATAGCTAACTTACCTGAATTCTGATGACAGGTCTGTGTACGGACAATAAATATCTGCCAAACCTATGTACAATAAATGAAAAGACAATGGGCCATATTTTCCGATCGGAGGCTTCCCGCATGCAGATGCCTCCGATCTGGAAAAAATCTACGGACTTAACTGAGGGCTCCCGAGGTCTGGACACTTCCGCTCCTGGGCCTCTCCAAATCGAAATGTGCAGGGCCCACGTATCCCAGAGGCGCATGCAGTTCGCAAGCATCCCTGGGATCATGTGGGCCATGGAGAGCCAATCAAAGAAGGGAATCTCCCTTCATACACTTGGCAGATAGGTTTGGCAAATATATGAATGGCGATCACCCCAAAAACACAGTAAAACATTAAATAATTTTTTTTTTAAATCACATTTTTAAAATGAGTTGAAATTACAATATTTTAAAGAAAAATTTAATTTTTTGAAAAAAATAATTCGTTTTTTATGGGTCAAAAATAAACACACCTATTTTTAAAGTATTTTTAAATGATAAATGAGTGAACATTATTTTTTTTTACTTTTTTCAAATCTTATGCTGGTAAAAGCAGGCCTTATGCCTGCTTTTACCAGGCGTAAGATTTCTAAGGGTTTTCTGCGGGCAGAGGTTCTCCAAAAAGCGAAACTCTCCACCCGCAGAGCCCCTTCTCTAGGGCGGGCGTTGTAGTGTATGTAACTGTTCTACCTTTAAGAGAACTATTGTATGTAACCGTTCACCTTTAAGAGAACTATTTTAGGTGTGGCACTACTTTATCTTGGCTGCTGTATACTGTAATACCGACGGTGACCACACCGGTATATAAGTGCTGTGTCAGGATTTATTGGGCAGATTCGCCCTGACCTTCGAATAGTAAAGTCCTGTTAAAGTTACTCTTGTAGTCTGTGTATTAATTCGCCATAATACCTACAGACTTTACAGTGGCGACGAGTTCGATCTTACCCTGCGGCAACAATACTTCCGAAGCAGTTAACGAGCGTCGAGAAGAGGCACCCGCCCTCGTCGTTCTGCTGAGAGAAAACTCGAGTCTGCAGAGCAAGGAAGAAGGAAGAATTCAGACACGAAGCCTTCCATCAGCAACAGGCACTGATTGTCCCTTCTGCCACGGTGGTGAGTGAGCCGATCAGCACGAGAAGCAAGTCGGCCACGGTGACTGTGAGTAAAGGGAAAATAAAAAAAATAAACGGAGGATAAGGGCGGTGAACTCGACCACGGTCGGGGGAAAGGAGCCGGACAGAAGCCGGGCCCAGAGGCGCTGAGACTGGGGCAGCGTGGAGCACGGAAGCCGCGGTACAAGCGGGCTGGGAGATGCAACGGCGTCGTGAGACAGCTAGACCGTGACCGGCGAAAAAGGCCGGGCAGCTACCGAGGCCACGAGGCGCTGCGACCGGGATCATAAGGCGCGGGAAGATATAAAAATAAATAAACCGCGGGGAACTCAGCCGCAGCCGGGGAGGAAAGCACCGGACTGCGAGAGGGCTGGGAGGCGCGATTGGAGTGAAAAAGGCTGGGCAGCAACCGAGGCCACGAAGCGCCGCGACCGGGATCGTAAGGCGCGGGAAGATATAAAAATAAATAAATCACGGAGAACTCAGCCGCAGCCGGGGAGGAAAGCACCGGACTGCGAGAGGGCTGGGAGGCGCGATTGGAAGCCGCTGAGGGAGAGACAGAGCCCGAGCGAGCGGGAGAGACAGAGCCCGAGCGAGGGAGACTGAGCGGGATCCAGCCAGTGGCTGAAACTGTTCGCCGTCAATGGGTTGTACCCAGCGCCAGTTGCCCTGCCGAGAAAAGGGAACAACAGAGCCCAAGCGAGGGAGACTGAGCGAGATCCAGCCCAGCGGCTGAAACTGTTCGCCGTCAACGGGTTGTACCCAGCGCCGGTTGCCCTGCCGAGAAAAGGGAACAAGGAATGCACTGAAGCTGACGCGCAGGCTGCGAACCCCGAAAGCCAGCGGTCGTCGCCCGAGGGAAAAGCTTACCCCTCCCGCCAGGGGAAGAAACGCGGGAAGCCGCCAGTAGGCGGGGAAGATGACAGAAGCGGGAAACCGCCATTTTGAAAGTGGGCGGGGGAAGAAGACAAGCGTGGGAAACCGCCATTTTGAAAAAAAAAAGTTAAAGAAAAATTTCGTGTTTGTTTCGCAGAAAGATAGTGAGAGATAGTGAAGATGCCTAAGCATGGTAACATCAACAACTTTGATTCCGAGGTGGAAGATTGGGCCACGTATGTAGAACGTATCGAGATATATTGTGAGGCCAATAAGATAGCAGATGATGATAAAGCTCTCACCTTATTAAACGCAATGGGGGCAAAGACATACGGGCTATTGAAGCATCTTCTATCACCAGCTAAACCGGCGGATCAGACTTTCGCTAATATTGTTGCTGTCCTGAAGGATCATTTGAACCCCACACCACTGATGTTGGCGGAACGATTCAAATTCAATGCGAGGACGCAACGGAAAGAGGAAAGCAACGCGGAATACTTGGTCGAACTGCGTAGATTAGCGAAATACTGCCAGTTTGGGGAAAATCTGACAGAGGCATTGAGAGACAAGTTCGTGTGCGGGTTGTCGAAGGAAGGAACACAAAAGCGTCTGCTAGAAGAGAACGATCTCACACTTGATAAGGCTGTCCTTATTGCAGCATCGCACGAAGCCGCACCGAGAGGCACAGCGGAAATGCAGCTGAAGGCAGCGGTACTCAGTGTGGATCAAATTACTTCGGGTACATCGAAATGTTATCGTTGTGGGAAGACAACACACGACCAGAACCAATGCTGGTTTAAAAACCAGGAATGTAGAAAATGTGGCAAACTTGGTCACATAGCTAAGGTATGCCGGTCAGGAAAGAAGACCAACAACAACAAAAAAAAGTCACCGCAGGAAAAGTAAAATAAGGTACACAAGGTGGCTGAGAAGAGTTCAGATGAACAGAATTCGGATTCAGACCCAACCGTTCAGGAACTGGGTAGTCTGAGAATTCACAATGTGAGTAAGGAAGCTGACCTGCAAACTATCTGGGTCATGCTAAAAATAGCCGGAGTCCAAGTGAAAATGGAATTGGACACAGGATCAGCCCTTCCAGTCATAAATCGAAGGGATTACAACCGGCTATTCTCACACATACCCTTGAGAGATACCAAGATCGTATTGCAGACATACACGGGGCAGAAAGTATACCCCATGGGAAAGATAAAAGTCAAGGTGAGAGACAGGGGCAAAGAACACCAAGGAATGTATTTATATGTACTACCTGAGGGAGGTCCACCACTTCTGGGACAGGAGTGGATCTGGGAAATAAACATGGAATGGCACTATTTAAAAGCAATAATGAGTGAGAACTCGGTGAAGACAATCAGCTCAGACTCTGAAACGGATGACGATAAGACCAGCCCAGGTGCGAAAGACAAGTTTAAAATGGACTTGCTGACTAAGGTTGGAAAAACGAAGGAGTGCATAAATGCTTATGCTTCAGAGGAGAACAAAGTTTCAGAACAATATTCCACTGAACAACAACAACATAGTTTGACAGAGAATTCTGAGTCTGTCCAGTTTACAGATTTGCACAATTCTGAGGAACACCGGGCTCGAACTCAACTCCATTTCAAATTACAACAGCAATTAGAACAATTGAGTTGCCGTCTCGAACAAGAGATGAAAGCAATGAAAAAGTTCTGTGACACAGAGTGGGAGAACCTGGAAAGACAACAGAAACAGCTGATGGAAAAAAAGGAGCAGGAGCACACAAACCGTCGGGGCAAGGAGGCCAAACGAATCAAAGCTGATTCGGTTTCAGAAGGTGCGTGCTTTAATCTGGTGGAGCAAGAGGTTCAGCAACTGGAAGCACTTGTTAGCGGATTGCAGGCAGAAAAGACTGATTTGGTCGCCATGAACTCCGAGCTCCTACTGAAGTTGGGTGCAGCATCACCGGACGATTCAAGTGGGGAAATTCGAATGGTGGAGGCTGCGGATGATGGCGAAGTAGAAACAGCTAAGGAGCCCCAGGGCAAGGTTATAAACAGCCCTGCAGCTACTGGGAAATGTATGAGGTCAGAAGAGTTAACAGTCAGCCAACTCTTTCATATGCTGAAGGACAAGACTCTGAAATGGGAACAAATTGAACAGGAGTTTAAATCTTCAAAGGAGAGGGGTTTGGAGCTCCCAAAAGTTATTGAAATAGCTGAGGTTGCAACACAGACTGAGAAGATGGCAGCAGAGCAACCCTTGGATGCCAAAAGTACGCTGACTCACGTCAATGTTGAACAACAGAAGGTTGAAACAGCTGCTGCAGTAGAGGGATTGAATAGTCCGATCAACCAATCTCCGAATGAAGTTGAAGTATTGAAATCACAAATGACGTCATTAGTAAAAGACTTGCAGGAAGCCCAGAAAAAGCTGGATGAAGCTGAACGCCTGAAGAAGTCTCTTCAGGAAAGATGTCTGGATTTGGAACAAAAGCTGGCTAATGTCCAGCTGGGTATGGAGGAAATAGAAGACCCTCTCACTGGCCTAGCTCAAGATGACACCGAATATTACCATGACCTGTTGGACGACATCGAATATTACGATGACCTGTTCTGCCCAGCTTGTGATGAAAACTCCCAAAGTGCAGAAACCATGAAGAATCACAAAAAGTCTAAGGAACATCGGGAGATGGTGGCGCTACTACAGAAAAAGGAGGACGAGAAGGAGGAACTGTGCACGCAGCTGGCAGCTGACAGTGGAGCCCAGAGAGTCTCCAAGAAGCAGAAAAGGAAAAGACAAAGCAGAAGATGATGATCATCTGGACCATCATCATCACTATTAGATCATGCACGGGGTCCCTTCGAACGGAGCCAAATCAGTTTGGAAGTAGAAAAACTTCCCAAGGTACTCAAGTTTTTACAAGCCAACAATGCTGGTTCAGAAGGACGGAAGTTCAAGCTGTTAAGTCCAGTGAAGGACTATTGGATGAGTCACTCCAGCAATGTGAACCGACTACACCACAGGGAACTGCTACACCACTGAGGTGTTGTCAGGACCGAGTCAAGAAGCACGGAAGGCGCATCCACCGAGATTGAATCTGTGAACTGTTTTCCGCAGAGACTGAATCTGTGAACTGTTTCCGCAGAGACTACATCTGTGAACTGTTTTAACATGAAGTTGGATATATGTTATGATGTTATGTTTAATGGGGAATAAGTATGTTGTAAGCTAAAAAGGGAGGATTGTAGTGTATGTAACTGTTCTACCTTTAAGAGAACTATTGTATGTAACCGTTCACCTTTAAGAGAACTATTTTAGGTGTGGCACTACTTTATCTTGGCTGCTGTATACTGTAATACCGACGGTGACCACACCGGTATATAAGTGCTGTGTCAGGATTTATTGGGCAGATTCGCCCTGACCTTCGAATAGTAAAGTCCTGTTAAAGTTACTCTTGTAGTCTGTGTATTAATTCGCCATAATACCTACAGACTTTACAGGCGTCCGATCTGTCAAGAGCATACTTGACAGATCGGAAATACCGGTTTTCAGCACATGCACTATGCATGCCTGAAACCGTCATTTCTGATGACATACCCGTAGGGATCGGAATATATGGCCCAATGTCCTTTATGTATCAAATGAAATTTCAGAGGCTGAGATTTTCCTTGCCTCGGTGGGTCCGTGGTGGGCGATGTTGGTGGCAGCTCCATCCCGCTCTGGAAAATGATTTTACATTGATAGGGCTTGTTAAGCCCACCCAGCACATTTCCCGGTCCAATTAGAGGAAGTGGGTCTGGGGACACCATTCATGACGCATCATCAGCCGGTTTCCTTAAAGGGACCATGGCCAATTTTCTTTTAACATTTGTGCTGTCGGTGTTCTACAGCATTGAGGTGCTGCAAACACTGACAATCACTGCACAGAGGTGCAGGGCTGCACCCAGGTTCTCCCATGAATCCCTTCATATGCTTATGGAGGGAGTCAGAGCACGCAGGTAGCTCCTCTTCCCTTCCGATGGACGGAAGAGACCGCCCCAGGAGACCAACACAGCCAGGTTGCACATTACATAGGAGGGCACAAGCAGGGATGTCATCAGGAAGACCTGGCTGCAGTGGCACAAACCTTTTACTGATCTCATTAGATCACGAAATGTTAGTACAAAGCCACGCTCAAGCTCATCCTGCTGTGCCTCTCATCACATCCCCATCACTCTGCCTTCCCTAACCTACCCATGCACCTCCTTACACCAACTTACCTTGCACCTCCACCCACCCCTCTCTCTCTATCTACATTATCACATCCCCATCTCACTAGCTACCCCTCACACTCGCCCTCATCCTAGTGCAATCATACCGACGAACAACACACAAGGGTAACGACTTGGGTGTTTTATCCAAAGCTTACTGTCCCACCTAGGTTTGTATCATCAGCAAACTTGGACATATTATACTCGGTCCCTTCATCTAGGTCATTAATATAGATTATAAATAGCTGAGGCCCCAACATTGATCCTTGTGGCACCCCATTAGTTACAGCCTGCCCATCTGAAAAAGATCTGTTTATCCCTACTCTCTGTTTTCTGTCCGTTAACCAATCCGCTATCCATGCTACTATATTGCCCCCAACCCCATGAGTGAGCCCTAATCTTGTGTAATAACCTTTTATGTGGCACCTTATCGAATGCCTTTTGGAAATCCAAATATACTACATCCACTGGTTCTCCTTTATCTATCCTGCTAGTTACATCTGTTGAGATTAGGCCAATTGGTAGCTTATCTCTACTCTTTCAAATAATCAGGATCGACTGCAAACCAATATGGTGGGTATATGGCCTAGAAATTCAGTTAGGGGCGCCCAGCTCGCCTGGGCGCCGGAATTACCGCTGCACGCGGAGTCACTTGCGCCAGCGGGATATTCAGTTTGAGCGCCCCAAGTGGAAGCCGGCCGCTAAACAAGGGTTTCGGCGCCCCGCTTGGGGCGCTGAAACTGAATATCGGCGTGCAAAGTGCCGCAGCGCCACCCGCTGCGGCACGGCAGCCTGCGGTACTGCAGGCCTTCCTCTCACTCTTAAGGGGGAGGTGCCTGCAACAGCGCGATCCCCGCTCACGAGTGCCGGCAAATGAGCCCGGCACCAAGGAGAAGTGCCGGGCTCTCTGGAAACAGCCGGCAATGCCGCGGGGGGGAGGTGTAGGAGGCCGGGGACGGAGGTGCGGGCAAGCGGCCGCCGAAAAAGCGGCTGGCCGCACCTCCACCTTAACTCGCCCCACTACCGGCACAGGTAGGCCCCGTGTACCGGTCGCTGTTTGCGGCCGGCGCGGGGGAGGCGGCAGCGACCAAATATGGCCAGCGGGACGATAGTGGGGTGCTGCGCACACCGATGACGTCATCGGTGGTGGCGCAGCGCTACTGGCTAACGCCGCCATTAGCGCCCCGCTAAATATCGCGGTAGGTTTGCACAGTGGCGCAAAAGCCCTCTTTGGGCACAAACTGGTGGCGCAGGCCACTGAATTTCTAGGCCTAGTGTTTAATTAGAATTTAAGATGGAATATAGCATGCTAGTTATACAGCAAAAACATACGACTGTGACAAGCAGCTGGTACTGGTCCCGATCGGACAGACGGCTGGTGTGCGTGAACAGCTCTCTGGCTTCTGGACTGTCTCTCTCTCTCTCTCTAGGGCCTTCGAGTTGGTGAGCGTGGGATCACTATCAAAAAAGCGTTTGACCAGCCCAACTTCTGTCTGGCTCTCCCCTCCACCGTCTGTGAGGACAAGCACTCAGGGTGTTACTTTTATTCTCTTTTTAGGGGTGGACCTGAGACCAAGTTATTGAAAAGACCATTTGGCCTATAGAGGTTCCCCTAAAATCTCATCACCCAATGACAGCTCAATTTCTTTGTCTTGGTTCTTGGATGAAAGCCCTCCCCAAAAGGGGGTCTCATTACTTCATTCACTTTGTCTTATTATTTAATCTTTCTCTCTCTTGTCCCGATCCTCCCTAGTTTTGAGTCGGACATGCCATTCTCAGACATCAGATGTTCGTAACTGCTTGTTATCAGTTATTTATGTTCATGCTGTTCATGCAGCTTTAGCTATGCAAAACTAACTATTTAATTATCAGACTATTGTACCATGGAATGAATCATTAAATTCGCAAAGATATCTTCTATTCTCATACACTGGTTAACTTACGCATTTTAAAGCAGTTTTGTTAAACAAAGCCAAAATTCTAACTTAGCATTATAATATGGTTACTATCAGTAATGGAAGAAATATAATGTTGGGCCTTGGTTGGTCAAATTAGAGAAACATAAACAAGGTTGAAATTCTAATTTGAAAACAAGATTATTTATGACCGTCACACTGCAGAATGCTACAACACTGCAGGGAACCAAAACACAGGCAGATTCTACGCATCTATCTAATTATTCTAAGACTGGTCTCTAGTTCTGATACAATCATGTAAATACAGCATTACTCGCATCAAAGTTTTATCTGCAACACCATATACATTTTTAAAACCCCTTGGGCTAGAAATTCAGTAGGCTTTGCGCCCAGTTTTCGCCCAAAGAGGGCTTTTGCGCCACTTGCTGAGCTTTCGCCGATATTCAGCGCTGCGGTAATGGCGGCGTTAGCCAGTAGCGCTGCGCCGCCACTGATGACATCATCGGTGTGCGCAGTGCCCCGCTACCGCCCCGCTACCGGCCCGACCGCCATATTGAGTTGCAGCCGCCTCTTCCGCAGCGGCCGCAAACAGCAATCAGAAAACGGGGCCGTCCTGTAGCGTTAGTGGGGCGAGTTAAGGCGGATGTGCGGCCGGCCGCTTTTTCGGCGGCCGCCTGCCCGCACCTCCTTCCCCGGCCTCCTCCACCCCCCCCCGCGGCATTGCCGGCTGTCCGGGAGCCCGACACTTCTCCGTGGTGCCGGGCTCATTTGCCGGCACTAGCGAGCGGCGATCTCGCTGTTGCAGGCACCTCCCCCTTAAGAGAGGGAGGAAGGCCTGCAGTACCGCAGCCTGCCGCTCCGCAGCGGGTGGCGCTGCGGCACCTAGCGCGCCGATATTCAGTCTCAGCGCCCCAAGCGGGGGCGCCGAAACCCTTGAATAGTGGCCGGCTTCAACGTGGGGCGCTGAAACTGAATTTCCGGCGGGCGCAAGTGGCTCCGCGCGCAGCGGTAACTTCTGGGCGCAAGCGAGCTGGCGGGCCCAAACTGAATTTCTAGGCCCTTATTTCTAATACATCCTCAAAAAACTCTAATAAATTTGTCAAGCATGATTTCCTTTTCACAAAACCATGTTGACTCTGCCTAATCATGTTATGATTTTCTAAGTGCCCTGATACCACTTCCTTAACAATGGATTCCAGCATTTTCCCGATGACTGATGTCAGGCTAACTGGCCTGTAGTTCTCTGTTTTCTCTCTCCCTCCTTTCTTGAATAGCGGTATTAGATTTGCGACCTCCCAATCCACTGGGACCGTTCTAGAATCTACGGAACTTTTGAAGATCAAAACCAATGCATCCACTATCTCTGCAGCCACCTCTTTTAGAACCCTAGGATGTAGGCCGCCAGGTCCAGGGATTTGTCGGCTTTTAGCCCCATTAGTTTCTCTAGTAATTTTTCTCTACTTATATTAATTGCGTTAAGTTCCTCACCCTCATTAGACCCTTGTTTCCCCAACATTTTTGGTATGCTTTTTGTATCTTCTACAGTGAAGGTGATACAAAATATTTGTTTAACATTTCTGCCATTTCCTTATTCCCCATAATAATTTCTCCCGTCTCAGCCTCTAAGGGACCAATGTTTACTTTTGCTACTCTCTTCCTTTTTACATATTTGTAGAAGCTCTTACAATCTGCTTTTATATTTCTTGCTAGTTTTCTTTCATATTCTATTTTTTCCCTTTTTATCAATTTTTTGGCCAACCATTGTTGGTTTCTGAAACTTTCCCAATCCTCAGGCTTACTATTATTCTTTGCAACATTATAAGCTTCTTCTTTCAATCTAATGCTAACCTTAACTTCTTTAGTTAACCACGGTTAGATCACTTTTCCCGCAGAGTTTTTGATTCTCAGTGGAATGTATTTTTGTTGAAAATTATGAAATATTTCTTTAAATGCTAGCCACTGCTTATCTACCGCTATTCCTTTTTATCCATTTTTCCAATCTACTTTAGCCAACTTGCCCCTCATACTTATGTAATTGGCTTTATTTAAGTTTAAAGACTCTAGTTTCGAACTTAGGCAAGTCACTCTCAAAATTAAGGTGAAATTCTATCATATTATGATCACTCTGCCACAGAGGATCCTTTACTATGAGATTGCTAATTAACCCTGTCTCATTACAAAATACAAGATCTAAAATAATCTGTTCCCTGGTTGGTTCCATGACATATTGTTCTAGGAAACTGTCCCAAATGCATTCCATGAACTTGTCCTCCAGACTACCTTTGCCAATTTGATTTGTCCTGTCTATATGAAGATTAAAATCCCCCAAGATTATTGCATTACTTTTGTTGGAAGCGCCTACTATTTCTTGATTAATATTCTGTCCAACGGTGTAGCTACTGTTAGGGGGCCTATATACTACTCCTACCAGTGATTTCTGCCCCTTGTTATTCCTTATCTCCACCCATACTGATTCTACTTCCCGATCTTCCAAGCTGAGATCCTTTCTCGCTACTGTCCTTATGTTATCCTTTATTATCAGGGCTACACCACCTCATTTTCCATTCTGCTTGTCTTTTCAAAACGTCAAGTACCCTTGTACATTTAGTTCCCAACCTTGGCCACCTTGCAACCACGTCTCTGTAATGGCTATTAGATCAAACCCATTTATCTCTATTTCAGCCACTAGTTCATTTATCTTGTTACTTTGTGCATTACTTTGTGCATTCAGATAGAGAGCCTTTAATTTCAATTTTTTACCATTATTCTGTGCTTTGACCTTATTCTTTGCTGCACTGCTACTGTTAAACTTCCTGTCCCTTCCTGTCACACTCTGCTTATTTTTACCCAAATCGCTACACTGCTCTATTGCCTTGACCTTTCTCTTTAGATTTCTAAATTTCCCCTCACCTGACCCCTCCCCTTCCCCTTTTTTAGTTTAAAGCCCTATCTACAGCCCTAGTTATTCGATTCACCAGGACGCTGGTCCCAGCCCGGTTTAAGTGGTGCCCATCCCGACATAACAGCTCCCGCTTTCCCAATGCTGGTGCCAGTGCCCCATGAATTGAAACCCCTTCTTCCCACACCACTCTTTGAGCCACGCATTTAGCGCTCTGATCTGCTCGAACCTATGCCAATTTGCGCGTGGCTCAGATAGTAATCCAGAGATTATTACCCTTGTGGTTCTGCCTATTAATTTAGACCCTAGCTCCTCAAACTCCCTCAGCAGAACCTCATTCTTAGTTCTACCTCTGTCATTGGTACTACATGGACCATGACAACTGGATCCTCCCCCTCCCACTCCAGGTTCTTCTCCAGCCGCGAGGAGATATCCTTAACCCTGGCACCGGGCAGGCAACACAGCCTTCGGGACTCTCTTTCGCGGCTGCAGAGAACAGTATCTATCCCCCTGACTATACTGTCCCCTACTACTACTGACATTAGAAAACTACTAGGCACTTGGTCAGTGTATTAAACAAGGCTTTAATCGACTGTTTCACAACATGGAAGTCTAGTTATCCTTCACTAGTTCCTGTTTACAAAATGTCCCTGAGCAAGTTGGGCCTGTGCCCGAGTAGTTATACTCTCCCTGGACAGCGCCACCAGCAGGCCACCCAGTATATTTCATAAGTCCTTTCTACATAAATGGCACGATTTATGTCAACTACCACACTCCTTCCTTCTCCCCCCACTTTGAAACCCCACGGTACCACAGTGCCGTGGTCAGTTTGCCCATCCTCCTGCAGTCCTTTTCCTCATCCATACAGGTGGAAAGTACATCGTACCTGTTGGACAAGGTCCAGGGCTGAGGCTCCTCCATCACTACATCCTGGGTCCCCAAACTTTCCTGACTCGCAGTCACACCCTCCTGTCCCTGACCACTGATGAACTCTAAAGTACTACTTAACATTAAGGGTGTGACTGCCTCCTGGAACAAAGTGTCCAGGTAACTCTCCCCCTCCCTGATGCATCGTAATGTCTGCAGCTCGTACTCCAGCTCAACAATTCTTAGCCAAATTTCCTCGAGTTGCAGACACTTACTGCAGATGTGGTAATTAAGTTATTAATTTAATAAGTACTAGCAAGTTACAATTTCTCAGCTCTTAATTTAACCCCTTCCCTAACTTAGAGAGCAAAAAAGAGCTGTAATACTGACCTACCTGCTCTCCTGTGATGTCACTCTTTGATGTTGTTTTTGAATCGGAGCCTCGCGCTGCCGCTGCTTTAATTCAGCTCTGCTCTCGGGCAGCTCTTCATCCTCTCGTCGCTGCCGCTGCTTTAATTCATGTCCGCTCTCAGGCCACTCTTTATCCTCTCGCCGCTGCCACTGCCGCTGCTTTTACATGGACTTTGGATAAAAAGTGAGGAGAACACAAAGGGCTGGATATTGTGAATGGAGGCGAGTTGGAGGCGGGACAGCTGCTTGTCATGTCAATGTCCCACCTTCATCCTCGCCTGACCAACCAAAGGGATTTTTCCCTGATTGAGCTTCCCTGTGGGCTCAGCAGGCCAATTAGGGAGGAAGTCACTGACAGGTCACGTCAATGTCTGATGTGCCATCTGTCAAGACTTCTTCAAAGAAGAAATGTCAGCGTTTGACAGTTCTGTGTAGCTGTCAAACACTGACATTGTCTTTAATTTGATGAGTCCTTGTCATAGAGTCATAGAGTCATAGAGTTTTACAACACAGAAAGAGGCCCTTCGGCCCATCGTGTCTGCGCCGTCCATCAATCCCTGTCCAGTCTAATCCCATTTTCCAGCATTTGGTCCATAGCCTTGTATGCAATGGCATTTCAAGTGCTCATCCAAATGCTTCTTGAATGTTGTGAGGGTTCCTGCCTCTACCACCCTTTCAGGCAGAGAGTTCCAGATTCCAACCACCCTCTGGGTGAAAAAGTTCCTCCTCAAATCACCTCTAAATCTCCTGCCCCTTACCTTGAATCTATGCCCCCTTGTTATTGACCCCCTACTAAGGGGAAAAGTTCCTCTTTATCTACCCTATCTATGCCCCTCATCATTTTGTACACCTCAATCAGGTCCCCCCTCAGCCTTCTTTGCTCCAATGAAAACAACCCCAGCCTGTTTAGTCTTTCTTCATAGCTGAGGCGCTCCATCCCAGGTAACATCCTGGTGAATCTTCTCTGCACCCTCTCTAAAGCGATCACATCCTTCCTATAGTGAGGCGACCAGAACTGCACACAGTACTCCAGCTGTGGCCTCACCAGCGTTTTGTACAGCTCCATCATAACCTCCCTGCTCTTATATTCTATGCCTCGGCTAATGAAGGCAAGTATCCCATATGCCTTTTTAACCACCTTATCTACCTGTTCCGCTGCCTTCAGGGATCTATGTACATGCACACCAAGGTCCCTCTGACCCTCTGTACTTCCTAGGGTCCTACCACTCATTGTGTATTCCCTTGCCTTATTTGTCCGTCCAAAATGCATCACCTCGCACTTTTCAGGGTTAAATTCCATTTGCCACTTTTCCGCCCATCTGACCAACTCGTTTATATCTTCCTGTAGCCTGAGGCTTTCCTCCTCACAATTTACCACCCCACCAATTTTCATGTCATCTGCGAACTTACTGATCATACCTTTGACATTCTCATCCAAATCATTTATGTAGATCACAAACAGCAAGGGACCCAGCACCGATCCCTAAGGTACCCCACTAGACACAGGCTTCCAGTCACAAAAGCAACCTTCGACCATCACCCTCTGCCTCCTGCCACTCAGCCAGTTTAGGATCCAATGCACCAAGGCACCCTGGATCCCATGGGCTCTTACCTTCTTGACCAGTCTCCTATGCGGGACTTTGTCAAAAGCTTTACTGAAGTCCATGTAAACCACATCCACAGCATTTCCCTCATCCACACACCTAGTCACCCCCTCGAAAAATTCAATCAGATTTGTCAGACATGATTTACCCTTGACAAAGCCATGCTGACTATCCCCGATTAATCCTTGCCTCTCCAAGTGGAGACTAATTTTGTCCCTCAGAATTTTTTCCAATAATTTCCCTACCACAGATGTTAGGCTCACTGGCCTGTAATTCCCTGGTTTATCCCTGCTACCCTTCTTGAATAATGGTACTACGTTAGCTGTTCTCCAGTCCTCTGGTACATCCCCTGTGGCCAGAGAGGTTCTGAAAATTTGTGTCAGAGCCCCTGCAATCTCCTCCCTTGCCTCACACAACAGCCTGGGATACATCTCGTCCGGGCCTGGGGATTTATCCACTTTTTGGCCTGCTAAAACCGCTAGTACCTCCTCCCTCTCGATGCTAATATGTTCAAGTATGTCACAGTCCCTTTGCCCGATTTCTATGTCTACATCATCTTTCTCCATAGTGAACACAGATGCAAAAAATTCATTTAAAACCCCGCCTACATCATCTGGCTCTACACACCGATTGCCACTTTGGTCCCTAATGGGCCCTACCCTTTCCCTGGTTATCCTCTTGCCCTTAATATACTTATAAAACATCTTAGGATTTTCCTTTATTTTGCTCGCCAGTGTTATTTCATGGCCCCTCCTCGCCCTCCTAATTTCTTTTTTAAGTATGCCCCTGCACTTTTTATACTCCTCTAGGGCTTCCTCCGTCTTTAGTCTTTTGTAACTGCCAAAAGCCCCCCTTTTTTTCCTAATGCATTTTTGTATATCCCTTGTCATCCAAGGTTCCCTTTGCTTGTTGGTCCCACCCTTGACCTTTACAGGAACATGTTGGCGTTGTACTCTCTCTATTTCCCTTCTGAAAGCCTCCCACTGCTTTGATGTGGATTTTCCTATAAGTAGCTGCTCCCAGTCCACTTTGGCCAGATCCTGCCTTATCATATTAAAATCGGCCATCCCCCAATTTAGAACCCTTATTTCCGGGCCGTCATTGTCTTTTTCCATGACCACCTTAAATCTCACCGAATTATGGTCACTGTCGCCAAAATGCTCTCCTACTGACGCTTCCACCACTTGCCCGGCTACATTCCCTAGAATTAGGTCCAGTATCGCCCCCTCTCTTGTAGGACTTTCTACATGTTGGCTCAAAAAGCTCTCCTGGATGCACTTTAAGAATTCTGCACCCTCTAAGCCTTTCACACTCTGACTATCCCAATTAATATTGGGGAAGTTGAAATCCCCCACTATTATTACCCTATTATTTTCGCACTTCTCTGAGATTTGCCTACATATCTGTTTCTCTATCTCCCCCTGACTGTTTGGGGGCCTATAGTACACTCCCAGCAAGGTGCTTGCCCCCTTTTTGTTTTTAAGTTCTACCCATATGGCCTCATTAGAGCAACCCGCTAATATATCATCCCTCCTTACAGCAGTAATCGACTCCTTAATTAATATTGCAACACCCCCTCCCCTTTTACACCCCCCTCTGTCTCTCCTGAAGATTCTATACCCCGGAATATTGAGCTGCCAGTCCTGACCCTCCCTCAACCATGTCTCCGTGATAGCAACAATATCGTACTCCCATGTGTTCAACAACAACTTCAGTTCATCCACCTTATTTGCAAGACTCCTTGCATTAAAATAAATGCCTTCCAGCCTTGCCATATTCCCTTTTGCCCTCACATATTTTCCCTGCCTTCCCAGCTGACTTGTTTTTTCCTCTGTATTTGGCTGTAAATCACCCCCTACTATAGCTCCACTCTGTATCCCATCCCCCTGCCAAGTTAGTTTAAACCCCCCCCCAGCAGTGCTAGCAAACCTCCCCGCAAGGATATTGGTCCCCCTCTGGTTCAGGTGTAGACTGTCCGACTTGTACAAGTCCCACCTTTCCCAGAAGCAGGCCCAGTGATCCAGGAAACTAAAGCCCTCCCCCCTGCACCATCCCTTTAGCCACGCATTCATCTGTTCTATCTTCCTATTCCTATACTCACTAGCACGTGGCACCGGGAGTAATCCAGAGATTACAACCTTTGAGGTCCTGCTCTTTAATCTTCCACCTAGCTCCCTAAATTCTTGCTGCAGGACCTCATCCCTCTTTTTACCTATGTCGTTGGTACCAATGTGGACCACGACCTCTGCCTGTTCACCCTCCCCCTCCAGAATGCCCTGCAGCTGCTCAGTGACATCCTTGACCCTGGCACCAGGGAGGCAACAAACCATCCTGGATTCACGTCTACGGCCACAGAAACGCCTATCTGTTCCCCTTACTATAGAATCCCCTACCACTATTGCTCTCCCACTCTTTTTCCTCCCTTCCTGGGCAGCAGGAGCACCCCCAGTGCCAGGAAGTTGGCTGCTGCTGCCTTCCCCTGGTGAGTCATCCCCCTCAACAGTATATAAAAAGGTATACCTGTTTGAGAGGGGAATGGTCACAGGGGTCTCCTGCACTACCTGCCTGCTTCTATTGCTCTGCCTGGTGGTCACCCATTTCCTTTCTTCCTGTGCAACCCTTCCCTGCGGTGTGACCAACTCACTAAACGTGCTATCCACGACCCTCTCAGCATCGTGAATGCTCAACAACCCATCCGCCCGCAGCTCCAGCGCCTCAATGCGGTCTGCTAGTAGCTGCAGATGGATGCATTTCCTGCACACGTGGTCACCAGGGGCAGTGTCCCTGAATTCCCACATAGAGCAAGAGGAGCACATCACAGGGCTGGGCTCTCCTGGCATGACTTACCCTTTAATTAATTTAAATTAAATTCACTATCACCAATTAAAGATATCTCTAAGGCGCTTGTATAGTCTACCTACAGTCCCTGCTACACCAGAAAAGACCCTAGTCACTATAAACTACAGAGTTAAAGTTTAAAAATGAGAAATACTCACCAACCGTGTTGAGGACTCATCAAATCTTTCAAATTTGTAAATTTCACATGGCTATTAGAATGCAGGTTCCAACAACCATTCTGTGAAATTGACAAGCATGATGTTGGCTCTCCCGATCCACTGCGGCTAAAGGCTTTATGAAGAAAACAAGGTAAGTGTAGTGTATGTACTTGCAGAAGGAACTATATTCTGCAGCCCCTGTATACTGCAGTACCAGTAGTGATCACCCCTGTATATAAGCCTGTGTAGTAACTTTGCATAGTTAGTTCCAGTTTGTCTCCACTCAGTAAATTCCTGTTATAACCAACTCCTGCAGTCCGTGTCTCAATTACACACGGACATAATACTGGCGACAAGCAGATCCGAACTTACCTACAGTCTGCACCACCTCATGGGGATCCATCCCTGAAGCGAAGTTGTCAGAGGTCGAGGCCAGAAGGAAGAAAGAAAATAAATCAATCAGAAGAAACGGGCGTCGACCATGGGCAACCACCTCTGATTCATCGGAGTGAAAGATTTGCAGGAGAGGCTGTCGAGAGCGGGGCTTGGTTATCCTGTCGATGGTGTTCCAGCTACTCGGGCTGGTGGCAGGTAGTACACTGATCCTTCCTGGGCTGCGGCGGGCTAGAGCTCGATCGGGTGGCTTTTCAATGGGGTCGAGCAGCGTTGTCGGGAAGAGGAGAGAGAGAGAGAGGGTGGAGCACACAGGGCGTGGCCGGTGCTACGAAGCCGGGCAGTGTACAGACCCGAGAAGAGGGAGGAAAGTGTCCCGCAGGGTTGCTCCGACGACGGGGAAATAAAAGAAATTAGAAGTGCAGAAAGCCTCGAGCAGCTGCAGTTTGCCACGGGAACCGCGGAGAGCGGCGTTAGCAGCAGCGCGGGGGGAAGTGCGCGAAGACCATAGGGCGTCACCATCAAGGCATAAAATGCCAGCAACAGCGCTAGCAGCAGCGGAGAAGCCGGAAAGCGCGGGAGGCGCCATTTTGTTAAATCAGGGAAGAAGGCAAAGCACGGGAGGCGCCATCTTAGATTTCCAAGATGCCGAAGACTGGCAATATCACTGCCTTCGATAATGCAATAGAAGACTGGACCACGTATGTGGAAAGAGTCGAAGTATATTGCGAGGCAAACGAAGTAGCCGATGAGAAAAAGGCATCGGTACTACTAAACTTAATGGGCGCAAGAATGTACGGCCTATTGCGGAACCTGATTACTCCAGCCAAACCGATGGCGAGGAGTTTTAACAAAATTGTTGATATCCTACAGGAACACCTAAATCCTACACCGCTGCTGATAGCAGAAAGGTTTAAATTCCACAGGAGAAATCAGCATAAAGATGAGAGCAATGCTGATTACCTTACAGAACTACGTAAGCTATCAAAGCACTGCCAGTTCGGAGCAGGACTGGCAGATACCCTACGGGACAAATTTGTCTGTGGACTCCTGAGTGAAGGAACCCAGAAGAGGTTACTCTCAGAGAAAGAGCTGACACTAGATAAGGCTGTCAGCGTGGCAGTATCGTACGAAGCAGCAGCAAGGGGAGCTGTGGAAATACAGCAAAAGCCACAGGAACATGGCACCCACGAAATGACACGGGGATTTGAAAAATGTTATCGCTGCGGCAGAAAAACCCATGACCAGAAGGACTGTTGGTCCAAGGACAAAATATTCAGGCAATGCGGAAAGATGGGACACATTGCACGAGTTTGCAGGTCTGGGAAGAAGACTAACGACAACAAAAAGGCTACTAAGGAACAGTACAGGAAAGTACAAAAGATGACGGACAGTAGTTCCGAAGACCAGATGAGCGATAGTGAATCCGGGAACAAGAGGCTAAGCTGTCTCAAACTTCACAACGTAATCGCAAAAGAGGATTACCGAACCATTTGGGTCACCCTCACGATAGCAGGGTCCCAAGTCAAAATGGAATTGGATACAGGATCAGCCCTGACCATCATGAATCGACGAGACTACGAGCGGCTATTCTCACACATACCCTTGAAAGAGACATCCATTGTCTTGAAGACGTATACGGGGCAAAAAGTATACCCCAGAGGGAAAATAAGGGTGCCTGTCGAACACAACGGCAAGGAAATACCGAAATTGTATCTCTACATACTGCAAGATGGTGGACCACCGTTATTGGGATGTGAATGGATCAGAAAGATAAGTTTGGACTGGCACTCCATTCAGGCACTGACGGTGGCTGGTAAAAAGGATGACGACGTCACACCTGGAAAATTGTCAAAAATATTAGCTAACGCCAAAGAGGTATTTCAACAGGAACTGGGAACTCTTAAAGGTGTAACCGCCTCGATAAAAATAGAAGAGAATGCAATTCCCAAGTTTTTCAAAGCAAGACCGATACCATATGCAATTCGCCCGGCCGTCGAGGCAGAGCTGGAGAATCTGGAGAATGCAGGCGTGTTATCTAAGGTAGACTGGAGCGAGTGGGCGACACCCATCGTTCCTGTCATGAAGAAAACGTTAAACAATAAGTCTGAGGAGCCAAGGAAGGTTCGCATCCGTGGGGACTTCACGGTGACGGTGAACCCAGTCCTTCACACAGTACAATATCCTCTCCCGAGGATAGAAGATATTTTCACCTCACTATCTGGAGGGAAGCATTTTACAAAAATTGACCTAGCGCAAGCATGTTTGCAGATGGAGGTTGAAGAATCCTCTAGGAAGTATCTCACGATAAACACTCACAAAGGTCTTTACCAGTATAATCGACTGGTATTCGGAGTAGCATCAGCTCCGGCGATATGGCAAAGAGCGATGGAACAAGTTCTGCAAGGGATTCCGGGGACTCAGTGTTACTTGGACGACATCCTAGTGACAGGTGAAGATGACAGTGAACACCTTGCCAACCTAGAGCAGGTGCTCACTAGACTAAGAGAACATGGGCTACGAGTCAATCGCCCCAAGTGCGAGTTTTTTAAGAAACAGATATCGTATTGTGGCCACGTGATTGATGAAGAGGGGTTGCATAAGTCCCCTGACAAAATTGAAGCGGTAGTTAAGGCTCCAGTGCCTGAAAATGTGTCGCAACTGAGGGCATTCCTCGGATTGGTGAATTACTACCATAAGTTTTTGCCGAATTTGTCCACAATTCTGCACCCACTGAATGCCCTACTACAAACTGGAGTCGCATGGAAATGGAGCGATGAATGTAAGCGGGCCTTTCAGAAGAGTAAAGACCTAATCACTTCAAGAGAAGTATTGGCTCACTACAACCCATCACTACCGATAAAACTGGCGTGTGATGCATCTCCCTACGGCATTGGAGCGGTACTGTCACATAAATTCCTTGATGGTTCAGAGAGGCCGATAGCTTTTGCGTCACGCTCGTTAACTTCAGCCGAGCGTAACTACACCCAGATTGACAGAGAGGCCCTCAGCCTGGTGTGGGAGTGAAGAAGTTCAACCACTACCTGCACGGTCAGAAATTTACTCTACTAACTGATCATCAACCTCTTGTCTCCATTTTCAACCCTCAGAAGGGCGTCCCGATAATAACAGCACAACGGCTACAGAGGTGGTCCCTTTTCCTAGGGGCACATCAATATGACATCGAGTACAAAGGAACTAAACAGCATGGGAATGCTGATGGATTGTCGCGCCTACCGTTGCCGACGGTGGAAGAAGCACCTGCAGTGGATCCAGTGGAGATATTCCACTTGACCATAGTCGAATGTCTAACTGTGACGAATGCAAACATAGAAAAGGAAACACGAAATGACCCGACACTCTCCTGGGTCTATGATTTAACGGTGAAGGGATGGCCAGCACATGGCGAACCACTGTTGCCAGCATTCTCGCTGAGAAGAGAACAGCTGTCAGTGTGCAGAGGAACCTTGATGTGTGGATCCAGAGTAGTAATTCCACCCAAATTGAAGGATAGAGTGCTCAATGAGCTTCACGAGGGTCATCTGGGAGGGGTAAAAATAAAGAACTTAGCCAGAGCGTTTGTGTGGTGGCCGGGAATCGATAGAGAAATCGAAGAGATGACCAAGAGCTGTACAGGATGCCAGAAGGTCCAAAACGCCCCACCACAAGCCCCTCTACATCCATGGGAGTGGCCCTCATCTCCATGGCAAAGGGTGCACATTGATTTTGCTGGTCCATTTATGGACTCGATGTTTTTAATTGCGGTGGATGCACATTCAAAGTGGCCAGAGGTAATAAAAATGTCCTCAACCACCACAGAAAAAACTATCACAGTCTTACGAACCATATTCGCCAGGAATGGGCTGCCTGAACAGATTTGCTCTGACAATGGACCACAGTTTGTGTCTGAAGAGTTCCGGAGGTACTTAAAGAACAATGGTGTTAAGCATTACACATCCGCCCCATATCAACCAACCACCAATGGATTGGCTGAGAGGTTCGTTCAAACATTCAAGAAGGCTATCAAGGCAATGTGTAATGAAGACATACCCCTACAACACAAGGTGGATAACTTCTTGTTTGCGACACATGCGGTTACCAACCAAACTCCAGCCATGATGTTCTTCAATCGAAGACTACGATGCCGCTTGGATTTGGTTAAGCCAAACATCAGAAGAGATGTGGAGAACAGGCAGTTTCAGAATATGAATGAAAGGCCGACCAGGAGTTTTAAGATAGGTCAACCAGTTTTGGCCCGGGACTACCGCACAGAGAAATGGCAGCCAGGAACGATCTGTACACGGCAAGGACCTCTAATGTATACCGTGGACGTTGGAGAGAGCATTGTAACGCCATGCTGACCAGATTCTAGAGTCACTGGAAAACGTCAATTCCACACCGCGATCCGATACACCTGGTGATGAAACCAAAGTACCAATTGAATCTACCTCAGAATCGGGAATATTAGAAGCAGACGAACCCAACAACGACATTGATTCCGAATCAACTCTGCCAGAAGAACCTGATACCCCAAAGCGGCGTTATCCAGACAGAATCAGGAAGCCTCCTCAAAGACTGAGCTTATAATTGCTTAACTTCAGCTAATGTATATGACAACTGTAATTGTAAATATGTTATTTAATTATTAATCGAATGTTATGTACTGTTTAGCTAAAAGGGGAGGAATTGTCGTGTATGTACTTGCAGAAGGAACTATATTCTGCAGCCCCTGTATACTGCAGTACCAGTAGTGACCACCCCTGTATATAAGCCTGTGCAGTAACTTTGCATAGTTAGTTCCAGTTTGTCTCCACTCAGTAAAGACCTGTTATAACCAACTCCTGCAGTCCGTGTCTCAATTACACATGGACATAATAGTAAGTGAACACTTTATTAAACTTTTCACTCACCTTGCATACTTACCACTCCACACTTGCACCCATCACTCACCACTACACCTTACTTCCAGGTGCCTCCGACCACTGCAGACCTCCTCCACATCTCCTCCAACCCGACGGGGTTCTCCGAGGTCGGGAAGCCTTCATCTGTGAAGGTAAAACGGCACTAATCCTTTTTTCTGCCTGTTAACTACCTGGTAACAGGCAGTTAAAAAGATTAAATGCCTTTCCTGCCTCCAGGAGACGGGACCCGAAGCTGCACATCCTCCCGCCTCCTGGCAAAAGGGCATAGAGGCGGGATGGGGGCGGCTTTGCCATCCGCCCCCACATTCTCTGAGTTTACCGGCTGTCCCGCCTCCATGCCTGCCTCCTCGGGCTTGGAAAATCCAGCCCACTGTGTCTGCAAAGGGATATAGATAGACTAAGTGAGTGGGCAGTAAGGTGGCAGATAGAGTGTAATGTAGGGAAATGTGAGGTTATTCACTTTGGTAGGAAGAATAGAAAAACAGAATATATTTTGAATGTTGAGAAACTTTTAAATGTTGGTGTTCAGAGACATTTGGGTGTCCTTGCACAAGAAACACGGAAAGCTGGCATGCAGGTACAGCAAGCAATTAGGAAGACAAATGGCATTTTGGCCTTTATTGCAAGGGGGTTGGAGTATAAGAGTAAGGAAGTCTTGCTACAATTGTGCAGGGCCTTGGTGAGACCACACGTGGAGAACTGTGCACAGTTTTGGTCTCCTTATCTAAGGAAGGATATACTTGCCTTGGAGGCAGTGTAATGAAGGTTCACTAGATTGATTCCTGGGATGAGAGGGCTGTCCTATGAAGAAAGATTGTGTAGAATGGGCCTATGCTCTGGAGTTCAGAAGAATGAGAGGTGATTTTATTGAAACATACAAGATTCTGAAGGAGATTGACAGGGTAGATGCTGAGAGGTTGTTTCCCCTGGCTGGAGTGTCTAGAACTAGGGGGCATCATCTCAGGATAAGGGGTCGGAAGCGAACTGGACGATATTCGCTATGGCCCCAGTTGAAGCCTGGAAGGAGCCGTTGGCATAGAAAGTAGAGAGCCAACAGCCAATGACTCAATTCCAGCACGAAGCTGTTGTGTTGCCTTACATAGAAACATAGAAACATAGAAACATAGAAGATAGGAGCAGGAGTAGGCCATTCGGCCCCTTGCGCCTGCGCCGCCATTCAATGAGATCATGGCTGATCATCCAAGTTCAGTACCCTGTCCCTGCTTTCTCCCCATATCCCTTGATCCCGATAGCCTTAAGAAATATATCTAACTCCTTCTTGAATATATTTAATGAATTGGCCTCAACTGCCTTCTGTGGTAGAGAATTCCACAGGTTCACCACTCTCTGGGTGAAGAAATTCCTCCTCATCTCTGTCCTAAATGGCTTACCCCTTATCTTTAGACTGTGAGCCCTGGTTCTGGACTCCCCTGCCATCGGGAACATCCTTCCTGCATCTAGTCTGTCTAGTCCTGTTAGAATTTCATAAGTCTCAATGAGCTCCCCGCTCATTCTTCTAAACTCCAGCGAGTACAAGCCCAATTGACCCAATCTCTCCTCATACGTCATTCCTGCCATCCCAGGTATCAGTCTGGTGAATCTTCGCTGCACTCCCTCCATGGCAAGAACATCCTTCCTCAGACAAGGCGACCAAGACTGCACACAATACTGAAGGTGTGGTCTCAAGTCCCTGTACAACTGCAGCAAGACATCCTTGCTCCTGTACACGAATCCTCTCGCTATAAAGGCCAACATACCATTTGCCTTCTTAACCACCTGCTGCACCTGCATGCTTACCTTCAGTGACTGCTGCACAAGGACACCCAGGTCTCATTGCACTTCCCCTACTATTTCTAGGGCCACTTCCTTAGGTACCCTAGGATGTAGATTATCAGGCCCTGGGGATTTATCGGCCTTCAATCCCATCAATTTGCCTAACACCATTTCCCTACAAATACTGATTTCATTCAGTTCCTCCCTCTCATTAGACCCTATGTTCCCCAACATCTCTGGGAGATTATTTGTGTCCTCCTTTGTGAAGACAGAACCAAGGTATGAGAGCGGAATTGAGTAGAGTGGATTGGGAAAATAGATTAAAGGGTAAGACGAAACATGATCAGTGGTGTACATTTAAGGAGTTATTTTACAACTTCCAAAAAAAATATATTCCACTGAGAAGAAAAGGGTGTAAAAGAAAAGACAGCCATCCGTGGCTAAGTAAAGAAATTAAGGATAGTATTCGACTAAAAACAAGGGCATATAAGGTAGCCAAATCTAGTGGGAGGATAGAGGATTGGGAAAACTTTAAAAGACAGCAAAAAAGTAACTAAAAGATTGATTAAGAAAGGGAAGATAGATTATGAAAGTAAATTAGCAAAAAATATAAAAACAGATAGTAAGAGTTTTTATAGTTATATAAAAAGAAAAAGGGTGGCTAAAGTAAATGTTGGTCCCTTAGAGGATGAGACCGGGAAATTAATGGTGGGAAATATGGAGATGGCAAAAACACTGAATGAATATTTTACATCAGTCTTTACAGTAGAAGACACTAAGAATATCCCAATACTGGACAAACAGGGGGCTAAAGGGGGGGAGGAGCTAAACACGATCAAAATCACTAAGGAAATGGTACTCGGTAAAATAATGGGACTCAAGGCAGATAAATCACCTGGACCTGATGGCTTACATCCTAGGGCCTTGAGGGAAGTGGCGGTAGGGATTGTGGATGCATTGGTAATAATTTTCCAAAACTCCCTGGACTCAGCAAAGGTCCCGGCAGACTGGAAAACTGCTAATGTAACACCCTTATTTCAAAAGGGCAGTAGACAGAAGGCTGGAAACTATAGACCGGTTAGCCTAACATCTGTGGTAGGTAAAATTTTGGAGTCCATTATTAAGGAGACAGTAACAGGACATTTGGATAATCATAATTTAATAGGACAAAGTCAGCATGGTTTTATGAAGGGGAAGTCATGTTTGACAAATTTGCTGGAGTTCTTTGAGGAAGTAACGTATAGGGTGGATAAAGGGGAACCAGTGGACGTAGTGTATTTAGACTTCCAAAAGGCATTTGACAAGGTGCCACACAAAAGATTATTGTTTAAGATAAAAAATCACGGGATTGGTGGTAATATTCTGGCATGGATAGACGATTGGCTATCTAACAGAGGGCAGAGAGTTGGGATAAATGTTTCATTCTCAGACTGGCAATCAATAACTAGTGGTGTTCCGCAGGGGTCAGTGCTGGGTCCCCAACTCTTTACAATCTATATTAACGATTTGGAGGAGGGGACCGAGTGTAACATATCAAAGTTTGCAGATGATACTAAGATGGGAGGGAAAGTAGTGAGTGAGGAGGACATAAAAAACCTGCAAGGGGACATCGACAGGCTAAGTAAGTGGGCAGAGATTTGGCAGATGGAATACAATACTGGAAAGTGTGAGGTTATGCACTTTGGCAGGAAAAATCGTAGAGCAAGTTATTATCTTAATGGCAAGAAACTTGAAAGTACTGAAGTACAAAGGGATCTGGGGGTCCTGGTGCACGAAACTCAAAAGGTTAGTATGCAGGTGCAGCAAGTGATTAAGAAGGCCAATGGAATGTTGGCTTTCATTGCTAGGGGGATAGAATATAAAAATAGGGAGGTATTGCTTCAGTTGTACAAGGTATTGGTGAGACCGCACCTGGAATACTGCGTACAGTTTTGGTGTCCATACTTAAGAAAGGACATACTTGCTCCGAGTCAGTACAAAGAAGGTTCTCTCGGTTAATCCCGGGGATGAGGGGATGGACATATGAGGAGAGGTTGAGTAGATTGGGACTCTACTCATTGGAGTTCAGAAGAATGAGAGGCGATCTTATTGAAACATATAAGATTGTGAAGGGGCTGGATCGGGTGGATGCAGGGAAGATGTTCCCGATGATGGGTGAAACTAGAACTAGGGGGCATAGTCTTAGAATAAGGGGCTGCTCTTTCAAAACTGAGATGAGGAGGAACTACTTCACTCAGAGGGTGGTAGGTCCATGGAATATGCTGCCCCAAAAAGCTGTAGAAGCTACATCATTAGATAAATTTAAAACAGAAATAGACAGTTTCCTAGAAGTAAAGGGAATTAGGGGTTACGGGGAGCGGGCAGGAATTTGGACATGAGTCTAGGTTCGGATCGGTCATGGCCCTGTGGGTAGCGGAGCGGGCCCAGGGGCCGTGTAGCCTGATCCTGCTCCTATTTCGTGTGTCTAATTCTGTTCGATTCAGGAGATGGTTCTGTGATAGTGGATTGGCGGTTAGGATCAGATCAGACATGATCTTATTGAATGGCGGAGCAGGCTCGAGGGGTCGATTGGTCTACTCCTGCTCCTATTTCTTATGTTCTTATGTTCTTATGTATTTAATTGGTCAGCCATTTCTTTGTTCCCCATTATAAATTCCCCTGATTCTGACTGCAAGGGACCTACGCTTCACTTTACCAATCTTTTTCTCTTCACATATCTATAGAAGCTTTTACAGTCAGTTTTTATGTCCTCTTAATGAATCCCTTTGTCCTCTTTTGCTGAATCCTAAACTGCTCCCAATCCTCAGGTTTCTCTGGCCAATTTATATGTCCTCTCCTTGGATCTTATGCTATCCCTAATTTCTCTTGTTAGCCACAGTTGAGTCACATTTTTTTTTAATGCCAAACAGGAATGTTACCTCGGCCTGTGCTACAATAGATGCTGCCACCTCACCCATTACACACAGTATGGGCTCTGAGTCCTCACGGTCTCCCTGCAATTCAACCATCCTCTGCAACGAGGCAAGAATGGGTTCAAGGGTTTGCACACAGATGACAGCTGTGTTAGCAGCGGACTCCTCTACGCTCCTAGCCAGTGCATCCATGCTGTCAGGCACCCTTGCCATTGCACCCATGAGCTCAGTGTGCATGCTCAAGGCCTGAGTATTCATGGCCGCGATGTCGGGGTCCACATCCGAGTCCTGTGCAGCAGAATTCATGCGCATACTCACCCCCTGGGGAGATGGCCCCCGAGCTTCCCTTCCCCCATGGCATTGCTGCAGCCCGCTTGATCCCGGAGTTTCACCCACATCAGACCCTAACCCCCTGCTCCCCTCCAGGGAATGCATGGCCCCAGTGTCGGAAGTGTCACCCTCAGGAGACACAGGCAGAGAGGCCCAACCTCCTCCACTGAAATGTCGCTGCCACTGACAGGTTGAGGGTCGAGCTGGTCAGCTGGTGGTTCACTATCTGAAAGCAGGAAAGTACAAGAGTGGCTTTAGCGTGAAGGCAGTGGGAGGGGGGCGGGGGTTGGGGGGCAGGCAGGGAGTAAGGACTGGAGACAGTTAGATTGAAAGTGTAATAGACTGGTGTTGTGAGGGGGAAGTGGTATGAGAGAGGAGAGAAAACTGATGAACATGCCGTTGCTGTCCCCAAGGGGGTTGACCTCTCTAACGGCCACGGCACCTACTACCTGGCTCCCAATGAGTCTGTAAACTCTCTCCTCCAGTTCAGTGAGGGGGTGTAGCTCCGCCTGTCCTCCACCCATCCGCTGAGTCTCTCACCGTTTATGTGAAAGCTTGGCCTGCAAGAGAAAGGACAGCGTGTGAGTGAGTGTGCAGCCATGTGTTTGGCAGATGTGCCTACCATAGTTGAATATCCGTTAATGTGTGCAAGGTGTGGGATGTGCATGTGAGTTTTATGAGATGACCATAGTTGTTGGATGAGTGTCGTGGATTTGGGTATTTACACCGTCTGGGCACAGAGTGAAGTTGAGATAGTGGGATGTAGAGGTATTGAAAAGCAGGTGCTTACCCTGACCATCCGAGTGAGGTCGTTGAACATTTTATGACACTGTTTATGTGTCCTCTGCACCAGACTCTGCAATGACACATGCTGGGCTACCTCCCTCCAGACTCTTCTAAACTCAAGGGGCAATGGCCTCCTGCCACTCTCCGGAAAGAGCACTGCCCGTCGCCGTTCAACAGCGCCAACCAGAGCCACCAATGCCTGGTTGCTAAAGCGCTGAGCTCCCGCCCTGTCCTCTGAGTATCCATCACTAGTTTCAGCTGAATAGGTGTTTGCAGGTTGAGGTTGAATGCTGCAATGAGCAAGGTGTGGCTGGGCAGCAAGATGGCCCCTCCCCTTTAAGAACTGGATGGCGCCAGTCTGTGTGAGTTCTAGGGTAATTGACATCGCCTGAGCTTTGATAGCGTTCTGAGATAGCGCCTCACTCCCCGACGCTTGTGCCTAAGAGAGGCATGTAGCGCTTGACTTAGCGCTCAAATCACCTCCAGGGGCGATGGATACGGCGGCGATAATTAGCAGCGGGCGCTAAACTTTGTGCCCGGCTGATATTAGCGCCCCAAAATGGGCGATACCCAATTTTTCCCCCATAATATCTGGAGAGGGGAAACAGCGATACAAACAGTGTAAATGTTTACCGCACTGCAGTACTGCAGCACTCAGATTTTGCATAACTAGGCATGGAATTTCCTACATGGACGCAATCCGGAAGTTAGATTCGAAAATGCTCATATTCCCGCCCCCATTCTGCCAGTGTAAAGTTACACTTGGGACAGATGAAGAAGCTGGTCCAAGGAACAGCTCTCGTAAGGCCAGGAGTACACAAGATCAGGAACAGCAGCAGGAGCTTGAGGAGCAAGTCCAACCCAGACCAGCAAAGAGTACAGCAAAGCAGAGTCTGCAGCCACAGTAAGCAAGCAGACAGCAGAGAAGCCCATATCATTCCACAGCATCCAGAGCAGGACCGGGACCAGCAGCACCATCCCTTTTCCCACTCCCTAGTTGTGAGCTCTCAATCAGAGGTGGAAATACCACTAGGCTCCTGCCTTGATTATTGAATTAAAACTGACCACTGAAAATTTGGCAGGGTCAGCTTAAGTTCAGTTCGATGAATGAACGCACCAGAGAGGAAATCTAAACTGTGAGGTTGTAGAATACAAATAAAGGAAATATCAGTGGGTGCAAATATACAAAGTGGGGTGATCCCTAATGTCTCAACTGGTTAAAGCAATGATAGCAGAGCCATACATGCTAGAATGGTCACAGGTTTAATCCCCACTCTGTAACAAATTTCTTGATTCCAGACAAGGTAATACTTAGGATACTGCAATTAGCCTTTCCACCTCTAGTTTAGGGAGTTGAAACCGGTCAAGATTCCAGTTGCTGGTCATCGTCAGTCCTGGACTACCTTGCCCAAGTGACTATTTTTCATCTGCATGCGTCCACTTGAAATTTTAGTGTGTGTTATAAAGGGCAGAGGTCCAACGTAATTAGGTCCCATCCAAATTTATATGCATGCCTGTCCTGAATATGGCGTTATTATGTCAGAAATTCTCCCCCTTAATGTTTAGGCTGATACCTCAAGAGTAACCACATGGTTAGTGACATGAATCTTGTCATTCATGTGAAAATGACTTATGTAATAATACTGGGCGGCCTGCTGGTGGCGCTGTCCAGGGAGAGGATAAATACTCGGGCATGGGCCCAGCTTGTGCAGGACATTCTTTAACAGGAGCTAGTGAAGGACACAACTAGATCTCCATGTTGTAAAACAGTTGATTAAAGCCTTGTTTAATACTCAGACCAAGTGCCTAGTAGTTTTCTTACGTCAGATAAGGTACCAGAAGACAGCCAACACCTGATGGAATGCGATACGAAGTGAATGGGCCTTCTACTTCTGTCCTTCCAAACAGCTGCACCTCAGGCAGCCCTACAGAAAAACAATGTGAAAAGGCAGGTATTGCAAGACACTCATTGCAGCACATTTCAGTAACCATCACATGTCCCCAATATTAACTGGGATAGTCAGAGTGTAAAAGGCTTAGAGGGTGCAGAATTCTTAAAGTGCATCCAGGAGAGCTTTTTGAGCCAGCATGTAGAAAGTCCTACAAGAGAGGGGGTGGTACTGGACCTAATTCTAGGGAATGTAGCCGGGCGAATGGTAGAAGTGTCAGTAGGAGAGCATTTTGGTGACAGTGACCATAATTCGGTGAGATTTAAGGTAGTCATGGAAAAGGACAAAGATGGACCAGAAATCAAGGTTCTAAATTGGGGGAAGGCTGATTTTAATATGATAAGGCAGGATCTGGCCAAAGTGGACTGGGATCAGCTACTTGTAGGAAAATCCACATCAGAACAGTGGGAGTCATTTAGAAAGGAAATAGAGAGAGTACAGCGCCAACATGTTCCCGTAAAGGTCAAGGGTGGGACCAACAAGTCCAGGGAACCCTGGATGTCAAGGGATATACAAGAATGGATTAGGAAAAAAAGGGAGGCTTTTGGCAGGTACAAAGGACTAAAAAGAGTGGAAGCCCTAGAGGAGTATAGAAATTGCAGGGGGGTACTTAAAAAGAAATTATGAGAGTGAAGAGGGGGCATGAAATAACACTGGCGAGCAAAATAAAGGAAAATCCCAAGGTGTTTTATAAGTATATTAAGGGCAAGAGGATAACCAGAGAAAGAGTAGGGCCCATTAGGGACCAAGGTGGCAATCTGTGTGTAGAGCCAGAAGATGTAGGTGAGGTTTAAACTGAATATTTTGCATCTGTGTTCACTATGGAGAAGGACGATGTAGGCATAGAAATCAGGCAGGGGGATTGTGATATACTTGAACAAATTAGCATTGAGAGGGAGGAGGTACTAACGGTTTTAGCGGGCTTAAAAGTGGATAAATCCACTGTCCCAGGTGAGATGTATCCCAAGCTGCTGTGTGAGGCAAGGGACGAGATTGCAGGGGCTCTGACACAAATTTTCAGAATCTCTCTGGCCACAGGGGAGGTGCCAGAGGACAGCTAATGTAGTACCATTATTCAAGAACGGTAGTAGGGATAAATCAGGGAATTACAGGCCAGTGAGCCTACCATCAGTGGTAGGGAAATTATTGGAAAAAGTTCTGAGGGACAGAATTAGTCTCCACTTGGAGAGGCAAGGATTAATCAAGGATAGTCAGCATGGCTTTGTCAGGGGGAGATCATGTCTAACCAATTTGATTGAATTTTTCGAGGGGGTGACTAGGTGTGTGGATGAGGGTAGAGCAGTTGATGTAGTCTACATGGACATGAGTAAGGCTTTTGACAAAGTCCCGCATGGAAGACTGGTCAAGAAGGTAAGAGCCCATGGGATCCAGGGCAATTTGGCACATTGGATCCAAAATTGTCTTAGTGGCAGGAGGCAGAGAGTGATGGTTGAAGGTTGTTTTTGTGACTGGAACCATGTGTCCAGTGGTGTACCGCAGGGATCGGTGCTGAGTCCTTTGCTGTTTGTAGTGTACATTAATGATTTAGATATGAATGTAGGAGGTATGATCAGTAAGTTTGCAGATGACACAAAAATTGGTTGAGTGGTATCTAGTGAGGAGGAAAGCCCCCGGCTACAGGATGATATAGATGGGTTGGTCAGATGGGCAGAACAGTGGCAAATGGAATTTAACCCTGAAAAGTGTGAGGTGATGCATTTTGGGAGGACTAACAAGGCAAGGGAATAGACAATGAATGGTAGGACCCTAGGAAGGACAGAGGATCAGAGGGACCTTGGTGTGCATGTACATAGGTCCCTGAAGGCAGCAGGACAGGTAGATAAGGTGGTTAAGAAGGTATATGGGATACTTGCCTTCATTAGCTGAGGCATAGAATATAAGAGCAGACAGGTTATGATGGAGCTGTACAAAACGCTAGTTAGGCCACAGCTGGAATACTGTGTGCAGTTCTGGTCGCCACAGTATAGGAAGGATGTGATTGCATTGGAGAGGGTGCAGAGGAGATTCACCAGGATGTTACCTGGGCTAGAGCACTTCAGCTATGAAGAGAGACTGGACAGGCTGGGGTTGTTTTCCTTAGAGCAGAGAAGGCTGAGGGGGGACCTGATTGAGGTGTACAAAATTATGAGGGGCATAGATAGGGAGATAGAAAGGAACTTTTCCCCTTAGTAGAGGGGTCAATAACCAGGGGGCATAGTTTCAAGGTAAGGGGCAGGAGGTTTAGAGGGAATTTGAGGAAAAGCTTTTTCACCCAGAGGGAGGTTGGAATCTGGAACTCACTGCCTGAAAGGGTGGTAGAGGCAGGAACCCTCACAACATTCGAGAAGCATTTAGATGAGCACTTGAAATGCCATAGAATACAAGGCTACAGACCAAGTGCTGGAAAATGGGATTAGAATAGACAGGGCTTGATGGCCGGCGTGGACACGATGGGCCGAAGGGCCTCTTTCTGTGCTGTATGACTCTATGACTCTGTGATTTAGTCGTGCTAGCCTAGTCGCTTATAGGCAAAATACACAAGTGAATGATTTTTCCATCTTTTTCTTCCTTTAAGGAATCAATGATTTGTAACCTGCAGGTTCAGGTTCACCAGTTACATGTTCCTCTCCAATGAGGACCATGGAGTGACAGCCCACTAAGTCCAGGATGAGCTTTGGATTTGAGGTGCCCACTCCCTTCTATTGTGGGCTTCATTTTTTGAACACATGAAAAGATTGATGAAGTGCTGACTGTTTCCTGACCTCTGCCACAGTTATGCAAATTGATCATTGTGGAATAGAATCTCCATTGGGAGATCTCCCTCTCGTCTACCTTAATATCTGCCAGTAGCCCTCATGATTAGAGGGATCTTCTACAAAGTATATGGGGGAGAAATTCGGTATTGCCCCGTTTGGGGCGCCATTCTCGGTTGGGCGCAAAGTTTAGTGCCTGGCGTTAATTATCGCCTCCGACTGCAAACTTGGCTTCTATCGCCCCTGGAGGTGATTGGAGCGCTAAATCAGGTGCTACACACCTCTCTTAAGGCGCTAACGCCGAGGAGCGAGGCATTACCTCAGAGCGCTGGTGAAGCTCAGGTGATGTCAGTCAGCAATGGAACACAGACACACTGGCGCCGGCCAGTTCTTAAAGGGGAGGGTCGATCTTGCTCTCCAGCCACACCCTGCTAATTGCAGCCTTGAATCTCCGCCTGGATAGACCTGAACTTGAATTCTGCTGCAAATAAGAATGGAGAGGCCCAGGGAACGAGCTCAGCACTTCAATGACCGGGCCTTGGTGGCTCTGGTTGGCGAAGTGGAGCGCCGAAGGTCCATACTCTACCCACAGAGTGGCAGGAGGCCATCGCCACATGATAATAGAAGAGTGTGGAGGGAGGTGGCTCAGCACGTCTCCTCCAGGAGCATGGTGCCCAGGACCCACACCCAATGTCGGAAGAAGTTCAACGACCTCACTCGGGTGGTCAGAGTGAGTGGTTGCTTTTCAATACCTCTACATCCCTCTATTTCAACCTCACTCTGTGCCCAGAGGGTTTAAAAACCCCAAATGCCCAACACTCATCCAAGACCTATGGCCATCTCTTAAAACACACACGCCCATTCCACACCTTGCATACATTAATGGCTATTCAACTATGGGAGGCACATCAGGCAAGCACATGGCTGCATACATTTGGAGCTATTCAACTATGGGAGGCACATCAGGCAAGCACATGGCTGCACATTTACTCAGACGCTGTCCTTTTTCTTGCAGGCCAAGCTATCTCACAACAGGCGCCAGCAGCAACGGATGGGTGGAGGGTCGCTCCCACTGCTTGGTTGAGGGACAGGCTGCTCAGCTGGTGGTTCACTATCTGAAAGCAGGGAGGTACAAGAGTGGCTTTAGCGTCAGGACAGGGGGGCAGTAAGGGAGCGAGGACTGGAGACACTTAGTAAGTTGGATTGAAAGTGTAAAAAGCTGGTGTTGTGAGGGGCATGTGGAATGAGAGAGGAGAGAAGCTGATGATTGATGATGATGATGACCCCATTGCTGTCCCCAAGGGGGTCGCCCTCTTCAGCGGCCACGGCACCTATCACCTGGCTGACAACGATGCTGTGGACGCGCACCTCCAAATCGCTGAGGGTTTGCAGCTCAGCCGGCCCCAGGCGAGGAGGAAGAGGAAACCGGAGCATCAGCGCCTGCGTCTCCCGAGGGAGCCCATGGCCACACTGGGACCACGTCTTCCCTCGAGGGAAGCAGGGGGGAAGGGTCTGATGAGGACGAAGCTCTGGGACCCAGCGGGCTGCAGCAACACCATGGGGGTAGGGAAGCTCGGGGACATCTCCCCGGAGGGAGAGTAGGCAAGCGAGTCCTGCTGCACTGGACACAGAGGAGGAGTGCCTCATCGCGGCAATGAATACCCAGGCCTTGAACATGCACACTGAGCTCATGGGTGAAATGGGAAGGGTGTCCGAAAGCATTGATGGACTGGCAAGGAGTGTGGAGCACTCCGCTGCAGCACAGGCCGACGCAATGCAATGGCTTACTGCTGCAATTCAGTCACTGGCTGCTGCCATCCAATCTCAGACTTCTCTCATGCAATCTCAGATTGAGGCAATGCAAGCACTGACTGCTGCCATCATCGCTGGTTTGGCCACTTGCCCCCGGGCTCTCACGGTGCCGCAGCAGGCCAGCAATCTGTGCTCGAGCAGATTGCTCCGGATGCTGAGGTGCTGCCCCGTGGGAATGCCAGTGTGTCAGTCGAGCAGGAAGGTGCTGTCCTCTCTCAGGATGACAGCATTCCTGCTCCCACCACTGTCACTTCCCCATTGCACTTGCCACCGCCTGCAACACAGCCAGCCCAGACTGCTGCCGCCCATGCAGAGTTGGTGCAGTCTGCAGCTGGGGCCTCCAGGCCCAGAGCTGGTCGAGGGCGTCCTTCAAGGGCATCTGTAGTCTCAGCATCTGACATTCAGCAGCCTTCCACCAGCCTTGCTGCAGCCACTGGGGCCCCATTACGGAGGAGCAGTAGGGTGGGAAGGGGGCAAGTGCGCAGGGGATGGAAATCACCCTCAAAGTGCAAACAGTAGGAGGTCTAAATAAATGGTGGGAATGTTTTTGTTAAAGGCCGAGGTTCGTTTGATAACATTTGTTTACTGTTTTGGCGTTTTTCTCCAGCTTGTGAGAACCAGTTCCCTAAATTCATGATTTGTTGTGTTTGTTTAATTTGTTTGTCCTGAATAAATGACACATACAGAGTTTGTTCAATAAAAAAGTTGTTGTATTCAAAATTTGCATGTTTAGCCTTTGGAATCATTGCAGCTTTGGCCGGCTATAGGGGTTGCGGGTTGCTTTCCATGATGTTCTTCTCCATGCCAGGAAGCGGCTTGTTATCACCCGTTGATGGACGGCCCTTGCAGTGGCAACATTGTGAGCCTCCCTCCCACCTTGGTGCTGCTGCTGATCATCCTCCTCATCCTTTTTATTTAATATTCGTTTTTATGGGATGTGGGTGTTGCTGGCAAGGCCAGCATTTATTGCCCATCCCTAATTGTCTTTGAGAAGGTGGTGGTGAGCCACCTCTTTGAACCGCAGAATACCTAGCCTCTGACCTGCTCTTGTTGCCACAGTATTTATGGTGACCTCTGCATTTTCATGCGGTGCCCGCAATGCCACATGCGTGCAGTCAATGGAACCCTGCATCATGGTGAGGCCCGCTATCCTAGCAAAGACACATGCGCATTCATGCTGTTTGGCCCGGGTCATCGGGAAAGAGATGTACTGGTGTCTCCTTTTATAGAGGGCATTTGTCACCTCCCGGATACAGCAATAGACAACAAACTGGGAGATATTGGCGAGGTCCCCAGTAGGTGCTTGAAAGGAGCCAGTGGCATAAAAATTCAGACCCACTGTCACCTTCACTGCCAACGACAGAGACGTCCTGGTCCTCAGTTGAGGCTGCAGATCTGTATGCAGCAGATGGCATAGGTCAGTGACCACCTCCTTGCTGAAGCGCAGCCTGCGCAAACACTGCTCCTCAGACAAATGAATGTAGGAGAATTGCTCCCGGAATACCCTGGAAGGGTAAGGTCTCCTGTGCAGAGACCTGTTGGCCCTCCTCCCTCTGGCCATGTTTGCCACTCTCTCTGTGTCTCTGATGCCTCCGATTCTGCAGGTGCAGGACGACGCCCCGAATCAGTGCAGCCCCCATACTCTCTTCTAAATAAATGCAAGGAAGGTGAAATCAAAAAGAACCTGCAAAGTGCTGCTCAGTACCCAAAACTCCTTCACACAGCGTTGAATCTCTCCAGAAGTCTCTCTCTCTCAGAATGCGTGGTGCAAAAATGTCTCCGACGAAAAAAGGCAGGAAGAGGCCGCCTTTAAACAGCACTCCCCCAGCCTCTTCCCGACTGCAAAACGTTCCCCTCTACCTGTCGTTCTTAGCGGCAGGCGGAAAGGAAGGGGGCGCCACTCAATATCTGTTCTGGGGCATTACCGGGGCGTTGCACGCTCGACTGACGTCACGATCTGTGGGCGCAGGAGATCGTGGCGGTAGTGTTTAGCGCCGCCGCAAAATGTCTGGTCAATTTCGCGAGTGGCGCTAACATCGCCACGTCTGAGCGCTAGTTGCTTTGCGCCCCGTTAGTGCCAGCTTAGGGCACAAATGGGAGGCGCAAATCAACCGAATTTTTCCCCCTATATGTTTTATCACAGCTATAAAAGAAGCTACAATACAAGAAGTAAGGAGTTAAAACACAAAGATTATATTATAGAATAGTAAAATAAGAGACATATATCCTGTCAACATCTACAAGGTTTCGAGGTGATCAATCTTGACAACACGTGACTGTGTCCAGCCTTGCTCCAAGAACTTTCTAATATTCTATGCCTTACGTACATTAAATCCTCATTGTATTATGGGTACTTGAGCCTACATTCGTGCCTGTATGTCAATAGATTTCAATGTTTCCCCAAGCCAAACAGCCTCCCAACAACTCCTGCACGGTTCCTATGCGATGATCCCATGAACAAAAAATAACCACAGTAGACAAAATTTCTCCTGATATATGTGTACAAGGACAGTTACACAAACTCCTGACAATAACAACTTTGAATCTAAAAGGCCTTTTTTTACTGATAAGCCTGCAAAACAGTACTTTTCCAACAGTTGCCTTCTCCTCACATTAGAGATAGCAAAGGGGTCAACAAAGATAAGGAAACATTCCACATGAGTATGCACTTGGTTAAAAGAAAAGTCTCTATATGTGTGCTGTAGGCATGCAATTGCAAAACACTGAAGAAATAAGAACAGCAGTCATTTAACTTGGTAAGATTCTTCAAGGCGTTGCATTCCTTTCTCATCTTGGAGGATGACATCTTTATTGCAGAAACTGAATTCACGACTCTGACGCCTGCTCCCAGAGACTCTCTGGTTCTCCTTACTACCAAAAATATAAAATATCTTTGTCTTTACCTCGCTCAGCATGACCTCCTGGGTTTTCTGAGATGAGGGAATTGTCCTCTCTCCTCTATAGGAACTGATCAATATCACACAGAATCCTCAGCAGAAGAAGTAAAATAAAGTCATTTTTAGCAAATAGGAAATGCAGGATCATTTTAAGAAGTATTGTGGTGTATGTAACCTGTTCCACCTTAAGAGAACTACCTTAAGAGATGTACTACTTTCTCTTGGCTGCTGTATACTGTAATACCGGTGGTGACCACACCGGTATATAAACGTTGTGTAGTGATTTCCTGGGCGGTGCAGCCCTGACCTCCGAATAGTAAAGACCTGTTAAAGTTATTCTTGTTGTCTGTGTCCAGTGATTTATAATAACCATAACTGGGACACACAGACTCAACAAGTATCACCTCCATATTCCTGTTTCCAGCCCCTCCCTGGTGCCCATGCACCCAGCACGTGACACCAACAACGTTGGGAGGCTGCAATATCACTTTGCCCTTGTCCTGATCATCTCGGCCAAATGGAGAGTGTGATTGTTACAGGCTTCAGCTATGTCGCTGCTGGAATGGGGTCTGTTCTTCTACAGATCAGCACAATGACACGGAGCAGGGACAGGTCAGATTTGGCAGTGGACGATGTTGTCTCTCCCGATTGGAATACATCCAGACAAGTCTTGGCATAGTAGTTGCTGGGGGAAAAATTCGGTTGCTTTGCGCCTCCCGTTAGCGTCCTAAGAGGGCGCTAATGGGGCGCAAAGCAACTAGTGCCCGGGAACGGCGATGTTTGCGCCGCTTGTGAAATTGACCAGACATTTTGCGGCGGCGCTAAACACTACCGCCACGATCTCCTGTGCCCGCAGATCGTGACATCAGTTGAGCGTGTAATGCCCCGAACCGGATATTGAGTGGCGCCCCCTGCCTTACTGCCTGCCGCTGGCAACAACAGGTGGAGGGGAACGTTTTGCAGTCGGGAAGGGATTGGGGGGGGCGCTATTTAAAGGCGACTGCTTCCTGACTTTTTTGTCTGCGACATTTTTGCACCACGCATTCTGAGAGAGAGAGAGAGACTTCTGGGGAGATTCAATGTTGTGTGAAGGAGTTTTGGGTGCTGAGCTGCACTTTGCAGGTTCATTTTGATTTGACCTTCCTTGCATCGATTTAGAAGAGTCTATGGGGACTGCACTCTGAGCTTTTTCACTGGGACTCTGCATTGTTCTTTCCAGCAGAATTGATGTACAGGTCTCTCCAGGCCGGGATTCAAGGCTGCAATGGGCAGGGTGTGGATGGAGAGTAAGATCGACCCTCCCCTTTAACAACTGGCCGGCGTCTGTGTTCCATTGCTGACTGACATCACATGGGCTTCGCCAGCGCTCTGAGGTAGCGCTTCGCTCCTCGGCGTTAGCGCCTTAAGAGAGGTGTGAAGCGCCTGATTTAGCGCTCCAATCACCTCCAGGGACGATAGAAGCTAAGTTTGCAGTTGGAGGCGATAATTAGCGGCAGGCGCTAAATTTTGCGCCCGGCTGATAATTGCGCCCCAAACGCGGCGATACCAAATTTCTCCCCAGCTGTGTTTCAACAGAGTTTTATGAGACTACGATAGGAGATGTGCAGTGAAGAGGTGGGGACTGGCTGACAGATTAATAATAGCGTGGGCATGGAAATGTAGGAGTTTGTGATTTATTGCAGAGAATGGGCACAATAGTGGGAGTACGAGTACGGGAAATAATAAGGTTTCTTGTAATCTTTAAGAGAAAATTTCCAGAATTAAGATCTGGCGAATTGCCCTTGCAACTGCTGAAGGTGCTTTTGCTCTCTACCTGCTCTGGTCCCTCAGGATCCTTTTGCTTTATCTTCCAGCTGTTCTTCAGAGGGCTCTTGGTACAGCTGTCTATTTGCATAATTCCTTTAATTGCCATGCTAAGGAGAATGCAGCAAACCACAATCATCTGGGAAATTTTGGCTGCATTATACCGTAGGATGCCTCTGGCCTTTCGAGGCACTGGAAACACTGCTTCAGCATCCTAATGATGTGCTTGATAGAGCAACTGATGGAGGCATGAGCTTCACTCTATTTGTGCTTGGTTCTGGAGTGGGGTGTCACGCAGGAGTCATAAGCCAAGGCTACTGCAGGTATTTTTGGTCACACAGGATTCACCCTTACCTTAGAATCATAGGCCGTGAAATTCAGCACCTTCGCGCCAGCTTTTAAGGCCGGTTTCGGCATAAAAATGCAGGCCGTGCCCACTTCCGGCACGGCCTGCAGAAGCCACCATTTTGGGCAGGCCGGCAGCATGGCCATTGCCTTCATTCGCCAGAAAAATGCTGAATGGTCAGGTCGTGTGCAACACTGATTTGATGCACGACCTGCCATTTTGGATGTCACCTCTCCATTCAACACCTTCTCCAAAACAGGAACAGCTGAACGTGTGTTCAGCTGCACAAGAGGCCCCCCAACAGCAATATTTAAAGCGATTATCAACAACTTGCAGGTGACTTGTTTTTTGATTTCTACTGGCTCTGTGTAAGTTTGTGCAAATGTTTGTAGCTTTCTACAGTTATGAAAAGTAGGTGAGGTGACCGGGAGTGGTGCTGCAAGTGGAGAAGGCCTTGCTTCTGATTTCAAGGGTTCTGCTGAGACCACTTGCTCCCAATCATGTGTGTTGTGTATGTAACCGTTTACCTTTAAGGGAACTATTGAATGTAACCGTTCGCCTTTAAGAGCACTACTTTAGGGTGGCACTATTTGTTGGCTCATGTATACTGTAATACCGATAGTGACCACACCAGTATATAAGGGTTGTGATACGTTAACTAGGGCAGAATCGCCCGAACCTCTGAATAGTAAAGACCTGTTTTATTTTGTTACTCGTGGAGTCTGTGGATTATTTACAATACAACCCACAGACTTAACATTGGCGACGAGTCGGATTCGAACTCTGCGGCAGTTATTTCACGGCGGCTTCGTCCACAAACAGGATGTTGAAGGTTTCAAATCTCACCACCCCACTGGAAGTGACAGGCATTAGGACCCTGAAGCCTCCATCAGCGACTGAGCACTGCAGAGCAGAAGACATCCAGGCAGCTTGTGAGGGGAAACAGGCTGGGAAGACAGAGGTACAGGGCCATCGATCGGGAGATAAGGGCCGGGCCGCTTTGGAGTGCGAGGCGCAGCCGGGCCATCGATCGGGAGATAAGGGCGATCGCAATCCCTGATAAGAGCCGCGGTGAAACGCGTGAGCGGGTGAGCCAGAGCCCGGGAGGGTGCAAGCGAGAGGCGCTTAGCGGGCCAGCGATCGCACCAGCGATAAGGGCCGGGAGCCGCTTCAAGCGGGAGGCGCTTAGCGGGCCAGTGATCGCACCGGTGATAAGGGCTGATAACCGCTTCGGGCGGGCGGCGCACCAGCGATCGCACAGGAGATACGGGCCGCACTCGGGCTGACAGTCAGCGTCGGGGGACGGGTGAAAACCGCCATTGAAGTGGGCGGAGAGCGCCGAGAAGCGCGGGAAAACCGCCATTGAAGTGGGCGGGGAGAGCGAGAAGCGCGGGAAAGCCGCCATTTTTCGCAGGAAAACCGCTGGGGAAGAAGACAGAAGCGGGAAACCGCCATCTTAGAAAATTAATTAGAATTTTCAGAAAGGCTGGTGTGTTCTCAAGAAGAGAGGAAAAATAAGAATAAGTAAAGCAATACTTGTGGTGTTCTCAAGAAGAGAAGAAAATTAATAATAAGTAAAGAAATACTTGTACTGTTCTCGAAAAGAGAAGAAGATGCCTAAGCGAGGAAATATTAATGATTTTAATGCTGAAATAGAAGACTGGGCCACGTATGTGGAACGCATAGAAATATATTGCGTAGCCAACGAAATTGAGGATGACGACAAGGCAATAACTTTGTTAAATTCGATGGGAGCAAAAACATACGGGCTTTTGAAACATCTAATAGCACCAGTTAAACCAGTGGACCAGACCTTCGAAGAGATCGTAGCAGTGCTGAAGGATCACTTGAACCCCACACCGTTGATGCTGGCTGAACGATTTAAATTTTACGCCAGAACCCAGAGGCAAGATGAAAGCAATGCGGAATACTTAGTCAAACTGCGTAAGCTAGCGAAATACTGCCAGTTTGGAGGGAATTTGACAGAGGCGCTGCGGGACAAGTTCGTATGCGGCTTGGCCAAAGAAGGAACGCAGAAGCAACTTCTGGAAGAAAACGACCTCACACTGGACAGGGCTGTCCTCATAGCTTCATCGCATGAAGCCGCAGCGAAAGGAACGACGGAAATGCAGCAAAAGGCGGCGGCACTCTGGGTGGACCAAATTACTGCAAGCACTTCCAAATGCTACCGTTGTGGAAAGACAACGCACGACCAGAATCAGTGCTGGTTTAAGAACCAGGAGTGCAGGAAATGTGGCAAACTGGGTCACATCGCGAAGGTATGCAGGTCCGGAAAGAAGACCAACAAGCAAAGGAAGCCACCACCAAAAGAAAAGTACAACAAGGTACATCAGGTGGCTGGAAAGAGTTCAGACGAACAAAATTCAGACTCAGACCCAAACAGCCAGGAGTTGGATAGTCTGAGAATCCACAATGTGGGTAAAGTAACTGATCTACAGACGATCTGGGTCACACTAAAAATAGCTGGAGTCCAAGTACGAATGGAGCTGGACACGGGATCAGCTGTATCAGTCATCAACCAAAAGGACTACCACCGACTATTCTCTCACATACCCTTAAGAAATACCAAGTTCGTATTACAGACATACACGGGGCATAACGTATACCCCATGGGGAAAATAAGAGTCAAGGTGAGAGATAGGGGTAAAGTACACCCAAGAATGAATTTGTACGTACTACCTGAGGGAGGACCACCACTTCTAGGACGGGAGTGGATCAAGAAAATAGACATGGAATGGCACTACCTACAAGCAATGACGAGTGAGGACTCGGTGCAGACAAGCAGCTCAGACTCCGAGCCGGAAGACGATAAGTCCAGCTTATGTATGAAAAACAAGGTTAACATGAACTCACGGACTAAGGTTGGAAAATCGATGGCGTGCATAAAGACAGAGAATTCTGAGTCTGTTCAAGCTACAGACATATGCATTACGGAGGAACACCGGGCTCGAACTCAACGTTATTTCAAAGTACAACAACAATTAGAACAATTAAGTTACCGCCTCGTACAAGAGATGAAAACAATGAAAAAGTTCTATGACACCGAATGGGAGAGTCTGGAAAGACAACAGAACCTACTGGCTCAAGCAGAGAGCGACCATAGAGCCATCGTGACCAATTACCGATCACATCTCCCTTATGATGTTCAGGAGTTAGAATATTTGCATGATCTAGAGATACAGCAGAAGGGCAAACCACGCTACACTGAGGATTTTGTTCTGCAATTAGAGACGGAGCTAGTGCAGGCAAGGTTAAGAGAAGTTGAATCACAGTGTGCTCTTAAGGAGATGCAGAAACAAATCTTGGACATGGAAAAGAGAAACGCTTCTTTACCTGATGTGAATAATGTGGACATGTTGCGAGAGGGGATTATTGAGGCGAAACTGAAAGAAGCTAAGCAAAGGATGTTGGAACTTGAAACACAGAACCAAATCAGCAGAAATCAGCTATGTCGAGCAGAGAAGGAGTGCTATGGTCTACAGGAGAAGGTGAAATATCTCTCAGCCCAGAATAAGGGGCTACTCACTCAGTTAAAAGAGAGTAAACGGGAGATGGCTGAGATAGACTGCAAGAATAAAGAAGAATTGATGGCAGTGAGACTTCGAGAGGCAGATAACATAGCAGCCTTGGCTGAACTCCAACAGGAAATTGCAAAAACACCAATTGCAGAGGAATCTTCAGGAAGCCAGGATTTTATTCCAGTTCATCTCTACGACTTGTTGCAAGCAGAGTGTAACGAGTTGAAAGAACAGTATGAACAGGCCCAGACTACAATCCTGGAAGGGGTTAACTTGGCAACCTCTGAAAAGCTAGTGTTGGTGAAAGCACATGAGCAACTGAAGGTTGACCATGAGCAAGAAGTCCAAAGGCTGCAGGAAATGTTTGATGAGCTTCAGGCCAAGGCTGACTCATCGGTAAAGATTCCATCCATAGATGAAAAATTAGTGGTGGAAGACATGGCAGAACATGAAATGCAGGATGTCCCAGAACTCGTTAAATTATTGAAGGAAGTTGAAGTATTAAAATCACTAATGAGGTCATTAGTAAACGACTTGCTGAAAGCCAAGAAAAAGCTGGACGAAGAGGTACACATGAAGAAGTCTCTTCAGGAAAGATGTCTGGATTTGGAACAAGAGCTGGCTAACGTCCAGCTGGGTATGGAGGAAATAGACGACCCTCTAGCTGGCCTAGCTCAGGACGACACCGAATATTACCATGACCTGGTGGACTACACCGAAAATTGCGATGTCCTGTCCTGCCCAGCTTGTAACTTCGACTCCCAAAGTGCAGAAATCATGGAGGAGCACCAAAAGTCTACGGAACATCGGGAGAAGGTGGCTCTACGACGGAAAGAAAGAGAGATAGAGAAGGAACAGCAGTCGGATAGCGTCCAGTTGGGTAAGGAAGAAGTAGAAGGGCCTCTCGATGGACTAACTCAGGATGACCCCGAATGTGACCATGACCTGTTGAGTGACACTGAATACTACGAGGATGTGGTATGCCTAAATTGTGAGGGAAACTCCCAAAGTGCTGAAATCCGGAGGAAGCACTTAAGGTCTAAAGAACATAGAGAGTTGGTGGCATTACAGCTGGCCGCCGAGAAGATGGGAACGTCAAGAGTTGTAAAAAGGCAGAAAAGAAATAGAAGAAGCCGAAGATAATAATTGTTTAAAATATTATTACTTCTACTACCTCCGGCCAAACACTACGAAAAGATGCTGTCTGGAACGAATTAAGATCAGAGACTGAATTTACGAACTGTTCCCACAGAGACTGAACCTGTAAACTGTTCCACTGAAAGTATGTTGCAACTGTTCCTGCAGAGACTGAATCTGTGATCTGTTTTGACATGAAGTTATATATGTTATTATGTTATGTTAAACATGAAGTTATATGACGTTGACTCCATCGAGAGTATATCTGCAAACTGTATATATAAAGTTGAAGATTGTATGTTTAACGGGATTCTGTAAGTAATAAGCTAAAAAGGGAGGAGTGTTGTGTATGTAACCGTTTACCTTTAAGGGAACTATTGAATGTAACCGTTCGCCTTTAAGAGCACTACTTTAGGGTGGCACTATTTGTTGGCTCATGTATACTGTAATACCGATAGTGACCACACCAGTATATAAGGGTTGTGATACGTTAACTAGGGCAGAATCGCCCGAACCTCTGAATAGTAAAGACCTGTTTTATTTTGTTACTCGTGGAGTCTGTGGATCATTTACAATACAACCCACAGACTTAACAATGTGGGCTCTACTTGCAGTCCCCCTCGCACTGCAGCATGACAGGGAGATGGAGCAAAGGCAGCAAAGAAGAGGACAAGCTGCTCGCAGAGGGAGGAGGAGGAGAGGCAGGAGGGCTCTCGGCAGGAGGCCTTACCCACCTAGGGTCTTCCGAGAGCAATTCTTCTACCTGCACATAAGCCAGGAGCAGTATATTCGGAGGCTCCTCTTCACCAAGTCTCTTGAACTCTGTGAGCTCCTGGAACCAGACCTGCAGCCTCAGAGCAGGGCAACGGCGGCGCTGCCAGTAGCCCTCAAGATCACCGTGGCCCTCAATTTTTTCACCACCGGATCCTTCCAGTCTGGAGCAAAAGACATAGCTAACATCACCGAGTTCGGCATCCATCGCTGCATCCAGGAGGTCACAGAGGCTCTGTATTCCAGGAAAAGGGACTTCATTGTCTTCTCTCTGAACAGAGAGAAGCAGGAGGAGCGAGCATGTGGCTTTGCCAGGGTATCGGACATCCCCCCATGGAGCAGGAAGCCATCGACTGCACACACATGACTTTGCGGGCGCCGCATATCAAACCTGAGATGTACGGCAATCGCAAAGGCTACCACTCACTAATGTGCAGTTGGTGTGCGACTATGCCCAACACACCATAATGGTGAATGTCCGCTATCTCAGCAACAGTCATGATGCTTTCATCTTGTGCCAGTCAGGTGTGCCAGCAATCTTCCAGCCACCACGTTGAACCCGAGTGTGGCTGCTCGGAAACAAGGGCTACACCTGGCTGATGACTTCCCTCCACAACCCCACCACTTGTGGCCCGCAATCATATAATGAAGCCATGCTGGACGAGGAACGTCATTGAGCAGACCATCGGGGTGCTAAAGCAACGGTTCCACTGCCTTGACCGGTTCCGGAGCCCTCCCGTACTTGCTGGAATGACTGTCCCATTTCATGGTGGTCTGCTGCACCCTCTACAACTTGGCTATTATGAGGGCGTAGCCCTTGCCATCATGCGTTCCACAACCACCAAGGAGGAGGAGGAGGAGGAGGAAGAGGAGGAAGAGGACAAGGAGGAAGGGAGGAGGCAGGCAGCAGATCTCTGTTCTGGACAGACTGTCCGTGAGCGCCTCATCAGAATCCGGTTTCCCTGAATGAAACCCCAGATCCCTATTACTCACCACTCCCCACCTTAACATCCCTCTGTCACTGAACATCAGAGCATCCTCTTGGCATAAAGCTGAAATGAGAGCCACCACAAAAGAAACATTACAAACATAATTTATAAATGAATCAATCCAAAACTACATAACAAAGTCAACTAATCACCCTTGTACATTCATTTAGTGTCTATCTTTCATGTTCCTTTGCCTATCCTAGTGCTCCTACGCAGTGTTACCCCAGTGGCTGCATCATGGCTAGGTGAAGGCTGCTGACTTCAACGGGGAGACTGCAGAGAGCCTTGCAGGGCAGTCTCAAGCAGCTCTGGGCCTGGAAGGCCTGGCTGTACTCTGCACCACCTCGGTATGGGTGACAGCAGTCTTGGCTGGCTGGCTGACAGGCAGCAAAAACGGCACTGGCGGAGTGGCGGGGAAGGGAATACGAATGCAATCATCCTGAAAGAGGACAGCAGGTTCTTGCTCCATGGAGCTGCTGCCACTCCACCGCGGTGGTGCCTCAGCATTCCTAGCCATCTGTTGGAGCACAGATTGCTGGACTGCTGTGACACCTTGCAAGCCCCTTTCCACACTCGTAAACCCAGCTATGATGGCATCAGTCTAAGCTTGCGTGGCAGAAGCTGAGCCTGCATGAGAGCTTCCAGTGCAACACTCAGATGTTGGGTCACTTCTGCTTGTGCTGCATTGGAAACTGCAACATCGTCCACCACACCCAGTATCATGGTTGGGTCCACAACCTTCTGATGGAGTTGCCCATCACTTATATCCTGGGCTCCAAGCTCAGCACAAAGCCCGGTGCAAGGTTGCAGCCGGGCTTCTCCATGTTTCTTGACAGTGACAAGAGGCTCTCTGGCAGGCCTGGCATTGCACCAAGCATTTCTGTGTACAGGCCCATCAACCTTCTTCTGAAGACCACCACATCAAAGTCATCATCTGAGTTCTGCACAGCAGAACTGTAAGATTTGCAAAATTTCTGCATTTCCCCGAAGGCTGTTATTAATAAACATGACCCTGTGTGGACATTTTAAATTTAAAAAAAGGGTACCCAAGATGGCGTCCGTGCCTCGCGGCAGAAAGCCTGTGGGATTTTAAAATGGAGTCTGCAACGCAGACAGCTTGCGTATGGAAACCAAAGCTGCAGTTTTCTGTGAAGAGAGACTTTGTATTTTGAAACCAGACAGGACTCTGAATTATGTATTAGACCGAATTGGAGATGAATCTAAATTCAGTTAAGGCCATCAAGCAGTCTACATATATAATTGGAAACAGATTAAGAGAGCCATCGAGGCTGGACATGGCCATAAGGAACATTCATGACAATACAAGTCAATTATCGGGCCGGTAGATGCGATTACCGGCCATCTAAAAACAGTTAGTATGGATTGCTACCATTATATAAAATAGCCCGTCAAGTTTAAGACAAAGAACTAACCTGATTTGGCGCACAGATAAGGGTTTTCGAAAGGAGTATAATTGAAGGCCCCCGGGTAGCAAGCGCTCTCTTCTCTTCTCTCTCCGCCCTTCGGCCCCTCTCCCTCATGGCTGTCGCTCTTTCCCCACCCCGCGCTTACCCCCTGGCCTTTGCCCGTGCCTTTTGCCACTCCATCTGGAAATCGCCCGGGCACCGTATCGGGCGGACATGGACAATTCAGGCCAGGCGAGGTGGGACGCGACGAGGGGAGGAGGGAAGACCACCTGAGGAAGACCAACTGAGGAGACGAACTGAGGAGACGGACTGAGGGTAGGCTTCGAATTATCGGGCCTTCAGCCTCAGCCGACCTGCGAATATCTGCACACCAACTCAAACTGTCGGCTGACGATGAAGAATCATCCCTGCAAGGTAAAGTACCCAAACAGAGACTTTAACTTTGGGGTACTCAAACCTGGACAACGCCCTTGCAGCGCCCAGAGACCACGTGACGACGGCAGGATCCAGAGAGCACCAAGAGCGAATCCCGAACCCCGCCGCTGTTATGAGTCCAACAAACCCTTTTGATTGGTGAGCATGAAGTTCTGACCCCTCATAGCTTAACCTAGTTAGGTATAGGGGGTGGGATAAGGATAAGGGGATTGTTAAGGTCGTTGTTTTCCCTCGATGTGCCGTGTGTTCCCCATTCCCTGTATAAGTATAGTTATTCTTTTGTATTTTTGCCTGTAGAAGTGTACACTAGTAATTTTCCATAAGATTGTATCAATTTTTCCTCTTCAATAAAATCTTGGTTTTTGTTTACATCCAACCACCTGTCTACTCAAGTCTTCTCTGTACCGCCGCCTTGTACCTAAGTCCAGTGTCTAGAACCCAGGGGCATGGGAGCGATTCGAACCGCTCATAAACAGTCAGAGGCATAACTGACTGGGCGCACGCGCCACCCCACAGGCCACCACCTACAGAAATGGTGACCGCGGCAGGACACCGGCAACAGGGTTGCGATACATAGACAATGGTTCGGATGAGCGAACCGTGATGGAGGAAAGGATTTCTGATTATGTGTTTAGCAAGGTGAATATCACTAAGAAGTGGATCACCACTCTGCTAAAGGCTGGGCGTCCGGTAGATGCAGCGGCTAAGTGGACAGAGGGTAAAGAACACAAGAAGTCCTTAGAGAAGGCAGTTTGGCTGATGTGCTTTAAAAAGCAGGTCCAGCTTCTGGACAGGCTCGTTGCAGCACAGGCAGTCAAGATAAGGGAGTCAGCCCTGGAGATCCAGGATAAGGCTCTCGCAGGGGAGAAGTTGTTAGTAGCTTTGCAGGCTTTGAACCAAGAGAGAGTACATTTAGTGGGAGAGCACAAGGCCCAGTTGGAATACCTACGGTGCCAAGTCACCGAGGCCAAGGGAAATGAGTTAAGGTTGCGGGAGAAAAATGCCCGCTTGGCAAGGCAGATTAGGAAACAGGAAGTGTAGGGGGGGCCGTGTGGTGGTGTTTGGCGCGTACACCGTCAGTTATGCCCCTGACTGTTTTGTGAGCGGATCGAATCGCTCCCACGCCCCTGGGTTCTAGACACCGGACTTAGATACAAGGCGGCGGTACAGAGAAGACTCGAGTAGACAGGTGGTTGGATGTAAACAAAAACCAAGATTTTATTGAAGAGGAAAAACTTAATACAATCTTATGGAAAATCACTAGCGTACACTTCTACAGGCAAAAATTACAAGAGAACCATAACTATACTTATACAGGGAATGGGGAACACACGGCACATCGAGGGAAGACAACTATCTTAACAATCCCCTTATCCTTACCCCACCCCCTATACCTAACTAGATTAAGCTATGAGGGGTCAGAACTTCATGTTCACCAATCAAAAGGTTTGTTAGACTCAAAACAGCGGTTAGGTTCGGGGTTCACTCTTGGTGCTCTCTGGAGTCTGCCGTCGTCACGTGGTCTCCGGGCACTGCAAGGGTGTTGTCGAGGTTCGAGTACCCCAAAGTTAAAGTCTCTGTTTGGGTACGTTACCTTGCAGGGATGATTCTTCGTCGACATCCGCCATTTTGAGTTGGTGTGCAGATATTCGAAGGTTGGCCGAGGCTGAAGGCCCGATAATTCGAAGCCTCCCCTCAGTTCGTCTCCTCAGTTGGTCTTCTTCAGCCGGTCTTCCTCAGGTGGCCTTCCCTCCGGTGGTCTTCCCTCCTCCCCTCGTCGCGTCCCGCCTTGCCTGGCCTGAATTGTCCGTGTCCGCCCGACCCGGTGCCGGGGCGAGTCCAGATGGAGTGGGAAAAGGGCACGGGCAAAGGCCAGGGGTAAGCGCAGGACGGGGAAAGAGCGGTAGCCACAAGGGCGAGGGGCCGAAGAGCAGCACCAGCACACCAAACTGTAGTGTATGTGCCTTTAAGAGAGAACTACTTTTACAGCTCCTGTATACTGTAGTACCGGCAGTGACCACACCTGTATATAAGCCTTGAGCAGGCATCTGTACTGTTAGTTATTAGACTACCCTCATCCAGTAAACACCTGTTGATTGTTGATCTGCAGTCTCCGTCTATTTATTGAAGAACACCATACCTTAAGATTCACGGATTTAATACAAACAACCAACGAACACACCTGACGACCCCTCGATTGCTACCCGGGGGCCTTCAATTATACCCTTGTTGAAAACCCTTATCTGTGCGCCAAATCAGGTTAGTTCTTTGTTTTAATTTTGGCGGGCTAGTTTAAATAATGGTAGCAATCCATACTAACTGGTTTTAGATGGCCGGTAATCGCATCTACCGGCCCAATAATTGACTTGTATTGTCATGAAAGTTCCTTGATGGGCTTGTCCAGCCTCGATGGCTGTGTAAATCTGTTTCCGATAATATATGTAGACTGTTTGATGGCCTTAACTATAGGCCTAAACTGAATTAGATTTGTCTCCAAATCGGTCTAATGCATAATTCAGAGTCCTGTCTGGTTTCAAAATACAAAGTCTCTCTTCACAGACACTGCAGCTTTGGTTTCGATTTCTCCAAGCTGTCTGCGTTGCAGAATCGATTTTAAAATCCCACAGGCTTTCTGCCACGAGGCACGTACGCCATCTTGGTACCCTTTTTGATTTAAAATGTCCACGCAGGGTCCCGTTTATTAATAACAGCCTTCGGGGAAATGCAGAAATTTTGCAAATCTTACAGAAGAGAGAGTGCAGGAGGTAAAAGCCGCTTACAAGCTAGCAAGTGAACAGGGGTTTGAGGAGGCAGACCACGGCCCCTGTAGATAGAGGATAGAAAATCTGAGCTGGGCCCTCCGGAAGGCAAAAGGCATGGTATGCCTCATAAGCCCAAAGGCAGGCCAGGCAGATTTTATGGGGAACGAGGGGAGGACAGTTCCAACGTCACCGGTAGTGCTTAGGGACGACCCGGTTGAGAGAGAGGAGACCTCACGGCCACCACCCGTAGCGCCAAGTTTCAGTGAGGTTTGGCAGCAAGGGGGGGTGGAACCGGAGGTGGAACCCGAAGTGGAGCCAGAGGTAGAGGCGGAGGTAGAGCAAGCCCCGCCCAAGAGGCCGGAGCCGGGACCGATGTGCCCAGCGCGGCATCGGAGGTTCGGCCCACCCGCCAACGGCGACATTGAGGGATCCCTCCAAAACCAGTTCGTGTTACCCTTTGACACCCAACATCTCAGGGTTATGGTCAACCATATCCCGAAGTTTTCCGCAAAGGGAGACCCTTCGATCCACTTCAGGGAACTAGAGCAGACCGCCAGCGTCAATGACTGCGATGACACTGAGAAGGCCAAGATGCTGCTATTCTCCCTGGAGGGTAATCTCCTCCAATCCCTCTCTGAAGAGTGTAAAAGGGGGCAGAGCGGGTACGAGCAGCTTAGAAATGCGGTTCTAGAGACCATGGGGATGGATGAGGGAAGTCCCTTCTCCCACGTGGAGAAGATGATCCAGCTTTCAGGGGAAACCCCGCAGGCTTTTGCGGACCGGCTGTGGCCGGTGTACCGGAGGGCCTGTCAGGGGACGTCGGACCGGGCATTCCTGAACAGGGATTCCCTGGCCCATTGGCTCCGTTGTCTGGTGGCAAACAGCTTGCCACAGGTCCGGGCCAAGGCAGAAGCCTGGTTCGACCCCAAAGATCCCCAGACCACAGAACTCGCAGTGATTAGGCAGCTCACTCTGGCTTACAAAAACGGTAGGGGAGCCGATGCACACCCACCCAAGGGGAAGGTGTATGAGATAAAACCCGGACCGGGTAGGAAAGAGTGGCACCAGGAAGGGAGTAACCCCCCCCAACACAAAGACCAATTGTTACGGGTGTGGGAAGGATGGTCACTGGCGGAAGGAGTGCAAAAACCCTTGCAAGGATAACAAGGGAAAGCAGCCCACAGCCCCAGCCCAAAAGGCGGGGGTAGGGACCCCTTCCGCAGAGGTCGAGTCACTTTTGGATGCCATGAGGCCCTTACTGACTGGCCAGGGGAGAGTAGCAACCGCCACCTGTACTCTCACCCCGTCAGCCCCATCCAACCCACAGCCGTGACTAGAGCCAGCGCAGCCTGTTTATCTGTGTTCGCTCCGATATGATGAACATAAGAACATAAGAAATAGGAGCAGGAGAAGGCCAATCGGCCCCTCGAGCCTGCTCCACCATTCAATAAGATCATGGCTGATCTGATCCTAACCTCAAATCTTCGATCACTCTGCATCCACCCAAACCCATGTGATCTCCCGGGAGAGGCGAAAAACCAGATAAAAGACCCAATGGCCAATTTGGGAGAAAAAATCTGGGAAATTCCTTTCCGACCTATCTAGGCGATCGAGATTCTTCCAGGAGATCACTCTGTCCCTATATTTTCTACAGTACTTACCTTCTGTAAAGGCGATCTCCACCCCAGCCAGGAACAGGAATAAAACCATCTCCTGAAATCTAACACAGAATTAGAACACAGTAGGAGCAGAACCAGGCTACACGGCCCCTGGGCCCACTCCACTACCCACAGGGCCATGACCATTCCGAACCTAGACTCATGTCCAATTTCCTGCCCGCTCCCTGTAACCCTTTTAATTCCCTTTACCTCTAGGAAACTATCTATTTCTGTTTTAAGTTTATTTAATGATGTAGCTTCCACAGCTTTCTGGGGCAGCAAATTCCACAAACCTACCACCCTCTGAGTGAAGAAGTTTCTCCTCATCTCAGTTTTGAAAGAGCAGCCCCTTATTTTAGGATTATGCCCACTAGTTCTAGTTTCACCCTTCATTGGGAACATCCTCACCGCATCCACCTGATCAAGCCCCTTCACAATCTTATATGTTTCAATAAGATCGCCTCTCATTCTTCTGAACTCCAATGAGTAGAGTCCCAATCTACTCAACCTCTCCTCATATGACCACCCCCTCATCCCCGGGATTAACCGAGTGAACCTTCTTTGTACTGACTCGAGAGCAAGTATGTCTTTTCTTAAGTATGGACACCAAAACTGTATGCAATATTCCAGGTGCGGTCTCACCAATACCTTGTACAACTGCAGCAATACCTCCCTGTTTTTATTTTTTATTTATTTATTTATTTATTTAAATTTTTTTATTTTTTTTTTCCCATCCCCCTAGCAATAAAAGCCAACATTCCATTGGCCTTCTTGATCACTTGCTGCACCTGCATACTAACTTTTTGAGTTTCGTGCACCAGGACCCCCAGATCCCTTTGTACTACAGTACTTTCCAGTTTCTTGCCATTAAGATAATAACTTGCTCTATGATTTTTCCTGCCAAAGTGCATAACCTCACACTTTCCAGTATTGTATTCCATCTGCCAAATCTCTGCCCACTTACTTAGCCTGTCTATGTCCCTTTGCAGGTTTTTTATGTCCTCCTCACTCACTACTTTCCGTCCCATCTTTGTATCATCTGCAAACTTTGATATGCTACACTCGGTCCCCTCCTCCAAATCGTTAATATAGATTGTAAAGAGTTGGGGACCCAGCACTGACCCCTGCGGAACACCACTAGTTACTGGTTGCCAATCTGAGAACGAACCATTTATCCCAACTCTCTGCTTTCTGTTAGAGAGCCAATCCTCCACCCACGCCAAAATATTACTCCCAATCCTGTGATTTTTTATCTTGAGCAATAATCTTTTGTGTGGCACCTTGTCAAATGCCTTTTGGAAGTCTAAATACACTACGTCCACTGGTTCCTCTTTATCCACCCTATATGTTACTTCCTCAAAAAACTCAAGTAAATTTGTCAAACATGACTTCCCCTTCATGAAACCATGCTGAGTTTGTCCTATTAAATTATGTTTATCCAAATGTCCCGTTACTGTCTCCTTAATAATGGACTCTAACATTTTACCAACCACAGATGTTAGGCTAACAGGTCTATAGTTTCCAGCCTTCTGCCTACTACCCTTTTTAAATAAGGGTGTTACATTAGCAGTTTTCCAATCTGCCGGGACCTTTGCCGAGTCCAGGGAGTTTTGGAAAATTATTACCAATGCATCTACAATCCCTACCGCCACTTCCCTCAAGACCCTAAGATGCAAGCCATCAGGTCCAGAGGATTTATCCGCCTTGATTCCCATTATTTTACCAAGTACCACTTCCTTAGTGATTTTAATCGTATTTAGTTCCTCCTCCCCTAGAGTCCCCTGTTTGTCCAGTGTTGGGATATTCTTAGTGTCCTCTACTGTAAGGGACCAACATTTACTTTAGCCACCCTTTTTCTTTTTATATAACTATAGAAACTTTTGCTGTCTGTTTTTATATTTTTTGCTAATTTACTTTCATAGTCTATCTTCCCTTTCTTAATCAATCTTTTAGTTATTTTTTGCTGTCTTTTAAAGACTTCCCAATCTTCCATCCTCCCACTAGATTTGACTACCTTATATGCCCTTGTTTTTAGTCGGATACTACCCTTAATTACTTTACTTAGCCACGGATGGCTATCTTTTCTTTTACACCCTTTTTTCCTCAGTGGAATATATATTTTTTGGAAGATGTAAAATAACTCCTTAAATGCACACCACTGATCATGTACTGTCTTACCCTTTAATTTATTTTCCCAGTCCACTCTAATCAATTCCGCTCTCATACCTTCATAGTCTCCTTTATTCAAGCTCAGCACGCTTGTTTGAGATCCAACCTTCTCACCCTCTAATTGAATATGGAATTCAACCATGTTATGGTCACTCATTCCAAGGGGATCCTTTACTAGGACATTTTTAATTAATCCTGTCTCATTACACAGGACCAAATCTAAGGTTGCTTGCCCACTGGTCGGTTCAGTTACATACTGCTCAAGAAACCCATCCCTAATACACTCAATGAACTCATCCTCAAGGCTGCTCTGCCCAATTTGATTTGTCCAGTTAATATGATAATTAAAATCCCCCATAATTATAGCTGTTCCCTTATTACAAGCCTCGACTATTTCCTGATTAATACTCCGTCCAACAGAGTTGCAACTGTTCGGAGGCCTATAGACTACACCCACTGGTGTATTTTCCCCTTATTATTCCTTATCTCCACCCAAACTGTTTCACTATCCTATTCCTTTGACCCAATATCATTTCTCTGTATTATAGTTATTCCTTCCTTTATTATCATAGCCACCCCACCTCCTCTCCCTTCCTGCCTGTCCTTCCTGATTGTTAAATAACCTGGTATGTTTAATTCCCAGTCATGGTCACCCTGCAGCCATGTTTCTGTAATGGCCACAAGATCATACCCATATGTCGTTATTTGTGCTGTTAACTCATTCATTTTGTTACGAATGCTACGTGCATTCAGATAAAGAACTTTCAAATATGAGTGGAAAAGACCCCTTTTGGAGATGGAGGTGGAGAAGGTGACGAGGACCTATCTGTTAGACACGGAGGCATCATGCACCGTGGTCTATTCAGCTAATCCCATCGCCTCACCTCTCTCCAGCGGGGTCCCATATAGTCTATCGGGGTTCACGGGTAGAGAACAGGCCGGCTCATTTTCCATCCCGCTCGCCATTCGGATAGAACCGCTCCGTTCCAAGTGGACGTGTGTACTGATGAAATGGGATGTGGAGGGTGGAAGAGGGGTCCTGGGGGCTGACTTTATCGTGGGTCACAGGATCCTAGTGGATTTGAGGAATCACTGCCTTTGGGGGGTAGGTAGAGTAAAGAACGGAGAAGTAGTAGTAATCCCGGGAAAGGAAGGGAAGGGGACCCTCTGCACCATGAAGCCCAAAGAGGATTATAACCTCGGGCTCATGGTCAGCAACACCCAACCGGAGTTCCAGGCATTTGTGCAGGCCCACCTGGCCACATTTGCCACTCACAAGCACGACTGCGGGAGGGTCACGGGAGGGTTTGAGGTCAGCGTAGATGGGGATCCCATGGCCCGACCACAGAAACAGTATAACTTCCCCAGGGAAGCAGAGCCGGACATGGAAGCAGCCATGTCCTCGTTAGTGCAGCAGGGAGTTCTGAGAATGATAGCGACCCACGTGAATTCTCCGTTATGGCCAGTCAGAAAGCCGGACAATTCCTGGAGGGCCACTATTATGTCCGTGTATAATTGAGACACGGACTGCAGGAGTTGATTATAACAAGTCTTTACTGAATGGAGACAACCTGCAAACTGAAACTACAGAAGCCTGCTAGGGCCTTTTATACAGGGGTGGTCACTGCCGGTACTGCAGTCTGAGACCAGTTATTCCCTTAAAGGTACATACACAACAATTCCTCCCCTTTTAGATAAACAGTACATAACATTCATTTAACAACTAAATAATTACTACTTACAATTACAATTACGGTTGCTAGATACATTGGTTGAAGTTAAGCAATTATAAGTTCAGTCTTTGAGGAGGCTTCCTGATTCTGTCTGGATAACGCCTCTTTGGGATATCAGGTTCTTCTGGCAAGGTTGCGTCGGGATCAATGTCGTTGTTTGGTTCGTCTACTTCCAATATCACCGATTCTGCGGTAGATGCAATTGGTACTTTGGTTTCATCGCCAGGTGTATCAGATCGTGGTGTGGAGTTGACGTTTTCCAGTGACTCTAGAATCTGGTCAGCATGGCGTCTTACAATGCTCTCTCCAACGTCCACGGTATACATTAGAGGTCCTTGCCGTGTACAGATCGTTCCTGGCTGCCATTTCTCTGTGCGGTAGTCCCGGGCCAAAACTGGTTGACCGATCTTAAAACTCCTGGTCGGCCTTTCATTCATATTCTGAAACTGCCTGTTCTCCACATCTCTTCTGACGTTTGGCTTAACCAAATCCAAGCGGCATCGTAGTCTTCGATTGAAGAACATCATGGCTGGAGTTTGGTTGGTAACCGCATGTGTCGCATTCCGGTAGGCAAATAAGAAGTTATCCACCTTGTGTTGTAGGGGTATATCTTCATTACACATTGCCTTGATAGCCTTCTTGAATGTTTGAACAAACCTCTCGGCCAATCCATTAGTGGCTGGATGATATGGGGCGGATGTGTAATGCTTAACACCATTGTTCTTTAAGAACCTTCGGAACTCTTCAGACACAAACTGTGGTCCATTGTCAGAGCAAATCTGTTCAGGCAGCCCATTCCTGGCAAATATGGTTCGTAAGACTGTGATAGTTTTTTCTGTGGTGGTTGAGGACATTTTTATTACCTCTGGCCACTTTGAATGTGCATCCACTGCAATTAAAAACATCGAGTCCATAAAGGGACCAGCAAAATCAATGTGCACCCTTTGCCATGGAGATGAGGGCCACTCCCATGGATGTAGAGGGGCTTGTGGTGGGGCGTTTTGGACCTTCTGGCATCCTGTACAGCTCTTGGTCATCTCTTCGATTTCTCTATCGATTTCCGGCCACCACACAAACGCTCTGGTTAAGTTCTTCATTTTTACCCCTCCCAGATGACCCTCATGAAGCTCATTGAGCACTCTATCCTTCAATTTGGGTGGAATTACTACTCTGGATCCACACATCAAGGTTCCTCTGCACACTGACAGCTGTTCTCTTCTCGGCGAGAATGCTGGCAGCAGTGGTTCGCTATGTGCTGGCCATCCCTTCACCGTTAAATCATAGACCCAGGAGAGTGTCGGGTCATTTCGTGTTTCCTTTTCTATGTTTGCATTCGTCACAGGGAGACATTCGACTATAGTCGAGTGGAATAACTCCACTGGATCCACTGCCAGTTCTTCTTCCACCGTCGGCAACAGTAGGCGCGACAATCCATCAGCATTCCCATGCTGTTTACTTCCTTTGTACTCGATGTCATATTGGTGTGCCCCTAGGAAAAGGGACCAACTCTGTAGCCGTTGTGCCGTCATTATCGGTACGCCCTTCTGAGGGTTGAAAATGGAGACGCGAGGTTGATGATCAATTAGTAGAGTAAATTTCTGACCGTGCAGGTAGTGATTGAACTTCTTCACCCCCCACACCAGGCTGAGGGCCTCTCTGTCAATCTGGGCGTAGTTACGCTCGGCTGAAGTTAACGAGCGTGACGCAAAAGCTATCGGCCTCTCTGAACCATCAAGAAATTTATGTGACAGTGCCGCCCCAATGCCGTAGGGAGATGCATCACACGCCAGTCTTATCGGTAGTGATGGGTTGTAGTGAGCCAATACTTCTCTTGAAGTGATTAGGTCCTTACTCTTCTGAAAGGCCCACTTACACTCATCACCCCATTTCCATGCTACTCCCGTTCGTAGTAGGGCATTCAGTGGATGCAGAATTGTGGACAAATTCGGCAAAAACTTAAGGTAGTAATTCACCAATCCGAGGAATGACCTCAGTTGCGACACATTTTCAGGCGCTGGAGCCTTAACTACCGCTTCAATTTTGTCAGGGGACTTATGCAACCCCTCTTCATCAATCACGTGGCCACAATACGATATCTGTTTCTTAAAAAACTCGCACTTGGGGCGATTGGCTCGTAGCCCATGTTCACGTAGTCTAGTGAGCACCTGCTCTAGGTTGGCAAGGTGTTCACTGTCATCTTCACCTGTCACTAGGATGTCGTCTAAGTAACACTGAGTCCCCAGAATCCCTTGCAGGACTTGTTCCATCGCTCTTTGCCATATCGCCGGAGCTGATGCTACTCCGAATACCAGTCGATTATACTGGTAAAGACTTTTGTGAGTGTTTATCGTGAGATACTTCCTAGAGGATTCTTCAACCTCCATCTGCAAATATGCTTGTGCTAGGTCAATTTTTGTAAAACGCTTCCCTCCAGATAGTGAGGCGAAGATATCTTCTATCCTTGGAAGAGGATATTGTACTGTGTGAAGGTCTGGGTTCACCGTCACCTTGAAGTCCCCACAGATGCGAACCTTCCTTGGCTCCTCAGACTTATTGTTTAACGTTTTCTTCATGACAGGAATGATGGGTGTCGCCCACTCGCTCCAGTCTACCTTAGATAACATGCCTGCATTCTCCAGATTCTCCAGCTCTGCCTCGACGGCTGGGCGAATTGCATATGGTACCGGTCTTGCTTTGAAAAACTTGGGAATTGCATTCTCCTCTATTTTTATCGAGGCGGTTACGCCTTTAAGAGTGCCTAGTTCTTGTTGAAATACCTCTTTGGCGTCAGTTAAGATTGTTGACAATTGTCCAGGAGTGACGTCGTCATCCTTTTTACCAGCCACCGTCAGTGCCTGAATGGAGTGCCAGTCTAAACTTATCTTTCTGATCCATTCACGTCCCAATAACGGTGGTCCACCATCTTGCAGAATGTAGAGATACAATTTCCGTATTTTCTTGCCATTGTATTCGACAGGCACCCTTATTTTTCCTCTGGGGTATACTTTTTGCCCCGTATACGTCCTCAAGACAATGGATGTCTCTCTCAAGGGTATGTGTGAGAATAGCCGCTCGTAGTCTCGTCGATTCATGATGGTTAGCGCTGATCCTGTATCCAATTCCATTTTGACTTGGGACCCTGCTATCGTGAGGGTGACCCAAATGGTTCGGAGATCCTCTTTTGCGATTACATTGTGAAGTTTGAGACAGCTTAGCCTCTTGCTCCCGGATTCACTATCGCTCATCTGGTCTTTGGAACTACTGTCCGTCATCTTTTGTACTTTCCTGTACGGTTCCTTAGTAGCCTTTTTGTTGTCGTTGGTCTTCTTCCCAGACCTGCAAACTCGTGCAATGTGTCCCATCTTTCCGCATTGCCTGCATATTTTGTCCTTGGACCAGCAGTCCTTCTGGTCATGGTTTGTTCTGCCGCAACGATAACATTTTGCAAATCCCCGTGTCATTTTGTGGGTGTCGTATTCCTGTGGCTTTTGTTGTATTTCCGCAGCTCCCCTTGCTGCTGCTTCATACGATACTGTCACGCTGAAAGCCTTATCTAGCGTCAGCTCTTTCTCTGAGAGTAACCTCTTCTGGGTTCCTTCACTCAGGAGTCCACAGACAAATTTGTCCCGTAAGGTATCTGCCAGTCCTGCTCCGAACTAGCAGTGCTTTGATAGCTTGCATAGCTCCGTAAGGTAATCAGCATTGCTCTCATTTTTATGCTGATTTCTCCTGTGGAATTTAAATCTTTCTGCTATCAGCAGCGGTGTAGGATTTAGGTGTTCCTGTAGGATAGCAACAATTTTGTTAAAACTCTTCACCTTCGGTTTGGCTGGAGTAATCAGGTCCCGCAATAGGCTGTACGTTCTTGCACCCATTAAATTCAGCAATACCAATGCCTTTTTCTCATCGGCTATTTCGTTTGCCTCGCAATATACCTCGACTCTTTCCACATACGTGTTCCAGTCTTCTATTGCTTTATCAAAGGCAGTGATATCGCCAGTCTTTGGCATCTTGAAAATCTAAGATGGCGCCTCCCGCGCTTTGCCTTCATCCCCGATGGATCAAAATGGCGCCTCCCACACTTTTCCTTCTTCCCCGCCGAGTTAAGATGGCGCCTCCCGCGCTTTCCCGCCGCTGCCGCTGCTGCCAACGCTGTTGCTGGCAATTATATTAATTTTACTATCCTGTAATGGCGACGCCCTATGGTCTTCACGCCTCCCCGATCGCTGCTGCCAACATCGCGCTCCGCGGTATTTTTGTTTTTCTATCGCGCTTCAATATTTGCTCCGTTAATTGAAGAACCGTTCCCGTCATGGAGCGGACCCTCTGGGACACTCCCTCCCTCTTCTTAGGTCCGAACGCTGCCCGGCTTCGAAGCTCCGGCCGCGCCCTGTGTGCTCCACCCTCTCTCTCTCTCTTTGCTTCCCGACTCGCTGCCTGGCCCCGTTGCAGAGCCACCCGATCGAGCTCTAGCCCGCCGCAGCCCACGAAGGATCAGTGCACTACCTGCCACCAGCCCAATTAGCTGGGAAACCACAGACTGGAGAACCAAGCCTGGCTCTCGACAGTCTCTCCTGCACTTTTCAATTCGATGATTTGGAGGGCAGTTGCCCACGGTCGACGCCCGTTTCTCGAGTTTCTTTGGATTTTTTTTCTTTTTTTTCTTCTGGCTTCGACCTTCAATAACGTCGTCTGAGGTGCTGCCGAGTTGCAGGTAAGTTCGTTTCTTACTCGTTGCCAGTATTATGTCTGTGTATAATTGAGACACGGACTGCAGGAGTTGATTATAACGTCTTTACTGAATGGAGACAACCTGGAAACTGAAACTACAGAAGCCTGCTAGGGCCTTTTATACAGGGGTGGTCACTGCCGGTACTGCAGTCTGAGACCAGTTATTCCCTTAAAGGTACATACACAACAGCCACGGTGGACTATCGGGTGCTCAATAGTAACATCCCGGCCTGTGCACCCACAGTAGCAGCAGTTGCCGACCTCATCGGGAGTATTCCAGCATCCGCGACCACTTTCATGGTGCTGGATATTTCAAATGGGTTTTGGTCCATCCCTGTAAGGAGGGAAGATCAGTACAAGTTTGCCTTTACGTTTAAAGGGCAACAGTACACATGGAACTGTTTGCCACAGGGCTTCCACAACAGCCCCAGCATTTTCCATCAGTGCATGGCCGACAGTTTAAAGGATTTTAGCCAGCCCAGACAGTTAGTTCAATATGTGGATGACCTGCTCCTGTTCACTGATTCGAAAGAGGAGCATGGCCCGCTATTGGCCGAACTGCTGGAGCTGTTAGGACAGAAGGGTTTCAAAGTAAATCCCAAGAAAGCGCAGATCGGCCAGCAGGAGGTGAAATTCATCGGTCTGACCGTGCGCGCTGGAGAAAGGGCCATAGATAAGGCTAGGAGGGAGGCAGTACAAGAACTACCGGTCCCTAACACAGTAACGGGTGTGAGGTCGTTCCTAGGGCTAATCGGGTACTGTAGAGATTTCATTGAGGACTATGCAGCCACCGCAGTCCCTCTGCTCCGACTCCTACACAAGGGAGTGGAGTGGGTTTGGGATGAGGGTTGCCAGACAGCATTCGTCAGGCTCAAGAAGGACTTGCAGGCCGCGCAGCTTTCGGGGCCATAGATGGGGGGAAAGAGTTTTTCCTGGAGGTAGCAGCCAGCGGGGACAGCCTCAGTGCTGTGCTGCTCCAAGAGCGGCACGGCCGGCTGCGGCCGGCTGCGGCCGGCTGCGGCCGGTGGTCTACTCCTCCAGGATACTCACAGATGTGGAAAGGAGCTATTCCAATTGTGAGCGGCATCTTTTGGCCACACATTGGGCTGTGAAAAGATCATTGATCTTCACAGGCACCTCTCCCATCACCCTCCTCACCCATCACACACCCACCCAGATGCTTCTGGACGGGATGATCAAGGATGGAACAGTGAGCAGTGCCCGCATTGCTCGCTGGACCTTGCTCCTCTCACAGATGGATCTGAAGGTGAAGGGTCTCTGTGAGCCAAAGCTCGCAGCCAACATGGTATATCCTGGAGCAGCCCACTGGTGTTCCATTGAAGGCGGTTTGGGAAGTAAACATAGGTTTACGGGCCGGGATACATCTAACAGGCAACTAAATCTATGTAGATGGTTCCAGCACGGTATCTGCTGGCGAGCGTCTCATGGGGTGTGGAGTTTACGACCCAGCGGCAAACATTGCCCTGGCGATTAAGCTCCAAAGCACCATGAGCGCCCAGCAGGCTGAACTGTCCGCGGTGGTGTACATTGTTACACACCCCGAAATCTTCCCCACCCCCTACATGATTTGCTCGGACAGCATGTTCACGTGCAATTCGTGTGCGGAGTACCTGGCCATGTGGTCCCGCCGCGGATACACCTCCGCTGATGGGAGACCCTCACAGTAAAGCCCCTGCTGGAAAAGATCCTGGCAGCAGTGGAGGAGGAAGGGGAGGTTTTCATTCACAAAGTGAAGGCCCATTCCTCCACAGAACCCCCGGCCAAGGCAACCAGCAGGCTGACTTGCTCGCCAAGGAGGGTGCCCGCACAGGCACTTTCTGGGACCCATTTGGGTCCAGACCCATGGCGGCAGTCAGAGGTAGGGATGGGACCCAAGGGAGTGTAGGAGTAGCGTTAGCCCCGGACCTAAAGACGGTCCAAGCCCAAGACCCCGTCCTAAAAGCAGTCCTCAGCGCAGTCGCTGAGGGAAAGGGAATAGAAAGTCCATACGGCACAGCGACTCTCTCTGTTAAAGAGGGTATGCTGTTCCGGGGGGAACAGTGGGTTGTGCTGCAGCAGCACCGGAGGGAATTCCTTCAACTGGCCCACGAGGGTCCAGGAGTGGGACACCCCGGGCCTGAGACCACCTGGCAGCGGGTGGAGCAGGCGGGATGGTGGCCGGGACTCAGGGACGATGTCCGCGAGTTCTGTGCAGGCTGTCTTGTGTGTGCTGCGAACAACCCTGACCCCCACAAAAGGAAGGTCCCTATGGGACACGTCAGGAGGGTAGTCGATACAAGTCGACTACATCGGGCCCCTGCCCACCGCCCAGGGAAGCTATAAGTACTGCCTAGTCCTGGTGGACATGTTTACCAAGTGGGTAGAGGCTTTTCCCTGTAGAACTGCCACAGCTCTGGGTACTGCCAGGATCCTAGTCCGGGAAGTGTTCTCGAGGTGGGGACTACCACAGTTTGTGGAGTCCGGCCAAGGGAGCCACTTCACCGGACAGGTGATGCAGAACACCCTGATGCTGCTAGGCATCGAAGGGAAATGGCATGTAGCCCACAACCCCCAGTCATCGGGGATTGTAGAGCGCATGAATCAGACCCTGAAAGAAAGGTTAAGAAAGGAAACGGTGGACTCGCCCCGTAAAGGGGCTGAAATCCTACCGTTGGTTTTGATGGGGATCCGGGCCAGCCAGTCTAAAAGCACTGGCAGGGTTATGCGGACGCCCACCCATGTATTAGCCCCGGTGCTCATGGAGGGTCAGCTCAGAGAGGTAAACCATGACAGGTTGGCCCGAAACCTTTTTGAGCACCTGAAGCAGGTCCATGAGCAGACGGCTGGGAACATGGGAAGGCAGCGTCGGAGTAACTGATTGCTGCTCAAACCGAGAAGGCACCACGAGTGGGAAATAGGAGATCAGGTTATGGTCAGAAATTATGCCTGAGTAGGTAGTTTGGAACCATTGTACATGGGGCCCTACAGTATTGTAGATAAAGCCAGCTCCATGGTATACGCCGTGAAGATGCCCTGGCGTACAAAATGGTTTCATATCAACCAGTGTAAGCTGTTTACACCTGAAAGAGGAAAGCAGCCAGTTGGGAAAAGGTCGGAGGATAAAGATCCTCAGCCTGCAACAGGAGCGAGTCCACAGACCACGCAGGCAGGCGCTGTGACTTGCTTGAAGGGAGGGGCCATCCCACCCATCGATTGGGACGCTCCCCTGCTCTTCTGGGATCCAGACGAGGGGGAGGGACCTGAGGGTGAAAACCCCGCCCCTAACCCAGGTGTAGAGAGGGAGGGACCTGAGGTCGAAAACCCCGCCCCGGACCAAGCCACGGGACCTGGGGGCGGAGACTCTCACCTCGCAGCAGCAGGCTGTGAAAAGTTACCTGCCCCCAGCCCAGGTTCGGGAGGGGTCAAGCCCGGGGGAGCAGCGGTTTGGGTAAAAGGCCCATCGGCCAAGAAAGCCCCACCCGTCAAAGCCCCTAGAAGGTCCCCACGGACGCCCCAGCCGAGAAAGCCATGGTCACCAGCCCTCCAGTTACCAAGGGCCACCCCTCGAGTCAGGGAGAGGTCCAAGGACACAGGTCCTCAGCCAGCAGCCACGGGCTGCGAGGGACCAACAGTGAAGGACGGTGCGGTCACGCCGGGGGTAGCAGCGAGCCGCAGTCCGACCAGGGATTAGCCTGGCCGCCCGGAGACGGGCGGCAGATGTATATAGTTTAGTTTAAGTTTTAGTTTAAGTAAAGCGTAATTATTTGGCTTAAGTTTGGGTGTTTATAATTTAAGTTAAATAAGGTGATGGGTAGTTTTAAGTTAAGTAGTCTGTTAAGAGTGTATCTTTGGGTCGAGGTCACGGGACCCGACCATGCTTCACCAAGCCAGAGAATCTCTTGGGGACCTGGCGGCATGTTCTTTTACATCTTTTTGCAGGAAGATTTTCGGGATGGAATGGATCGTGATACTATTCGCCCTGATCGGGATGAGTGTGGAGAGGAGGGGCGACGTCCAAGACTCCCACATCTATGGGTGTTCGGGAGACAAGGCGCCCCTAGCGATCGATGGGAATGGTGAACGGGATGCAGAGGAAACCGCCGTCTACTTCCACGAGGGAAGGTGGCCAGGATGGTTGGGGTCCAATTCGGCTCAGTACTCCAGCCAAACCGGATTCACGTACAGGGAAGCCTCCCTCCTGTGCCCCAGGGTACGAGTCGTTACCACGAGCGTCAGCGTCACCACTGGAAAGCAAATATGTTTGACGTGTAAAGGGCACATTCCACTGGATAGGTGGTGGTGGCTCAGGAAGTTGAGCAAGGACATGAGGAACCCTGAAGTAGAGTGGGAACGGTTGGGAAACAACACCCATCGGACGATTACCGGGACTCATGGAAGACTAAGCGTGTGTTGGGACAAGTGGTGGGAGCCGGATCAAGGGATTTACATCTGTATGTGGGGGTCAGAGACAGTCTGCCCCGCAGGCATATCCATTATGCTCCGCCGGCAATGGCACGACACCAGGAAGGGCTAAGGTGGGATACCAGCCTGAAGGTGTGTGCGATCCCATAAACCCAGATCCCAGTCAATGCCACTGAGCTTGTGCCTCACCCACAGTGCAGGCAGTGAGGTTATCCAGGGATGATTGCCCCACCACCATCAAGGGACCAGGGAATGGATTGGTACTAGTCCCCACTGATCAGATGCTGTATCGGGGGTACACTACTCGTAGCCTCCATGATTTTAAATCTCACGGAGGTACATTTACCGGAGTGGTGCCCCAAAGAAACAGAGCAGTTATACCAGGCCCTATTAAAGGACATGTTCAAGAAGTTTTACGAGTTCAATTTTGCCCACGTGGACAAGACCGAAATCTACACCACACACCGAGAGTTTTTGGGTAATGCAGGGAGGCAAAGAAGGGGTGTATGGAATGATGTTTAAAGGAGATCATAGCTGAGTTGGAAAAGCACGCAAAGACAGTAAATGCTCTCATAAGGGAGGACAGAAATGCTTCTGACCAGGCTGCGCAGAATGAGGTGTGCGTGTTATATGGGACGTGGTTACTGGGCGAGGGCCGCAGTAATCTGGAGGATTTAAAACAGGGTTTGGTCCCTTCCTGGATTAGCAACAAGCACCTCGCAGCCCTCCACCCTTTTGAGAATGCATTGAGCCCGTGCCAACTCCGGCTAGCCTCCGAAGCCTATCCAATTCCCGTGGGTTGTGGGCGGTCCAACCACACAAACATGGGAGTAGTAGTTAGGATGCCGGTCATGGGTAGGACAGCCCGACCCGCACCGGTATACAGGGTTGAGAACATTGGAGTCATTCCATTTCACAGCGGTCCCACCTTATGTCATTAAGTGGGAGCACGCTATGACAGGTACTGACCTCTCAGGGTGCCGGAGCCGGGGAGCACACATAATCCTGTGTCCCCAGCACTTGAATGCCTTTTCAAAACCGCAGTGTGGGTTCAGAGCTGCTGACGCGAAGCCTATAAATTGTACCATGGAGGCAATGGAACAAGGCCATGTTCCCCCGCAGGTAGCATATATAGGAGGTGGGACATATTGTGTCACCACCGGCGCGTCCCACTACCAGCATGGACAGCATAGCTGGTGTCCGGTTAGTGACAGCAGTTTCTGTTTTAAACCCGAGGCAGAAGTTCAAGTGGCCCAGGAGCGAATTGTCCCCATTCCTGAACCCTCCATTGTTCACCTCACTGTGAAGGAGAATTTTACGAATTTGCAAAAGTACGTAGCACACTTTGGCTATGAAATTCCCCCTCTCCCTGAACACCTTACCAAAATACTCAAAGCCGTTATAGTTTCGCAGAAACATTTTTATACACTCGAACAGAAAACAGTAGAGATAGGGACTAAGATATTGGATAATGTGACTCCACCCTGGTGGAACATTTTCAGTAATATAGAGGTCCCTTCTTGGATCAGACTGGCTTCCCACATTCTTGTGGTTTGTCAGTTAGGGATAGTGTTGTATTTAGTTTGTATCCAGTGTAAGGGAAAAGGTCGGTGGTCAGAATTCCGAAACCAGAGAATTTGGAAGGAACACTATGTAAAGATGGAGCGAGATATGCCGGTTTAAGTCTTTTCCCTGTATTATAAGTAAAGGATTGTTGTTTCTTTGTGTTTGTTATTCTTAATAAAGTTTTTTTTCTTTTGTTGTTTTTTTGCGACGCGGTTCAATAAAGATGTGTGTACCACACTGAGTGCGGTTTTCACAGAGTGCTGAGAGTTGGGTGAGTCAGGGAGTCTTAACTGGTAGCTGAAATCAAACTTTTGTTTGTTTCACATTTACTGTGTACTGTTTACTGTTTAAAATCTAAATTTCCCAGCTTTAAGCAGGGTTAAAAAGGGATAAACAAGTCCTACAACTCAGAGCAGCTGAAGGCAGTTAACAAGGGAAACTGGAGTAATCTGGTTAACCTGGTTCTCCTGTAGCTGGGCTCAGCAAGTCTTTGTTTCAGGGCCTATAAAAACAGGCTTTGAAGTGCGATTTTGCACTGAGTGTGGTTTCAACAGAGTGCTGAGAGTTGGGTGAGTCAGGGAGTTAGGTGAGGCAAGGCCTCAGAGCTTCGGCGGGTGCTTCAGCGGTAGAGCGGGCCTACAAAGGGCTCCAGAGACCAGGTAAGGCTTACTTTACTGGTGGTATTGAATTAATTTAATTTAAATTGATTAAAGGGGTAGGTCATGCCAGGAGAGCCCAGCCCCGTCATATGCTCCTCTTGCTCTATGTGGGAATTCAGGGATGCTGCCAGTGTCCCTGACCAACACGTGTGCCAGAAATGCATCCAGCTGCAGCTACTAACGGGCCGTCTTGGGGCACTGGAGCTGCGGGTGGATGGGTTGTGGAGCATTCACAATGCTGAGAGGGTCGCGAATTACTCATACAGTGAGTTGGTCACACCACAGGGTAGGGCTGCACAGGCAGAATGGAAATGGGTGACCACCAGGTGGAACAATAGAAGCAGGCAGGTAGTGCAGGGGACCCCTGTGGCCATCCCCCTTTCAACCAGGTATACCGCTTTGGATACTGTTGGGGGGGATGACTTACCAGGGGAAGGCGGCAGCAGCCAACTTCCTGGCACTGGGGTGCTCCTGCTGCCCAGGAAGGGAGGAAAAAGAGTGGGAGAGCAATAGTGGTAGGGGATTCTATAGTAAGGGGAACAGATAGGCATTTCTGTGGCCGTAGACGTGAATCCAGGATGGTTTGTTGCCTCCCGGGTGCCAGGGTCAAGGATGTCACTGAACGGCTGCAGGGCATTCTGGAGGGGGAGGGCGAACAGCCAGAGGTCGTGGTCCACATTGGTACTAACGACATAGGTAAAAAGAGGGATGAGGTCCTGCAGCAAGAATTTAGGGAGCTAGGTAGAAGATTAAAGAGCAGGACCTCAAAGGTTGTAATCTCTGGGTTACTCCCGGTGCCACGTGCTAGTGAGTATAGGAATAGGAAGATAGAACAGATGAATGCGTGGCTAAAGGGATGGTGCAAGAGGGAGGGCTTTAGTTTCCCGGATCACTGGGTCTGCTTCTGGGAAAGGTGGGACTTGTACAAGTCGGATGGTTTACACCTGAACCAGAGGGGGACCAATATCCTTGCGGGGAGGTTTGCTAGCACTGTTGGGGGGGGTTTAAACTAACTTGGCAGGGGGATGGGATGCAGAGTGGAGCTATAGTAGGGGGTGATTTACAGACAAATACGGAGGAAAAAACAAGTCAGCTGGGAAGGCAGAGCAAATATGTGAAGGTAAAAGGGAATATGACAAGGCTGGAAGGCATTTATTTTAATGCAAGGAGTCTTGCAAATAAGGTGAATGAACTGAAGTTGTTGTTGAACACATGGGAGTACGATATTGTTGCTATCACGGAGACATGGTTGAGGGAGGGTCAGGACTGGCAGCTCAATATTCCGGGGTATAGAATCTTCAGGCGAGACAGAAGGGGGTGTAAAAGGGGAGGGGGTGTTGCAATATTAATTAAGGAGTCAATTACTGCTGTAAGGAGGGATGATATATCAGTGGGTTCCTCAAATGAGGCCATATGGGTAGAACTTAAAAACAAAAAGGGGGCAAGCACTTTGCTGGGAGTGTACTATAGGCCCCCAAACAGTCAGGGGGAGATAGAGGAAAAGATATGTAGGCAAATCTCAGAGAAGTGCGAAAATAATAGGGTAATAATAGTGGGGGATTTCAACTTCCCCAATATAAATTGGGGTAGTCAGAGTGTGAAAGGCTTAGAGGGTGCAGAATTCTTAAAGTGCATCCAGGAGAGCTTTTTGAGCCAACATGTAGAAAGTCCTACAAGAGAGGGGGCAGTACTGGACATAATTCTAGGGAATGTAGCCAGGCAAGTGGTGGAAGTGTCAGTAGGAAAGCATTTTGGCGACAGTGACCATAATTCGGTGAGATTTAAGGTGGTCATGGAAAAAGACAAAGATGGCCCGGAAATAAGGGTTCTAAATTGGGGGAAGGCCGATTTTAATATGATAAGTCAGGATCTGGCCAAAGTGGACTGGGAGCAGCTACTTATAGGAAAATCCACATCAAAGTAGTGGGAGACTTTCAGAAGGGAAATAGAGAGAGTACAACGCCAACATGTTCCCGTAAAGGTCAAGGGTGGGGCCAACAAGCAAAGGGAACCTTGGATGACAAGGGATATACAAAAATGCATTAGGAAAAAAAGGGGGGCTTTTGGCAGTTACAAAAGACTAAAGACGGAGGAAGCCCTAGCGGAGTATAAAAAGTGCAGGGGCATACTTAAAAAAGAAATTAGGAGAGCGAAGAAGGGCCATGAAATAACACTGGCGAGCAAAATAAAGGAAAATCCTAAGATGTTTTATAAGTATATTAAGGGCAAGAGGATAACCAGGGAAAGGGTAGGGCCCATTAGGGACCAAAGTGGCAATCTGTGTGTAGAGCCAGATGACGTAGGCGGGGTTTTAAATGAATTTTTTGCATCTGTGTTCACTATGGAGAACGACGATGTAGACATAGAAATTGGGCAAGGGGACTGTGATATACTTGAACATATTAGCATCGAGAGGGAGGATGTACTAGCGGTTTTAGCAGGCCAAAAAGTGGATAAATCCCCAGGCCTGGACGAGATGTATCCCAGGCTGCTGTGTGAGGCAAAGGAGGAGATTGCAGGGGCTCTGACACAAACTTTCAGAACCTCTCTGGCCACAGGGTTGTACCAGAGGACTGGAGAACAGCTAACGTAGTACCATTATTCAAGAAGGGTAGCAGGGATAAACCAGGGAATTGCAGGCCAGTGAGCCTAACATCTGTGGTAGGGAAATTATTGGAAAAAATTCTGTGGGACAAAATTAGTCTCCACTTGGAGAGGCAAGGATTAATCGGAGATAGTCAGCATGGCTTTGTCAAGGGTAAATCATGTCTGACCAATCTGATTGAATTTTTTGAGGGGGTGACTAGGTGTGTGGATGAGGGAAATGCAGTGGATGTGGTATACATGGACTTCAGTAAGGCTTTTGACAAAGTCCCGCATAGGAGACTGGTCAAGAAGGTAAGAGCCCATGGGATCCAGGGTGCTTTGGCACGTTGGATCCTAAACTGGCTGAGTGGCAGGAGGCAGAGGGTGATGGTCGAAGGTTGCTTTTGTGACTGGAAGTCTGTGTCCAGTGGGGTACCTCAGGGATCGGTGCTGGGTCCCTTGCTGTTTGTGATCTACATAAATGATTTGGATGAGAATGTCAAAGGTATGATCAGTAAGTTTGCAGATGACACGAAAATTGGTGGGGTGGTAAATTGCGAGGAGGAAAGCCTCAGGCTACAGGACGATATAAACGGTTTGGTCAGTTGGGTGGAAAAGTGCCAAATGGAATTTAACCCTGAAAAGTGCGAGGTGATGCATTTTGGACGGACAAATAAGGCAAGGGAATACACAATGAGTGGTAGGACCCTAGGAAGTACAGAGGGTCAGAGGGACCTTGGTGTACATGTACATAGATCCCTGAAGGCAGCGGAACAGGTCGATAAGGTGGTTAAAAAGGCATATGGGATACTTGCCTTCATTAGCCGAGGCATAGAATATAAGAGCAGGGAGGTTATCATGGAGCTGTTCAAAACGCTGGTAAGGCCACAGCTGGAGTATTGTGTGCAGTTCTGGTCACCTCACTATAGGAAGGATGTGATTGCTTTGGAGAGGGTGCAGAGAAGATTCACCAGGATGTTACCTGGGATGGAGCGCCTCAGCTATGAAGAAAGACTAAACAGGCTGGGGTTGTTTTCCTTGGAGCAAAGAAGGCTGAGGGGGGACCTGATTGAGGTGTACAAATGATGAGGGGCATAGATAGGGTAGATAAAGAGGAACTTTTCCCCTTAGTAGGGGGGTCAATAACAAGGGGGCATAGATTCAAGGTAAGGGGCAGGAGGTTTAGAGGGGATTTGAGGAGGAACTTTTTCACCCAGAGGGTGGTTGGAGTCTGGAACTCGCTGCCTGAAAGGGTGGTAGAGGCAGGAACCCTCACAACATTCAAGAAGCATTTGGATGAGCACTTGAAATGCCATTGCATACAAGGCTATGGACCAAATGCTGGAAAATGGGATTAGATTGGACAGGGCTTGATGGATGGCGCAGACACGATGGGCCGAAGGGCCTCTTTCTGTGCTGTATAACTCTATGACTCTATGACTCTAAGTGGTGCAGGGGTGTTGGACCCCCTCCATGCTTGGATGTGTGTGTAAAGTCTTTAATTTTACTCTCTGTATGCTGATGTACACTACATTTTCGCGGAGCGGGAAGTGCATGTGTCGTGGGTATATTAGACAGGTAATTACAGGGGAAGGTTGACTATGGAGGGTCAGAAAAATTTTGCTCACTTTGAATGTATGATACTTCAAGCAAGTTTTAGAATCACAGGGGGGAGTGTAAGATTTGCAAAATTTCTGCATTTCCCCGAAGGCTGTTATTAATAAACGGGACCATGTGTGGACATTTTAAATTAAAAAAAGGGTACCCAAAATGGCGTCCGTGCCTCGTGGCAGAAAGCCTGTGGGATTTTAAAATGGACTCTGCAATGCAGACAGCTTGTGTATCGAAACCCAAGCTGTAGTTTTCTGTGAAGAGAGACCTTGTATTTTGAAACCAGACAGGATTCTGAATTATGTATTAGACCGAATTGGAGATGAATCTAAATTCAGTTTAGGCCTATAGTTAAGGCCATCAAGCAGTCTACATATATAATCGGAAACAGATTAAGAGAGCCATCGAGGCTGGACAGGCCCATCAAGGAACATTCATGACAATACAAGTCAATTATCGGGCCGGTAGATGCGATTACCGGCCATCTAAAAACAGTTTGTATGGATTGCTACCATTATTTAAAATAGCCCGCCAAGTTTAAGACAAAGAACTAACCTGATTTGGCGTGCAGATAAGGGTTTTCGAAAGGAGTATAATTGAAGGCCCCCGGGTAGCAATCGCTCTCTTTTCTCTCTCCGCTCTTCGGCCCCTCGCCCTCGTGGCTGTCGCTCTTTCCCCGTCCCGCGCTTACCCCCTGACCTTTGCCCGTGCCTTTTGCCACTCCATCTGGAAATCGCCCCGGCACCATATCGGGCGGACACGGACAATTCAGGCCAGGCCAGGCGGGACGCGACGAGGGGAGAAGGGAAGACCACCTGAGGAAGACCAACTGAGAAGATGAACTGAGGAGACGGACTGAGGGTAGGCTTCGAATTATCGGGCCTTCAGCCTCAGCCGACCTGCGAATATCTGCACACCAACTCAAACTGTCGGCTGACAATGAAGAATCATCCCTGCAAGGTAAAGTACCCAAACAGAGACTTTAACTTTGGGGTACTTGAACCTGGACAACGCCCTTGCAATGCCTGGAGACCACGTGATGATGGCAGGCTCCAGAGAGTACCAAGAACGAACCCCAAGCTTTGCCGCTGTTTTGATTCGAACAAACCCTTTTGATTGGTGAGCATGAAGTTCTGACCCCTCATAGCTTAACCTAGTTAGGTATAGGGGGTGGGATAAGGATAAGGGGATTGTTAAGGTCATTGTTTTACCTCGATGTGCTGTGTGTTCCCCATTCCCTGTATAAGTATAGTTACTCTTTTGTATTTTTGCCTGTAGAAGTGTACGCTAGTAATTTTCCATAAGATTGTATCAATTTTTCCTCTTCAATAAAATCTTGTTTTTCGTTTACATCCAACCACCTGTCTACTCGAGTCTTCTCTGTACCGCCGCCTTGTACCTAAGTCCAGTGGCTAGAACCCAGGAGCGTGGGAGCGATTCAAACCGCTCATAAACAGTCAGAGGCATAACTGACTGGGCGCACGCACCACCCCACAGGCCACCCCCTACAGAACATGTGCGCTAACTCACCCTCTGGGGAGCTGGCACCTGATCTACTCCTTCCCCCTGGCCTGGCTGCAGTCCACTCATGCCCGGTGACTCACCACATGCAGATCCCGCCTCGATACTACCCTCTAAATATGCCATTTTCTGAGCTGGTGCCTGGGAGTGTCAGATCGAGTGTGGTGCATCTTCTTCTCCCTCACTCGCCTCCTCTACTAGATTAGGGCCAGGGTGGGCTGCTGGCAGTTCTTGGGTATCTGAAAGGAGAAAGGCACAAGGGTCGGGTTGTGGTAAGGGTAAAGGGAAAGCAAAATGTGCATGATTACACCATTACCATTAGAGATTGTGCCATGAGGGGGAAGTGGGATATGAGAAGGATTAGATATGAGCATACCATCATCAGCAATACTTTCAACTTCGTCACTCATCACGCTCTCAGTAATGGCCCCCTCCAATTATCTCCAGCACCATCTTCTCCAATGCAGTAAGGTTTTGATGATGTGCTTCCCCTCCACCTATCTGCTGCTGCTCACTTATGTTATGCACCCCCTTGGCCTTCAAGAGAATGGGAAGTGTGTCACTGAGTGTGGTGCAATGTGTTTTGGTGATGTGCCTGTCATGGTTCAATAACTGGCAGTGTGTGCAAGGTGTGAGATGTGGCACCGAGGTTTGCAGCAGTGGTAAGTGTGTGAGGGTAAGGTGAAGCTATGATTGTGAGGTATGAGTCATGATTGCTAGAGATTGTTGGTAGGTGAGTTATGGGGATATGATGCATTGAGCAGTGTGTGAGGCTAGTGGTGCAATTGCTGGGATATGGCATTTGAAGATGCATTCACTTACTGTGATGAAATAACTCTGTGTTCTGGCATTTGTATTGTCTGTTGTTGTTGTACTTGTTAATGTCTGGAATGTTCTACTGGTGTAACCACTAATGCTCCTCCCTAGCCCCGCCCCTCTGGATCCTCCGGATTGGTGTGAGTCTTACTTATAAGAGCTGGATCTTACTCATAAGGGCTGGGTCGGTGATGAATGATGGTTCCCTGTGTTAACTTGATGCCATGTTCTTACTTAATAAAAGCCTTTAGTTTTAAGCTTTAACCTCACGGATTCAGGCCGTTATTTGGCACATCAATTTTATTAAGTAACAACTTTTGGAAGATGGATCGATTTTTGAAACCAGAGCGTCTGGATATCGATCCCCATTCGGCAGACGCGTTGAAGAAATTTACTCATTGGCTTCGATGTTTTGAACACTTAATTGCATCGGTCGATTCGACGGTTAACAAGTTGGGTCTTCTAACCAACTTGGTAAGTCATCAAACTTACTCGATAATTGAAGATATTACTACATATGAAGAGGCCCTCGCAGCCCTTAAGGCCCAGTACCTTAACTCGGTTAACGAAGTATACGCCAGGTATCTTTTGTCTACTCGCAGGCAATTACCCGAGGAATCTCTGGACAATTTCCTGCAGGACCTTAAGGCTTTGGCTAAGGATTGCAACTACAAGGCTGTCTCTGCCATATTGTATCAGGAAGAGGCCATCTGCGATTCTTTCATATCTGGCCTCCGATCTAACTATATTAGACAGAGACTTCTCGAGAATGACTCGTTAGTTTTAAAAACGGTCGTTGCTGCTGCCCGATCGTTAGATGTAGCCCAGAAGAATTTAGAAGTGTATGCATCAGCCCACGCGTCTTTCTCAGCCTCGTGTATTCCGAGTATGGAGGCATCCATAACACCAATGGAGCCTCCACTCAATCCTATTGTTGAGGCTGTACCCCATGGGTCTAAGTGTTATTTTTGTGGCCAATCTAAACACCCCAGGCAACGATGCCCAGCCAGAGAGGCTACCTGTTTTAAATGTAAGAAACGGGGACATTTTAGTAAAGTGTGTAAGGGTAATCCTGTACCGATCATTTTACTCTAGCCTCGGTTACGGTTGACCAGACCATGCCGTGTTCCTTGTCGAAATCTATGATGGACATCAAGATTAATGGTCGTCCTACTGGGTGTTTGAAAGACTGTGGCAGTACTGAAAGTTTTATACACCCCAACCTTGTTAACTCCTGTTCATTGAAGGTGTATCCTACTCGAAGTGAAATCGTGATGGCGTCCAATTCCCTTACTTCACAGAATCACAGAATCAGAGAAACCCCACAGTGCAGATAGAGGCCATTTCGGCCCATCGAGCCTGCACCGACACATATCCCACCCGATCCCCGTAACCCCTACACCAACACATATCCCACCCTATCCCCGTAACCCCACTTCGGAGCTAACTGGATATTGTAAAGTCACATTGGCCGTTAAGGATACGGAGTATAAGGATTTTAAACTCCTCATATTACCTCAGTTGTGTGTGAACTTAATTTTAGGCTTGGACTTCCAGTGTCAGCATGAGAGTATCACCCTTAAGTATGGTGGATCCCAGACTCCGCTCACAGTCTGCGGCCTTTCTACTTTAAAAACAAATCTGCCTTCTTTGTTCGTGAACCTTGCTCCTAATTGTAGACCTATAGCAACTAAGAGTCGACGGTATAGTTCAGAAGATAAAAAATTTATAAAAGAGGAAGTGGAAAGGCTTCAGCAGGAGGGAATCATCGAACACAGTAATAGCCCATGGCGTGCCCAGGTGGTGGTGGTTAAAACTAATGAAAAGAAAAGACTTGTGGTCGATTATAGCCAGACTATAAACTTGTATACCCAATTAGACGCCTATCCTTTGCCTCGTATTTCTGAGATGGTGAACCAGATAGCTCAGTACCGCGTGTTCTCCACCATTGATTTAAAGTCTGCCTACCATCAACTCCCCATTAAAATAGAAGACTGACCATATACGGCCTTCGAAGCTAATGGGCGCCTGTACCAATTCCTTCGGGTGCCCTTTGGAGTGAGGAATGGGGTATCCGTCTTCCAATGGGAGATGGATCATATGGTGGATGAATACACGTTGGAAGCAACATTCCCATACCTGGACAATGTTACTATCTGTGGGCGCGACCAACGGGAGCATGATCAAAATCTCGCGAAGTTCCTAGAGACTGCAAAGAGTTTAAACCTGACCTACAACGAAAACAAGTGTACCTTCAATACTACACGTTTGTGTATTCTTGGTTGCGTTGTGGAGAATGGGGTAATCGGGCCAGATCCTGAAAGATTACGCCCACTTAAGGAATTACCTTTACCTCACACTGTAAAAGCTTTAAGAAGGTGTCTGGGATTCTTCTCGTACTATGCCCAGTGGGTGGCTAACTACTCAGATAAAGTCCGACCTCTTATTAAGTTGAAGTCTTTTCCGCTATCGGCGGAAGCTCAGGAGGCTTTCCTTAATATCAAACGGGACATTGAGAAGGCAGTGGTATGTGCCGTGGATGAGAAGATCCTTTTTCAAGTGGAAAGTGATGCATCTGATTTTGCGTTGTCAGCAACTCTTAACCAAGCTGGTAGACCAGTAGCTTTCTTCTCTCGTACATTGCAAGGACCAGAAGTTCGACATTCTTCAGTGGAAAAGGAGGCACAGGCGATTATCGAAGCAGTCAGGTATTGGAGACATTATCTCGCTGGCCAACGTTTTACGCTCATTACTGACCAGCGATCTGTGGCCTTTATGTTCAATACTAAGCAGAGAGGCAAGATCAAAAATGATAAGATTTTAAGATGGCGAATAGAACTGTCAACATATGACTATGATATTCAGTGCAGGCCTGGAGTATTTAATGAGCTATCAGATGCTTTGTCACGAGGAGTATGTGCTAGTCTAGGTATAGATAAGCTTCAAAGTCTCCACGATGCACTCTGCCACCCTGGGGTTACCAGAATGAACCACTTCATTAAGTCCCACATTCTACCCTACTCTATTGAGGAGGTCCGGACAATGACCAGAACCTATCGTGTTTGTGCTGAATGCAAATGCCTCTTCTATGAGCTGTCCAAGCCAGCTCATCTTATTAAAGCAACTCGACCATTTGAGTGTTTGAGTCTCGATTTTAAAGGTCCCCTTCCATCGAGCGACCGTAATGTCTATTTTCTTAATATTATAGACGAGTACTCTCGGTTCCCTTTTGTTATCCCCTGTTCGGATGTGACTAGTGCTGTTGTAATTAAATGCCTCTGCCAACTGTTTTCCTTGTTTGGCATGCCTAACTATATATATAGTGATAGGGGTTCTTCCTTTATGAGTGAAGAATTGCGACAGTTTTTGCTATCGAAAGGGATTGCAACGAATAGAACTACCAGCTATAACCCTCGTGGTAATGGGCAGGTCATGAAAGAAAATGCGACAGTGTGGAAGGCTATTGTACTGTCTCTGAAGTTGCGAGGCCTGCCGACCTCTCGCTGGCCGGATGTCCTGCCAGATGTTCTGCATTCCATAAGGTCTCTTTTGTGTACAGCGACGAATGCCACCCCTCATGAAAGGATGTTTAGTTTTCCAAGAAAAGCTACTAATGGAGTATTGTTACCCACATGGTTGACGACCACGGGCCCTGTGTTGTTGCGCAGACATGTGAGAGGCCACAAGACTGATCCACTGGTGGAGGAAGTACAACTCCTCCAAGCTAATCCCCAGTATTCGTATATTCAATATCCAGATGGGCGAGAGGATACGGTCTCTATTGAAGATCTTGCACCTGCTGGAGCTCGAAAAGAGTTCGGCTCTAAGAGTAGAGTTTTCAATCGTGGTATTGGACCTTCAGAGACACAAACCCTCAGTGTGGAAAATACTGATGATTCTGGGAATTCGAATGAACCAGAGTTAGTACTCCGGGAGGAGCCTCAGCAAGAGTTACATCGTTCCCAGAGGATTATCAGACCTCCTGACAGACTGAATCTATAGCAGGGGGTGAATGTGATGAAATAACTCTGTGTTCTGGCATTTGTATTGTCTGTTGTTGTTGTTCTTGTTAATGTCTGGAATGTTCTACTGGTGTAACCACTCCTCCCTAGCCCCACCCCTCTGTATCCTCCGGATTGGTGTGAGCCTTACTTATAAGAGCTGGGTCTTACTCATAAGGGCTGGGTCGGTGATGAATGATGGTTGCCCTGTGTTAACTTGATGCCATGTTCTTACTTAATAAAAGCCCTTAGTTTTAAGCTTTAACCTCACGGATTCAGGCCGTTATTTGGCACATCACTTACCTTGACCACTCGTGTGAGGTAATTAAACCTCTTGTGGAACTGGATCCAGGTCCTGGGGGCAACAGGCGTAGTACTGACGGCTTGTGCTATCTCCTCCCACTGCCTTCCGGCATGCTGCCTTGTAGGCCTCCTGTCCCATTGCAGGTAGACGACCTGTCTTCTTCAGTGCACCGTTAGGACCAAGGCCTCCAGTGCTGCATCAGAGAATCTCCTTGCCCTTTCTCTTCCCTGTTGAGCCATGGCTGCATGCAGAGTGGCAATATGCTGCTTCTGCAACAAAGCACCTCCCCCTTAAGAAGTGCAGAGAGCCTAGGCAAAATTTTATTGGCAAGTAGACTGCACCCAGTATTGGCCTCCGCTCTTGAGTGCTAAGCCGACCAGCAGTGTGTTTAGTGCTGAGCTCAGCGCTCATATAAATGAGCAGGCAGCACAAATTTTGTGTGCAGCCTGCACCACTTTGAACTGGTGAGGGCTGATCGCGCTTTTTCTCCAAGCGCCCGTTTCCGGCCGAATGGAATTTCACTCCCATCAAATCATACAGCACGGAAGGAGGCAATTTGGCACACCATACCAGTGCTGGCTCTTTGAAAGAGCTGTCGAATTTAGTCCCACACCCCAGCTTTCTTTCCATAACTCTGAAAATAATCCTCTTCAGGTACATGTCCAATTGCCTTTTGAAAGTTCCTATGGAATCTGATTCCAGTGCCCCCAACCCCATTTCAGGTAGTGCACTCCAAATCTTAACAATCCTCATGTCTGAAAAAAATTCTTCTCATTTCCCCTCTGGATTTTTTGTCAATTACTTTAAATCTATGACCTCTGGTTACTGCCCCACTTGCCAGAGGAAACAGTTGCTCCCTTCATGTTCTATCAAAACCCCACATAATTTGGTATACCTCTATTTGGTCCCCCTTAATCTTCTCTGCTATAAGGAGAACAATCCCAGCTTCTCCAACCTCTCCATGTAACTCAAGTCCCTCATTCCTGGTATCAGCCTGGTAAACACTCTCTGTAACCCTGATCTTCTTCCAAAAGTGTGGTGCCTCGTAATACGGTGGATGAATTAGCTGCGCAAATAGAGGTAAACAAATATGATTTGATTTGGATTACGGAAACATGCTCCAGGGTGGCAAAGGCGGGGAATTCAACATCCAGGGTTATTCAATATTCAGGAAAGATAGGCAAAAAGGAAAGGGAGGTGGGGTAGCATTACTCGTTAAAGAAGGGATTAACACAATTGTAAGGAAGGATATTACCTCTGATGATGTGGAATCTGTATGGGTAGAACTGAGAAAAACCAATGGGCAGAAAACGTTAGTGGGAGTGGTATATAGACTTCCAAACAGTAATGCGGAGGTTGGGAATGGCATTAAAAGGGAAATTAGAGAAGCGTGCAAAAAGGGCACAGCAGTCATCATGGGTGACTTTAATCTACATATAGATTGGGCTAACCAAATTAGTAACAATACTGTGGAGGAGGAATTCCTGGAGTGTTTACGGGATGGTTTCCTGGACCAATATGTCGAGGAACCAACCAGAGATCAGGCCATCTTAGACTGGGTATTATGTAACGAGAAAGGATTAATTAGCAATCTTGTTGTACGAGACCCCTTGGGTCAGAGCGATCTTAATATGATCGAATACTTCATTAAGATGGAGGATGAAATAGTTGACTCAGAGACTAGGGTCCTGAATTTAAATAAAGGAAACTACGATGGTCTGAGGCGTGAATTAGGTAGCATTGATTGGGGAATGCCACTCAAAGGGCTGATGGTGGATAGGCAATGGCAAACATTCAAAGACCGCATGGATGAACTACAGAATTTGTTCATCCCAGTTTGGCATAAAAATAAAACAAAAAAGGTGACTCAACCGTGGCTAACGAGGGAAATTAGGGATAGCATAAGATCCAAGGAGAGGACAAATAAATTGGCCAGAAAAAGCAGTAATCCAGAGGATTGGGAGCAGTTTAGGATTCAACAAAGGAGGACAAAGGGATTAATTAAGAAAGGGAAAATAGAATATGAGAGTAAGCTTTCAGGGAACATAAAAACTGACTGTAAAAGCTTTTATAGATATGTGAAGAGAAAAAAATTGGTGAAGTCAAGCATAGGTCCCTTGTAGTCAGAATCAGGGGAATTTATAATGGGGAACAAAGAAATGGCAGACCAATTAAATACATATTTTGGTTCTGTCTTCACAAAGGAGGACACACATAACCTCCCAGAAATGTCGGGGAACATAGGGTCTGATGAAAGGGAGGAACGGAAAGAAATCAGTATTTGTAGGGAACTGGTGTTAGGGAAATTGATGGGATAGAAGGCCGATAAATCCCCAGGGCCTGATAATCTACATCCTAGGGTACTTAAGGAAGTGGCCCTAGAAATAGTAGATGCATTGCTGATCATCTTCCAACATTCGATGGAATCTGGAACAGAGCCTTGGTGGGACCACATCTTGAGTATTGTGTGCAGTTTTGGTCACCTTATCTGAGGAAGGATATTCTTGCCATGGAAGGAGTTCAGCGAAGATTCACCAGGCGGATACCTGGGATGGCAGGAATGATGTATGAGGAGAGATTGGGCTTGTACTTGCTGGAGTTTAGAAGAATAAGAGTGGATCTCATTGAAACTTATAAAATTCTGGCAGGACTGGACAGACTAGATGCAGGGATGATGTTCCCGGTGGTTGGGGAATCCAGAACCAGGGATCACAGTCTAAGGTAAGGGGAAGGCCTTTTAGGACAGAAATGAGGAGGAATTTCTTAACCCAGAGAGTGGTGAGTCTGTGGAATTCTCTACCACAGAAGGCAGTAGAGGCCAATTCATTAAATATATTCAAGAAGGAGTTGGATATATTTCTTAAGGCTAAAGGGATCAAGGGGTATGGGGAGAAAGCAGGTACCAGGTACTGAACTTGAATGATCAGCCATGATCGCATTGAATGGTGGAGCAGGCTCAAGGGGCCGAATGATCTACTCCTTCTCCTATCTTCTATGCTTATGTTTCTATCTGCCCAGACTGAGACACAATACTCCAGCTGAGGCCTAACCAGTGATTTGTAAAGGTTTAGCATGACTTCCTTGTTTTTGTATTCAATGCCCCTATTTACAAAGCCATGTACACCATAAGCTTTCTTAACCGCCTTTTCAGCTTGGCCTGCTACCTTCAAAGATTTGTGAATATGCAACCCCAGGTCCCTGTGCTCTTGCATTCCCTTCAAAATAGTACCATTTAGATTATATTGCCTCTCCATGTTGTTTCACCCAAAGTGTACAACTTCACACTTAACCACATTAAATTGCATCTGCCATGTGTCTGCCCATTTCACCAGTCTGTCTATGTCCTCCTGAAGTCTGCTACTATACTGCTCATTATTTCGCTCTGCTAAGGGAAATAGGTCCTTCCTATCCACTCTATCTAGGCCCCTCATAATGTTATACACCTCAATTAAATCTCCCCTCAGTCTCCTCTGTTCCAAAGAAAACAACCCCAGCCTATCCAATCTTTCCTCGTAGCTAAAATTCTCCAGTCCTGGCAACATCCGCATAATTCTATACCCTCTCTAGAGCAATCACATCTTTCCTGTAATATGGTGACCAGAACTGTATGTAGTACTTTAGCTGTGGCCTAACTAATGTTTTATACAGTTCTAGCATAACCTCCTTGCTCTTATATTCTATGCCTCAGCTAATAAATGAGAATATCCCATATGCCTTCTTAACTGCCTTATCTACCTGTCCTGCTACCTTCAGGAATTTGTGGACATGTGCTCAAGGCCCCTCTGTTCCTCTGCACTTCTCAGTACCCTACCATTTATGGTGTATTCCCTTGCCTTGTTTGCCCTCACCAAATGGATTACCTCACATTTCTCCAGATTGAATTCCATTTGCCACTTTTCTGCCCACCTGACCAGTCCACTGATATCCTTCTGCAGTCTACAGCTTTCTTCCTCACTATGAATCACACAACCAATTTTTGTATCATCAGCAAACTTCTTAATCATGCCCCCTACATTGAAGTCTAAATCATTGATATATATCATGAAAACAAAGGACCCAGTACTGAGCCCTGTGGAACACCACTGGAAACAGCCTTTCAGTCCCAAAAACACCCGTCGACCATTACCCCGCCACTGAGCCAATTTTGGATCCAACTTGCCACTTTCCCTTGGATCCCATGGGCTTTTACTTTTCTGACCAGTCTGATATGTGGGACCTTGTCAAAAGCATTGCTAAAATCCATGTAGACTACATTAAATGTACTACCCTCATTGACCCTCCTTGTTACCACCTCAAAAAATTCAATCAAGCTATTCAGACATGATTTTCCCTTAACAAATCCATGCTGACTGTCCTTGATTAATCCATGTCTTTCTAAATGATGATTAATGCTATCCCTCTGAATTTTTTCCAATAATCTGCCCACCATCAAGGTAAGGCTGACTGGCCTGTAATTACTTGGTCTATCCCTTACTCCCTTTTTAAACAACGGTACAACGTTAGCAGTCCTCTAGTCCTCCAGCACCACACCTGGAGCCAAAGGATTGGAAAATGATTGTCATAGTCTCAGCTATTTCCTCCCTTGCTTCTCTTAACAGTCTGGGATACATTTCATTCGGGTCTGGCGATATATCTTCTTTCAAAGATGCTAAACCCTTAATATTTCATCGGTCACTATGCTTATCCCATCTAATATTTCACAATCGTTTGCATTGTTCCCCTCTTTTGTGAAGACAGATGCAAAAAATTCATTAAGAAGCATACCCATGTCTTCTGCCTCCACACACAGGTTACCCTTCTGATCTCTTAATAGAGCCTACTCTTTCCTTAGTTAGTCTCTTGTTATTTATGTATTTATGAAACATCTTTGGGTTTTCCTTGATTTTACCAGCCAATAATTTTTCATGCCCTCTCTTTGCTTTCCCAATTTCCTTTTTAATTTCACCCCTGTACTTTCTATGCTCCTCTTGGCTTTCTGCAGTATTGAGCTCTCAGTATGTGACATAAGCTTCCTTTTATTGCCTTATCCTATACTGTATACTCCTTGACATCCAGGGGGCTCTAGATTTGGAAGTCCCACCCTTTTTCTTTGTGGGAACATATTTGCACTGATCCCTCACTATCTCCTCCTTGAATGCCTCCCACTGCCCTGACACTGATTTACCTTCAAGTAGCTGTTTCCAGTCCACTTTCACTAAATCACATCTCAGCTTAATAAGACTGGCCTTTCACCATTTGAGAAATTTTACTCCTGGTCTATCTTTGCCCTTTTCCATAACTCAGCTAAATCTAACTGAATTATGATCACTACTATTAAAATGCTCTCCCACTGATACACCTTCCACCTGCCCAGCTTCATTCCCTAAAACTAAGTCCAGAACTGCCCCCTCTCTTGTTGGGCTTGCTATGTACTGGCTAAAAAAGTTCTCCTGAATGCATTTTAAGAATTCTGTGCCCTTTGTACCTTTTACACTGATTTTATCCCAGTTAATATTTGGATAGTTGAAACCTCCTACTTTTATTGCCCTATTGTTTTTGCACATCTCAGAAAATTGCCTACATATTTGCTCTTCTATCTCCCTCTGACAGTTTGGGGGTCCTATTGTACACTCCCAGCTTTGTGATTGCCCCTTTTTTGATCTTCCGTTTATATGGCCTGATTTGATTATCCTTCTAGCATATCCTCCCTCCTGAGAGCTGTAAATGTTTCTTTAACCAATATTGCGACACCCCCCTACTTTTTTATCCCCCTCTCTATCTCGTCTGAAAACCCTGTATCCAGGAATGTTGAGCTGCCATTTCTGCCTTTCTTTCAGCCATGTTTCAGTAGTAGCTATGATATCATACTTCCACGTGTTTATTTGTGCCCTCAGCTCATCTGCCTTATTCACTAGGCTCCTTGCATTGAAGTAAATACCATTAAGCACTGCCAAATTCCCTTGTTGTCTATTTTCTAGCCATGGTTTCCTCTGACTTCCAAACACGCACACTAATTTTCTGCCTTCGCTTTCCAGCTTTGCTCCTCTCCCTTCTGAATCTACGCTCAGGTTCCCATCCCCTTGTCAAGCTAGTTTAAACCCTCCCCAACAGCACTAGCTAAACCCCCCTGCAAGGATATTGGTCCCGGCCCTGTTGAGGTGCATCCTGTTGGGCTTGTACTGGTCCCATCTCCCCCAGAAACAGTCCCAATGCCCCAGGAATCTAAAGCCCTCCCTCCTGCACCATCTCTCCAGCCACACATCCACCTGCTCTATCCTCCTATTCCTGTATTCACTAGCGCGTGGCACCAGGAGTAATCCGGAGATTACTACCTTTGAGGTCCTGCTTATTAATCTCTTTACCAGCTCCCTAAAATTTCTTTGCAGGACCTCATCCCACTTTCTACCTATGTCATTGGTACTGATTTGGACCATGACCTCAGGCTGTTCACCCTCCCCCCTCAGAATGTTCTGCAGCTGCCTAGTGACATCTTTGAACCTGGCACCAGGGAGGAAACATACCATCCTGGAATCACATTTGCGGCCAAAGAAACACATGTCTGTTCTCCTAACTACTGAATCCCCTATCACTATTGCCTTCTTGACCTTCCTCCTTGTTCCCAGTACAGCTAAGCCACCCATGGTGCCGTGGACTTGGCTCTGGCTGTACTCCCCAGAGGAACCATTGCCCTCACCACTGGTTGGAGAGCAAGATGCACTCAGGGGACTCCTGCACCAACTGTCTCATTCCCCTTGACTGTCTGGCGGTCACCCATTCCCTCTCTGCCTGCAAACTCTTAAGTTGTGGGTTGGCCACCTCCTGAAACGTGATATCCGTGTAGTTCTCAGCCTTGCGGATGCACTGCAGTGACACCAGCTGCTACCTAAGCTCCGAAACTCGGAGCTTGAGCTCATCTAGCGGATGACTCTTCCTGCACACATGGTTATCCAGGACATGAGAAGTGTCCTGGAGTTCCCACATGGCACAGGACCTGCATTCGACGGAACTGAGGGGCCCTGCCTTACCTCTATTTATTACACTACTTACCAGAAATAAACTAAGACTTGTCCCTAATCTGGACAAAAAAAAATTACCAGCTACTCACAAATCAGCTCCTTCCCTTATGCTGATGTAACATTAGGTGTTTTTTTACCTCTCTCCCTGACACTCTTGGGCTCTCTCTCTCTCCCGCCGTTTTTTACTATAAGTATTTGATCTGTTAACTACCAATCCCCTCGCTCCGCAGCAGTGACGTCACTTTTGAATTTCTTTCTCAGATTTCTGTGTTCTGCTCGCGCTCTGACTTAGACTTATCACTCTCACTGGCTCTCTGCCGCCGGTTCTCCGGCTTTTAACCTGTTGTCCTCTCGCACTGTTTCCCCTCAGGCTCACTCTCTCTGCTCTCACTGTTCTTGTTCACAGAGTTAAGAATTCCACACATCTATGAAATCTAATGCTCAAACACTTCTTGTTCTATATATGAAATGATGATGGTTTCTCAATTTAGGCATCAAAATGTCCTACACATTACAATATAAAAGGAAAAGCCTATATGCTCCTCACTAATTCACCTGCAAGCTCCCAACTCCTTCTACTTGGGCGCTCCAGCCATCAAGTTACCGCTGGTGCTGTTGACCCGCTCAACTGATCCGTTGTGTCTGCCTTTGGTCACACCAAATCACCTACAATTCTCCATGGGGCAGTTCTCATCTTTGTTCGCTCAAGAGAGAGTCGTAAAGTTGAGCATGCCTGGCCCACAACCAGTTTTGTCATTCATCACCAGATCTAGCTGAATCACATCAAGCACGACTGTACCTCAATGTCCTCAGCCAAAACACCTACATTCTGGACAATACATGCTTCTTTTCTCCACAACCAACTGTCTCCTCGAGCCCTCCCCCCCTCCCCTCTTTGCCCCGACCTCCAATACCAAGTGTGAAGAGTTCATGGATTTCTTTGTCTCTCAGATTTAGATTGTTCATGTAGCTGCCTCTGTTGATACCTTCCCTCCATCTTCTCCCATTTCTGTACTCCCCAAGTCTCCCACCCACTCCAGCCTCAATCCTTTGCCACTCTGCAGTTTCCCACTTCCTGCTCCCTTGTTCACCTCCACATCCAAATCCTGATCACTCAACTACCCCTCCTGGTCCTTATGTTAGGGGGATGCCCATTAGGAAGGCCATTCCTGCTGCTTATTCCTATTGAATGCATGGGGGATGTGGGGGTCCTGAAAACTTTGAGTGCACTGAGACTGACAGCACTGTGGTTAAGTGTAGTGCAGGTTAAACAAAATAAATCACACTGGTTCTTTCTTGTGGCTGTCTGGGTCCACATGGGAAGTACAATTGTCGAGCTCCTTGATCAGAGAGTAACAGAACTGATTCATCTGTAGAAAACACAGTAGACCTCTGGAAAAGCATCTTTCAGCAGTGTTTGAAAGCCTGTTTATTTAGTAAAATGTCTGCTTAACTAGATAATTGATGGTAAAGACAGAATGTAACTCTCTCATGCTATTTATCAGAGTGGCATTGTCCATTTACATTGTTTCCCAAATTCCCACACTGGGAATACAAATGTTCAAACCCCTAATTTTGAAGCTTCAGGAAAAACTGTGGAAAGGGATCATAAGTTTTGTTCTGCACACAAATTTGAGATTCTATGAGGTGACTGAAGGCTGTAACTCATCGGGGGTGAATTTCAACTTTGGCAGAGGCACAAAACAGGCAGCAGCAGATCAGCCACCTGTAAGGGGTTTTCTCTCCGAGGTCGCAGAGGTTTCTCTCTCCAGAGGCCTCTCTCTTTCTTTTGCACAGTGAAACCTTGAGTGGTTCGACCCACTCACCCCTTAGGTTCTAGACACTGGACTTAGATGCAAGAGCTACAATGCAGAGAATACTCTTATAAGAACATAAGAACATAAGAAGTAGGAGCAGGAGTAGGCCATACGGCCCCTCGGGCCTGCTCCGCCATTCAATAGGATCATGGCTGATCCGAATCTAGACTCACGTCCACTTCCCTGCCCTTTCCCCATAACCCCTAATTCCCTTATCTGCTAGGAAACTGTCTATCTCCATTTTAAATTTATTTAATGTTGCAGCTTCCGCAGCTCTCTGGGGTAACAAATTTCATAGATTTACTACCCTCTGAGTGAAGAAGTTTCTCCTCATTTCAGTTTTGAAAGGGCAGCCCCTTATTCTTAGATTATGCCCCCTAGTTCTAGTCTCACCCATCAGTGGAAACACCCTCACAATCTTATATGTTTCGATAAGATCGCCTCTCATTCTTCTGAACTCCAATGAGTAGAGTCCCAACCTACTCAACCTTTCCTCATACGTCAACCCCCTCATCTCCGGAATCAACCGAGTGAACCTTCTCTGAACCGCCTCGAGAGCAAGTATATCTTTTCTTAAATATGGAAACCAAAACTGTATAGTCCATCCCCCTCGCAATAAAAGCCAAGATTCCATTGGCCTTCCTGATCACCTGCTGCACATGCATACTAACTTTTTGTGTTTCATGCACCAGGACCCCCAGATCCCTTTGTACTGTACCACTTTGCAGTTTCTCTCCATTTAGATAATAACTTGCTCTTTGATTTTTTCTGCCAAAGTGCATAACCTCACACTTTCCAAGTTTAATGAAACGAAATGAAATTTTATTGCATAAGGAAAAGCAAATCAAATGTGAGCAAATAAGAGGGTACATGGGAGGGAAAAACAAATCAAAATACAGTACTAACTAAAATAGATACAGGCATATTATACTTTACAAAAGTCATCATGAAATGGGGAAACACACGGAACATTGAGGGACAACAACTCATGTTAATTATACCCAAAATGCCCACCCCCTTAAACCTATCTCGATCCGATTATGAAGGGCCAGAAACATGCTCACCAATCCAGTTGGAAGAGTATAGGTTTTTGAAACAAGTCTGCGTTTTGATCCCCTCAGGCGTCCTGTTTCCGCGTGGTCAGTGGAACCCCAGCGAGCTGCGCCACGTCTCTCTCTCTCTCCTTGAGGTGAAGGTCATGGGCAGGCTGGACACTGGCAGGCCTGGACGTCGGCGGGGATGGAGACCAACTGTTTGACCATGGTTGGAGAGGTCTCTAGCTGGTTACCAATTCCAAATAGGTTTCTTCTGTAGGGCTGTTGCCCTTTTGTCTCGTCAACGGCCCGGGGTTTTGTCGACGATCTCCCGATGGTTACCCCGGGGCGGGACGCGGACTCAAATCGCCTTCTTGATGGCTGCCTCGTCTTCTTCTTCTTCAACGGTTAATCGCCGCCGTGTTGCTTCGTTGCTGTAATTTTGCTGCGTTTCGCTGCCTTTCGCTGTGTGTTTAATCGCTACCCCAGGACCCCAATTATACTTCTCAGATGAGGCCTTTATCTCCCGCCAAATCAAGGTTAGTCTTTGTTTAACTTTTGGTGGGCTTGTAGCATAGCGGGGTAGTTATTATATTTAAACTGCTTTCGGGATGGCCGGTGGTGGCCATTTCTGGTCTGGGATGACCCTGCATTGTTTTGAATGTCCTCTTGGTGTCTTTAATGGGTCTTTGATGCTCCCCTTATGAATATGAAACTGTTCCCCTTTGTCTGGGTAAACACTTGGATGGCCTTTATCTACAGGCTGATCTGACTGGATCTGCATCCAATCTATATGTATGTGGCTGTGTCTGGTTTCGATTTCTCAGAAACGGCTTCCAGAACTTACTGTGGGTTGAATCCACAAAGGCTGTCTGGGGAATGCAGGAACCATTTTAAAGTGTCCAAAAAGCTAGTCACGGGGTCTGGCGGCCATTTTATGTGTCCCTTTTTCTGGGCTTCTTTTAAAACAGTCTTTAAAACAGGGCCTCTTCTGCCAAAGGACCCTTATAATACAATGTTTAATTTTGCGGATCTTACACACCTGTTATACACCCTCTCCGATTGACTTCATTGGACAGGAAAATCGGACATGGTGCATAACAGGCTTCGATTTGCCATCGCCCATTTTGTGCCTCCGTCGAACTTGAATTTCATCCCCCTACTAAGGAAATAGATTGGAAGTTATATTGGGAGAACAGGTAATGATCGTATGCTCCCTCTTCTGGAAAAGCATCACCAGCAACAGTTTGCGGATGTTGTAACAGATGTTAAACTCACAAACATATTACTAAATAAAAGCGTACCAATGTTGTGCCTCCAAAAACTATAAGGGAAGGATTTCCTGCCATCCACCCTGGCACTGGATAAAAGTAGCACGACCAAAGTGTGCTGTTCCTGTTTAGGCACAGGAGTGCTAGGATTTCTTGTCCTGGGCCGCCCCATGGCAGTGCTGACAGAAGAGGTAGGAAATCGAAATACAGTTTCAGACTTCTCAAGCTTGCAGCTGCATGTCGGATCTCTGAGATTGGATCCTCCTGGATGGTGGTGGAGATTAGACCTAAACTTCCTGGGAAGGGCTTTATACTTTGATAAAAGCATTGACCTTTGAGTCTTTGGCATGCCCTCAGGATCCCCTTGGACCCTCCATTTGGCAGGGGTTCGGGGACAGGCCACAGTGCTACATTTCTCTGGGCAGCCCGGCAGGTAAATGAGGTGAAAGGTCGGGAATGGCCCACTCTGCCTCATCTGCACAGCACATTAAACACCCCAAGGAAAGCCTCAGAAATCCTGGAGCAATCAGAAAAGGCCTGAGGCCTGGTGAAATGAATCTTCTGCTATCTTTTCCTGACCTGGTGCCTGAGGAAGTTGGCATTCCCCAGGGTCAATGGCCAGGAAATAATTTATTGGCCCAGAAATTCAGGTCTCCATGGGTGAGTACTGATGTGCCTCAATAATTCCGAGACTCGAAGTTAGCAGAACAAAAACAAGGCTTTTATTAACTTAGAAAGTAACACGTAAAAGAGAGAGATGTCTTCCTTCTGGAGACTGAGGCCAGACTGAAGCTAGCTTACAAACGGGGCCAGGTATGGGCGGAGCCCTACACACAGCACATTCCAGCACATTCCAGTATACAATACAGCACATTCCAGTACACAATACAATGAGGTCTGGGGGAAGGGAAATGACACTGAAACCGATCTCAGTCACAGGCAGTGGTGAATGGAATATTTCATCACATTCACCCCTTCTATAGATTTAGTCTGTTTGGGGGTTTGATAGTCCTCTGTGACCGACGTGGCTGTTGCGGTGCCGCGGGTGTCGGCTGGGTGTCCCCGGTAGCCTCCTGGGTCTCTGCCGGGGGTGCCGCCAGGGTTGTTGGAGGGGTAGTTGGTGGGGGTGCCGTTGGTCGGTGTTCTTCCGGGGGTGATGAAAGAGTAGTGGGTGGGTAAGAGTTGCTGTGATCGTCGTTGCCGCTATTGCCGTGGTTGTTGTCGATGCCGGCTGGGGCGACATCTTTTATGGACACGGTGTCCTCCCTTCCGTCGGCGTGCCGGACATATGCGTATTGGGGGTTGGCGTGGAGTAGGTGTACTGGCTCCATGAGAGGGTCCGTCTTGTGGCCCCTCACATGCCTTCGCACGAGTACCGGACCTGGGGTGGAGAGCCATGATGGCATGGATACGCCTGAGGTGGATTTCCGGGGAAAGACAAACATTCGTTCATGAGGCGTGGTATTAGTGGCCGTACACAATAGCGACCGTATCGAATGGAGCACATCCGAGAGGACCTCCTGCCAGCGGGAGATAGGGAGGCCCTTGGTCCTTAGAGCTAGAGTGACTGCTTTCCATACTGTCCCATTCTCTCGCTCCACTTGGCCGTTACCCCGGGGGTTGTAGCTGGTGGTACGGCTCGTGGCGGTCCCCTTGGACAGCATGTACTGGCGTAGCTCTTCACTCATGAAGGACGCCCCCCTATCCGTATGGATGTAGCTCGGCATACCGAACAGGCAGAACAGGCTGTTGAGGCATTTAATGACCGTGGCGCTGGTCATGTCTGGGCAGGGGAAGGCGAATGGGGACCGGGAGTATTCGTCCACAATGTTCAGGAAGTAAACATTGCGGTCGACGGACGGGAGGGGGCCCTTGAAATCTAAGCTGAGCCGCTCAAAGGGCCGTGTAGCTTTGATTAAGTGGGCTCTATCTGGGCGGTAGAACCGAGGCTTGCACTCAGCGCAAGTGCGGCAGTTCCTGGTCAGGGACCGAACTTCCTCAATCGAGTAGGGTAAGTTACGGGACTTTATGACGTGGAACAGCCGCGTGACCCCTGGGTGGCAGAGGTCGTTGTGGAGGGTCTGTAGCCGATCCCCGGTGGCGCTGGCACACATCCCTCGTGAGAGGGCATCAGGGGATTCGTTAAGGGCCCCTGGCCGGTAAATGATGTCGTACTCGAAGGTGGAGAGCTCGATCCGCCACCTAAGAATCTTATCATTTTTAATCTTCCCCCTCTGTTTATTATTGAACATAAACGCTACCGACCGCTGGTCGGTAAGTAGGGTGAAGCGTTTGCCGGCTAGGTAATGGCGCCAGTGGCGCACTGCCTCCATGATAGCTTGGGCCTCCTTTTCCACGGAGGAGTGTCTGATCTCGGGCCCTTGGAGGGTCCTCGAGAAGAAAGCTACGGGCCGCCCCGCCTGGTTGAGGGTGGCCGCCAAGGCGAAGTCAGACGCATCGCTTTCCACTTGAAATGGAGTGTTCTCGTCCACTGCCTGTAGCGTGGCCCGCTCAATATCCTGCTTAATGCTTTTGAAGGCGGCGTGGGCCTCAGCAGAGAGCGGGAAAGAAGATGCTTTCAAGAGGGGGCGGGCTTTGTCAGAGTAGTTGGGGACCCATTGGGAATAATAAGAAAATAACCCCAGGCACCTTTTCAGGGCTTTGGGAGTGTTGGGCAGGGGCAGCTCCCGTAGGGGGCGCAATCGGTCGGGGTCTGGCCCGATTTCCCCATTCTCCACCACGCTGCCTAGTATGCAGAGGCGCGTGGTGTTGTAAACGCACTTGTCCTCGTTGTAGGTGAGGTTGAGTTTTTGTGCGGTTTTCAGGAACCTCTCGAGGTTCGAGTCGTGATCCTGCTGGTTGTGACCGCAGATGGTGATGTTGTCGAGGTAGGGGAAGGTTGCCTGCAAGTGGTGGTCATCGACCATGCGGTCCATCTCCCTCTGGAAGACCGAGACCCCATTCGTCACCCCAAAGGGGACTCTGAGGAATTGGTAGAGGCGTCCGTTCGCCTCGAAGGCGGTGTACGGGCGGTCCTCTGGTCTGATAGGGAGCTGGTGGTACGCTGACTTGAGGTCGATGGTGGAGAACACCCGGTATTGGGCGATTTGGTTCACCATTTCTGATATGCGGGCTGGCGGGTAGGCGTCTAGTAGGGTGTACCTGTTGATCGTTTGACTATAGTCGATCACCATCCGTTTCTTCTCACTACCCCTTACCACTACCACTAGGGCGCGCCATGGGCTGTTGCTGCGTTCAATAATGCGCTCTTTCAGGAGCCTGTCTACCTCGGTCGCGATAAACCGCCTATCCTCCCAGCTGTACCTCCTGCTTTTGGTCGCTATTGGCCGGCAGTTAGGGGTAAGGTTCGCAAATAGCGAAGGCGGCTTTAGCTTCAGGGTAGCCAGACCGCACACTGTGAGGGGCGGCTGGGACCCACCGTACTTGAGCGTGATGCTTTGGTGGTTGCACTGGAAATCCAGGCCCAAGATCACACTCGCACATAGGTTCTTCATGATTAATACTTTAAAATTATCATATACAGTTCCGTTAACGCACAATTGTACCGTGCAGTAACCCAGAATGGTCGATGTCTGGGTTTTATCAGCCATAGAGGTGGTACCCTGAGTAGGGACCACCTTTAGGGAGAGTTGTTGTGCCAGTTCTGGGTGGATAAAGCTCTCCGTGCTTCCACTGTCAATTAAGCATTTAACCCGGCACCCGTTTACCTCGATGTCCACCATTGATCTGGATAGCGGGTGCGGCCTGGTCTGGTCCACTGTGACCGATGCCACTGTAGGGCCCTGATCGATACAAGATGGCGTCCATGCTGTCTGCTCACAAGATGGTGGACCCCACGAGGTCGGGCAAGATGGCGTCCAAGATGGCCGCTCCCACGGCGCACACGCGGTGGTGGCGGGTTTTCCGGCGGTTGGTTTTCCGGCGGGGTTCCCTCTGCACACCTTCCCGAAGTGCCCCTTCTTACTGCACTTAAAGCAGGTGGTGCCTTTCGCCGGGCACAGGTTTCTGGTGTGCTTTGGCTGCCCGCAGAAGTAGCAGTTGGGTCCCTGATGCGTCGCGGCTGTCGTAGGGCTTCTGGGGGGAGAGCGGGGCCCAGCCGGTGTCGGACTGTCGGGCGGGGAAGATGCCTTCCAAGATGGCGGCGCCCTCGGTGCACACGTGGCGGCGTGGACGGCGCGGGCTGAAGAGTAGGCGTCCGAGTTTCTCTGGGCCACATCCAGGGATCGCGCGGTGTCCGCAGCCTGTTTCAGGTCCAACCCCGTTCTTTCCAGCAGTCTTTGCCGGATGTAAGTGGAGCTGAGGCCTGTGATGAAGGCATCACGAACAAGCTCGTCAGTGTACACTGCGGCTTTTACATCTCGGCACTTGCAGTCTTTGCCAAGCATTTTCAGGGTGCTTAGGAACTCCTCCACCGATTCCCCAGGTCGCTGTGTGCGGGTAGCGAGCAGGTGCCTAGCATACACCTCATTCGTAGGCTGCTGGTAATGCGCCTTTAAGATGTCGCAGGCGGCCAGGTACGTCTCGGCGTCTTGGATGAGGGGGTAAACCCGGTGGCTTACCCAATTCCGCAGAATTCCGAGTCTCATCCTCGCAGCATCCGTAGCGTCTTTGACGGCTGCGGAATTGTCCAGGACGAATTCCATGCACTCAAACCAGTGTCCGAAGCGTGCTGATGCGTCCGGAGCATGTTGATCCAAATCCAAACGTTCGGGTTTCAGGAGTTGATCCATAGTGTTGAAAAATAAGTTAATAAAATTGATGTGCCTCAATAATTCCGAGACTCGAAGTTAGCAGAACAAAAACAAGGCTTTTATTAACTTAGAAAGTAACACGTAAAAGAGAGAGATGTCTTCCTTCTGGAGACTGAGGCCAGACTGAAGCTAGCTTACAAACGGGGCCAGGTATGGGCGGAGCCCTACACACAGCACATTCCAGCACATTCCAGTATACAATACAGCACATTCCAGTACACAATACAATGAGGTCTGGGGGAAGGGAAATGACACTGAAACCGATCTCAGTCACAGGCAGTGGTGAATGGAATATTTCATCACAAGTACGCACGGGGTACTCACCCGTAGGCCCAATGGAAGTGCCAGTTTCGTGCATGCACTGCATATGCGCGGGAAACCGGAACGTCCGTTCACTTAAAGGAAAGGGTTCGGAGGTCGAACGCGTACGCCGGAGAGACAGCGCGTGCGCATGCAATTTACTTTTTTATACAGGTTTCTCCGGGAGGGTAAGTCTCCAGGAGTTACACATATAAAAAGCAGGTGTAAGGCCTGCTTTTAACAAGGTCAGTGGTGAATTAATTAAAATTAAAACATTTTTCCACAGGTTTATTATCTTTAAATACTTTAAAGAAAGGTAAGTTTATTTTTAGCTCTGTTAGAAAATGTAATTAATTTTTTCAAAAATTTAAATTATTGTTTAAAATAGTTATTTTATGTAATTTATAGTTATTTTAAAAATGTGATTTTTAAAAATTTATTTGAAGTTTTAGTGATGTTTTGGGGCTTATAGTATTTATAGTTTTGACAGCTCTTCCTGTCAATTTTATGAATGGGCATTTCCCTGCTACCATTGGCTCTCCATGGCCCACGTGATCCCAGGGGACGCATCGAACTAACTGCGCCCCTGGGATACGCAAGCACTGCGCACCGGCAGTTGGAGGAGGCCCAGGATCGGAATCCCACGTGGGCCCACAGCTCAACGGCCGGCGCGCTAGGTAAGTGCAGGTCGGAGGCTTGCACCCGCGGGAAGCCTCCGACCCGAATTTCTGGGCCATTATTTACTTTATATTAAACTGTGGTGGAGTCACAGCACTGCTTATTTTACAGATGATGGTAAACACAAAATTGAGATATGGAGGGCTTGATTTCCTTCCTTAGCAAGGTATAAATGTGTGGCAAGGTAGGTGGGAATCAATTAACAGGCTATTTTAATTAATTTGCATCAATTGCAAAGTAGGCATCTAATTAATAAATCTAAACCATTTATCTGCATGCTATGTATGATTTTCTTTTATATTTCTCCATATTATCAACCATAATTGGCTAACCATAATGTTGCTTGAAATCCTAATCAAAAACCCTCACTTCTGGTTCACAAAGACCAGTGACCACCTCTGTGGATAATATCAATGTGGCTCTCTCCTCTCAGAGTGACACTTTCTGTGGAACTCAATTGCCACATATGTATGGCACATCATGAAACTTTCTTTGGGTGTCTTTGGATGATCTCAACTTGTGTATTATCTTGTTGAATAATTCCCTTCCACATTTTCATTCTATTTACAGTAATGCCGCCTAGCTGTTTAAAACTTCGAGTGAGAAAGTGACAGATGTCTGTAAAGCACTCTTCACACTGCCTCGTGGTCTGTTATTGTCTCCTCTTCACCATCTTGTATTTTATCTGTAAATCTGGCTTTAATAGCTCAAAAAATGGAAGAAAATCAGTGAGAAAAAAATTCGACCTCAAAATACCTGGGTAAATTTAAAAATCAGTAAAAATATAGTTTTTATTTTAAACATCATAAAACTCAAGAAAACAAGGCAGGGAATTAACATTGTACACTCAAGGCAAATGAGAACAACTATTTATACAGTTAATAGATATCGGGCCAGAAATTTGGGTCCCCATGGGTGAGTACACGCTGGGTACTCACGCGTAGGCCCAACAAAAGTGTCAGTTTCGTGCATGCACTGCGCATGCGTGGGAAACCGGAACTTCCATTCCCTTAAAGGAAGGGGTTCACAGGTCGAACGCGTGCGCCGGAGAGGCAGCGCGTACGCCTGGAACTTCTGTTTTTTTTGCAGGTTTCTCCAGGAGGATGTAAGGGGTGGTGTGTGTGGTCAGCTTTGCCTCTGACTCCCTGAGCAGTTCGAATCGCTCCCACTCCTTTGGTTCTAGACTTTGGACTTATTTGGGGGTTGTAATGAAATTACAACAGACAACTGAGTTGGTGAAAAGAACTTGGATTTTTATTTTGAGACAGGAAAATATACAATACAATAATCTTATCACTCTAAAAGGGGGAACACTTCGGAATATATGAAAGAGAATGACAATAGGCAAAATAATTCACCCCTCCCAATCCCACTACACTAACTAGGTTGGATTCCAGAGGACCAGGGAAATGCTCACCAAACGACTTTCTTGACAGTTGTAGAGGTTCGCGATTTCGGGGTTCTCTTTAGGTGTGGCAGTTGGGGCCTGCCGTACCCCGGACATGGTGGAAGACTTCACCTGCATTGAGTTTTCAGTCTTCGCGTGTCCGCTGATGCGGTCGGGTGCGTATTTGGATCTATCGGGTAAGTACCCAATTTCCTTTGGTTAGGTATAGGGTTTAGAGTCTTTTTCATCAAATCTTACCCAGGGGTAAGTCAGGATAGCTTGTAGAGTGGAAACAAACTTGCGAATCTTCAGTTTCTTCCAGGTTGGTTTCTTATTGGTCGCAGTGGCCCAATATTACCTAATTGTTGGTAATATTGTTAGTTGTTGGTTTCTTGGGGCCCTTGGTTACCGCGGTTCCTTTCTCCTTCCATTCTGTTCTCCTTTCCTCAAGTCTCCGATTCTCCGACTGTGTGTGATGATGATGATGATGATGAGTAGTACTGTGACTTCTCCCATGTTGTTGTTCCGAAAGACTACCATTGAACTGACAAAGCAGGCTTCAATTATATAGTGGATAGAAAGGAACTATTTCCCTTAGCAGAGGGGTCAAAAACCAGGGGGCACAGATTTAAAGTAATTGGTGGAAGGTTTAGAGGGGGCTTGAGGGGAAATTTCTTCACCCAGAGGGTTGTGGGGGTCTGAAACTCACTGCCTGAAAGGGTGGTAGAGGCAGGAACCCTAACCACATTTAAAAAGTACTTGGATGTGCATTTGGGATGCTCTAACCTGCAGGGCTACAGATCAAGAGCTGGGAAGTGGGATTAGGCTGGATAGCTCTTTGTTGGCCGGTGCGGACAAAATGGGCCGAAATGGCCTCCTTCCATGCTGTAACTTTCTGATACTTGCCATAGAGGGAATGCAATGAAGGTTCACAAAATTGATTCCTGGGATGGCGGGACTGTGGTATGAGAAGAGATTGAGTAAACTAGCCCTGTATTCTCTTGAATTCAGGAGAATGAGAGGGGATCTCATTGAAGCATACAAAATTATTACAGGGCTTGATAGGGTGGATGCTGGGAGAATGTTTCCCTTGAACGGGGAGTCTATAACCAGGGGCCACAGCTTCAGGATAAAGGGTGGGCCATTCAGGACTGAGATGAGAAGAAATTTCTTCACACAGAGGGTGGTGAATCTTTGGAATTCTCTACCACAGAGGGCTGTGGAGGCTCAGTCATTGGGTATATTCAAGACAGAAGTCGATAGATTTCTGACTAGTAAGGGCATCAAGTGATATGGCGATAGGGCCGGTGAATGGATTTGAGGCAGAAGATCAGCCATAATCTCATTGAATGGCAGAGCAGGCTCGAAGGGCCGAATGGCCTACTCCTGCTCCTATGTGTGCAGGAAGTGTATCCAGCTGCAGCTACTGGCAGACCACAGTGAGGCGCTGGAGCTGCAATTGGATACATACTGGACCATTCGCGAGGCTGAGGACGTCGTGGATATCACATTTGATCAGTTGGTCATGCCGCAGGCAACGGTTGGACAGGCAGAAAGGGAATGGGTGACCAACAGAAAGAGTACTATGCATAGGCAGGTAGTGCAGGGGTCCCCTGTGGACATCCCCCTCTCAAACAGATACACCACTTTGAGTACTGTTGGGGGGGATGGCCTATCAGAGGAAGGCAGCAGCAGCCAACTTCCTGGCACCAGGGGTGGCTCTGCTGCACAGGACGGGAGGAAAAAGAGTGGGAGAGCTATAGTAATAGGGGATTCTATTGTAAGGGGAATAGGTAGGTGTTTCTGCGGCCGCAAACGAGACTCCAGGATCATGTGTTGCCTCCCTGGTGCAAGGGTCAAGGATGTCTCAGAGCGGCTGCAGAACATCTTGGAAGGGGAGGGTGAACAGCCAGTTGTCGTGGTGCATATAGGTACCAACGATATAGGTAAAAACCGGGATGAGGTCCTAAAAGCTGAATATAGGGAGTTAGGAGGTAAATTAAAAAATAAGACCTCAAAGGTAGTAATTTCAGGGTTGCTACCAGTGCCACATGCTAGTCAGAGTAGAAATAGAAGGATATTTCAGATGAATACATGGCTAGAGCAATGGTGCCAGGGGGAGGGATTCAAATTCCTGGGACATTGGAACCGGTTCTGGGGGAGGTGGGACCAGTTCAAACCGGACGGTTTGCACCTGGGCAGGGCCGGGACCGATGTCCAAGGGGGAGTGTTTGCTAGTGCTCTGGGGGAAGGTTTAAACTAAAATGGCAGGGGGTTGGGAACCTGAGCAGAGGGACAGAGGAAAGGGACACAAGGATAAAAGAAAAAGATAGAAAGGAGAAAAACAAAAGTGGCAGTCAGAGAAATCAACAGTTTAAATCAAACATGGCCACAGTAAATAATAATTCTAATAGGTCTAAGAGCGTTAAAAAAACAAGCCTAAAGGTTTTCTGTCTTAAAGCGAGGAGCATCCATAATAAGGTGGATGAATTAGCTGCGCAAATAGAGGTAAACAATTATGATTTGATTGGGATTACGGAAACATGGCTCCAGGGTGGCCAAGGCTGGGAACTCAACATCCAGGGTTATTCAATATTCAGGAAAGATAGGCAAAAAGGAAAGGGAGGTGGGGTAGCATTGCTGGTTAAAGAAGGAATTAACACAATTGTAAGGAAGGATATTAGCTCTGATGATGTGGAATCTGTATGGGTAGAACTGAGAAATACCAAGGGGCAGAAAACGTTAGTGGGAGTGGTATATAGATCTCCAAACAGTAATGCGGAGGTTGGGGATGGAATTAAAAGGGAAATTAGAGAAGCATGCAATAAGGGCACAGCAGTCATCATGGGTGACATTAATCTACATATAGATTGGGCTAACCAAATTAGTAACAATACTGTAGAGGAGGAATTCCTGGAGTGTTTACGGGATGGTTTCCTGGACCAATATGTCGAGGAACCAACCAGAGATCAGGCCATCTTAGACTGGGTATTATGTAACGAGAAAGGATTAATTAACAATCTTGTTGTACGAGGCCCCTTGGGTCGGAGCAATCATAATATGATAGAATTCTTCATTAAGATGGAGAATGAAGTTGTTGACTCAGAGACTAGGGTCCTGAATTTAAATAAAGGAAACTACGATGGTCTGAGGCACGTGTTGGGTATGATTGATTGGGGAATATCACTCAAAGGGTTGACGGTGGATAGGCAATGGCAAACATTCAAAGACCGCATGGATGAACTACAGAATTTGTTCATCCCAGTTTGGCATAAAAATAAAACAAAAAAGGTGACAACCGTGGCTAACAAGGGAAATTAGGGATAGCATAAGATCCAAGGAGAGGACAAATAAATTGGCCAGAAAATGCAGTAAACCTGAGGATTGGGAGCAGTTTAGCATTCAACAAAGGAGGACAAAGTGATTAATTAAGAAGGGGAAAATAGAATATGAGAGTAAGCTTGCAGGGAACATAAAACTGACTGTAAAAGCTTTTATAGATATGTGAAGAGAAAAAGATTGGTGAAGTCAAGCGTAGGTCCCTTGCAGTCAGAATCAGGGGAATTTATAGTGGGGAACAAAGAAATGGCAGACCAATTAAATATATATTATGGTTCTGTCTTCACAAAGGAGGACACAAATAACCTCCCAGAGATGTCGGGGAACATAGGGGCTGATGAAAGGGAGGAACTGAAAGAAATCAGAATTTGTAGGGAAATGGATTTAAGGAAATTAATGGGATTGAAGGCCGATAAATCCCCAGGGCGTGATAATCAAATCAAATCAAATCAACTTTTATTGTCATTGTTAGTGCACAAGTGCAGTACAACGAAATGTAGGCTTGCGGCTCCCGAGAGTGTACATTTAGATTAAGACATTTAAACATTCAACATACATTTGGCTTGTAATACATTAACATAAACATAACCATAATAAAATGCATTGGCAGATGTGCAGGCTTTAGAGTTTATTTGTTGAGTTCAATAGGATGACAGCTCTGGGAAAGAAGCTGTTCCTAAATCTGGTCGTACGGGTGCGAATGCATCTGTAGCATCTCCCAGATGGCAGGAGGGCGAACAGACTGTGGCTGGGGTGGGTAGGGTCTTTGATGATGGACCGTGACCTCCGTAAACAGCGTTTCTGGTATATGTGCTCTATGGTACATCCTAGGGTACTTAAGGAAGTGGTCCTAGAAATACTAGGGCCTAGAAATTCAGTTGGGTGCGCCAGCCGTTAGCGCCTTAGGAGGAGTAGATCTCGAGCGCTAGGCGCTTAGCGCCCGGGCGCAGCGCGATCTGCGCCTCGCCCCAACTTCAGTACACATTTACCGCCGGCACAAAGTCTTAGCGGCGCCCTGCTGCGCACGCAGATCATGACGTCATTTACTAGTGCAACGCCCTTTGTGCGCCCCGAACCGGAACTTCACTCGCGCCGGGCCATTGTGCGCCGGGCGGCCCTAACGACTGTGAAGTGGAACGGTACACAGCCGAGGCGGGCCGCGGGGAGCGCTAATTAAAGGGCACTTACCCTGCACTATAAAGGCCAGCCATTTTGCAGCATTCACTCTTGTGCAACGGTTTTTTGGAGAGAGACCAAGGAGGAGAGCTTACTGGTTTGGACCAACACTAGGACAGGTATTTTTGGCTCAGGCCAGAGCTTAGCAATTATCTTTGCCTTCATTGAGAGCTCAGTGTTTGCCAGCATATAATGGGGGCTGCATTGGGTGCCAACACTGACTTTCAGCCTTATGCCAGAAGGGCTTACAGACGCCGTGAGAGAGTGGCAGCCCTGGCTAGACGCAGAGGGGGCAACAGGCGTCGCCAACTGAGGCCTTACCCACCCAGGGTATACCTCCAGCAGTCCTCCTATCTGACCATGTCTGCCGCGATGTGTGTAAGGAGGCTGCGATTCAGAAGGGAGGTGGTTGCAGACATCTGCCAGCTGCTGCACAGAGATCTGCAGCCACAGCTGATGCGCAGGACATCTCTGTCGGTGACAGTGAAGGTGACGGTGGCTCTCAACTTCTATGCCACCGGCTCCTTCCAATCCGCTGCTGGGGACATCGCTAACATCTCCCAGTTCGCCGTGCATTGCTGCATCCGCCAGGTGACCAAAGCCCTTTTCAGAAGGAGACATCAATTCATCTCCTTCCCCATGACCTTGGACAAGCAGCAGCAGCGTGCAGTGGGATTTGCAAGAATAGCGGGCTTCCCCATGGTGCAGGGCGCCATTGACTGCACGCATGTGGCTTTGCGGGCACCTCTGGAGCATGCCGAGGATTACCGCAACCGGAAGGGCTACCATTCCCTCAACGTACAGCTGGTGTGTGACCACAGGCAGCGCACCCTAGCTGTCAATGCCCGCTTTCCAGGCAGCAGCCACGATGCCTTTATCCTGCGACAGACAACTGTGGCTGACATGTTCCAGGCACAGCCTCACCCAAGAGGATGGCATATCGGAGACAAAGGCTATCCTTTGTGTACCTGGCTCATGACCCCGCTCCGCGTGCCCACGACCCCTGCTGAAGAGGCATACAATGAGAGCCATCAAGCGATAAGGAACATCATAGAACAAACAATCGGCGTCCTCAAGCAACGGTTCCGCCGTCTCGATCGCTCCGGGGGAGCCCTCCAGTATTCGCAGGAGCGTGTCTCCCAATTCGTCGTCGTTTGCTGCATGCTGCACAACCTGGCTATCCGCAGGACTCAGGCACTGCCACCTCACGTTGGACCCCCACCTCAGGAGGAGGAGCAGGAGGAGCATGAGGAGGAGGAGGACGAGGAGTACCAGCCCAGGAGGGAGGCAGAAGGTCCAAGGGCCGCCCGTCGGCGGCTTATTGAACGTCACTTCTAGGCCCCCTGTCAGGGAATGGCTTGTGCCAATGAAAGAACATGATTGCAGCCGCTCTGCAAGCCCTCAGCCGGTTAAGGCAACAAACACTTCAAAGATCAAACATGGACAATGTTAATAAATAAAATGCTTTATTGTACAAACTCTGGGCCCTTCCCACATGAAAACCAAAAACAGACGAAACCCCCAAAAAACACTCAAACACATTACTCGCTCCCACAACCTGGAGAGGATTAACAAAGCAGTGCAACTAAAATGGCCGTCATCCTCGGCCTTCGTAAAAAACAAACATCACATCCTCGGCCTTCAAAAAACAAACATCCAATTCTCGGCCTCAAAAAACAAACATCCAATTCTCAGCCTCAAAAAACAAACATCCAATTCTCGGCCTTCAAAAAACAAACATCCAATTCTCGGCCTCAAAAAACAAACATCCAATTCTCGGCCTCAAAAAACAAACACAACTGGCCACACATTCGACTTTTTGGCCCGCTAGGGCGATGCCTTGGCCATCTTTGTGTGGCCCCTGCCCGCCCTGCTGCTCCTCCTCAAAGTAAGGCCATTGGCTGCTGCAAGGCTGGGGGCAGGCTCCAGAGGGGCACATGTCGTGACGGCAGATGCCCTTGGGGGTCGGCCTAGTCGAGGTCTGGCCGTCGAGCGGGCGGCTGTTGAATGCTGCAGCTGTGGCTGGCCAGCATCAGTCGCTGCAGCTGCTCCTGGCAGCTCCACTGGGGGAGTGGCAGTGGCGGCTGGAGGAATGGGGGCAAGCTGGCGGATGGCAGGCGCTCGCTGGTCGCCTGAGACACTGGCACTCGCCCGGGCCAGCACTGCAGCATGCGCACCAATTTGCCGAGGGACAGACCGCTGTGCTGCTGCAGCGCGCCGGGTGCCCTGGCGATGCCTGGCTAACACAGCGAGTGTGGCAGCAGTGAGTGCCCGTGTTGACCTGTTCAGTGACCTCATCAGAGCACCCAGTTACTGCACGGCACCACTGATCAGCTGCCCACTCGCTGCCTGAGCTGCCCCGAATGCCGCCCGACTCGCTGCCTGCTCTGCCCCAAATTCCGCCAAACTGATGGCCTGTGAGGCCCCGACGTCGGTGACACTCCGAGAGAGGGACTCGATGGCCTCAGGCAACAGTGCCACTACCCCCATGAGCTCCGTGTGCCGGCGCTCCGAGTGCGCGGACAAGTCCTCGAGGCATTCCATCTCCTCGGCGAAGACCATCTCCGGACTGGAGGCCGGACTCTCCCTCTGGGGAGAAGGCCGCCGAGTTGGCCGACCCTTCCTGCATTGCTGGACGCCGCTGGGCCCAGCAATTGGACTCCCCTCCGACCCTTCCCCCCTCTGGGGAGAAGGCCGCCGAGCTGGCAACCCCCCTCCCGCGTTTCTGCAGGCCGCAGGTCCCATGAGCTCCCCTCCCCTCCGACAATTCCGCCACGCTCCCCTCCAGGGAAGACGTGTCCCCTACATTCGCATGGGTTGCCACGGCTGAGGGTTCCCCTGATGGGCCGCCTTCCTCTTGCTCCTCCTCCTCCTCCTCTTCTGAGGGGCTGTCACTGGCAAGTTCAGGGACCTCCTCCTCACCATCTGAAAGCAGCAAGGCACAAGAGTAGCTTTAGAGTGAGGAGAGGGCGTCAGCGAGGGATGCATGAGTGGTGGCATTCAGCGCATTGGTTGGACAGTGGCAAAGGATGTAGATCTGATGCGCAAGTGGGACGAGAGAGGTCCAAACGTTGATGTCCTTACCATTGGTGCCCAGAACAGGGTCGGCATCTCCACATGCAACGGGGCCAATCACCCGGCCACCCATGATGCGCTCCATGCGATGATGCAGCTCGGTGAGCAGCTGGATCTGGGGTCGGCCTCCCCCGGTCGCAGTCTGGCTCTTCCTATTATTGGCCAGCTTGGCCTGCAAGAGAAAGGACGGCCTCTAAGTACAGTGTGTAGCCCTGATCTTGTGTGCACTGCCTCCCATGGTGGAATAGCCTGGCCAGTGTGTCGCCCTGATCTTGTGTGCACTGCCTCCCATGGTGGAATAGCCTGGCCAGTGTTTCGCCCTGATCTTGTGTGCACTGCCTCCCATGGTGGAATAGCCTGGCCAGTGTGTCACCCTGATCTTGTGTGCACTGCCTCCCATGGTGGAATAGCCTGGCCAGTGTGTCGCCCTGATCTTGTGTGCACTGCCTCCCATGGTGGAATAGCTTGGCCAGTGTGTTAAGTGCAGAATGTGCAATTGATGTTCATGCCTGTCCCATAACTGCTGGATGAGGGCTGGCCATTAGGGATTTCAGGTCCCTTTGCCCATAATGTGAGGTGCACATGCAAGGATGAGGAGGTCACTGGAAAGGGTACTCACCCTAACAATCCGAGTGAGGTCATTAAACTTTTTGCGGCATTGGACACCGGTCCTGGGGACCTCGCTGTTGGCTGACACCTTGCTGGCGACATGCCTCCAGGCTCTCCGGTAGGCGCGGACCGGCGCCTTCCTGCCATTGTCCGGGTACAAAATATGGCGCCTCTTCTCCACACCACCAACCAGCACACTCAGATCACGCTCTGAGAAGCGCTGCGCTCGTTCACGGGTCTTCTGCATGGCTTCAGGCGCTATTTGGGTCCAGCAGCAGTGTTCAGGCCTAGCTGGATGGCTCCACTATCCAGGGCGTGGCAGCAGACCAAGTCGACCCTTCCCCCTTAAGAGCTGGCCGGCGCCAGGGTGTCTGCTGTCAATCACGAGGTGGCCGCACCTGCGCTGCGCCCGGCCTCGGCGCTCTCGCTCAGCACCTCCGGCTTAGCGCCTAAAGAGAGGCGTCCAGCGCCAGTTTTAGCACTCGAGCAAACTCTTAGGGCGAAGCTAATGAATATCGGAGAAGTGGCCTCGATTTGGCGGCAGGCGTAAACTTTAGCGGCCGCACGACTTTACCGCCCCAAAAGTGGCTACAATGAATTTCTAGGCCTAGATGTATTGCTGATCATCTTCCAACATTCGATGGAAACTGGAACAGTACCTATGGATTGGAGGGTAGCTAATGTTACCTCACTATACAAAAAAGGTGGTAGAGAGAAAACAGGGAATTACAGACCGGTAAGCCTGACATCGGTAGTGGTGAAAATACTAGAGTCCATTATAAAAGATGTAATAGCAGAGCACTTGGAAAACAGTGACAGGATCGGACAAAGTCAACATGGATTTACAAAGGGTAAATCATGCTTGACTAATCTACTGGAATTTTTTGAGGATGTAACTGGTAAAATAGATAAGGGAGAACTAGTGGATGTGGTGTATTTGGACTTTCAGAAGGCTTTCGATAAGGTCCCGCATAAGAGATTAGCGTGTAAAGTTAAGGCACATGGGATTGGGGGCAAGGAACTGACTTGGATAGAGGACTGGTTGGCAGACAGAAAGCAGAGTTGGAATAAACGGGTCTTTTTCTGAGTGGCAGGCAGTGACTAGTGCGATACCGCAGGGATCGGTCCTTGGACTCCAGCTATTAACAATATATATTAATGATCTAGAGAAGGGAACTAGATGTAATATCTCCAAATTTGCAGACGACACAAAGCTGGGTGGGCGGGTGTGCTCTGAGGAGGATGCCGAGAAACTCCAGGATGATTTAGACAGGTTGGGTGATTGGGCAGAAACATGGCAGATGCAATATAATGTGGATAAATGTGAGGTTATCGACTTTGGTAGCAAAAACAGGAAGGCAGATTGTTATCGGAATGGCAATAGATTGGGAGAAGGGGAAGTGCAACGAGACCTGGGTGTCCTTGTGCACCAGTCGCTGAAGGTAAGCATGCAGGTGCAGCAGGCAGTTAAGAAGGCAAATGGTATGTTGGCCTTAGTAGTGAGAGGGTTTGAGTAAAGGAACAAGGATGTCTTGCTGCAGTTGTACAGGGCCTTGGTGAGGCGACATCTTGAGTATTGTGTGCAGTTATGGTCGCCTTATCTGAGGAAGGATGTTCTTGCCATGGAAGGAGTTCAGCGAAGATTCACCAGGCTGATACCTGGGATGGCAGGAATGATGTATGAGGAGAGATTGGATCGATTGGGCTTGTACTCGCTGGAGTTTAGAAGAATGAGAGGGGATCTCATCGAAATTTATAAAATTCTAACAGGACTAGACAGACTAGATGCTGGAAGGATGTTCCCGATGGTCAGGGAGTCCAGAACCAGGGGTCACATTCTAAGGATAAGGGGTAGGCCATTTAGGACAGTAATGAGGACGAATTTCTTCACTCAGAGATTGGTGATCCTATGGAATTCTCTACCACAGAAGGCAGTAGAGGCCAATTTATTAAATATATTCAAGAACGAGTTGGATATATTTTTCAAAGCTAAAGGGATCAAGGGGCATGGGGAGAAAGCAGGGACTGGGTACTGAATTTGGATGATCAGCCATGATCGCATTGAATGGCGGAGCAGGCTCGAGGGGCCGAATGGCCTACCCCTACTCCTATCTTCTCTGTTTCTATGTTTCTATGAGAGGTAGAATGGGATGGGAGGAGAAGTAGGATGGGATGTGTGAATAGAGGTCGAATGGGATGTGAGGAGAGGTAAAATGGGATGTGTGAGGAGAGGTAGAATGGGATGAGTGAGGATATTTAGAATGGGATGAGTGAGGAGAGGTAGAATGGGATTTCTGAGGAGAGGTAGAATGGGATGTGTGAATGGAGGTAGAATGGGATGAGTGAGGAGAGGTAAAATGGGATGTGTGGGGAGAGGTAGAATGGGATGTGAGGAGAGGTAGAATGGGATGTGTGAGGAGAGGTAAAATGGGGGGGGGAGGTAGATTGGGATGTGAGGAGAGGTAGAATGGGATATGAGGAGAGGTAGAATGGGATGTGAGGAGAGGTAGAATGGGATGTGAGGAGAGGTAGAATGGGATGTGAGGAGAGGTTGAATGGGATGTGAGAGGAGAGGTAGAATGGGATGTGTGAGGAGAGGTAGAATGGGATGTGTGGAGAGGTAGAATGGGATGTGAGGAGAGGTAGAATGGGATGTGAGGAGAGGTTGAATGGGATATGAGGAGAGGTAGAATGGGATGTGAGGAGAGGTTGAATGGGATATGAGGAGTGGTAGAATGGGATGTGAGGAGAGGTAGAATGGGATTTGAGGAGAGATAAAATGGGATGTGTGAGGTTTGGGAGAATGGGATGTGAGGATAGGTTGAATGGGGTGTGTGAGGAGAGGTAGAAAGGGATGTGAGGAGAGTGTTGAGTCTGTGTTTTCAAATTTAGTTATGCTGAATAACTGGACACAGACTACAGAAATAATTAAACAGGTCTTTAGTAATTGAGGGTCAGGGCTGAACTGGGGTACACTTTGCTCCGCAGGGTTTATATACCGGTGTGGTCACCAGCGGTACTACAATGTACAGGAGCCATCAAAAAGTAGTCCATCACCTTAAGGTATCCTCTTAAGGTGGTACAGGTTACATACACTACAGAGAGGTGGAATGGGAATGTCTGAGGAGAGGTAGAATGGGATGGGTGAGTAGCGGAAAAATGGGATTGTGAGGAGAGGAAGAATGGGATGTGAGGAGCGGTATAATGGGATGTGTGAGGAGAGGTAGAATAGGATGTGAGGAGAGATAGAATGGGATGTGAGGAGAAGTAGATTGGGATTTGTGGAGAGGGAGAATGGGATGTGAGGAGAGGTTGAATGGGATGTGAGGCGAGGTAGAATGGGATGTGAGGAGAGGTAGAATGGGATGTGAGGAGAGATAGAATGGGATGTGACGAGAGGTAGAATGGGATGTGAGGAGAGGTAGAATGGGATGTGAGGAGAGGTAGATTGGGATTTGTGGAGAGGGAGAATGGGATGTGAGGAGAGGTTGAATGGGATGTGAGGAGAGGTAGAATGGGATGTGAGGAGAGGTAGAATGGGATGTGAGGAGAGATAGAATGGGATGTGACGAGAGGTAGAATGGGATGTGAGGAGAGGTAGAATGGGATGTGAGGAGAGGTAGATTGGGATTTGTGGAGAGGGAGAATGGAATGTGAGGAGAGGTAGAATGGGATGTGAGGAGCGGTAGAATGGGATGTGAGGAGAGGTAGAATGGGATGTGAGGAGAGGTAGAATGGGATGTGAGGAGAGATAGAATGGGATGTGACGAGAGGTAGAATGGGATGTGAGGAGAGGTAGAATGGGATGTGAGGAGAGGTAGATTGGGATTTGTGGAGAGGGAGAATGGAATGTGAGGAGAGGTAGAATGGGATGTGAGGAGAGATAGAATGGGATGTGAGGAGAGGTAGAATGGGATGTGAGGAGAGGTAGAATGGGATGTGAGGAGAGATAGAATGGGATGTGAGGAGAGGTAGAATGGGATGTGAGGAGAGGTAGAATGGGATGTGAGGAGAGGTAGAATGGGATGTGAGGAGAGGTAGAATGGGATGTGAGGAGTGGTAGAATGGGATGTGAGGAGAGGTAGAATGGGATGTGAGGAGAGGTAGAATGGGATGTGAGGGGAGGTAGAATGGGATGTGAGGAGCGGTAGAATGGGATGTGAGGAGAGGTAGAATGGGATGTGAGGAGAGGTAGAATGGGATTTGAGGAGAGGTAGAATGGGATGTGTGATGAGAGGTAGAATGGGATGTGAGGAGAGGTAGAATGGGATGTGAGGAGAGGTAGAATGGGATGTGAGGAGAGGTAGAATGGGATGTGAGGAGAGGTAGAATGGGATGTGAGGAGAGGTAGAATGGGATGTGAGGAGAGGTAGAATGGGATGTGAGGAGAGGTAGAATGGGATGTGAGGAGAGGTAGAATGGGATGTGAGGAGCGGTAGAATGGGATGTGAGGAGAGGTAGAATGGGATGTGAGGAGAGGTAGAATGGGATTTGAGGAGAGGTAGAATGGGATGTGAGGAGAGGTAGATTGGGGTGTGTGAGGAGAGGTAGAATGGGATGTGAGGAGAGGTAGAATGGGATGGGAGGAGACGTAGAATGGGATGTGAGGAGAGGTAGAATGGGATGTGAGGAGAGGTAGAATAGGATGTGAGGAGAGGTAGAATGGGATGTGAGGGGAGGTAGAATGGGATTTGAGGAGAGGTAGAATGGGATACGAGGAGAGGTAGAATGGGATGTGAGGAGAGGTAGAATGGGATGTGAGGAGAGGTAGAATGGGTTGTGAGGAGAGGTAGAATGGGATGTGAGGAGAGGTAGAATGGGATACGAGGAGAGGTAGAATGGGATGTGAGGAGAGGTAGAATGGGATACGAGGAGAGGTAGAATGGGATACGAGGAGAGGTAGAATGGGATGTGAGGAGAGGTAGAATGGGATGTGAGGAGAGGTAGAGTGGGTTGTGAGGAGAGGTAGAATGGGATGTGAGGAGAGGTAGAATGGGATATGAGGAGAGGTAGAATGGGATTTGAGGAGAGGTAGAATGGGATGAGTGAGGAGAGGTAGAATGGGATGTGAGGAGAGGTAGAATGGGATGTGTGAGATTTGGGAGAATGGGATGTCGGGAGAGGTAGAATGGGATGTGAGGGGAGGTAGAATGGGATATGAGGAGAGGTAGAATGGAATTTCAGGAGAGGTAGAATGGGATGTGAGGAGAGGTAGAATGGGATGTGAGGGGAGGTAGAATGGGATGTGAGGAGAGGTAGAATGGGATGTGAGGAGAGGTAGAATAGGATGTGAGGAGAGGTAGAATGGGATTTGAGGAGAGATAGAATGGGATGAGTGAGGAGAGGTAGAATGGGATGTGAGGAGAGGTAGAATAGGATGTGAGGAGAGGTAGAATGGGATTTGAGGAGAGGTATAATGGAATGTGAGGAGAGGTGGAATGGGATGTGAGGAGAGGTAGAATGGGATGTGAGGGGAGGTAGAATAGGATGTGAGGAGAGGTAGAATAGGATGTGAGGAGAGGTAGAAGGGGATGTGAGGAGAGGTAGAATGGAATTAGAGGAGAGGTAGAATGGGATGTGAGGAGAGGTGGAATGGGATGTGAGGAGAGGTAGAATGGGATGTGAGGGGAGGTAGAATGGGATGTGAGGAGAGGTAGAATAGGATGTGAGGAGAGGTAGAATGGGATGTGAGGAGAGGTAGAATGGGATGTGTGAGGTGAGGTAGAATGGGATGTATGGAGAGATAGAATGGGATGTGAGGAGAGGTAGAATGGGATGTGAGGAGAGGTAGAATGGGATGTGAGGAGAGGTAGAATGGGATGTGAGGAGAGGTAGAATGGGATGTGAGGAGAGGTAGAACATCCCATTCTACCTCTCCTCACACATCCAATTCTATCTCTCCTCACATCCCATTCTACCTCTCCTCACATCCCATTCTACCTCTCCTCACATCCCATTCAACCTCTCTTCACATCCCATTCTACCTGTGCTCACATCCCATTCAACATCTCCTCACACATCCCAGAATGGGATGTGAGGAGAGGTAGAATGGGATGTGTGAGGAGAGGTAGAATGGGATGTGAGGAGAGGTAGAATGGAATGTGAGGAGAGGTAGAATGGGATGTGTGAGGAGAGGTAGAATGGGATGTGAGGAGAGGTAGAATGGGATGTGAGGAGAGGTAGAATGGGATGTGAGGAGAGGTAGAATGGGATGTGAGGAGAGGTAGAATGGGATGTGTGAGGAGAGGTAGAATGGGATGTGAGCAGAGGTAGAATGAGATGTGAGGAGAGGTAGAATGGGATGTGAGGAGATGTAGAATGGGATGTGAGGACAGGTAGAATGGGATGTGAGGAGAGGTAGAATGGGATGTGAGGAGATGTAGAATGGGATGTGAGGACAAGTAGAATGGGATGTGAGGAGAGGGGGAATGGGATGTGAGAAGAGGTAGAATGGGATGTGAGGAGAGGAAAAATGGGATTTGAGGAGAGGTAGAATGGGATGTGAGGAGAGGAAAAATGGGATTTGAGGAGAGGTAGAATGGGATGTGAGGAGAGGTAGAATGCGATGTGAGGAGAGGTTGATTGGGATTTGTAGAGAGGGAGAATGGGTTGTGAGGAGAGGTAGTTTGGGATTTGTGGAGAGGGGGAATGGGATGTGAGGAGAGGTAGAATGGGATGTGAGGAGAGGTAGAATGGGATGTGTGAGGAGAGGTAGAATGGGATGTGAGGAGAGGTAGAACAGGATGTGTGAGGAGAGGTAGAATGGGATGTGAGGAGAGGTAGAATGGGATGCGAGGAGAGGTAGAATGGGATGTGAGGAGAGGTAGAATGGGATGCGAGGAGAGGTAGAATGGGATGTGAGGAGAGGTAGAATGGGATGTGAGGAGAGGTAGAATGGGATGTGAGGAGAGGTAGAATGGGATGTGAGGAGAGGTAGAATGGGATGTGAGGAGAGGTAGAATGGGATGTGAAGAGAGGTAGAATGGGATGTGAGGAGAGGTAGAATAGGATGTGAGGAGAGGTAGAATGGGATTTGAGGAGAGATAGAATGGGATGAGTGAGGAGAGGTAGAATGGGATGTGAGGAGAGGTAGAATAGGATGTGAGGAGATGTAGAATGGGATTTGAGGAGAGGTAGAATGGGATGTGAGGAGAGGTGGAATGGGATGTGAGGAGAGGTAGAATGGGATGTGAGGGGAGGTAGAATAGGATGTGAGGAGAGGTAGAAAAGGATGTGAGGAGAGGTAGAATGGGATGTGAGGAGAGGTAGAATGGGATGTGAGGAGAGGTAGAATGGGATGTGTGAGGAGAGGTAGAATGGGATGTGAGGAGAGGTAGAATGGGATGTAAGGAGAGATAGAATGGGATGTGAGGAGAGGTAGAATGGGATGTGAGGGGAGGTAGAATAGGATGTGAGGAGAGGTAGAAAAGGATGTGAGGAGAGGTAGAATGGGATGTGAGGAGAGGTAGAATGGGATGTGAGGAGAGGTAGAATGGGATGTGTGAGGAGAGGTAGAATGGGATGTGAGGAGAGGTAGAATGGGATGTAAGGAGAGATAGAATGGGATGTGAGGAGAGGTAGAATGGGATGTGAGGAGAGGTAGAATGGGATGTGAGGAGAGGTAGAATGGGATGTGTGAGGAGAGGTAGAATGGGATGTGAGGAGAGGTAGAATGGGATGTGAGGAGAGGTAGAATGGGATGTGAGGAGATGTAGAATGGGATGTGAGGACAGGTAGAATGGGATGTGAGGAGAGGGGGAATGGGATGTGAGGAGAGGTAGAATGGGATGTGAGGAGAGGAAAAATGGGATTTGAGGAGAGGTAGAATGGGATGTGAGGAGAGGAAAAATTGGATTTGAGGAGAGGTAGAATGGGATGTGAGGAGAGGCAGATTGGGATTCGTGGAGAGGGAGAATGGGATGTGAGGAGAGGTAGTTTGGGATTTGTGGAGAGGGGGAATGGGATGTGAGGAGAGGTAGAACGGGATGTGAGGAGAGGTAGAATGGGATGTGTGAGGAGAGGTAGAATGGGATGTGAGGAGAGGTAGAATGGGATGTGTGAGGAGAGGTAGAATGGGATGTGAGGAGAGGTAGAATGGGATGTGTGAGGAGAGGTAGAATGGGATGTGAGGAGAGGTAGAATGGGATGCGAGGAGAGGTAGAATGGGATGTGAGGAGAGGTTGAATGGGATGTGAGGAGAGGTAGAATGGGATGTGAGGAGAGGTAGAATGGGATGTGAGGAGAGGTAGAATGGGATGTGAGGAGAGGTAGAATGGGATGTGAGGAGAGGTAGAATGGAATGTGAGGAGAGGTAGAATGGGATGCGAGGAGAGGTAGAATGGGATGTGAGGAGAGGTAGAATAGGATGTGAGGAGAGGTAGAATGGGATTTGAGGAGAGATAGAATGGGATGAGGGAGGAGAGGTAGAATGGGATGTGAGGAGAGGTAGAATAGGATGTGAGGAGAGGTAGAATGGGATTTGAGGAGAGGTAGAATGGGATGTGAGGAGAGGTGGAATTGGATGTGAGGAGAGGTAGAATGGGATGTGAGGGGAGGTAGAATAGGATGTGAGGAGAGGTAGAATAGGATGTGAGGAGAGGTAGAATGGGATGCGAGGAGAGGTAGAATGGGATTTGAGGAGAGGTAGAATGGGATGTGAGGAGAGGTGGAATGGGATGTGAGGAGAGGTAGAATGGGATGTGAGGGGAGGTAGAATGGGATATGAGGAGAGTTAGAATAAGATGTGAGGAGAGGTAGAATGGGATGTGAGGAGAGGTAGAATGGGATGTAAGGAGAGATAGAATGGGATGTGAGGAGAGGTAGAATGGGATGTGAGGAGAGGTAGAATGGGATGTGAGGAGAGGTAGAATGGGATTTGAGGAGAGGTGGAATGGGATGTGAGGAGAGGTAGAATGGGATGTGAGGAGAGGTAGAATGGGATGTGTGAGGAGAGGTAGAATGGAATGTGAGGAGAGGTAGAATGGGATGTGAGGAGAGGTAGAATGGGATGTGAGGAGATGTAGAATGGGATGTGAGGACAGGTAGAATGGGATGTGAGTAGAGGTAGAATGGGATGTGAGGAGAGGTAGAATGGGATGTGAGGAGAGGTAGAATGGGATGTGTGAGGAGAGGTAGAATGGGATGTGAGGAGAGGTAGAATGGGATGTGAGGAGATGTAGAATGGGATGTGAGGACAGGTAGAATGGGATGTGAGGAGAGGTAGAATGGGATGTGAGGAGAGGTAGAATGGGATGTGAGAGGAGAGGTAGAATGTGATGTGAGGACAGGTAGAATGGGATGTGAGGAGAGGGGGAATGGGATGTGAGGAGAGGTAGAATGGGATGTGAGGAGAGGAAAAATGGGATTTGCGGAGATGTAGAATGGGATGTGAGGAGAGGTAGAATGGGATGTGAGGAGAGGTAGATTGGGATTTGTGGAGAGGGAGAATGGGGTGTGAGGAGAAGTAGTTTGGGATTTGTGGAGAGGGGGAATGGGATGTGAGGAGAGGTAGAATGAGATGTGAGGAGAGGTAGAATGGGATGTGTGAGGAGAGGTAGAATGGGATGTGAGGAGAGGTAGAATGGGATGTGTGAGGAGAGGTAGAATGGGATGTGAGGAGAGGTAGAATGGGATGTGTGAGGAGAGGTAGAATGGGAAGTGAGGAGAGGTAGAATGGGATGTGAGGAGAGGTAGAATGGGATGTGAGGAGAGGTAGAATGGGATGCGAGGAGAGGTAGAATGGGATGTGAGGAGAGGTAGAATGGGATGTGAGGAGAGGTAGAATGGGATGTGAGGAGAGGTAGAATGGGATGTGAGGAGAGGTAGAATGGGATGTGAGGAGAGGTAGAATGGGATGCGAGGAGAGGTAGAATGGGATGTGAGGAGAGGTAGAATGGGATGTGTGAGGAGCAGTAGAATGGGATGTGAGGAGAGGTAAAATGGGATGTGAGGAGAGGTAGAATGGGATGTGAGGAGAGGTAGAATGGGATGTGAGGAGAGGTAGAATGGGATGTGAGGAGAGGTAGAATGGGATGTGAGGAGAGGTAGAATGGGATGTGTGAGGAGAGGTAGAATGGGATGTGAGGAGAGTTGGAATGGGATGGGAGGAGAGGTAGAATGGGATGTGAGGAGAGGTAGTTTGGGATTTGTGGACAGGGAGAATGGGATGTGAGGAGAGGTAGAATGGGATGTGAGGAGAGGTAGAATGGGATGAGTGAGGAGAGGTAGAATGGGACGTGAGGAGAGGTAGAATGGGATGTGAGGAGAGGAAGAATGGAATGTGAGGAGATGTAGAATGGGATGTGAGGAGAGGTAGAATGGGATGTGAGGAGAGGTAGAATGGGATGTGAGGAGAGGTAGAATGGGATGTGAGGAGAGGTAGAATGGGATGTGTGGAGAGGTAGAATGGGATGTGAGGAGAGGTAGAATGGGATGAGTGAGGAGAGGTAGAATGGGATGTGAGGAGAGGAAGAATGGAATGTGAGGAGATGTAGAATGGGATGTGAGGAGAGGTAGAATGGGATGTGAGGAGAGGTAGAATGGGATGTGAGGAGAGGTAGAATGGGATGAGTGAGGAGAGGTAGAATGGGATGTGAGGAGAGGTAGAATGGGATGAGGGAGGAGGGGTAGAATGGGATGTGAGGAGAGGTAGAATGGGATGTGAGGAGAGGTAGAATGAGATGTGTGAGGAGAGGTAGAATGGGATGTGAGGAGAGGTAGAATGGGATGTGAGGAGAGGTAGAATGGGATGTGAGGAGAGGTAGTTTGGGATTTGTGGAGAGGTGGAATGGGATGTGAGGAGAGGTAGAATGGGATGTGAGGAGAGGTAGAATGGGATGTGTGAGGTGAGGTAGAATGGGATGTGAGGAGAGGTAGAATGGGATGTGTGAGGAGAGGTAGAAAGGGATGTGAGGAGAGGTAGAATGGGATGTGAGGAGAGGTAGAATGGGATGCGAGGAGACGTAGAATGGGACGCGAGGAGAGGTAGAATGGGACGTGAGGAGAGGTAGAATGGGACGTGAGGAGAGGTAGAATGGGATGTGAGGAGAGGTAGAATGGGATGTGAGGAGAGGTAGAATGGGATGTGAGGAGAGGTAGAATGGGATGCGAGGAGAGGTAGAATGGGATGTGAGGAGAGGTAGAATAGGATGTGAGGAGAGGTAGAATGGGATTTGAGGAGAGATAGAATGGGATGAGTGAGGATAGGTAGAATGGGATGTGAGGAGAGGTAGAATAGGATGTGAGGAGAGGTAGAATGGGATTTGAGGAGAGGTGGAATGGGATGTGAGGAGAGGTGGAATGGGATGTGAGGAGAGGTAGAATGGGATGTGAGGGGAGGTAGAATAGGATGTGAGGAGAGGTATAATAGGATGTGAGGAGCGGTAGTATGGGATGTGAGGAGAGGTAGAATGGGATGTGAGGAGAGGTAGAATGGGATGTGTGAGGAGAGGTTGAATGGGATGTGAGGAGAGGTAGAATGGGATGTGAGGAGAGGTAGAATGGGATGTAAGGAGAGATAGAATGGGATGTGAGGAGAGGTAGAATGGGATGTGAGGAGAGGTAAAATGGGATGTGAGGAGAGGTAGAATGGGATGTGTGAGGAGAGGTAGAATGGGATGTGAGGAGAGGTAGAATGGGATGTGAGGAGAGGTAGAATGGGATGTGCGGAGATGTAGAATGGGATGTGGGGAGAGGTAGAATGGGATGTGAGGAGAGGTAGAATGGGATGTGAGGAGATGTAGAATGGGATGTGAGGACAGGTAGAATGGGCTGTGAGGAGAGGAGGAATGGGATGTGAGGAGAGGTAGAATGGGATGTGAGGAGAGGAAAAATGGGATTTGAGGAGAGGTAGAATGGGATGTGAGGAGAGGAAAAATGGGATTTGAGGAGAGGTAGAATTGGATGTGAGGAGAGGTAGAATGGGATTTGAGGAGAGGTAGAATGGGATGTGAGGAGAGGTGGAATGGTATGTGAGGAGAGGTAGAATGGGATGAGAGGGGAGGTCGAATAGGATGTGAGGAGAGGATGATTAGGATGTGAGGAGAGGTAGAATGGGATGTGAGGAGAGGTAGAATGGGATGTAAGGAGAGATAGAATGGGATGTGAGGAGAGGTAGAATGGGATGTGAGGAGAGGTAGAATGGGATGTGAGGTGAGGTGGAATGGGATTTGAGGAGAGGTAGAATGGGATGTGAGGAGAGGTAGAATGGGATGTGAGGAGAGGTAGAATGGGATGTGTGAGGAGAGGTAGAATGGAATGTGAGGAGAGGTAGAATGGGATGTGAGGAGAGGTATAATGGGATGTGAGGAGAGGTAGAATGGGATATGAGGACAGGTAGAATGGGATGTGAGGAGAGGTAGAATGGGATGTGAGGAGAGGTAGAATGGGATGTGAGGAGAGGTAGAATGGGATGTGTGAGGAGAGGTAGAATGGGATGTGAGGAGAGCTAGAATGGGATGTGAGAGGAGAGGTATAATGGGATGTGAGGACAGGTAGAATGGGATGTGAGGAGAGGGGGAATGGGATGTGAGGAGAGGTAGAATGGGATGTGAGGAGAGGAAAAATGGATTTTAGGAGAGGTAGAATGGGATGTGAGGAGAGGAAAAATGGGATTTGAGGAGAGGTAGAATGGGATGTGAGGAGAGGTAGAATGGGATGTGAGGAGGGGTAGATTGGGATTTGTGGAGATGGAGAATGGGATGTGAGGAGAGGTAGTTTGGGATTTGTGGAGAGTGGGAATGGGATGTGAGGAGAGGTAGAATGAGATGTGAGCAGAGGTAGAATGGATGTGTGAGGAGAGGTAGAATGGGATGTGAGGAGAGGTAGAATGGGATGTGTGAGGAGAGGTAGAATGGGATGTGAGGAGAGGTAGAATGGGATGTGTGAGGAGAGGTAGAATGGGAAGTGAGGAAAGGTATAATGGGATGTGAGGAGAGGTAGAATCGGATGCGAGGAGAGGTAGAATGGGATGCGAGGAGAGGTAGAATGGGATGTGAGGAGAGGTAGAATGGGATGTGAGGAGAGGTAGAATGGGATGTGAGGAGAGGTAGAATGGGATGTGAGGAGAGGTAGAATGGGATGTGAGGAGCGGTAGAATGGGATGCGAGGAGGGGTAGAATGGGATGTGAGGAGAGGTAGAATGGGATGTGTGAGGAGCAGTAGAATGGGATGTGAGGAGAGGTAGAATGGGATGTGAGGAGAGGTAGAATGGGATGTGAGGAGAGGTAGAATGGGATGTGATGAGAGGTAGAATGGGATGTGAGGAGAGGTAGAATGGGATGTGAGGAGAGGTAGAATGGGATGTGTGAGGAGAGGTAGAATGGGATGTGAGGAGAGGTAGAATGGGATGTGTGAGGAGAGGTAGAATGGGAAGTGAGGAAAGGTATAATGGGATGTGAGGAGAGGTAGAATCGGATGCGAGGAGAGGTAGAATGGGATGCGAGGAGAGGTAGAATGGGATGTGAGGAGAGGTAGAATGGGATGTGAGGAGAGGTAGAATGGGATGTGAGGAGAGGTAGAATGGGATGTGAGGAGAGGTAGAATGGGATGTGAGGAGCGGTAGAATGGGATGCGAGGAGGGGTAGAATGGGATGTGAGGAGAGGTAGAATGGGATGTGTGAGGAGCAGTAGAATGGGATGTGAGGAGAGGTAGAATGGGATGTGAGGAGAGGTAGAATGGGATGTGAGGAGAGGTAGAATGGGATGTGATGAGAGGTAGAATGGGATGTGAGGAGAGGTAGAATGGGATGTGAGGAGAGGTAGAATGGGAATGTGTGAGGAGAGGTAGAATGGGATGTGAGGAGAGTTGGAATGGATGGGAGGAGAGGTAGAATGGGATGTGAGGAGAGGTAGTTTGGGATTTGTGGAGAGGGAGAATGGATGTGAGGAGAGGTAGAATGGGATGTGAGGAGAGTTGGAATGGGATGGGAGGAGAGGTAGAATGGGATGTGAGGAGAGGTAGTTTGGGATTTGTGGAGAGGGAGGATGGGATGTGAGGAGAGGTAGAATGGGATGTGAGGAGTGAGTTGGAATGGAGGATGGGCTGGAGAGGTAGAATGGGATGCGAGGAGAGGTAGAATGGGATGCGAAGGAGAGGTAGAATGGGATGTGAGGAGAGGTAGAATGGGATGTGAGGAGAGGTAGATGGGATGTGAGGAGAGGTAGAATGGGATGTGAGGAGATGTAGAATGGGATGTGAGGAGAGGTAGAATGGGATGAGGGAGGAGATGGTAGAATGGGATGTGAGGAGAGGTAGAATGGGATGTGAGGAGAGGTAGAATGAGATGTGTGAGGAGAGGTAGAATGGGATGTAAGGAGAGGTAGAATGGGATGTGAGGAGAGGTAGAATGGGATGTGAGGAGAGGTAGATTGGGGATTTGTTGGAGAGGGAGAATGGGATGTGAGGAGAGGTAGTTTTGGGATTTGTGGAGAGGTGGAATGGGTTGTGAGGAGAGGTGAATGGGATGTGAGGAGAGGTAGAATGGGATGTGTGAGGAGAGGTAGAATGGGATTTGAGGAGAGGTAGAATGGGATGTGTGAGGAGAGGTAGAATGGGATGTGAGGAGAGGTAGAATGGGATGGGAGGAGAGGTAGAATGGGATGCGAGGAGAGGTAGAATGGGATGCGAGGAGAGGTAGAATGGGACGTGAGGAGAGGGTAGAATGGGACGTGAGAGAGGTAGAATGGGATGTGAGGGAGGTAGAATGGGATGTGAGAGAGGAGGTAGAATGGGATGTGAGGAGAGGTAGAATGGGATGCGGAGGAGAGGTAGAATGGGATGTGAGGACGAGGTAGATTCGGATGTGAGGAGAGGTAGAATGGGATTTGAGGAGAGATAGAATGGATGAGTGAGGATAGGTAGAATGGGATGTGAGGAGAGGTAGAATAGGATGTGAGGAGAGGTAGAATGGATTTGAGGAGAGGTGGAATGGGATGTGAGGAGAGTAGAATGCGATGTGAGGAGAGGTGGAATGGGATTTGAGGAGAGGTAGAAAGGGATGTGAGGAGAGAGGTAGAATGGGATGTGAGGAGAGGTAGAATGGGATGTGTGAGGAGAGGTAGAATGGAATGTGAGGAGAGGTAGAATGGGATGTGAGGAGAGGTATAATGGGATGTGAGGAGAGGTAGAATGGGATATGAGGAAGGTAGAATGGGATGTGAGGAGAGGTAGAATGGGATGTGAGGAGAGGTAGAATGGGATGTGAGGAGAGGTAGAATGGGATGTGTGAGGAGAGGTAGAATGGGATGTGAGGAGAGTAGAATGGGATGTGAGAGGAGAGGTAGAATGGGATGTGAGGACAGGTAGAATGGGATGTGAGGAGAGGGGAGAATGGGATGTGAGGAGAGGTAGAATGGGATGTGAGGAGAGGAAAACTGGGATTTTAGGAGAGGTAGAATGGGATGTGAGGAGAGGAAAAATGGGATTTGAGGAGAGGTAGAATGGGATGTGAGGGAGAGTAGAATGGGATGTGAGGAGGGTAGATTGGGATTTGTGGAGATGGAGAAAGGGATGTGAGGAGAGGTAGTATGGGATATGTGGAGAGTGGAGAATGGGATGTGAGGAGAGGTAGAATGAGATGTGAGCGAGGTAGAATGGGATGTGAGGAGAGGGAGAATGGGATGTGAGGAGAGGTAGAATGGGATGTGTGAGGAGAGGTAGAATGGGATGGGAGGAGAGGTAGATGGGATGAGTGAGGAGAGGTAGAATGGGAAGTGAGGAGAGGTATAATGGGATGTGAGGAGAGGTAGAATCGGATGCGAGGAGAGGTAGAATGGGATGCGAGGAGAGGTAGAATGGGATGTGAGGAGAGGTAGAATGGGATGTGAGGAGAGGTAGAATGGGATGTGAGGAGAGGTAGAATGGGATGTGAGGAGAGGTAGAATGGGATGGAGGAGGGAGATAAATGGGATTGAGGAGGAGGTAGAATGGGATGAGTGAGGAGCAGTAGAATGGATGTGAGGAGAGGTAGAATGGGATGTGAGGAGAGGTAGAATGGGATGTGAGGAGAGTAGAATGGGATGTGAGGAGAGGTAGAATGGGATGTGAGGAGAGGTAGAATGGGATGTGAGGAGAGGTAGAATGGGATGTGGAGGAGAGGTAGAATGGGATGTGAGGAGAGTGGAATGGGATGGGAGGAGAGGTAGAATGGGATGTGAGGAGAGGTAGTTTGGATATGTGTGAGAGGGAGAATGGATGTGAGGAGAGGTAGAATGGGATGTGAGGAGAGTTGAATGGGATTGGGAGGAGAGGTAGAATGGATGCGAGGAGAGGTAGAATGGGATGCGAGGAGAGGTAGAATGGATGTGAGGAGAGGTAGAATGGATGTGAGGAGAGGTAGAATGGGATGTGAGGAGAGGTAGAATGGGATGTGAGGAGAGGTAGAATGGGATGTGAGGAGATGTAGAATGGGATGTGAGGAGAGGTAGAATGGATGAGAGGAGAGGTAGAATGGGATGTGAGGAGAGGTAGAATGGATGTGAGGAGAGGTAGAATGAGATGTGTGAGGAGAGGTAGAATGGGATGTAAGGCGAGTAGAATGGGATGTGAGGAGAGGTAGAATGGATGTGAGGAGAGGTAGATTGGATTTGTGGAGAGGGAGAATGGATGTGAGGAGAGGTAGTTTGGGATTTGTGGAGAGGTGGAATGGGATGTGAGGAGAGGTAGAATGGGATGTGAGGAGAGGTAGAATGGGATGTGTGAGGAGAGGTGGAATGGGATGTGAGGAGAGGTAGAATGGATGTGTGAGGAGAGGTAGAATGGGATGTGAGGAGAGGTAGAATGGGATGTGAGGAGAGGTAGAATGGG